>NC_090935.1:1257931847-1258591143 GCF_040938575.1 Ambystoma mexicanum
TCAAGTTAGCAACCAGACCTGCTCCACAAATTGGTTTGGTACAGACAGAACTTGGGTCACTTTGCCTTTTACTTTGTGCAGAAACATGGATGAAAACCATCCATGCAAGAGCATGGACTTATTTCCTGTAGCAGAATGAATGGTGTTGCTGCAGGAATATTCAACTGTGATGTAGCTTTTTAGGGTCTGCTTTAATCTCGCGTTTTGTTTCCGGACTTAAGGATGACAACCAGAGTCGGGAGCTCAATTGACGACCAAATCATTACTTCTTGTAGGTTAGAAACATCATAGGTACTGGAACCCCCGATCTGATACAATCTTTTGTGGAAGGCTGTGTAATCGAAAATATTGCCATAAAGAAGACCATGTCCATTTCTTTAGCAGTTGGTATATTTTAGCAATGGAGAGAAATTTGCCTTTTTGGTGAAAAAATCAATTATAACCACAGTCACAGCATATTCTTCTTATCAAGGGAGTTTCACAATTCAACACTAAAGAGTGATAGATGGAAGGTTGTGCGGCAACCATAGCCCCTGGTTTTGCTCTGCATAATCCTCCAAACCATCCTATTACAGAATCCCTGTGTTATTACAGTAGGTAAAACAAGGGGAGTTCTGGGGGTCACTCTACCGGCATGAACACGCCCCATTGACCTGTTCTTGGGTGGATGGCCCCCGGGAGAATCTCAACCAGGTCGTTAGCTCACTGTCCCTTTCACAGAGGAGACATTTCCATCTGCATACCAGTCTTTGTCCTGCCCAAGGACAGTCCAGCACTAAAATGCTAGGCAATTCTCCTCTAAATAGGAGTACCAACAGCTCACTGTTCTTAGAGAGGCACAGCTCCACCTCACTGATGAGGCCCGACTAGGCCGAAACACTTACCTGGGACTGCTTTTGGTCCGATTGGACCACCCAGGCATCCGATACACCAACTACATGGATGATACTCAGGTGGTCCTTGAGCTATCTGGCAACGTGTATGTAGCAATACAGTCATGAATGCTGTCCAACTCTTTACCTATCCCTCGAAAACAGATCCATTCTTGCCTATGCCTTGATGAACTCAAGTTTATTTTATTTGATTTATTACATTTGTTACGCGTCCAAACCCTTGGATATCATGGCGAGGTTACAGACAGACAGCTTGTGAAATAATATTCACAGATGCTGCTCCTTCTAAGCCTTAAATCTTGAAAAACCAGTTTAGTGGCCATTCAAAGTTTTACCTTGCAGATCCAAGCTTTGGTGATTCACACAAACTCCCCACAATGAGGGGACACACAGAATCATCTGTTCATAATATCCCCCCATATCTCCCAACTATCCCAAAAAGCTTCCTGCATATGTATGTACATGCATGTGTGTGTTATAGACTACTGTGTCCCCTTTTATCTTGCATGCACAAGTTTAACTCTTTGCTTCTCCTTAAGGCTGAGTGACACTCCATGCACTTATATTGTATCTATACCATATCAACAAAGTTGTCATATTGCTGTGCATGTGCAAATCTAAAAATGTATCATTTTACACAACTAACCCTAAAACTAATATGTATCCGATTCACATTAACTACACTATATTTGTGCCAATTTGCAACATTTCTGTCACATCAGTCCCCAATATGGCATGCACAATTCAAACTTCTCTTTACCCGTGGGACCTTTATCAACTACCCCAACATTCATCCGCTTAGTTAATACGTTGACTAACAAACCAATTTCCAATTCACCAATCTCACCTTCTCAGGGGAATGAAACCTCACAGCCATCTCTCATACTGGTCCCACCCTAGCCATGCTCCTCCGCTGGACAATCCAAATTCGTCCTTCCACTAGTTCATCAATCTACCTGTTGTTCTACACATGCACCCCAACCTGGTGGGGAAACAAGACCACCCCTGCACTTAATTCAGAATCAGTTTGAGCACCAATGTGAGGTGAAATGGCGGTGGCCCTAGCCTTAGACAGGGTCACGATCATCATAGCAGCGGTTATAAGCATTTGGGCAGAGAAGCACCATAGACATAGTTGACAGGAACAAAAAGACATAAATAGGTATGAGAATCTTCATAGTTATGCTCATCAATGAGGGCACCCAAGAAAAGAGTCCAAATAATAGTCATCAGTAATATCCGAAACCCTTTTCATGGCCCCCTCAGGTTGTGCGGTGTGGCAATCGTCCGGGCCAGAATTCCATTGTCTAAATCATTGGGAGGTTCATATGTGCAACACATACTCTCGATCTTCTGGCAAACCCCACACTCCAAATCTGTTAGGAGTTCAAGGATATGCCGATTCTGCAACGCTAAAAGCCTCAAGGCCCTGCGTTCTTCTTTAATTGCACTAAATGCTCATTCAGGGAAATTCACAATTAATAATAACTTGTATCGAACATTTTGCAACCATTTAGAGTTCACCAAAGTTTGTACCCCAGGGGCCAAAAGGGAAACATGTCTCTGTCTGGCTGAATAGTCAAAATTGTTCAGGAATGTTCATAAGATCCTCAGTGGATGCTGATGAAATATATTTTCATCTTCTCAATCGTTTCAAGGGGTTTGTTTCTCTGAAAGTCTGTACAGTCCTTGGAGTGTCTATATCTGATGGCACAAGAGTTGCAAGGGGGACGGCGGACAGAGAGGGCACACATGTAGACTCAGTGTCTGGTGGCTCTGGGGAACCAGAAGGATGGGCACGTGCAGGGTGGTGAGATTGCAAACACCTCACCAGGCCAGAGGTAACTGATTGTAGGAAAAAGGTCAGCCGGATCAGAAGAAGTTGAGAAGTGTTGCTGTACCTCCAGCCAGATCAGCGATGCAAAGTGTGAGGCTACAGTTTCGATTTGTGTCAATAGGCACTGTTCCAGCGCCCTTAAAACACAGAGAAAAATATATAATTAAGTGGACCTTAACATGTTTCTCTGGCTCCTTCAGCCATGTCAAAGAGTTCTCACACTTTTTCCATATGCTTCCACATATTAGGTTTATTTGTGCGCCCCTTCTTCGGAGCGTCCCACCAGCCCTACCGCTCTGCAACTCTTCACCCCTTGCTCCCATTTATTGTTCACAATGATAAGTCCTTCAAGATGGAACTGTACTCTGCATGCAATGAACATCCTTCTGTTTTCCCCTTCTGATATTAAAAATTCTTCTGCTACAGATTGCCCCCGAAACTGCGCTTGGACCCTGCACATGGCTAGGTGCACTAGACACCATGCCTCTGCTACCTCTACCTCATCAGGAATAATCAATCTAGGGACACCAGAGCAGATATAACATGACTCTGTCGCTCTCTCTCTCTCCCCAACCTCTTCATATGATACCATATATTATCTGTTGTGAAGCTGTGTATGTCATTTACTATTTCTAAATTTTCATCATCATTATTTACAAAATCTATTTCAAGGTCTTGTTGTGCTTTTAATAATTTTACTGCCGTATACATAGTGTTTAATAACTCAAATCCATTTACATTCCTACTATTAAAAACATATACCACAGAAATCAAGAGAGAAATACATCTACACATTCTCATACATATTTTTAAAACCATTCTTTGTTTTACAGTCTGAATAACAACTCTCAATCTTTGTGCACCCCTCCCTTTCCACTGACAGGAACTGTGATTCCCTAGGGCGCACTTATCCTTTTAGGAATGCTCTTCTCCAGGTGTCAATGGAGGGACTCCGGTGGCTCTTTGCATGTCATGGACACGGATCCAATTTCTTTTGCCCTCCACTTTGCCTATAGTCGGTGTAGCAAAAATCACTCTATCTGACCCATGTAAATGACATTCATTCCAGCGGCGAATAAAGGAATGCACATAGATGGGAGTCCCAGGGGAGTAGCAATGCTTGCTGCCGATCTTCTTGTTTCTTGCTGTCTTTTCCTGTTACTTGCTGATGTGATGCTGTTACCTTTTGAAGGCACAATTATGATGCTCTTAGTTAATGCCCTAAGATATTCCTCAAACTCTTCTCCAAGAATCTCTGCTGACTTATGTGCATCTGAACCTGTGCGGGCAGGCGAGAGTTGTGTATACATTCTACGGTATGTCACCACCTCATGAGGGCTGAGGTGGTGATCTTTCCCTGTCTTATTTTGTAAGTAAAACAGGGCCAACGGAAGACAGTGCAACATACTTTTTCACAATTCACTACTTAGTTTAGACAACTGTATTTTAAGCAAACCATTAGGTCTTTGCACTATTCTATTGGCTTGTGGGTGATAGACTGAGCACAACCTGTGCATGATCCCCAGTAGTGATGTAGTCTCAGCAAATAATTCATAATAAAATGGGTCCCATTATCTGATCTCAGGACCTCACTTATTCCCCACAATGGAAATACAACGGTTAGCAAATATTTAGCTGCTAATTTTGCATCAGGGTGCATGCAGGGGCCAACGTCAAGCCACTGGGAAAATTGACAATTACAATGAAATACCTAAAGTTATTACACTTCTGTATCATATCGACAAAATCGATATATAAAGTCCTTTGAAAAGACATGAAGGCCAGGGTATTACCTCTCTCACTGCTTTCATGGTGTTACCAGGATTGAATTATTTACAAACTATACAATTCCCTACAAACCTACCTACCTGTTTGTGAATGTTTGGTATACACCACTGGTCCTGGAGTTCTGTTGCTATTTGTTGTTGATAATGTAGTTGATCTAGAGCCACAAGAAGTAGCTCTATGGGCATTGCTACCTTCCCCGTCAGCTCCTGTCTCCACAACAAATCTGTGGGCAAGAGAATACACCCCCTCCTTGCCCAGCGCTCCATCTCCTCTTGCGGTGCCTTTTCCTGCTTTTCTACCATATGAAGCAAAGGGACATTTTCAGAAGTTCTGAAAAGGCCAAATATGCTGCTTCCATTGCTGCTTTGTCTGAGGCATCATTGCCAAGCACTATTAAATCAGCTCTGTTAGTATGAATGCACTGACACCCCTTGGTCGTGCTGTCACTGTAATATGCGGAGGAAAGTGCTGCTTCCATCTCCGGGTACAGTCCTGGAGTCGAGCATACAATGCCGTCTTTCAAAAAAGTAATCGACATATGAAACTTGTCTAGGAGGTCCCTTCACAAAAGTTTTACCGGGGTATTCTTACTCTATAACAAGTGAGCAGATAAAATGTGCTTTCCTACCTTGATATTCAGATCTTCAGTGTAAGGAACCAATAGGACAGCCCCAGAAATTCTGTGTGTCCATCATTTTGCCTGACAGGGGAAACTCACCTTCTTTGATGCATGATTTTGTGGCCCCTGTATTGACCATAAATGACCTACCTTTACTCCTATCTGATGATCTACTTCTGGATCAGTAGTAACCGGCAGAACTGGACACATCATAAATCCCTCTGGGCTGTCCTATTCCTGGTACATCTGAGCACCAGGAGGTGAAAAAGGATCTCCTCCAAACACGCTTGCTCTGGTGAAGATGGTGAATGTCCCATGGGGACGAGGGATTTTCTCTCAAGCCTATACCGGTGCCTGAACTGACACAGTTGATGGGGGTGCGTAGGTCTGTGCCATTACAGCTCCTGGGTTCTGATCAACCTGGACCTGCTGCGATGGCACAGAGCTTGGGGCATATCACAAAGTTGGGGGATTCATTTGTGGGGGGTCCTGAATTAGAATATCATGGCTGCCTTCGACAGTCCCTTGCCATGTGTCCCATTCTCCCACATGCCCAACAAAACACTCCATACATTCCTCCATAACCTATTCCATCAGCCCATTAAACCGGGGCCCCATCCCTCCAACCCTGCCAAATGACCCGACACCCCGTGAAAATTCTCCACTGCCCCATGGAATTCTTCTCATCGGTCTCGGTCCAGGTGCGTACCCATCCATCCACCCTTGTCTCATTCCGTTTTCCACTTGTCCCTGCTGTCCTGATTGTCCCTGCTGTCCCTTTGTTGAGCTGGTTATCATTGGACCTTCTAGAGAGATCTTTGCCAGCTTTTTCTGAACCAGATTGGCCTCAGCCTTTTGTGCCTGATGCATTCTATCCTTCAATTTATCCTGTCACCTTTTACAAAAAATGCACAATGTGTGCTTGAATCTCCTGCCAACTCTTGGTCTCCATTCCTACCACTTTATCCAGATCATGCTGGACTTCTTAAGGGATACCCTTTTTAACATGTGGTAGAAGATAGCCACATTCTTGTCCCATGCTTCTCCTGTCTCTGCCCTCCACAATTCTTGAATTAATTTAATATGGGGGTGGTAGGATCTTCATCTAGTTTCATTGTTTTTGCCATGATGCAGTTTATATCGGGCATATCAGATCTACATCATTCTCAATCCCCCCCAAAAAAGCTGCTCCTTCATGGCTGTTCATGTTCAGTTGAACCCTCAGATATCCCGCTTTTTTCCAGAGCTCATCTGCACGTTCCCCCATTAAGGCTGTGAAAAGGCTTTTCATGTCCCCAATCACTAACATGATACCGGAAGTTTATTTTTTCAAAGCATAAATCCACTTCCTCCCCTGCAGTGAGTCGAAGGAAGCATCTTTATTTGATTATTCCGTCCATGTGAGACCACGGGACAGAATATGCTTTCCCCTGACCTTAGTAGTGGGAATTGAGTTGGCCCTACCTTTACTGGGGCTTTTCCCATCTGTCTTTGGCCTCTCCCTACAGTCATGTGAGATCCACAGCGCATCCTAGGGCCCCATGGTGTGCTTTCCCTGGTTACTACTGGAGCGGGAGGTGCAACTATTACCTCTTGTCCTCCCTGCTCGTCATCTGTTTCCCACTCATCCTCTTCATCCTCTGTCCCTGTTACCACATCCGCTAATCTTTCTATGGGGATGGAAGCATATTCTGCACTGCCGTAGCATGTTGCCTCTTTTTCTCCTCATTCTGATTCCGTACCTGTGATGGCACGTCCTTCTCCCAGATCCACATTTACTCCTTTTATAACTGATTTATCTAACCTAACGAGGATCTATCCATGCCTCCATCTCCCTTGCTCAACCTCCTTCACTTGCCTATTTCCGTCTTCCTGATATTCACTCCTACTCTGTCATAACCATGCTACTTCATTCGCCGCTCATATTCCTTCTTCTTCCCATTTCTGTTGCTCTTGCCTCTGTACTGCCATCTGCAATCTATCTTCTAGTCTGGTGACGGGGGGGACCGCCTCCCTTCTGAGCTCTTCATCAATTTTCCCTCTTATGGTTCTCCCTCACTCTTGTCCCTCCAGTTCCAATTTTGGTGCTGGGCTAACCGACAAATAGACTTTTCTCATTCCACTTTCCATTCAAGACCCATCTAAAGAAAGTGTTATCCTTCTTCTCTCCTTATGATCCCATCTTTTGAAAATTTAAGCTGATGGAGGTGTCACACCTGTCTGTCTTCTAACCACTGATGTGGTTAACGGAGAGTATGGAGGTTCAAACTCAGGGTTGGTATATCCTTCTGCGGGCCTTCCCGCCCTTCTCATTCAACCTCCATAACTCCAGGATGTTCAATCTATTCTCGTATTTCAAACCTTTATACTTAGTTACTAGGAAAGTATGCAAGTTCTCCAACATACCCCTAACGTAAGACCCTTCTTTAGGCCAAGAATTAAGTATTTTACCCTTTATTTCCCTCTCCATTTTCGATGATATTTTAAAGTCTTTATCTTATATCCGGGGACCATCTGACATAAGTGATTCAATGGAGTCTCTATACTCAAAACTAATCTAATTCAAACAAATTTTCAAAAATCACAATATAAAACCCAAAAACCAAACCCACTACCCAAAAAATCCCTTTTCCTTTCCCTTTTCTAAGAATGGAATTTTCCGCACTCAGTCTCCTTACCCGCTTTCACCACAACCATCTCAGTACTTATACACTCCTCAAGCATACACAAAAGACAGCATATTATAAAACACACGCCGGCCAAAATCCTCTTTACTTCTGAGATTTCTCCTTCACTCAAGCATAAAAGAAGCACAATGTTTTCCACTATAACACTGCTGTATCTCTCTCTCTCTCCTTTACTAGTACAACACTCTTGACCACAGTGCTGTCTTTTCCTTACTACAGGAGGATTCCCTTCACTACTTCGACTAATCAAGAAAAAGCAAGGCGCGGGCTCCATCTGCACAACCAACACAAAGTAAGGGATTACCAAGGGTATACTTCAGAATGGTATCTATAGGTGAACTTACCATAAAATGCCACCTCACCTAAGGTGAGGGCTCCTGCCAACCAGGCAAGCAAACTGAAGGCTATCAGCCTATCCTTACAATGGACGTGCAGGTGTGGGAGACCACACCTCTAAGATAAAATACTAGGTAAAAAAGAACTTACGACATCATAAAATCCATCCTCTCCCCCAAAAACACTGTTTCTCCAGCATGGGGCCTGGCATGGATTCACATGCTCATGAATATTCCCCGTCGTCAGGCTGGGAATCCTCGGTAAAGAAAAAATCAGTATCAGTTTAGTTTCTGATCTGTCTTTCTTAGTAGTAACCAATCACTGATCTCTGGGTCATACTACCCCCAGCCAATGACTGCCCTCTCCCTAAGCCCTGCCTCTGGCAGCCATCCTCATATTTTTACTGCACGCTCAAGTGTTGGGAGTCCTCGTGTTTAGCTCTCGAGATTTTTACTGCGTTTTCACGTTTTTTCCGGAGATTTTCTCATTTTTTTCAGTTTAATCGAGCCTCAAACTCCACCGTTTCTACTTCCGATAACGGGGAGCCGTTTCGGAATTCTTCTACGCCCCTCAAGGGTGAAGTTTTAGTTGAGTTTATACTTCTTGGAGGATTCCGGAAGATCTGCGGCCTACCTCAACGGACATGGCCCAGGACAAGGGAAGCTCGACGCCCGGATCCAAGCTGTTCAGGTGCTGCCCTGGATGCGGATTACAGAACGTTTTCAAGGAAGACGAGCATTCACGATGTCTCTACTGCCTTCATGAGGACAAGACGCATGTGGAGAAAGACTGTGCGTTCTGCAAGAACCTTTTGGAACGGACCAAACAAGATCGTCGTTCCCGGCTCGCCGCCTGGCTGGAGAAGGGCACAGCAGGTGATAAGGCGACGGGGGCCCAACAGAAGGCCAAGCACCGCGAGTCCGCGGGCACCGGGAGCGCCAAAAGGTCGGGCTCTTCGGTTGCCAAGCAGGGCGCTACTTCCCCGGCACTTTTGACCACGAGCCAGCGTTCTGGTTCGGGGAAGAGGAAGTCCGAGAACCCGGGTAGGCCGCTGGAGCGGACCCGGTCGATCTCGAAGGGGCAGCGAGGCGCTGACCCTCCCCCCAAGGCGAAGGCCCAGGACGCACCTAAGGTGGTGAGGGCTTTGATCCACCCGGCAAAGGCCTCTACCGAAGTGGTCGCTGCGACCCTGGCGAACCCAGAGTATCCCTGCCACCGCGGAGGGATTCCTCTTTCCAGCCCATCGCTAAGACCCCCGTAAAGCCCCCGACTGAAAAAGAGCGGGGGGGCGGTGGCCATTACAGACTCGGAATCAGCCTCTGAGGAGGAACTGATGGAAACCGAGAAGGGCCTCAACGAAAGGTCCGTATGCCTCAACGAAAGGTCCGTATGCCTCAACAAGAGGGCCTTAGGCCTCAACGAGAGGTTCATAGGCCTCAACGAGAGGTTCATAGGCCTCAACGAGAGGTTCGACAAGGTTCGATCCCAGGGGGCGGTCCCTACTGACGTGATCGAAGATAGCGACGACAACGACCAACAGGGCCCAGTGGAGCGGCCCTCCTGTCCGTCGCAGCCATTGCCCGAGCCCCAGGATAGCTCGGCGGCCATCTTGTTTGCAATACAATCCTTATGCACCGAGATAAGGATGAGATTACCACGGACCCCGACGGAGGATCCAGAACCAGGCCCGTCGGGAAGCCCTCCGAACAAGTGAGTCCACCAAGCTCCGCCCTTCGTGCCTGTGAGACCGGTGGACCCCTCATCTCCCTCGCCGGAACCTAGAGAGGATACGGCGACGGATACAGCGACGGGGACGGACGATGATGGCGGCGATGACACAGCAGACATCCCGTCGTCACCCCCGACGGGCTTCTCCAGCCGACGAAATTGGCTCTTTCCACGCCATGATAACCAGGGCATCTGAGCTCTTCCAGCTCTGCCCTGAAGAACAGAAAAAGGAGGGGTTTCTGTACCAACAACGAGAGGCCAAGAGGAAGACAGTCCTCGCGGTGCCTTTACTCGACGACATCTGGGACGAGGGGCTTGCTGTCCTCAAGAACCCTTCCATGACACCAGCCAAGAGGGACACGTACGAGAAGAAGTACTGAGTCCCCGATGCCGCCCTCTTGTGCCTCAGGGCCCAGCCCACGCCGGACTCTGTCGTCTCGGCAGCGGCTAAGAAGAAGGCAGCGGGTGCGGCAGCTTCAACTTCCACTTCCCCGCCGGATAGCGAGGGCAAGAAGTTGGACTCTATGGGACGACGAGTCATCTCGTTGGCGGCGACGACCATTAAGGCGGCCAATGCCTTAGCGATCGTGGCCCGCTATGCCAGGGGTCTCTGGTTCAAGATAGCTCCCCTGCTAGACTTCCTGCCTGATGACAAAAGGGCTGAGGCCCTAGAAATTCTGCAGGAAGGCGAGGTGGCGTCGGATCACGCCATAACGGTGGCAACGGACATTGCCGATACCGGATTTCGCCAACTGGGCAACGGAGTTTGCCTCCGACGACGAGGATGGCTCAAGGCGACAGACTTTCTCCAGGACGTCCAGACCAGGGTGTTGGACATGCCTTTCGACGGCAAAAACCTTTTTGGTAAGGCGGTGGATGAGTCCCTACAGGCCATCAAGACCGACTCAGAGACGGCCCGGGCCCTGGGGGTGCTTCCAACAGCGACAGCCCTTTCGGAGCTCCGGAGGCAGACAGGGTGCCTCCAAAGGATCCAGCGGTGGCTCCTCCACTTACCGCCAGGCGGCCCGCTCCTCTTCCCAGGAGGCCTACAGAGGTCGTGGCAAGCAAGGGGGGTCCCGCCGCCGTCGCCATGGAGGCCAAGGCGGCAAGGCCGCCCCCAAGCAAGACTGACCCGGCCAGGTTGTCGGGCCCCCACCAAAGCACCCCGGTGGGAGGCCGGCTGACAAAGTTCGTCAGCGTGTGGGAGTCCATCTCCACCGACCGTTGGGTGTTGGACACCCTGGCCAACGGGCACTCGTTGGAATTCCAAAAGAAGTGCCCTCGCATTCCTCCCATGGACAGGAAGGAGAATCACGTCCCTCAACTACTGTTGGAGGTAAAGGCGATGCTCAAGAAAGGTGCCATCGAGCTCGTCCCCAGAGGGCTGCGGGGCTCCGGAGTGTACTCAAGGTACTTCCTCGTCAAGAAGAAGACAGACGTTTGGCGCCCCATCCTGGACCTGCGTCGCTTAAACAAGTACATCAAGGCGCAGAAATTCAGGATGGTCACCCTCCAGCACGTGCTCGGACAGCTGGAGGAAGGCGACTTCCTATCGTCTTTGGACCTGGAGGATGCTTACTTCCACATCCCTATTCTAAAAAGGCAGAGGAATTTCCTCAGGTTCGTGGTTCAGGGACGTCACTACCAATTCAGGGCCCTACCGTTCGGATTAAAGTCGGCACCCAGGGTATTCACCAAGTGCCTGGCACCAGTGGCGGCGCGGCTGCATCTGCAGGGGATCCACGTTTACCCCTACCTGGACGACTGGCTAATCTGGGCAAGGACAAGGGAACTCGCTGTCTAACACATGGCAATGACCGTCCGGTTGCTCACGGAGCTGGGGTTCGCCACCAACTACCCCAAATCCCACCTGGTTCCATCGCAGATAGCACTGTTTCTGGGAGCGAAGCTCGATACAGTGGGGCAATAGGCCTCCCCTTCAGAGGAGAGGACCAAGACCATCCTGGGCAAGGTACGGCGCCTGCTAGCCACGGACGTGGCCAGGGTGAGGTCCATCAAGTCCTTTCTCGGGATGATGTCCTCATGCATCTATCTTGTACCCCTTTGCAGACTTCGGATGCGTCCCCTACAGGAGTTCCTTGATGCCCGCTGGCTTCAGGTGAGGGGCTCTTTCGAGGACAGGATCCCTTTCGACGAGGAGTTCCGTCAGGCGATCTTATGGTGGGGCATCCGTGCTCACCTCACGACAGGCACGGAATTTCAAATCCCGGCATTTCAGGAGATGGTGACGACGGACGCCTCTTTGGAGGGTTGGGGGGCCCACACCGGGGACCTCCACGCAAGAGGCCTTTGGCTCCCAGAGGAGAGGTCTCTCTACATCAACATTTTGGAGCTCTGAGCAGTGTTCTGGGCTCTCAAGTCGTTCCTTCCTTCCCTCAAGGGCAAAGTGGTGAGGATCTTCACCGACAACACCACCACGATGTTCTATATACGGAAGCAAGGAGGCGCCAGATCACAAGCCCTATCCAAGGAGGCCCACGATCTGTGGCACTGGGCCGTCGCCCAGGGGATGTTTTTGGTTCCCTTCCACCTGGCAGGAATAAAAAACACCATAGTGGACTCACTCAGCAGGGAGCTGCGCTCGTGCCACGAGTGGGAACTGCACCAGGACCAAGTGGATCGACTCTTCCAACAATGGGGCAAACCCCAGATCGACCTGTTCACGACGCGACAAACTCCAAGTGCCAGAGGTTCGCCAGCAGGTTGCCACAGCCGACGAGCATGGGCGATGCTTTCTCGTTCCCTTGGGACGGCCTGTTTCTATACGCGTTCCCTCCGTTGTCGTTGCTGCTCCGCCTCATCAACCAGCTCAAGAAGTCCAGGTGCAGGATGATCCTCGTCGCACCGGCGTGGCCGAGGCAGATCTGGTTCCCGGACCTTCTGGACTTGTCAACGTCCCCACCAGTCAAGCTGCCGGCGGACGTGGATCTTCTCTCCACAGAAGGAGGCGCCATTCTTCATCACGACCCACAGTCGCTGAACTTGCAGGCCTGGCTCCTGCAGCACTAGAGTTTGGAGGGTACGATATCCCAGCTGATTGCAGAGAGGTTCTTGCAAAGGCCAGAGCGTCCTCAACTCTCAAGTGTTATGGTCATAAATGGAAGAGGTTCTCTGTCTGGTGCCGTGCACAGAAGATTAACCCTCTGCGGATTACGGCCCCTCAAGTGCTGCCGTACCTACTGTCGCTGGCCAAAGCTGGACTGGCTCACACCTCCATAAAAATACATCTGGCTGCCATCTCCCGATATACCAGGACTACGGGACGGGCGTCCTTGTGGTCTCATCGCCTGGTAAAGGAATTTATGAAGGGACTATTCCGATCATTCCCACCGGTGAAGGCCCCTGCCCCGGCGTGGGAGCTTAATGTGGTGCTTACCAGGCTCATGGGAGCCCCATTCGAGCCTATGCATTCGGTGCCTTTGAAGTTTCTATCATGGAAGACAGCGTTCCTCGTGGCCATCACCTCTGCACGACGAGTGGGAGAGATTCAGGCCCTATCTTGCAAGCCTCCATACTTGACTTTTCATGACACGATGGTAGTGGTGAGGACGCACCCCTCCTTCATGCCCAAGGTGCCGTTGGACTTCCACCTCAACGAGCCCTTGGTGTTACCAGTTTTCTTCCCGTCGCCTTCGACGCCGGCTGAGAGGACTTTGCACTCGCTGGATGTAGCTAGAGCGCTGAAGTTCTACGTGGACTGCACAAAGAGTTTTTGGAAGACGTCACAACTGTTTGTGAACTTTGGGTCTGTGAATCAAGGGAAGGCTCTCTCGAAGACTTCCATTTCCAGATGGCTCTCTGGCTGCATCATGCATTGTCACCGGTTGGCAAACCGACCGCTGCCCGGCCGTCCGAGAGCCCATTCGACCAGAGCGATCGCTGCTACCACGGCGTTCCTGTCTGGTGCGCCCCTGCTGGACATCTGCAGGGCTGCTACGTGGAGGTCGACGCACACTTCACAAGATTCTACTGCGTCGATCGGGACTCCAGGGAGGAGTCCAGGGTCGGCCAAGCAGTGCTGCGCAACCTGTTCACTTAAAGTGAGCCTGGTAAGGAGGTAAGAGCTGCTTAATGTTGAGTTGTTGTATTGCTTAATGTTGAGCCTGTTGCCACCTCCCGTGGTTGTGCATGTGTATACTGCTATGTATTCTTTTATTCATGAGCATGTGAATCCATGCCAGACCCCATGCTGGAGAAGGAGCAAGTTACTTACCTGCAACTGTTATTCTCCAGCATGGGTATGGCATGGATTCACATGCGAACCCTCCCACTACACCTCTGCGGCTCTTCACTTGGTCATACTGCCACTTGGCGTGCTACCAAATCTGAGGATGGCTGCCAGAGGCGGGGCTTAGGGAGAGGGCAGTCATTGGCTGGGGGCGGTATGACCCAGAGATCAGTGATTGGTTACTATTAAGAAAGACAGATCAGAAAGGAAACTGATACTGATTTTTTCTTTACCGAGGATTCCCAGCCTGACGACGGGGAATATTCATGAGCATGTGAATCCCTGCCAGACCCATGCTGGAGAACAACAGTTACGGGTAAGTGACGCGTTCCTTCTTCCAACCTACTTAACCTCATATAACTACACACACCCCTATCTTACCCTATCCACAGAAAAACAATGGTTCTTCTCCCCTGTTGCCCTCTTGCTTTACCTGGCAAAGATGTACTCACATAAAAGTGAACCCCAAAGAACTCCAAAGTGGTGCTCCTTTAATCTCTCCTGCGCCGCTGGGCCACAGTAACACACCTGCGGGGGCCAGACAGGCCTCTAACCAATATGGCGCCTGTATACCTCTTCTTTGTTGTGCTCAAAAGACTGGTCCCCACAGAAACACTGCAGCCGAGCTGGGCGGACCGGAGACCCCCAACGTCTCAAGCCCACCGAGGGAAGTCAAATGTAGGAGTGGGCCTTTGATCACCTTAACCTAAAATAGGCCCACCACTTAAAGAACAAGTGCATGTTTTTCTGTAAAGCAAGTTTGTTGTACAAAGGGACAGGGGGGGCTAGATGACATCAAAGAGTCAAACTAACCAGAGTCTCCCTGAACCACACAGAGAACACACATTTTACACAATTTGCAACAGTTAAAACATTCCCACAGGTTTTGTTACAAAGTCAACCCCGCCATTCATGACTGGTCAAACCTATATAATGTAACCATAGTCCCATCAGTTCCCACACTTCTCATTGGATGCATTCATCTAAGCACCATCCTCTTTAAAATTATAACTGCATGTTTCATATTTACAATACACCCCTCTTCTGGGGCCCTTCCATATTTGGTCACAGCCCCATCTCCTAGTTACACAGTTTACACAACTTACAAACAGTTTCAATTATTACAGGTTTCATCTGGTTGGAAACCTTTATCCCTACTTGTGGCCTTCACGGCCATTCTCTAGAAATGCCATTGATGTGAAGAGGAGAGGAACAAACAAACTTTCTTTTGATCTATTGTTGCTGGTTTTATCGCACAAACTTGTTGATGTCCACGTTTAAATCTAAACTTTGCGACTTAGCATTCCAACCCACATGGTCCCAACCCACACCCTGATGACTCAATTGAAATTCCATAATCTATTGGTGCACCTTCCCTTCAAGCAACCCTTGCATCAGGTTAATTGTCCAGCCCTTAAACCCAGCCCTACCAGGTGGCCGAAATCCCCCAGTCATTCTAGAACAGGCTTCCATATACTTACAGAGATTAAATCTCTCTTCCACAATAGCAGCAGGCAATAAAACAGGCTTGGTCGAAATTGGCCGTGGCTGCTGCTCTCTCTCAGCCTTCAATCTTGAAAAAACAATTTCCTGGTCATTCAAAGTTTCACCTTGCAGAGCCAAGCTTCGGTGATTCACACAAACTCCCCCAATGAGGGGACGCATGGCACACAGAATCATCTAGTGATAATATCCCCCATATCTCCCAACTATCCCAAAAAGCTTCCTGTGCATGTATGCTGATGTATGTTTACGTTATAGACTACTGTGTCCCATCATCATCATTTTATTATTATTATTATTATTATTATCATCACAATCGCCATTCACAACCTTCTATATCGCAGGCGCACGTTTAACTCTGCTTCTCATTAAGGCTGAGTGACACTCTATGGATTTATATTGTATCTATATCATATCAACAAAGTTGTCATATTGCTGCGCATGTGCAAATCTGAAAATGTATCATCTTACCCAAATAACCCTAAAACTAACATGTATCCTATTCACATTAACTACACTATATTTGTGCCAATTTGCAACATTGCTGTCACCCCGGGCCCCAATATGGCAAACAGAATCCAAAACTCTCTTTACCCATGTTATCTATATTAAATACCCCAACAAAAGCAGCCAATAAATGTAGCACAGTCTCTGACCGGGAGCTCATTTAAATCGGATCAAGAACACTCGCAATGGACCCCTCAGGTTCATTTAATTGCTAGTGATTAAGCTTCCTTGATAAAACACAACACCTGCCTGCACCTAAAACTAACTGACAGTACAGAGTGCCTTTTATAAAGTATCACTAAGTGCTAGACTCACTGCAGCATTCCGTGGGGGGCCTTCTGAATAAGCAGCCAAAATGTGCAAATGTTTAGTGCAGATGTTCTCAGCAATGCAATTTTACCTGTGAAATGAATACATTATAAAACATGCTTCCTCTGCCTTTTTAAACCTAGGACTCCGAGACATTCTTTACCATGAAGATAAATATACACATTTTCATATTAACTAGGCCCTGTTTTAAAAACAAACATTTCTCATGTGTTTGGAAATGCACACAAATGGGGACTGCTTTAGCTATATGTGGCAAATGTTAAGAAGCAATACATACATTCAAACTGTAGCATAACATTTTTTTTAATGGAAGCTTCTTTCAAGAAGTGCAGTCATTCTAGAGGCTCTGTCTGCAAGCGAATTGATCTGTTGTGTAGCTTTATAGCTGTTAGATAAACATTCCTTGCATGCCAGCCTTGGATGTAAAAGTCTCATTTTTGCTCATTCACTTTGCTTTATACCGCCTGATGAAGAGCCGAGTAACTTCGAAAGTTCATGCATTATCCCATCTCAGCATCATATTTTCAGTTAGTCCAATAAAGGATTTCAAAACTCAATCCTTTGCGATTTTGCTGGGAGACAAAAAAACCTAGAATATCTTGGTGTTGCAGTATTGACATTATAATTAAGGTCAGATGAGACTTTACTTAGATAATGTGAAATCTGTTCTCGATGTGACTTTTCTCATTCACGAAAGTTTACCAAACTTTGCAAGTAATTTTTCTGGCCACATCGAAACACTAATACCACATTCAGTGAAGTTTCATTAATGTTTTCATGTAGAATAAGAATGTTGAAATATAGGTGTTGTTTGCGTTGGGTTTTCCATATACTCAAAAAGTAACGCTTTCTTGAGATTTTCAGCACATTCATATTCTGTTGATATCCATTCTGGGCAGTAATTTTTTTTTGTGATTTTTGTTATTCGTGGATTTCAATAAAATTGATGCTCAAGAAGTCTTATAGGACTGGTTTGTGGTTTTGAGCATGATTTGCAGATTATTTGCCTTCTTATTTGCTACCCTGAGCAGGTTTTGTTTTGTTAGTGGATTTCTATGTGCCATGTCCATCAGTTTGATGGGGTTCATTGGGGGGACCCCCCCCCCCCCACCCGCCCCATCATGTTTTCCACGTGTGCCCATCAAGGATCTATATTGTCTTTGCACATTGCTGATCATGATGACTGCTGTGTTATGCAACTATTATCAGTCTCATAGGTTTGTGAGGCCAAATATATTCCAGTTGTTTGGCCGATCCAGCCCTTGTATTGATAGACTTGGCTTATTCCCCTCCCATCAGAAGATATTTAGAAATGTATGCGTTTTTGCAAAGGGTATCTCATCTATTCTACCACATTGTTGCAGTCAATTTTATGATTTATCAATTTTATGATGTTAATCTTTCACCACATCCCCAAATAAATGGAGCAACAGCATATACCGTATGTCATGAAATTCTCTAGGAGTGGTTTGTGGCTTGATGTTACTGTTTTTTGTGTGTCCCACAGCAAGTGGATAGTAAAATACTTTATTTCCTTTTCCATTCACGCCAGTGGCCGATTTCAATGTCTACTTTCTTGTCCCTTCTGAGATCGGTATTACGATAGGTGTTGTGTAGAACTCATATAGATTCCTCACTGTACTGACTAAAGATAAGCATCAACATTAACTTCTATTTTTCACGAAAAAACATTATTTCAAAATGTGTATTTGTAATGAAAAAATGTTAGTTATAAAAGATTATTTTCAGTTAAAAATGTTTTGCTTTTAAAAACATGTAAGAAGTACATTTGGATGTGTATCCTTAGTGGGAAACACCAGCAGGATCAAAATTATCGCAGTCAGCTGCTGTCCCTCCAGGATCTGGCACTGAGATCAGGGGTCTTCCTGAAACCTTGATGGTTGACTGTATTGTGTCCTCCTCAAGTGCTGACACTAGTGTCAATATAACCTTTTAGCATCTACAGCTTCTCTTCCTCTTGATCTAGTTAGTGGCACGTCTGTTAATTTCCATGGTCTTAGCATGGTCTATCCCAGGCCTCCGGGCATCCTTGTGGCTCAAATGCCAAGCCACCACCACCATGACCTTCCTTTCTACATGTAGCTCAAACCCACCTCTGATTTCTCCCTCCATTCCTCCTTCCTTCTGGCTTCTTATTCCTGGATGTCCTCCCATATGTTTCACTGCGCTCTGTGGCTTCTCTTTGATGTTGGATCTTACCTTCTGTCATGAGTACCTGTTAACCTATGGTATGAGTCAGGCAAATGGTTGATTGCTCCCCTTAGGTTTCCTAGTCTTTCTCATTTTTGTTGGGGTCTGTCTTTTAGCGGGTCTATATTGTGGAACCATCTTGTTAAGCTCTGTCACACTATTAATACTCCCTGAAATGTGTTGAGGTTAGACACTGGTCTTGATTTTCAGGTTGGTGCTGCTACCTGCTAAACTAATATCTACTTTACATATCTCAATTGAGTCAATGCTAATATTGTCAGACTGTGCCTTGTCCCTGCATCTCTAAGCACCGCACTGTAAGCCACTGCTGCATGCTTGAAAGGAACGCTAGGAGCGTAGTTGATGATTAATTACATTTGCAGTTTAGTTTGCATTATCTCCTTCTAGGCTCTGTTATTTGGTCTTCATGCTGCAGACCCTGCAAGGCCATCCTCTGGGTGTGTTAGCTGGAGCATTCCTGGCGAACAGTAACAGTACTGGGAATGTTGAAACTGGCAATATGCAAGTCTTCTTCCAACTAGGAAGAGGCTAGTTTGGTGCATACTGTCAATACATTGGAATGATGCAGATTGCCAAAATATTGAGATTGTGGAGGCTAGCAACGTGATGGCATGGTGAAATCTCGGAGTCTCCTGTAATTGTGTAGAAATTGAAAAATAAAGGGATGTTGATACATGGGAATATTCTGAAAATATACAAACTAAAGCTATAGTAGGACTATGCAGAGTGAATATATACTGTGACTGTGCAATCTATAAATATCTTCAGATTCTGACGAATTGTGTTACACTGCCACTCTGCAAATTTTAAATTAATTGGAATCTGCAAACTTGGAATTGCCTGGGATTTTGTTTATGATGAATGTACTGGGGTTTTGTTAAGCGAAAATATAATTGGGTCAATTTCTAGGTGAAGCAGTCGAGTAAAAGTGGCAGAATACACGTGTTCTGCCACTTTTACTTATCCGCCTCATTTTTGCCATTTGAAAGGGGTCGTTGGGTAGGGGTACAGACATATGTTCACCTCCATTTCTTGCTCTACCTCACAAACGCTGTGCCTCACAACCAGCATATATTTTCTTGCTTGTGGTAATGCAATGTATTTCTATAGAATCTGCATGAAATGATCTCCTTGTAAAAGCACTCTGGGCCTGATTATGATGTGGGTGTTAAGTACTGAGCGCAGGGCTCTAGTTTGTGGTTGTGGAGAGTGCCAGTGAGGTGGACCAGTGCCACCCTGCAGTTTGCAGGGGGTGGCTACTGAGGTGGATGAGTGGAGGTCTGGAGTTTGTGGTTTTGGAGCGTGCTAATGAGTTGGATGAGTGCAGGTCTGGAGTTTGTGGTTGTGGAGAGTGCTAGTGAGGTGCATGTATGCAGATCTGGAGCTTGTGGAGAGTGCTACTGAGGTGGATGAGTGTGTCATTGTGGAGAGTGCTAGTGAGGTGGATGAGTGTGGGTCTGGGGTTTGTGGTTGTGGAGAGTGTTAGTGAGGTGGATATGAGCAGGTCTGGTGTTTGTGGAGCGTGCTAATGAGGTGAATGAGTGCAGGTCTGGAGTTTGTGGTTGTGGAGAGTGGTGCTAGTGAGGGGGATGCATGCAGATCTGGAGTTTGTGGAGAGTGCTAGTGAGGTGGGTATGTGCAGGTCTGGAGTTTGTGGTTGTGGAGCGTGCTAGTGAGGTGGATGAGTGCAGGTCTGAAGTTTTTGGAGAATGCTAGTGAGGTGGATGAGTGCAGGTCTGGTGTGTGTAGTTGTGGAGAGTGCTAGTGAGGTAGATGCATGCAGATCTGGATTTTGTGGAGCATGCTAGTGAGGTGGATGAGTGCAGGTCTGGAGTTTGTGGTTGTGAAGTGTGCTAGAGAGGTTGAAGTTTGTGGTTGTGGAGCGTGCTAGTGAGGTGGATGAGTGCAGGTCTGAAGTTTTTGGAGAATGCTAGTGAGGTGGATGAGTGCAGGTCTGGTGTATGTGGTTGTGTAGAGTGCTAGTGAGGTGGATGCATGCAGATCTGGAGTTTGTGGAGAGTGCTAGTGAGGTGGATGAGTGCCGGTCTGGAGTTTGTGGTTGTGGAGCGTGCTAGTGAGATGGATGAGTGCAGGTCTAGAGTGTGTGGTTGTGGAGAGTGCTAGTGAGGTGGATGAGTGCAGATCTGGAGTTTGTGGTTGTGGAGCGTGCTAGTGAGGTGGATGAGTGCAGGTCTGGAGTTTGTGGTTGTGGAGAGTGCTAGTGAGGGGGATGCATAAAGATCTGGAGTTTGTGGACTGTGCAAGTGAGGTGGATGAGTGCAGGTCTCGAGTTTGTGGTTGTGAAGAGTACTAGTGAGGTGAATGAGTGCAGGTCTGAAGTGTGTGGAGAATGCTAGTGAGATGGATGAGTGCAGGTCTGGAGTTTGTGGTTGTGGAGCTTGCTGTGGATGAGTGGAGGTCTGCAGTTTGTGGTCGTGGAGAGTGCTAGTGAGGTGGATGCATGCAGATCTGGAGTTTGTGGAGAGGGCTAGTGAGGTGGATAAGTGCAGGTCTGGAGTTTGTGGTTGTGGAGCGTGCTAGTGAGGTGGATGAGTGCAGGTCTGGTGTTTGTGGTTGTGGAGAGTGCTAGTGAGGGGGATGCATGCAGATCTGGAGTTTGTGGAGCGTGCTAGTGAGGTGGATGAGTGCAGGTCTGGAGTTTGTGGTTGTGAAGTGTGCTAGTGAGGTAGATGAGTGCAGGTCTGAAGTTTGTGGTTGTGGATTGTGCTAGTGAGGAGGATGCATGCAGATCTGGAGTTTGTGGAGCGTGCTAGTGAGGTGGATGAGTGCAGGTCTGAAGTTTTTGGAGAATGCTAGTGAGGTGGATGAGTGCAGGTCTGGTAAGTGTGGTTGTGGAGAGTGCTAGTGAGGTGGATGCATGCATATCTGGAGTTTGTGGAGAGTGCTAGTGAGGTGGATGAGTGCAGATCTGGAGTTTGTGGTTGTGGAGCGTGCTACTGAGGTGGATGAGTGCAGGTCTGGAGTTTGTGGTTGTGGAGAGTGCTAGTGAGGGGGATGCATACAGATCTGGAGTTTGTGGACTGTGCAAGTGAGGTGGATGAGTGCAGGTCTCGAGTTTGTGGTTGTGGAGAGTACTAGCGAGGTGAATGAGTGCCGGTCTGAAGTGTGTGGAGAATGCTAGTGAGGTGGATGAGTGCAGGTCTGGAGTTTGTGGTTGTGGAGCTTGCTGTGGATGAGTGCAGGTCTGCAGTTTGTGGTTGTGGAGAGTGCTAGTGAGGTGGATGCATGCAGGTCTGGAGTTTGTGGAGAGTGCTAGTGAGGTGGATAGTGCAGGTCTGGAGTTTGTGGAGAGTGCTAGTGAGGTTGATGAGTGCAGGTCTGGAGCGTGTGGTTGTGGAGAGTGCTAGTGAGGTGGATGCATGGAGATCTGGAGTTTGTGGAGCGTGCTAGTGAGGTGAATGATTGCAGGTCTGGAGTTTGTGGTTGTGGAGAGTGCTAGTGAGGTGGATGAGTGCAGGTCTGGAGTTTGTGGTTGTGGATAGTGCTAGTGAGGGGGATGCATGCAGGTCTGGAATTGGTGGTTGTGGAGAGTTCTAGTGAGGTGGATGAGTGCAGGTCTGGAATTTGTGGTTGTGGAGAGTGCTAGTCAGGGGGATGCATGCAGATCTAGAGTTTGTGGAGCGTGCTAGTGAGGTGGATGAGTGCAGGTCTGGAGTCTGTGGTTGTGGAGAGTGCTAGTGAAGTGGATGAGTTCAGGTCTGGAGTTTGTGGAGAGTGCTAGTGAGGTGGATGCGTGCAGGTCTGGAGCGTGTGGTTGTGGAGAGTGCTAGTGAAGTGGATGAGTTCAGGTCTGGAATTTGTGGTTGTGGCGAGTGCTAGTCAGGGGGATGCATGCAGATCTAGAGTTTGTGGAGCGTGCTAGTGAGGTGGATGAGTGCAGGTCTGGAGTCTGTGGTTGTGGAGAGTGCTAGTGAAGTGGATCAGTTCAGGTCTGGAGTTTGTGGAGAGTGCTAGTGAGGTGGATGCGTGCAGGTCTGGAGCGTGTGGTTGTGGAGAGTGCTAGTGAGGTGGATGCGTGCAGGTCTGGAGCGTGTGGTTGTGGAGAGTGCTAGTGAGGTGGATGCGTGCAGGTCTGGAGCGTGTGGTTGTGGAGAGTGCTAGTGAGGTGGATGCGTGCAGGTCTGGAGCGTGTGGTTGTGGAGAGTGCTAGTCAGAGGGATGCATGCAGATCTAGAGTTTGTGGAGCGTGCTAGTGAGGTGGATGAGTGCCGGTCTGGAGTCTGTGGTTGTGGAGAGTGCTAGTGAGGTGGATGCGTGCAGGTCTGGAGCGTGTGGTTGTGGAGAGTGCTAGTGAGGTGGATGCGTGCAGGTCTGGAGAGATTTTACAACTTCGTGACGTGACATCTCAGTGTTTAACAATCGTGATAGAAAAAGCATTGAAATAGAGCTCACGAATGGAAATTGAGTAGAGGTAATAAAGGGAGAGCTTAGTGGGTGGGTGATGAATATTTTAATGACATTTAGACAGTATTAAGGCATTTGGAAAAAATAAACAATTACTTCCTAGACACAATTTAAATAATAATAATACAATTGTAAGGAAATTAGGGCCGGGGTGTATGGCCAAGAAAATGAAAACGGGAGTCATTTGTAATTAAACCTTGCAATGTCCTCGCGGTGTAAACATTGCGATGTGACATCACGATGGTTATATACATGCCAGGTATGAAAAAGCACATACAGAGGGCCAGTGTAGACTTTTTTGGGGTAGAATGGAAGGCATGCGAAGGCACCAATGATCTTTGGTGTATATTGGGAATGTCGGACCAGAGATCATTGTGGACTATTTGGGCAAACGTTAAGAAGTTGTGGCAGAGAGCCGGGACCTTTGCATTATATGTGTACGTAAAACACCTATACTGGAGCGGTTTGGGGTCAGGGAGGCAAGGTTTAAGGGTAATGAACTAAAGAACCATGGCACGTTTTAAAGTTGGCTCATCCTGCATGTAGGCAGAATACTGAAGACTATTTTCCGAAATTTCACACACTACCCTCTTAACTACTTTTAGACCGCGTGCACATCCTCGCTTAACTTCTCACTATAATCCCACACCAGTTCGAACCCACACGCAACCAACCCTAGCCATACCTTTGGGATCACACGGTATGACACAACCCCACACGTAGCCCCTTTGCATCCCCTAATATTTAAATGACCGGACAGCCTAAGGACTGACACTTAATAACAATGCACTTTGTGTCACAGCCGTGGCGGTTTGGCACTTGTGTAATACCCAATAACACAATAGCACAGGGTAAGATGCATACTAAGGTGTGTTGTATGCTTTGCTCTGCATAGCCAAAACTCAAATATCATACAGTAAGGAAGATAAGATAGCCTCTGGGACACTTCACAACGCCGATGTCTTTTTCAAGGTTATTTTGCATACCACCAAATGCTGTTAACGCGAGGATCTCGGCGGGACATCAAAACAACGCTTCAGGCTCAGAGAACTCAAACCAAATGAATACATTATAATAATTCAAAGGAAAAAATGCATTTTATACCTAGAAAAACAAGTGAAAGGACAATGATGAGGTGGAGGAAATATTCTATAAAATGATGCAATGGAAAAGATAAACATGAAAACGGTTGCAAGCAGTGTAAAGACGTTGCTCCATGCACGCTTTAGAATCATACATTGGAATGTTTTACCTCTGTGCTGGTCTTCACAGGTGAAGGTGCCTTGTGTTATTGCAGTCAGTACAACACATACTTCATAGGTTTGCAAATGCAAAAGATTCACTTGCAATGTATGAATGGGCATAAAGCTTGCCAAACGCTATGCCAACATTCGTTCCTTTGTGAGTGCCAAGCAAAATCAGTCGCTAAGGCGTTGTGTGTCTTTCTATTTGACTCACAAGCTGATGTTTGAACGAATGTGCCCACTGTGGTGTTGCTACGTGTTGTGCAGTTGCTGACTGCGCAGGGCAGTTGGTAACCTTTCGTAGGGTCTACCCATAGCCGTTTCCACACTCTCAGCTGAAGGTGCCCCCATCAGACGAGGAGATGAGATGGCCCCGAGACTCCTACCTGGTTCAACAATTGGTGAGTCAAAAAACGCAAATGATTTCCACATTTTGACTATTATTTTTTAGGAAACAAGAGTTGCACAGCCGGCAGTTTTGGAATTTGTCGGGATTTCTCTCGATTTGGAAACCGGCAAAAATGGTCTCTCCAGACCCTGAATGCAGGGGCTGGGGGAGCCCATGCCTCAGCCACCACATAATACTGCACCCACAGCCGATCTACCACACAGCACTTCACCCACCGTGGAGCCACCACATAACACTAAACCAAGAGTAGAGCCACCACAAAACACTACACCCACAGTGAAGTCACCACACCACACTACACCCACAGTGGAGCCACCACACAACTCTACACCAAAAGTGGAGCCACCACACAACACTACACCCACAGTGAAGTCACCACACTACACCCACAGTGGAGCCACCACACCACACAACACTACACCAAAAGTGGAGCCACCACACAACACTACTTCCGCAGTGGAGCCACCACACTATACCCATAGTGGAGTCACCACACTACACCCACAGTGGAGCCACCACATAACACTACACCAAAAGTGGAGCCACCACACCACACAACACTACACACACAGTGGAGCCACCACACATACACCCACAGTGGAGCCACCACATAACACTACACCCACAGTGGTCAGTTGTTCGCAGTGCCCGAGCACAGACATGCTCAACTCTGTTTTTGTTTTGCATTTACGCACAATAAATGTTAATTAAAATTAGTTGGCTGCATACACATCCAACACAGCTTGGGTGACTGGGAGTACCTATTGTGCATCAAGAGGTGTGGATGTTGGGTGACTAGAAGTAAGAGAAGAGGATTGCACAATGTTGCTTGATATGTAAAATAATGACTACAAAAAACCAAGTAATAATATCATGCCATTTCTTTCAGAGCAATTCCTTGCGTCTTGATAAAACAGCTTAAAAGGTAGACCAAGTTTTTTTAGGGTCACATCACTTTGCATGCTTGTAATTGTATATTGGGGTTGTGAGGAACCTATTTCGAGATACTTACTAGATAGAACTCTGCGCCCTCTGTATTGATACACTCACTGTGATTTTTAGGTCGCATTAACTATGGTAACAATGGAGTCCTTGGTTCCTCTACTCCATTAGGAAAGAACAAGATTGGAATGGTTACACTTGAATTATGTTAATGCGCCCATTTTTTTAAATTCCATTTAAGGAAAAAAGAGAAATCACACGTCTTATGTGTTTGGTTCACAAAGTGTTGATTTTTATATGTTCAAATGCCCTTAAACGATGACACGTGTTTCGACGCATAAAACATCTTTTTCAAATCAGGGCTACATATCAAATAATCCAAAAATTAAAAAAGAGAAAAAAACAAGGGTTAAAACACATGCATGAGGGAAAACAATGCAGAAAAACATTATATTTTCTGTGTGTCGATACTTGAATACATATGTCTACTTATGTTGTGTGGGGGTTTCTCCCATAGGAAGACATGGAATTATCCCATGACTGGATGATAATGCTGTGAAGAATATTTGGTGCATCAAAAATACTGGGTAAGATGCGCTAGTAAGGTGCAACCTGGTGAGATGTGTATAAATGACAGTCATCTAAAGGCAAGGTGACTGCATATTTAAACTATGTTCTACATCATGTTTACCACTGATTTATCAATGTCTTTTTTTTTCTCTTTATCTTTGTTGACTTCCCACAACCTCCTACCCTTCCCCCCTCCCTCAAATGGCAATTTCTATCAATTTGTCACTATGTGTATGCATAAACAACTGTTGATTCGTTTTGAAATCTTAAACTTAGTTTATGAAACAACATTTGACGCAGAACAGGCAGCAAAAAGATTAAAACAAAATCAGTTGGATACATGATTTACTTTCATACAGTAGTCACGTGACATGACATTCTACATTATTCAATACACATAACATAACTATACATGTATTGAGGCATCAGAACCATACATTAATTTTATGCTCATTTTGAGGGAGTAGGGCTAAAATCCAAACATAATATGAGACATAGAACAGAATACAATACGCATTGTTAAGCAACAAGCACAATCCTTTGTCTGGTCATTACCAGCCTGACAAAGCCTTTGGCGGGCAGGTCGCAGCTGCGTCCTGGTCACCATGGAAAGGGAGAGGGACTACATGTAGTCCCTTCTTCTCGTTCCCTGGAGGGCAGCTTTCTTTTTTTTAAAATTACATTTCAATAGGCACCATGGAAAGGGCGAAGGGAAAGGGAAGGCGGAGCTCCATATTCAGCCCCTCTTCCCTTTCCATGGCGGCCAGTGGGAGGCATGGGGAAGGAGTGGATTCAGTGGCACTGCGGTCACAGAAATAAGGTAAATAGAGGGGTTAGGGTGACAAAGCGGACAGAGGGTGGGGGAAAATGGCGGTGGGGGGAGCCAGCCGTCAGGTGCCTTCGAACGCGGGCTTGTACCGGCGATTCAAGCCCATGTTCCTAGCCATCTAATTGGCTGGCTCCTCCCACCTGGGTACTAATGAATGATGTCACATATACTGTTGACATCAGCAATGAAAAAGAGAGGATGTCAGTGGCATGAACCAATTATGAAATAAGTGACCTCCATGAATCACTATTATAATGCCCAGAAAAATAATCATCGAAAACAAAAGATGGCAGATCACCTCGTCAAAGTATATGACAAAGGCTAAAGTATAATGTGCGGACAGCCAGAAACCAGGGCAGAAAAGGAGTAGAAAAAACGCTACACAGTCAATTTTTAAAAATGATTTAAAAAACGTCAACTTAATGTCACCTATGCTCATCAAAAATAACATTAATACCAAAGAATTGGACACAATATATTTTGATTTACTCTTTCCTTTTCCCGCCCCTATTATGTTAATACCCTACACAATATTAAAATATGCAATTTGTACTTTTTACAATTTTTAATAAATACTGTGCTCCTTCACCTTACACCACCCTTAAGGCGAACAATTTGGTATCTCCTCTGCAGGCCTACTATAGCAGACTGATTGCGTGTGCCTTCAGAAGAAACTTTGAGAAAAATACTTTTCGCTAGCTACCTTGCCTTTTCCCCTGTTTTTTTGTTATGTTGTTTGTCATTCGTGTCTCGCTGGTCGTATTTGATGCAGCAACAGGAGCGGAATATTCCAAAGGGACCTTCTTATGGTGAAACTGTAAGGGCAAGTTTGTCACAAATAGAAATGGTTTTTTGCCTAAGGATTTGTGTCGATCCTCTGCCCCAAACCGTACGTCTAAAGTTGATGGGGGCCTTTACTATAATGTAGGCATTAATTGCTGCTTTTGTTCATTAATCTTGCATACTGATTGCGTTGTTTGCTAGGAGGGATTGTCTGGTTGAAAAGGTTAATTGTTAAATATATGCTAATTTGCAATAGAAACAAGTAATTATTGCACAGGGGAAAAAAAGACATTTGTGATCCGTTTAAGATCACACTGTTCTGAATGCTCAATACGAACCATGCCTATACCCGGGATGCCGGAGAGTTTGATATTTGAGTCAGGCTAACTCCATAATAGCGATAGACTTTACAAGCAAATTAAGAACTAAAGAGACTGCAGATATTTCAATTGGCTAATTAATCAAAAGTTCTATAATTCTCCAATGGGAATGAGGTATTTTGACATTTTGAATTGATCACAATCACAAAAAATCCCCCCGGGCAGCTTCCATTCAATTGTCTTTAATACTTATGCATGATAACGGAAGAGGGCTAGCCACGTGAAATCATTCTTGGTCCTGCCACCAATGGGAGCCATCCCGCCAGAGCTGCTGATCCGTGTGCATTATGTATTAAAGAGACCCGGGGTTGCTTTTCTTCGCATACAAGCAACCTTAGACATGTTTCCATGTGTCTCAGCTTCATTCCCTAGTCACAGTGAGCAAGGGATGCACACCTGGGCGTAAACCGTATCACTTAGAGAGACTCACAATAGACAATACAAAGTGATGGATTGAATGATGGGAATATATCATAACCACTGTCTTTGCAGAGCATCCGGCATCGCATAAAAATCTCACTAGCATGTGTAGTAACTTATATAATTGCTTTAGTGCTTTACCAGACCCGGTATCCTTCCTGTCCGACCATAATTGTGTAAAACATTAATTTTAATGAGTGCGGCTTAGTCGAACTGCATGCTTCAAATAACTTTATGCAGCTTGGCCAGGATGGCATAAAATCTTCATTGTTGACCACCATGCTTAATGACATTGAAACACATTGTCCAGCAACCACCAGGCCACCTTTTAGAGAAGGAACTACTGAGTGTAGTGCCTGATAACACCATAAGATGGGAGAAGCGGCAGACACCAGATGAACTCGTGGGCTCAGTCTCTGCAGAGGATGCAAATGGTTCCTGCCTCTAAAAAAGACATTACAAGTGGCCAGAGTGGACAAAAAGTGGACCCTTCTGCAGAGGCTCTCTGGGCATAGAAACATAAAACAAGGAGCAACCAGCAGAGTAGCTCCCCCCACACACTAAGAAGACTGATGTACCAAGAGATGTGCAGACAGAATGGTTATTATCCAGCATGGGGTCTGGCATGGATTCACATGCTCATGAATATTCCCCGTCGTCAGGCTGGGAATCCTTGGTAAAGAAAAAAAACAGTATCAGTTTCGTTTCTGATCTGTCTTTCGTAGTAATAACCAATCACTGGTCTCTGCGTCATACTGACCACAGCCAATGACTGCCCTCTACCTAAGCACCGCCTCTGGCAGCCATCTTCAGATTTTTACCGCACGTTCATGTGTTGGGATCCTCGTGCTATTGCTCTCGAGCGTTAGTGCTATTTTTTCACATTTTTTCTCAAAAAAACTTCGTTTTTTTCGGTCAAAAGAGCCTCAAGCTCCACCGACTCTCCATCCGATCAACAGGGACCCGTGTCGGATTCGTCTGCGCCCCTCAAGGGTGAAGATCTCGTCGAGCTACGCTTTTGGAGGACTCCAGAAGTTTCTCAGGTCCGGACATGGCCCAGGAGAAGGGAAGCTCGACGCCCGGAAAGCTGTTCAGGATCTGCACTGGATGCCAGCTGCAGAACGTCTTTAAGGAGGACGAACACTCCTTTTGTCTCTACTGCTTACATGAGGACAAGACGCACGTGGAGAAGGACTGTGCGTTTTGCTGCAATATGTCGGAGCGGACCATGAAGGACCGCCATCAACGTCTCGCCAACTGGCTGGAAGGGAAGAGCCCGTCAGGCGAGAAGAAGAGTAAGAAATCCGAGCGGTCTTCTAAGACCTTTGAGGACGCCCCGGCGACGGGGGTCCAACACAAGGCCAAGCACCGCGAGTCCGCTGGCACCGGGAGCGCCGAACGGTCGGGCTCTACGGGCGCCAGGCAGGGCGCACCCTCCCCGGCACCTTCAGCCACGAGCCAACGCTCTGGGTCGGGTAAGAGGAAGGGCGAGCACCCGGCGAAGCTCCTGGAGAGGCCCCGGTCGAGCTCGAAGGCCCCATCGGAGGGAGAGCGAGGCAGTGTCCCCCCCCTCAAGGATAAGGCGGTGAGCGCACCTAAGGTGGTGAAGGCCTTAATCCATCCGGCCAAGCCCTCTATCGATACTGTCGCGGCGGCCCTGGCTCAGCCTGTGGAGGCTACACCAGTGGTGGCGACCTCGGGGCTCAGAGTCTCCCTGCCACCTCGGAGGGAGTCCTCTTTTGTGCCCATCGATAGGACCCCCGTGAAACCCCCGGCGGGGAAGAAAAAGGGGGGGCAGGGCGTCGTCGTAGATTCGGCCTCAGCTTCAGAGGAAGAGCTGATTGAGGTCTTAAGCCACGGCCTTGGCGTGGAAGAAGACCGGCCCGTCGGGATGGATCCCGACGCAGGTGACGACGACATCGGCGAGGGTGCCGACGGGGCTCCTGATCGCCCGTCGGATTCCCCTCTGCCAGTGCCGCAAGACAACTCGGCGGCCATTTTGTTGGCTATACAGTCCTTATGTTCAGAGATAAGGACGAGACTACCGTTGCCGACGGAGGAACCTCTCCCGTCGGGGGAACCTGAACCGGGACCTTCTGGTGCTCCCCCGCCCAAGAAAAGAAGGATTCACCCTCCACCTCCTTTTCAGCCGTCGCGCCCCGTCCAGCCCTCCTCCCCGTCCTCCCGAGGGGATGATACGGGGACTGACACGGCAGCGACGGGTACGGACGACGAGGTATACGACGAGGATCTACCGTCGTCGCCTCCCACCAGGGTTTCTCCGCCCGACGAGATTGGATCATTCCACTCCATGATCGCCAGTGCATCCAAGCTTTTCCAACTCTGCCCTGAGGAGAAGAAAAAGGAAGGATTCCTTTATCAACGCAGTGAGGCCAAGAGGAAGACGGTCCTCGCGGTGCCTCTACTGGACGACATTTGGGATGAGGGCCTCGCCCTCCTCAAGAACCCTTCCACGACACCGGCTAGAAGAGACCGGTACGAGAAGAAGTACCGGGTCCCGGACGCGGCCCCCCTGTGCCTCTGGGCGCAGCCTACCCCGGACTCCGTCGTCTCTGCGGCGGCCAGGAAGAAAGCGGGGGGGGTGCGGCCTCCACATCGACTTCCCCACCGGACGGCGAGGGAAAGAAATTGGACGCTATGGGACGCAGGGTCATCTCGTCTGCAGCAACAACGATTAAAGCGGCCAACGCCTTGGCTATCGTGGCCCGCTACGACAGGGAGCTATGGTACAAACTAGCTCCCCTGCTGGACTTCCTACCGGACGACAAGAGGGCGGATGCCCTGGAGATCCTACAGGAAGGCGAGGTGGCGTCGGACCACGCCATCACTATTGCGACGGACATCGCCGACACTGGGTTTCGCCAGTTGGGCAACGGCGTGTGCCTTAGGCGGCCTGGATGGCTCAAGGCTCTGGACTTCCGTCAAGACGTACAGACCAGAGTCTTGGACATGCCGTTCGATGGGAACAACCTGTTTGGGAAAACAGTGGACGATTCCCTTCAGGCCATTAAAACGGACACTGAGACGGCCCGGGCCCTTGGGGTTCTGCAGCAACGACGGACGCAGCGGAGCAGCGGAGGCAAGGGCGCCTCCAAAGGTTCCGGCGGCGGTTTCTCCACCTACCGTCAAGCGGCCCGCTCGTCGTCTCAGGAGGCCTACAGAGGACGAGGCAAGTCTGGCGGACCCCGCCGTCGTCGCCAAGGAGGTCAAGGCGGCAAAGCCTCGTCGAAACAGGATTAAACCGGCCGTGGGGTCGGGCCCCCACCGAAGCACCCCGGTGGGAGGCCGGCTGGCGAGCTTCGTCAGCGTGTGGGAGTCCATCTCCACCAACCGTTGGGTGCTGGACGCCTTAGCCCGGGGCCACGCGCTCGAGTTTCAAAGAAGGTGCCCGCGCGTCCCCCCCGTGGCCAGGAAAGAACTTCACGTCCCTCAGCTTCTCCTGGAGGTAAAGGCGATGCTCAGGAAGGGCGTCATCGAACTCGCCCCAAAGATGCTTCGGGGCTCCGGAGTTTACTCGAGATACTTCCTCGTGAAGAAGAAGACGGGAGGATGGCGCCCCATCCTAGACCTGCGACGTCTGAACAAGTTCATCAAGGCGCAGAAGTTTCGGATGGTCACCCTCCAGCACGTCCTGGGGCAGCTGGAGGAAGGAGACTTCCTGTCGTCGTTGGATTTGGAGGATGCCTACTTCCACATTCCCATCCTAAAGGGGCACCGTAAATTCCTCAGGTTTGTGGTCCAAAGGCGTCACTACCAGTTCAAAGCCCTCCCCTTCGGACTACGGTCGGCACCCAGGGTATTCACCAAGTGCCTTGCACCGGTGGCGGCGCAGCTGCGCCGCGAGGGGATCCACGTCTACCCCTACCTGGACGACTGGCTCATCCGAGCCAAGACGAGGGAGCTCGCCGTGGAGCACACGGCAAGAACCGTCCAACTTCTCACGGACCTGGGATTCTCCGTGAACTACGCCAAGTCCCACCTGGTACCCGCGCAAAACGCACTGTTTCTGGGAGCGAAGCTCGACACAGTGTCCCTTCTGGCCTCCCCGTTGGAGGAAAGGACCAGGTCCATCCTGGGCAAGGTACAGCGGATGTTGGTTTCCGACGCGGCCAAGGTGAGGTCTATCAAGTCCCTCCTCGGAATGATGTCTTCTTGCATCTACCTCATTCCCATGTGCAGGCTCCGGATGCGCCCGTTGCAGGAGTTCCTGGACGCGCGCTGGATCCAAATGACGGGTGGCTTCGAGGAGAGGATCGCACTCGACGAGAGTTTCCGCCGAGCGGTCCGGTGGTGGGGCACCCGCGCGCATCTGACGGCGGGCATGGACTTCCAGACCCCAGACCACCAGGAGACAGTGAGCGCACACCGAAAATCTGCACGCGAGAGGCCTCTGGCTCCCGACGGAGAAGTCCCTCCATATCAACGTACTGGAGCTCCGTGCAGTGTTCTGGGCCCTCAGGTCCTTCCTTCCGTCCCTCAAGGGCAAGGTGGTGAGGATCTTCACCGACAACACCACCACCATATTTTACATCAGGAAACAGGGCGGAACCAGGTCCCCAGCACTGTCCAAGGAGGCGCAGGACCTGTGGCATTGGGCAGTCGCCCAAAGGATGTTTCTGGTGCCGTTTCATCTGGCAGGGATAAAAAACACCATCGCCGACTCACTCAGCAGGGAGCTGCGCTCGTGCCACGAGTGGGAACTACGGCAGGATCTAGTGGATCGCCTCTTCCGACGGAGGGGCACACCCCAGATCAACCTGTTCGCGGCGGCGACGAACTCCAAGTGCCGGAGGTTCGCCAGCAGGTTTCCCCAGGCGAGGAGCATGGGCGATGCTTTCTCGTTCCCCTGGGAGGGCCTGTTCCTCTACGCGTTCCCTCCTTTGCCACTGCTAATCCGGCTCGTCAACCAGCTCAAGAGGTCACGGTGCAGGATGATCCTAGTCGCACCTGCGTGGCCGAGGCAGATATGGTTCCCGGACCTTCTGGACTTGTCAGCGTCCCCGCAAATCAAGCTGCCGGTGGACGCGGATCTACTCTCCAGGGAAGGAGGCGCCATCCTCCACCACGACCCGAAATCGCTGAACTTGCAGGCCTGGCTCCTGCAGCGCTAGAGTTTGGAGGATACGACTTACCGGCCGACTGCAGAGAGGTTCTTGCAAAGGCCAGGGCGTCCTCGACTCTTAAATGCTACGGACACAAATGGAAGAGGTTCTCTGTCTGGTGCCACGCACAGAAGATTAACCCTCTACGGATTACGGCTCCCCAGGTACTGCCGTACCTGCTGACGCTGGCCAAAGCTGGACTGGCACATGCGTCCATCAAGATTCATCTTGCTGCGATCTCCCGATACACCAGAACCACGGGCCGGACGTCCCTGTGGTCTCATCGTCTGGTGAAAGAGTTCATGAAGGGACTGTTCAGATCGTTCCCGCCGGTGAAGGCGCCGGCCCCGGCGTGGGAGCTCAACGTGGTGCTGACCAAGCTCATGGGACCTCCGTTCGAGCCTCTGCACTCGGCCCCGTTGAAGTTTCTGTCGTGGAAAACAGCGTTTCTTGTGGTCATCACCTCCGCACGACGGGTGGGAGAGATCCAGGCCCTTTCCTGCAAGGCCCCGTACTTGACTTTTCACGACACGAGGGTAGTGCTCAGGACGCACCCCTCCTTCATGCCCAAGGTACCGTCGGACTTTCATCTCAACGAACCCTTGGTGTTGCCTGTGTTCTTCCCGTCGCCTTCGTCGCCGGCTGAGAGGACTTTGCACTCGCTGGATGTGGCTAGAGCGCTGAAGTTCTACGTGGACCGCACGAAGTGTTTTTGGAAGACGTCACAACTCTTTGTGAACTTTGGACCTGTCAATCAGGGGAAGGCTCTCTCGAAGGCTTCCATTTCCAGATGGCTCTCCGGCTGTATCATGTACTGTCATCGGTTGGCAAACCGACCGCTGCCTGGCCGTCCGAGAGCCCATTCTACCAGAGCGATCGCAGCTACCACGGCGTTCCTTTCTGGTGTGCCCCTGCTGGACATATGCAGGGCTGCTACGTGGAGGTCGACGCACACCTTCACGAAATTCTACTGCGTCGATCGGGATTCCAGGGAGGAGTCCAGGGTCGGCCAAGCAGTGCTGCGCAACCTGTTCGCCTGAGGTGAGCCTGGTGAGGAGGTAAGATGCTTAATGTTGAGTTTGATGTAATGCTTAATGTTGAGCCTTTGCCACCTCCCGTGGTTGTGCATGTGTGTACTGCTATGTATTCTTCATGAGCATGTGAATCCATGCCAGACCCCATGCTGGAGAAGGAACAAGTTACTTACCTGTAACTGTTGTTCTCCAGCATGGGTCTGGCATGGATTCACATGCGAACCCTCCCGCCTACCCCTCTGCGGCTCTTCACTTGGTCATACTGCCACTTCACGTGCTTCCAAATCTGAAGATGGCTGCCAGAGGCGGTGCTTAGGTAGAGGGCAGTCATTGGCTGTGGTCAGTATGACGCAGAGACCAGTGATTTGTTATTACTACGAAAGACAGATCAGAAACGAAACTGATACTGGTTTTTTTCTGTACCGAGGATTCCCAGCCTGACGACGGGGAATATTCATGAGCATGTGAATCCATGCCAGACCCATGCTGGAGAACAACAGTTACAGGTAAGTAACTTGTTCTGTATGCCTTATAAGGCACATGCTACACAGTGTCACTGGAAAGCTGCCTGGGTGAAAACGGTGCTTCTTGATACACTGGTTCTTGGTATGGGGCTGCACCAGAAAGCTAATGAATGGTAAGCACTCAGAATGGGATAAAAGTGCTTCTGGACCTTAGTAGCTAGTAGCTGGAAGGGGTTTCCCATTGTCAGAACTGTGGTTTAGAACTAAGTAATAAATATGCTCCACATGGTTCACTGAAGGAGTTGGATTGACATGACTCTTGCATAACTGCAAATAGGCCAAATTCACATGAGATGAAATCTTCAGTTGGTAAGAGAAATGTGGGACATATTATTATTGACGGTGATGGAAGGGGGCATTTTGAGTATTTTGGGGGACGCCTTACGTGATCTCAGCTTTGTTATTTTGTCAGTGTGCAATAACATCAGGCCTAGGTTGCACAAACCTTTCAGAAAATCAGACTTGGCTCCACCAAAAAGGAGCTGTCGCGCAAACCTCTTGGTCAGATCCCTTCTGCAAAAGACTGCAGGCAACCCAAACATGTTTTGGCCTACACCTCTCCCGCTGATGACACTCACTTAGAATGAAACATATCTGTGATTGCTTGTGGACGTGTGCAGAAAGTATACGACATAGCAGTTGGGGCTGTCGCCTTTGGGGTGGGACCAAGCTTGATTTGCACATGGCCTTTCCTCTTTCTTTAAATGGCTTATTAGGCTGTAGAATATGATCTGGAGGGTTGCACAGCGCTGTGCTACAGTTTAAGGTTAATTCATATCTTTCAGCCATCACCTCTTATTCTTATGTTTTGGTTAAGTCACTCCGAGTGGGAAAGGTACTCCCAGATGTGGGTCCCATGCATGCAGGGGCTAGAGACCAAAGCTACCCCTCACTGATGACATCTAATGAGGTCAAACATGCCTTGTGTTGCTCCTGTTCTTGTGCAGAATGGATGTGATCTAGAAGTTTTAGTTTGCCTGCTCCTTTTGCATATGGTCTTTCCACTAACAATAATGGCTTGGCGGGCTGTGGGTCAATGGTCTGGAGGGTTGCCCAGAGAAATGCCATTGCTTAAGATGAATTAAAAAACCTTCCAGCCATCACCTATTTTGTTTTGTCCCTCTGGAAATGGGCTTCTTAGGGGGGGTTATCCATCAGCTACGTCCAGGAAGAACCCCAGTCAGCACTTATCCTGCCAGACAAGATCCCTTTTTCTGCAGAGTTCGCAAGAACTCCCTATTTCCTGTGTGTTTGGCCTTAAATACTTGATAAACTCCACACATGCAGCATCATTTGACCCAACATTTTCTCAGTGTGTCCATGATAGGTTCTCTACGGAAACTTGCACTCCCATTTATTCTTCCCTTTATTTTGATTTGTCCAGTGTATTTTGTCATGTGGCAATTCTTCTCCTCCCATCCATGGTTCTGATCAGATTAGACTGAAATATATTTTACTTTTTAATTTCTGCTATGCCACTGTACCATTATTGAGGCCTGTATATTCAGAATTGCAAGCTAATTCAAATCTGTGAGCATCCTCCATGTTCCAAAACTGTAATATTGAAATATGTACATTCATAAATCATTTACACATATTAATATGTAGTGTTTATAAGTGAGTGATGCACAGCAATCTACTGAATTCCACTGTTTTCATTGTTTCCATTTTCATTTCTTATTGTGTATTGTATATTTTCATAGTAGTTCATCGTTAACAGAAAGCTGAACTAAGTAAAATCCTACGCCATGAGACAGGCACACAGTAACACATGGTTGATTGCTCTGTCTCAGGTCAGAAGGGTCAGGGCTGTATAGAAGTTTGTTCTTTTGAAGCATTTTTTTACTAAAGGGGAGCAGACCCTTTAACCTGGTGTCTCTCATTATCTGTGAAGTGCAAAAACAATGTGGTTACTTGAATAAAAACACTTGCATGTAATTTATTAATAAGATTTACCAAATACTCCGAATACCCACAACTGTTTAGCTCAGCTAATGGATAAGTTACTGATTAATGGTGTGTGTATTTTCCTGCAAAGCTGACCTCTAGACATACTCTTACGTCCCGTCCCCTTTCCTCCATACTGCATGGGCACCCCTTCATAGGGACTGGTGATGGAACCTTTTTCATCAGAGAAAACCTTCTTTGCCTTTAAATTTAGAGGTGTGCAGGGGTGTGGCCCTGGAAGCATGCGCTAGACTGACTCCGCCCACCGGCGCTACACCGCAGCCCCCTTTTCTGCGTCGAGAGGAACCGGCCGATTTTACCAGTGCTCCTGGGTTTGGCTTCGGCCATGTAATACCACGCGTTCTTCCCCAGATACTTTCTTCTTTCTTTTTATTTTCTTTTATCAATCAGGTACTTGGTCCTCTGGTGCCACGCTCCTCCCCGGTACATGTCAACTTCAGTGGACTTCAGCAGGTTTCCAGCCTGTGAGGGGCTCTTCCCTACATCAGATCTCCATGCTCTTTGCCTCCGCTGCCTTGGCCCCGACCACGGAGGGGAAGGTAGTATTGCGTGTGATTCACTCTCTTCGCATGCCCTGAAGAATAGACTGGATAGGTGGAGGGATATCTTGGAGAGGTGGCCTCCAAATGCCCTGAAGGATTTCGTCAAGCATCGATCAAGGCCCAAGGTAGGGCCACTCTTTTCCAACGCACCCCGCAAGGGCAACACCTTCCTAAGGAAACGCCTGAGTGGGAGGAACCTCTCAGGCTCTCATACGAGTACCGAGGCTAATTCAGCTACCGGCCGCCAGGCCGAGGGGTCCATAGATCCTCCCAAAGACAGTGCTGAGGGACTGGAATGTTCTTTTACCAGGGGATACACCCGAGGGGCTATGCCCTTGTACCGGCAACATGGCAGATGGAGTGCCTACACGCGGCACTACCAGCAACTTCGCTGAAGGTGACACGCCTACCAGTCCTTGGCCTGAAATGCAGGGCAGGTCTCGTGCTCCACCGTCAAGAGTCCTGGAGGAGGCTGGACCCAGTGAGCCAAGCACCATGACTTCGACATATGGCATGCATCTCGATAAGATGGCTGATGTGTCAAACAAGATGGCCGCTCTTCAGATACGTCCCCGAGCAACAGCGCAGGTGGGGGAACGAGTTACAAGGTGGGACTGGGTTCAACCAGGTACGTGGCCTACAGCTTATCCATCAGCTGCGCAGGGTAGGTTCCCGCTGCAAACAACTAGACAGAATACACACCGACCCCAGCGGCCATCCGTGATCCTGTCAATATCACCTGCCACCCCACCGGCCTGCGGGGACAGGTTCTTTGAAAAGTTCCTCACACTAATGAGATCTCCTGAGATGGGGGCCATCCTCTGGGATGCTATCAGTGACATGCTGCCTCCGGCCCCACCGCCCACAGTCATAGTTATTCGTCCTATGGCTCCAGCGCTGCAGGCCCTGTTGCAGCCTCCGCTGCCCGCGCCGGCTCCTTCGATACTGGCTCCTCTGCCTCCCACAGTTCAGGTGGTTCCACTGCAGCGTCCGGCTCTGGTCTCCACACCTCAGCCCTTGGCACCCAGCACTCCTTCTCCTGCGCCGACACCTGGGCGCCAAGTACAGGCAAATGGAGGAGGATAAACTCTTGCTGTAGGCCCACCCTCAACCACACTCCTCGTGATTGCTGCAGTGTCACACTACTCAAAGCCTCTGTCGTCCTCGGCCACCTCATCCTTGGCAGTGCTAGGCAAGGAAAAGATCTTGCAGGCGTACGGGAAGAAGTCTTATTCCAACGCTTTGCTGCATCTTCGTCAGGCCAATGCAGATGCCATGCTGACAGCCGTTAACCAGAGGCTTTGGTGGGAAATAGCCAACTTCCTTCTAGAACTTAGAGCCAGTCACGTTTCAAGGCAGGACTGGCAGAGGCTAAAATGGTGGCGTATGACATCATGGAATCCACTGTGGCCCACATTGACACCTATGGCCGGGACATATGCATCTCAACGGACATGAGAAGGATCGGCTTGCTACAGTCTACAAAATTTTATCCGGACGTCCAGGAATGCATATTTGACCTTCCATTCAAGGGTGGTGACCTCTTCCACTCCACCACTGACGAGGAGCTAGATAAAAAGAAAAACAGTTTGCATACTGCAAAGTCTTTATCCTTACGAAGGCTATGCCCAAGGCGTACACCCAGTCACATCAACGCTCCGACAAGGGGCAGACGTTTGGTGGGTTCCGCTAGTTCCAAGAGCGGAGGTCCAGGCAGCTGAGTCAATGGCGCAAACAACAAAAAGGGGGGTGAGTAAGGGCTTTTTTCAGTCCTCCTCCTCTGCAGTAACCAACAGCAGAGGGAAAGAAGGCATGACATGCCCTTTTGGGTCCACATTTCTCCGGTGGGTGGCAGGCTTGCCCTTCACGCGCAGTTCTAGCGTCAGAATTTCACAGGCCCCTGGATCCTGTCTGTAGTATCCATGGGGTACCACCTACTGATCCCTTCCTCCACTCCCACAGATTGGGACAGCAACTCTATTGGTGTCATGATCCCAGTAAAGGAGCACAGTTCCCATACAGGCATACTAGGTAAGCTAGGAACTTCACCTCAGTCAGTGCGTCAACAGTGGCTACAAGTCTGGCACAAATGACATTTGTCTCATTCATAGCATTGCAACCATAGGCTTACATAGCGCTTATATTGATTTTCATACACTCAACATGGCCTCCGCCAAGTCCATTGTTAAGTTACAGCACATACTATACCTATTGCAGAGGGAGCTACTTAAGCCCCGCCTCCACTGGAGCGCTCGCTTCGCGTCTTCTCCGCTGACAGCGGGTAACGCTACCGGTGATCTCCTGACAGAGCCTGTCAAAGAAAAGAAAGTTCAGAGACATTAGTTTCCACAGAAAATCAACAGAATTCCATTGTTTTTGAGAAGACTTACGAACCAAAGTATTTTGGAAGTGTTTCATCAGTCATCTGTTTATTTCGTAGTCTCCGCATCTTCTGTCAGAAGTTCCTTCACAGCCACAGCATCTTCTTCACAGCAGACTTTGTTCGCAGTCACAGTGCCTTCATTCCAAAGTTTCCTCAGCAGACTCTGCATTGTCCAAAGGTATTTCATCTACAGCTTTCCGAAAACCTGCAAACAAAAGGTATTTTTATTAATGAATGAACTTAAAGAAATAAGAAAGAAGAAGTTTTACATACGTTGCTTACCTGAACTTCCAGCAAGTTTTCTTTGCTTAGTTATTACCGCGCTCATCTCTGAAGGCTGAAATTACTCAGTTAAGATGAACTTACGTTTGTTAAATGCTTCTTCAAACCGAGTATAGTTGCAGCCATCTCGCAGCCATTAATATTTCTGTGAACCAAGAACCTGCAAGTTAAAAGGAAAAATATTAGAAAGAGAGATCTCTCCAAAGTAGGGACTGCTCAGAATCTAATGAACTATAATATTTTTTCACTAAATACTTACCCAAGATAACTCTAGAAAAGCAAGGATATTATTCTGACAAGAATCATGTGAACACTGCAGACTTTCAAGTTAATAGCTTTCATACCAACGCGCCCCTGTAGAATACAGGATGGAGAGCTCCACCAAACATAAACACAGGTGAGAAGGGACGGATTTTCGAAGGCACACTGCTATACAGTTTATTCCCAGCAAATAGAAATTACAGTAGTTCTATTGTTATTATTGTCGTTTTCACAGAAAAAGAATCCAAAAAGTACCCAAATAACAGATCCTCTGGCTGAGAAGGCATTACGCTACTGCAGAGTCCCAGGTAAGGGTTACAATTGATGGAGATTCGGTCGCTCATCGAAAGCCAAGCAGTGGAAGAGGTCCCAGCCTCCCAGCAAGGATTGGGCTTCTTTTCCAGGATTTCTGCCTTACAGAAGAAGAACCAGGCTTGCCTGAGAGTTGTGTTGGACCTTTCCACCCTCAACCTTTCCCTCCCTCTTCAAAAATTCAAGATGTTTACGCCAGCAATCATTGCAGAGACATTGTGCAGGGGAGACTGGATGTGCTCCCTGGATCTGAAGGACATATATCGCGCTACACGTCCCTATTTGGCAGCCACATCGTTCCTTACTGCGGTTCAGCATCTTGGGCTGCCATTTCCAATACAAGGTGCTACCCTTTGGCCTCTGCTCCCAGGGTGTTTACCAGACTCATGAATGCAGTGGCAGCCCTCATCAGGCCCCAGGGCCACCATCTCTACCCGTATCTGGGCGACTGGCTCATCAGAGCCCAATCACCAGAGACGGTGCACCATACTTCCTCCGCCCTTATGAGCACACTCCACGACCTGGAATTTTCGCTCAACCTCAAGAAGTCTCAGCTGCAGCCTACGCAGAAACTGACTTTCTCCAGCATTGGATCTTTCATGGATTCACATGCTTAGAATATTCCCCGTCGTCAGACTGGGAACCCTTCTGACGACGGGGAATATTCTAAGCATGTGAATCCATGAAAGATACCAATGCTGGAGAAATGGAGTTACAGGTAAGAAACTACTCCCTTCTCCAGCATTGGATCTTTCATGGATTCACATGCTTAGAATATTCCCCGTCGTCAGAAGGGTTCCCAGTCTGACGACGGGGAATATTCTAAGCATGTGAATCCATGAAAGATACCAATGCTGGAGAAATGGAGTTACAGGTAAGAAACTACTCCCTTCCTGGGCCTCATATGGGACACAAGCTCCGAGAGAGTTTTCCCCCTGGGTGGACACGATCAAAGCCATGAAGACGGCCACTACTCACTTCCTCACCTGACAAGTGACTTCGGCCTGGTGGTACCAGTATCTAATAATAATAATAATAATAATTATTTAGCATTTATATAGCGCTATGAACCCTCAGGTATCTGAGCGCTGCTTATTATTACCCACAGTGTGTGGTGCTCATTTATCAACCTCAGAAGGATGAAAGGCTGAGTTTGGCCCTGCCGGGATTCGAACCTGCGTCAGCAGGAGCTGAACGGATGTCAAAGTGAGCGCTCAACTCACTGTGCTATCGGACCGGCTATCTGTTAGGCCTCATGTCAGCGGTCCTAATGGCCATACCACACACGAGACTCAGGATGAGGGGATTACAGCTGCATTTCGCAGCATCTTTGAATCAGGAGCGGGGCTCCCAAGCAGAGCTGGTCAACGTTTCTCCTTCTCTCAACTGGTGGTCCAGGGACTGCAATGTACGGATGGGGAAGCCCTTCCGGCAGCTGGCTCCGCAGGTCACTATTACGATGGACTCCTCGCTCAAAGGCTGGGGTACCACTCTGGGCAGCCACAGTGACCATGGGGTCTGGACCCGGCAGAAGCAGGAGTCCCATATCAACTGTCTGGAGCTGAAGGCCATCTGACTAGCTCTCAAAGCCTTCCTACCGCTCGTTGGGGGCAAGGTTGTCCTCATCCAGACAGACAACTCCACCAGCATGTACTATATCAACAAGCAGGGTTGGACCATGTCACCTCCACTATGCAGCCTAGCGATCAGCATGTGGGAATGGGCCCTGGAGAACAACATCTACCTGACGGCCATCCACCTCCCGGGGGAGTCCAATCTGGAAGCGGACAGACTCAGCAGACTAGGGGCGGACAATTAGTGGCAACTGAACGACCAGGTGCTGCTGGAGATCTTCAGCAGATGGTGGCATCCTCAGGTGGATCATTTCGCCTCCTGGGACAACAAGAAGTGCCATCAGTTTGCACCCTGACAGGGATAGGGCCCCGGCTCCCTAGGCGACGTATTCCAGATACAGTGGAACGACATGACAACATACGCCTTCCCGCCCACCACCCTGGTCCACATGTTGATTTACAAGATAAAGGAGTCTTGCCACATCAGCATCATTCTGCTAGCTCCATGGTGGCCGGCGAGACCGTGGTTCTCAGAGCTTCTCAGTCTATGGGACAGGCCACCCATTCACCTTCTGTTGGGTCCAGCTCATCTTCTGGCGCAGCAGGGGGGCAGGTTCATCCACCCCGAACCACAGAAATGATCTGTAGCAGCGTGGTTGCTGAGCAGGTCACGCTGAAGCACCTTAGCCCATCACAGGCTAACATAGAGATCATTCGGGGTGCCAGGAACAAGGCATCAAGGAGCCAGTACAAAAGTAAATGGACTAGGTTCTGTCAGTGGGCAGTCTCTAAGGAGATCGACCCCTTACGTGCACTTTGGACGACATGCTCTCCTTCACTGCTCACCTCGCTCACTCAGGCATGCAGGTGAACACATGCCGTACGTATTTGGCAGCCATAGGAACCTACAGAAATTCGGAGGAGGAGGTCTTCTCTTCCTCCAAATCGAAAGTCAAGAGACATTTCACGGGCCTCGCCAGACTATACCCGCACATCAAAAGACCACACTGCGTGTGGGTCCTCAACGTAGTGTTGGACGCATTGGTGCACAAGCCGTTCGAGCCAATGGCATCCACAGACATCAGGCTGGTTACCATTAAGACAGCTCTGTTAGGGGGTCTCACCTCTGCTCACAGAGTCGATGAGATACAGGGTGTGGTGGCCTCAGAGCCCTATACTACCTTTCACAAAGATATGGTGGTCCTGTGCTCACACCCCGTGTTCCTACCTAAGGTACCCTCCACTTTCCATCTAAACGAGGAAATAGTCTTACCTATGTTTTTTGCTGACCCTCAGGACGAGCCTCAGAGGGTTTTGCACTGTCTGGATGTCAGACGCGCTCTGAAATTCTATCTAGACAGGACCAAGGGCTTTCGCAAATTGGTGGGTCAAGGCCCAGGTATCAAGCATCCAAGGCATCTATTGCACGATGTATGGTTTCGGCCATCAAGGAGGCCTACGAGGAGCAGCACAAGCCACTTCCAGCTAACATGCACGCCCACACGGTCAGGGCAAAGGCCACGGCCATTGCATTCCAATGGCAGGTTCCGTGACAGGTCACCAGCAGGGCAGCCACCTGGGCCACCCCTACGACCTTATGCAAGCATTACTGTTTGGACGCCGTCTCTAAGTCAGACGTGGCTTTCAGACAGGCAGTTTTAAGGAATCTGTTTCCTTAAGGTGGGTCTCCTCTCCACCCTGGGGCTACATTCAGCTGTAATCACCCATGCAGTATGGAGGAAAGGGGACAGGTTGTAAGAGTAATTATAAGTTACTCACAGTAGTGACTAGTCCTTAGTCCCCTGTCCTTCATACGTCCCACCATCCTCCCCCCTAATAGTACTAGTGTCATTAGGCAATGTTAAAAATTGTTGATGCGTCAATAGGAACTGACGTATGGCGCCGGTGGGCGAAGTCAGGGTAGCGCATGCTCCCAGGGCCGCACCCCTGCTCACCTTTAAATTTAAAGGGGAAGAGGGTTGTTTCTGGTGAAAAAGGTTCTGACTCTCGTCCCTAGGAAGGGACGTCCATTAAGTATAGAGGAGAGGGGACTAGTCACTACAGTGAATAACTTACAATTTCTGTCATAAGAAATGGGCTCTAATAAACACAGGCAGGATTCCAGCGGCATTGACCATTCCCAGTGACATATATGTTAATGTTTTATGAGATGTACATTATAAGGCTGGAAAGCCATATACATTGCATCTTATTTAGTGAATGCATTATATTTATATAAAATAAACTTGACAATACCCTGGGTCATCTGTCAAACTCCCTTTTCCCCCTATTGTGAATATATTTCAAAGCAAACCCAGTTCAGAACTGTATTCTCTGCAAGGTGTGGCACTAAATGCAAATCACATTGCCCACAGATAAAGTTTTAGCCATGCCTGCTATGTCACTAGATCTCCCTCAACGAGACGTTCCGCCAAGCAATCCGGTGGTAGGGCAACCGCTTGCATATAGAGGCAGGTATGGACTTCCAGTCCCCGACACATCAGGAGACGGTGATGACAGACGCCTCCCTGGAAGGATGGGGAGTGCACACCGGAGATCTCCACGCAAGAGGCCTTTGGCTCCTGGACGAGAGGTCATTACACATCAACGTCTTGGAGCTCCGATCAGTGTTCTGGGCCCTCAGGTCGTTCCTACTGTCCCTCAAGGGCAAGGTGGTGAGAGTCTTCACCAACACCACCACCACTACATCCGGAAGCAAGGGGGCACCAGATCCCCAGCCCTATCCAAGGAGGCGCAGGACCTGTGGCACTGGGCCGTTGCCCAGGGGATGTTCCTGGTACCCTTCCACCTGGCAGGAGTAAAGAACACTGTCGCCGACTCGCTCAGCAGGGAGCTGCGCTCATGCCACAAGTGGGAACTACAGCAGTATAAAGTGGATCTACTATTTCAATGATGGGGCAGTCCGCAGATCTATTCGCAACAGCGACAAACGCCAAGTGCGAAGGTTCGCCAGCAAGTTTCCCCAGCCAGGGAGCATGGGCGAAGCATTATCCTTGCCATGGGACGGCCTGTTCCTTTATGCGTTCCCACCGGTGCCGTTGCTTCTGCGACTCATCAGTCAACTGAAATGGTCCTGGTGCAGGATGATCCTCGTTGCACCGGCTTGGCCGAGGCAGATATGGTTCCCGGACCTTCTGGACTTGTCAGCGTTCCCCCCAGTCAAACTGCCGATGGACGCGGATCTTCTGGCCAGGCAAGAAGGCGCCATCCTACATCACGACCCGGGATCGCTGAACCTGCAGGCCTGGCTCCTGCAGCTCTAGAGTTCAGAGGCTTCGATATCCCTGCGGACTGCAAGGAGGTCCTTGCAAAGGCCAAGGCGTCCTCGACTCTCAAGTGCTACGGACATAAATGGAAGAGGTTCTGTGTCTGGTACTGTGCACAGAAGATCAACCATCTGTGGATTACAGCCCCTCAAGTGCTGCCGTACTTGCTATCGCTGGCCAAGGCGGGGCTGGCATATGCCTCCATCAAGATCCATCTGGCGGCTATCTCCCGCTACAGCAGAACTCCGGGGCGCTCGTCGCTGTGGTCTCACCGACTAGTGAAGGAGTTCATGAAAGGATTGTTCCGCCCGTACCGCCGGTGAAGGCCCCGGCCCTGGCGTGGGAGCTCAACGTGGTGCTGACCAGGCTCATGAGCCCGCCATTCGAGCCTCTGCATTCGGCACCGTTGAAATTCCTATCGTGGAAAACAGCGTTTCTAGTGGCCATCACCTCCGCACGACGAGTGGGTGAGATCCAGGCCCTCTCCTGTAAACCTCCATACCTGACATTCCATGAGACAAGGGTAGTGCTGACGACGCACCCCTCCTTCATGCCCAAGGTGCCGTCTGACTTCCATCTCAATGAGCCCTTGGTGTTACCTATTTTCTTCCCGTCGCCTTCCTCGCCAGCTGAGAGGACTTTGCACTCAATGGATGTGGCTAGAGCGCTGAAGTTCTACGTGGTCCGCACAAAGAGTTTTCGGAAGACTTCACAGCTTTTTGTGAATTTTGGACCTGTGAACCAGGGGAAGTCCCTCTCGAAGGCTTCCATTTCCAGATGGCTCTCCGGCTGCATCATGCACTGTCACCGGTTGGCAAACCGACCGTCGCCCAGCCGTCCGAGAGCCCATCGACCAGAGCGATTGCTACTACCACAGCGTTCCTGTGTGGTGTGCCCCTGCTAGACATATGTAGGGCTTCTACGTGGAGGTCGACGCACACCTTCACAAGATTCTACTGCATCCAGGGCTGAGTCCAGAGTCGGCCAGGCAGTGCTGCGCAACCTGTTCACTTGAAGGTGAGCCTGGTGAGGAGGTAAGAGATGCTTAATGTTGAGTTGTTGAAATGCTTAATGTTGAGCCTTGCCACCTCCTGTGGTTGTGCATGTGTGTACTGCTATGTACTCTTGTATTCATGAGCATATGTATCCATGCCAGACCCCATGCTGGAGAAGGAACAAGTTACTTACCTCCAAACCCTCCCTCCAATCCCACTGCAGCTGTTCTCTTGGTCCTACTGCCACTTTTCGTACTACCATATCTGGAGATGGCTGCCAGAGGAGGGGCTTAGGTAGAGGGCAGTCATTGGCTGGGGGCAGTATGACCCAGAGACCAGTGATTGGTTACTAGTAGAAAGACAGTTCAGAAACTAAACTGAAACTGTTTTTTCTTTACTGAGGATTCCCAACCTGATGAATATTCATGAGCATATGAATCCATGCCAGACCCATGCTGGAGACCAACAGTTACAGGTAAGTAGCTTGTTCCAACTCGGGTCTGGGACCTGCACCCACAAGAGAGAAGAAGTCCAAATCATCTTCTTCATGGCAGTGCCTGGCAGGAGAGTGAACCAGGTCTGCCAAATCAAAGCAGTAGAGAGATCAACAAGAAAGAGATGAGTACACACCATCTTCCTTGTGGAAGTACTTGGCAGGAGAGTGAACCAAGTGTGCCCCAGTCTGGAGATGGGGAAGCTGGGGTCTATGAGACTCGAATGGAAAGACTGAAAGTCTTGAACTGTGAAACCAAAGTGAAAGAGGGGCCAGGGAAGTGAGTCATTCCCCCTGATGATGTTGAACTTTGCAACCAAGCGAAAAGAGACCAGGGGAAAGGAGTCATTCCCCCTGGTTGTATCGAACTCAAAAGCCAAGATACCAGGAGAAATGTTCCTGGTAAACAAAGCCAGGGGATGGGAGCCATTCCCTCTGGTTGTGTTGATCTGTAAAACCAAGATACTAGGAGAAGGGAGTCCTTCTCCTGGTAACAAAAGATGAAAAGACTTTCTGATACAGAGTATTAAAGGATAAGCAGTGTGTCTGTCAAATGAAAGTGCTTGAACCTTGTCTTTTGTGTTGGAGGACAATGTTGACCCTGGTAAGGGAAATGGAAAAAGGGATCAGAACTGAATCTGGCTCTAGGTGTGCTCTCCCCCACTCTCCTATAGGAGCTGCTCAAATTTTGAATTAATGTTGTGGTATTATTTCATAACCATCACTCAGTACTCTTTAGTAAAATTATGAAGAATCGTTTCTTCTATTTTATTACTGAGGCTTAGGCGTCCTTTACTGATGTAGCGCCTATTAATATTTTATGCCAATGCATTTCGGACAATGTCCATCATCAGGGCTCTAGGAACTATCATTTTCATTATTATACAAACAAATTCAGAAATGACCAGCATTGGTCATATCAAAAAACAAAATTATAACCACATTCCAGTTTTATGTTCAAGAGAAAAACAATTCATGTCATGACATATTGTTAGTAGTGTCGTTCATAAAATGCATGCATCCATATCCCAGATAGCCAGTGTCATTCAGGCCATGATTATTCAATAATAAAATGAATGTTAACTCATACCCTTGTTGTAGATTATCCGGTTATTTCAGGTTTCAGGATGTAAATCACCACAAGTGAACAAAAGACAAAATGAAAGTAAGCTTCATGGTGGAACACTCGTCTGTGGCGTGTTATCACTCATACTTCATGTTATGTACCTGTTTGTGCAGTGGCACAATGTGCTTTCCGTCCTATAGCACTCCGTTTTGCCTCAGTGCTATGCTCTCAACAGATAGCCTGTGAAGAATCACATTACCATAATTATGTGCATGTGTCCCACGTATTCCCAAAACTATTGTTAATGTTGTCCCTTAAACTGCACTTACCTGTGTGTTCATACAATTCGCGTAACGCTCCTCGTTGAGAAAACCTGCATCCTTGCCAGATGCTGGTTTTCTTTGTTTGACTCTTGTTACCTAGCGACACACGCGTGTGCGTGCAGGTCTGGAAGAGGAAGATAATTTCGCTTTCTCACATTAGCCGCGCGCCAGTGTTGCCGCTGGCTCTACTTACATTTAAAGTGACAGTGGTCACGGTATGTAAACATTATGTTCTATGTACGCATTATGTACGCATTATTATGAAGCCAAAGGCTCCACTGCTATTAAAAGTGACGGCGCTCGTGGTATGTGAACATTATCATCAATATGTAAGTGAACTGAGTGTAGTCTCAGTAACGCAAGTGTTGCAAGTAATACTGGGCATATCCTAGCACATTCCCCATGTACTATGTGGGATTATCCTCCCTCCGTGTTACTCTCAGTGTACATATTCCACCAAAACTGATTAAAAACCAGTTTGAAAACAATCTGAGTAAGAATATTTTGTTACAGTGTTAATTAGGATATGTAATTCACAATTTTGGGGTGAACTATGGCAGCAGACGTAGTGGTCCCGCTTGGACATATATTCCAAATGGGAATGTCGTCCCGTAGTAAATACTGCAACCATCATTAGAGTTTGCGACCATCAAATGAAAAAGTAAATGTAAAATGAAAAATCCAAAAATCAAAGTCAGATATCGGAAAAGACAAAAATCAAATATCAGCAAATCACAGTTCATGCGTCAGAAATCAAGAATCAAAAGTCAGGAAAAACACATAGTTCATGCATCAATACTCACGTTCATAAAACCTTGTGCATTTCATACTCCTCTTCAGTGGCATGCTATCGAAAGCATACATAGTTTATTTCTTTGTTAATTCCGCCTGGTTTTAGTGAGTCCAACCTATCTATCCAATAGGACTCTCGTTGGTTGAGTCTTTTTGTGATATCCTCATGTTTGTCTCTTGATTTAACAACTTCCAGTACTTGAATCCTAATTTGGTTGATATTATGTTTTTTCATCTCCCAGTGTCTCGCCACTGCGGAGTTCTTGTTGTTTGTGCGTATGTATACATGATCTGTGCTCATTCCATCGAATTCGGCCTGGTCTTGTTGATTGTCCAACGTAATAGATGCCGCATGGGCATTTAATTGCATAAATTATGTTGATGGTGTCACACGTTGCACAACTCCTTAGTTGAATCTTTTCCCCTGTACGAGGGTGATTGATGACATTACCTCTAGTAATGAAGTTGCAGTCACTGCAATGCAGACACGGATATGTGCCTGTCCTCAGTGTTATGGGTTGTTGCATCATGGGTCTTGTTTTGACCAATCTGTCTCTTAAATTCCTGCTCCTCTTATATGCAAAAAAGGGATTGTCCTTGAATAGATGTTCCACCCTAGTATCATTCCTCAGTATTTGCCAGTTCTTGAGGAATGCCGCTTTTATCCGACTGCTCTGTAAAGAATAGCATGATACGAACACCATGGGGTTATCCTGTTTCTTTGGTTTTGCTCTTCCTTGTAATTCCGGCGTCTGTATGGTAAGGCGTTCTTTCACTGCTGTAATTTCTGTTTCTTTATACCCCCTGGCTTCAAACTTTCTTCCCATTAATTCAATTTCTTTGTCACACATTATGGGATCATTGACAATACGCTTTACTCGTTTCATTTGGCTATACAGTATGTTTCTGGGTAGACTCGGTTGGTGGAAGCTGAGTCGATGCAACAGATTGTTACGACAGTTTCTTCACGATAGATGTTTGTCTCATATTTACCTTCCTTGACATGTATGGCCACATCCAAAAAAATGTATGTTTGTGGAGGAACTCTCGTAAGTAAATTGTATCCTTGAGTCTATGGTATTCAGGTATATGAAAAATTGTTGTGTGTCAGTTGATCCTGTCCATATTCCAAAAATATCATCTCTATACCTTGTCCAAAGTGCTATGCTCTCCTTTCTTTTTGCTTGTGATAAAATATGTTCCTGTTCAAACTTATGCATAAAACAGTTTGCATAAGTAGGGGCCATTGTTGCCCCCATTGATGATCCAGAAGTTTGAAGAAAAAATGTATTCTTATATTGGAAATAGGAATTCTCTGCAATAAACTAAAGTAAAACCATGATGAACTCCTTCGCTACTTTCATTTCTCCTTCTTCATTAACAAGAAACCATTCTATTGCTTCTTGCCTCATGTCGTGAGGGATCGATGTATAGAGGCTCTTGACGTCGATTGTAAACATGATTGAGTTATTAATATAGCCAGTGTCCTTCAAACGGTCCAGAAAGTGTGCAGTGTCTTTAGTGTAGGTACATGTTTTTTGTACCAGCGGTTGCAGAAAGAAATCAAAATATTGACGAAGTGGTTGCAGTAGGCTATCTACACCAGACACTATGGGTCTGCCTGGTGGCAGCGTGGGGTGTTTGTGTACTTTTGGAAGTGTATAGAAATTCAGTATTTGTGGGTGCATGTTTAGTAAGAAAGCTTTGGTTTTTTGGTTTTGTTGCTGATCCACTCAAGTTCCTCTGCTCTATCCAACAGTTTTTCCAGCTGACGCATGATGTCTGCAGTTGGGTATCCATCTCGTTTAGCATAGGTATTGCTGTCACTAAGTTGTCTCTTGCATTCACTATCGTAGTCTGTACTATTCATAATGACCAGGGCACCCCCTTTGTCTGCTGGTCTAGTGCTGATTTTTCCATCAGCAAATAAGTCTCTGAGTATGTCCAGCTCGTTCAATTTTAAATTGCTGAATTTTGGGCGCTTGTAAGAGATTTGTTTGAGATCATTGAGAGTTTGTTTCTGAAAAATGTCAATAGAATGGGTGTTCACCGGTGGCCTAAAGTTACTTTTGGTCCTGAATTCTTGTAGTACCTCCTCCTTTGGGTCTCTATTCATTGGTGGTTCCAGCTCATCAAAGAAAACCTTGAGTTTAAGTTTCCTCACCAGTTTAAAAAGATCTACCTTAGTCTCAAAAAGTGTTGTGCTGTAGGTGGGCACAACACTCAAACCTTTTTTGTAATAGCTCCTTCTCCATCTGATTCAATGACCTTGATGATAAATGTATTACTAGGTCTTCTTCTGTTGTTGACTTGCTGCCCTTGTCTCTACCCTTGTGTCTCTTTTTCCCTCGTCTTGTCTTTTTCCGTCTTTGGGTCCCACTAAAAAAGGTTGTGCCGATGTTGTTGCCCTTGCTGGTGTGGGGAGATCCTCCCTTTGTGATGTTGCTGTTACCTCTTCTGGTGTTCTAATTGGGTATCCCTATCTTCTGAGTCGGTACTTGAGGAGTTGTCCGTGCTACCTCTATTTGGTTTCCTCTGTGGTGGAGCTGTGTATCTATCCATCCACGTATAGACCTCCCCATTCAGGTAGTCATATGTGTCTCTTCTAAATTTCCTTACTTTCTTCCCTTCTAGTTCCGTTTTGTATGTTTCAAGTTTATCATTGATGTCCTTAACTATTTCTTCAAGCTCTTCTTTTCCTATTGTTGTACTTATCGGAGTGCGGGGGAGAGCACACCTAGGGCCAGATTCAGTTCTGATCCCTTTTTCCATTTTTCATACTTAACCTTGTGCCAGGGTCTCAAGGTGTGCCCCAAATACATGTACATGTACCAAGACAAAATAAAATGAACTTTAATAAGCATAGCAGTGCCCACCCCTTCCAATTCGACCCTGGTAAGGGAGCCATTCCCCTAAGAAGAAGCCAAGAGGTGGAAATGAACTTTTATCTCCAGTACAGAAGAAGGGAGCCATTCTTCTGGGCCAAAGAGGTCTACTTTATCTTTAGTTTAGTTTTAAGTGAAAGGGACATAGTAGGGTTTTTGACAAAGGACGGTGAACTGTTGATTTACACAGAGATTCTGACAGAACCCTTAGTGTTTTAGTCGAGGCATGGAAACCCCCTTTTAGAGATAGGGAAAGTTAGGTTTTCTCTTTATTTTCTTGACTAATAAAAGTCAGTGTCCTCCTTCTGCACCCTTACAATAGTTATGGTAATCTACTCTGGAAAGTGAGCAGCCAGGGAGCTGTGTTGGGCCTCTATGTCAGGGCTCTACCTTTGTTGGTCCAAAGCTTAAACTGTTCTTCATTCCATAGAATATGAACAGTAGTGACGTTAAAAAAACACACTTGCGGCATTAAAAAGCTTATATTGCAATTTTACTCATTTGAAATGACAGGTATGCCTATTTTCCAATATATTTTTTATTTACAAACACTTCAGGCAAGCGGTGCAATGTAATGTAAGAAAAAAGAATGAATCTTCAGTTCGGTATGGAGGCAAGTCATTTTTTACCATGTCCGGCCTTGGATTTTAGGGGTGACGGGTATAAACCATTGCCAAGCCAATAATCATGCCAGCAGCAGCCAGGTACATCTTTTGGCCTACATTCAATAAATAAAATACTTTCCAATTAACTGGGTTTCCCGTAATAATATTGGCGAGACGGATTCTTGTGAGATGAGCTCCTAAAACTGTACCCATATCCAGTTAGGGATCCCTGCTTCTTTATGGATAATTTAGTGTCTACTGTTCGTGGTGGGCTGGTGTAGTGATGTCTTTCTCTCATGCTAATTCCTATCTTTTTGGCAAGGCAATGCAAATAGGGTTCTGTTTTACACAACAGGGTATCTTACAAGGTGTGAAATTGTACTTTTTGAAAGGGGCAATTCTTGTCTACATTTAGATGTGAATGCCAGATCACCATAATTATAAACATCCTCATCCCTGATTGCTGTGGCATAACAGTGATTACTGAACAAGTCAAAATACAGAGTTCCATGCACCCCCCACCTCAATTCTCTTTGCTCCCCTTTTAAGGATTAGTAGTGCCTTTCATGTAGGGAGGAGATACATGGACAAAAGATCATCTGAAACTTAAAATTATGTTCTGTTCAAAACATATTAGTAATAGACACGAAATACTACAACCTCAGTATTTTACAGTGGGACCCATGGGATCATTTTATATTTTTTCTTTTCCAATTGGTTAAGAAAAGAAATGCCAAAATGTGCAAATGTGGTTTGTGCAGCAAACCAGTAAAATGCAAAGTGAAACAGTATTGCACTACTAGGATTGAAGAGAGCACTGCTTACTGAAGATATGATTTATCATTACACTTTGATTTTCACATAATCCTTCCACACCCAAAAGAGCAGGCCCTGTGCCAGCATCTAGACCCAGGAAAAAGGGCCTTCTTTCAGTGTATAGACAGTTAAGGTGCTGCTTTTACAGATTCTGGCACAGTCATCCCACCTTTCAGCACAGCCCTCAAGGCATTTAAGCTGCTGGAAGATGTTTGCACTTGAAGAGCAAGTGCAGGCACCATGTAGTTGTGATTAATCAAGCGCTCGGACCGCCTTCATTTTCTTTGCATAGTAAGCAAAAGTATAGTTCATAGCCAATGAGTGAGTCCACCATTCACTGCACTGAATCATGACTTTGATGGTTTGGGCAAACGCAGAGAGCACCCGCCTAGAGACTGTGGTTATCACCATTCACACAAATATATTGAAATACCCACAGCAACCTTTTACATGGTTTCTAGCATCCTGTTGAATGTTGATGGAGGTGAAATTGGGTAATGATCTTTTCAAAAATAATACACATTTTTTAAACAGATTGACAAGATAAAAAGGAACAGAGCAATGGCCATTTAGAGGGAATTCAACTACGTAAACTTTATTAATTTGAGCACATAATGATATTCCATGGCCTCAACCAGTTCTCCTAGGCCAGAATTTAAGTATCCATGGCAAACCTCTGGATGGAAAACTCAATCCTCTCGCTTTGGAGTGTTTAAACCTAGGCTGGACTAGCCGATGGGTGTATGATGTTCTAGTGGGCCTAGATGAGTTAGTCTTAGAGATTTTCGGGGACAGGTAAGGCGTGCAAACCTGGAGAAGCACCTGTACAAAAAGGCGAGTGTTTTGAAGATAATCCTTTCTCGAACCGGCAGCCAATGTATAGCTCTTCGTGCTGTCGGCATGTGTTCCGATTTAGGAATGTTCAGGGCCACTCGAAGAGCATTGCTTTGGATGGTCTGTAGTTTCTGTATGTTGAGTGCAGAAGTGCCAGCAAAGAGAACATTGCAGTAGTTTAGCCTGGCGCTGACAAATGCACGTGCAATAGTTAGACAGCTATCTGTGGACAGGAAGGTCCTGGAGGCATGTATCAATTTGGTTGGGTACGCCACTGAGAAGGAGATGGTGTTCAGTTGGCAGGTCAGTGATAGGGTGACATCCTGGTATACCACCAGTGTTTTCATCACGGAAAGACTGGAATCTAGGTGCCATCGATGTTGAACGCGGTTTATTTGGGGTTGAGTTTTTCAGCACCATTGAAGGTGACAAGAAGGAGCTTGGTCGTCTAATCGTTTGGACAGAGGCCATGCATTGTCATCCAGCTTGGATGGTTGCAAAGGCTGTGCTCAGAGTGTCTGTGTCATTTGAATAGTTTCCAATCTATCCTCTTGTCCACTAGTGCTCTTGCTATAACATGAACTTAAGCATAAACAAATAAACCACAATCAATATATTGTGTACCTTTTTTTAAATATGGATTCTATTGCATTGTGGGCAACTCTATGTCAATTTTGGTCAGCGTGGTTTGATTGTGCACTGTGCCTTGATATATTATTCATATTTGGTTTCCTCCTAATGTTTACTTGTCTGGGGGTTATTATGGCAGCGTGGTGTTTTGGTCCTCGACAAATGTTAGCTTGCACAGTCTACAAGCTAACTCGTGTGAATAGTTTTCCATCCTTCCTTGCAAACCTTTCCTTGCTTGATAGAGCTCATGATTTTTTTGAGGTTCAGTGCAAGACCAAATAAGCATTGGCAGACCCACTGCTTTGACATTTGTATAGTAAAATTGTATTCTGTCTTTTCTAAAACTGTATTATGTATTTTCTTATTGTTAAGTATTGCTATCATATGCACAATTGACTACAACATGCTAGCTATTGTTATCAAATGTCTGTTATTTATATCATATGTCGCAAATTTGCAATCAATGGCCAATTGCGTACATCATATGGTAGGTATTGTTTAAAATCCCCAGTACTCCAATTCAAATGGCAATTAGTCGCAATGTATAATCAGGTACTCACATATTATGTCTTGTGTTGTCATCAAAGGCCCAGAGATCACTTTGTTGGGCACAGCCATTAAATTACCATGTATTCACAATACTACCAGGAATTGTCATTAAACACCAAGGTACTCACAGCATTGCCAATGATTAGCATGAAATTCACAAGTATGGATCCCATTGCCAGGGATTGCCATAGATGCACAGGCACTCACATCAATTGTAAGGTTGCCATCAAATTGCCAGTAATAACCCCACTATTGGTGTTGCCTTTAAATGACCAAGTGCTTGTCCACTGCCAAGGTTTGCCCAGGAACTAGCCCGTAGCTGAAAATCACCTTCCATTGCCCAGTTACATTTCCATTTTCCAGACAAGGCATCAAAAACACAGGCACTCATCCTATTTTCAGGGATTTCTATCAAATGCACATTTTCCTCCCACCCCCAATCAGTCATGCACAATTTTTATTTGTTTAATAAAGTTCTTTTTATGAACCTGGGTCCCCCAATTTAACAATATTGATTCCCTGCAGCCCCTGTGCGCTCTCAGGACAAGAAACACACAGGGTTGCACAAAAATTCTATGTAACAATGAAATAGAAATAGTTGAATCAATTTAAACATAAACAAATAATACATCTATGAACTTCCAACATCGGTGGTGAAGAATGTTCAATATACTAGTCACCTCCGTTTTCAGTGCTATATTTATCGGACTAGAGACATTTGTAACACACACATCACACCTTTTGTTTACCCTGTGCGCTCATGAACCATTGATTGAAAAATGCATGAGTGTCCAGGATGAAGCTTTCCTTTGTTAAAAACCAAATTACACCAGAACATCCCTGTTTTGCTAATTCTCTCTACTTCCCCTTTTTTGAAAATCTCATCCCCTTACTCACATTCTGACAGCAGTCGAGAAAAAAAACTCAATTGAAATATCGGATACTTGACATTTCTGTATGTACAAATCTTGTAAAAAGGAAACTGTTCAAGTGTATGCTTGCTAATTTAGCTTCAGTGGTGTTTTTGTTGCATTAATTGTCAATGGACAACTTGACGGTGGGACAATGGGTAGCAGTTAATAGCCCTTCCCCTAATTCCTAAATGATTCAGCAGTAATACCATGATTCATCTTGGTAGTGAATCCAAGGAATGACTTTTGTTACATTAATTTCTAAGTGTGCACACAGTGAGATGTCCTTTTGACTCCCAAAGTACTTAATTTGTACTGAGCGCCTTCCAGAGCAGGAGTAAGGGTATCTACTTGTATACACACCGAAGGACCTATTCTATCAATTATATATATTTCCAGAAGCACATACACTTCTAAAACATTCCCTAACTTCTCAGGATGTACAATCAATGTATATACTCCCACCCCTCAGTACTTACAAATCACAAGGGCCGGGATTTAATCGATTTCTCTTTATAGTATTGCTACCCTCAGGAGTATTTCCCTTTTATATTATACTTATATATGAATTAATTTCGGGTGTCTCACAGACAGGTGGGCACCCAAGGAATGGTTTAATTCTCTCCCTAGGAACAGGTGGGCCTCTGTTACCAAGATGGTGCCAGCTTCCCTCTGCAGCCTGTCTGATGTCTCTTCCACTGAAGAAAGCCTGGTACATTAACTCCAGTAATGCCTCTCTTACAGTGTGCTGCTAGGAATCTAAAATGTGTCCCAAGGGAAACCAGCTATTCCATCTCCTTTCCACTGATATCAATTCTCCTTTCGCGTCTTCTTCCCCACCATCAGTCAGTGAATGAATGATTGTGTCCCAGAATCTATGGGTTTTATTGAGCAGGAACCACACCCCTTAAAAGTGTGTATTATTTTTCTAATCTAATTGGTCAATGTACGCAATTGGACAGTGTTCCAAAAATGACATCAAACTAAACCAACACCTCCGTAGTCATTGGGTATAATAATGAGGAGGGCAGTCTGATGGGAGTAACTTCCAAACCTAGTTTCCCTCTCATGGAATGTGTTGTCATCTTGGAGATGTCTGCAAAACTAATTGTAACCTTCTAAAACAGCATATTCCACATGTGTGATTGGTTCATCAGATTGCTCTTACTTAAGCAAATCAAACAATGACATTTTCTTCTCTATACGACTTATGGTGGATGAGTTAAACATTTTGGGCCTCATTACAAGATTTGCAGAATGGGTTAACAGGCTCTGCTAATGGAGGCAGACCTGTTAAACCCAATCTGCAAAATGACGAGGTCCCCTCGTGGGACCCAGTAAGGACGCCTGGTAAAACCAGGCATCATTACCGGGTCCCGCGAGGGGACCAGGGAGCTAACAACGGGTCGGTCGTAATCGGCCCATTGTTAGCTCCCTGCACCCATTCCCATTGAGCCCTATGGGGGCTCGAATGGGGAAGGTCCAGTCCCGGGTTTCCTGTAGGGGGAATTACCGGGCCCTCCAAACTCGGAATGGTCCGGTAATTCCCCATTCAGGGAACCCGGACCCGGTTTTGGTGGCAGCCAAAGCCGTAATGAGGCCCTTTGTCTTTTTACTCACTAACACTTTTATACAAACATTATTTTTCCATCTCAAAGTAACAGGCTCACCGGTATATACGCTAGGATATATGAATCACTAATGTGTGCCGTTTCTGCACAAAACAATCCTAATTTTATATTCAGCTGATGGACTTTTCAATCTCGACATAAAATAAAATAAGTCTATAGGGAACACCCGTTCAGAATTTACAAGCAATAAATTGAATCCCAATGTAATTTCAATGGAGCATTAATTTTCTTACTAGCTGTCACTCAGTCTGGTTAAACGGAACAGAAAGAAAAGAGAAAGTGCAAAACATCCCCTTGCACCTCCCCCCATAATCCAGGAGTCAGGTATATAGTCTTTCCCCCTCTCAGTGTTGCCAATGGCAGAGGCAGAGAGTGCAGTTCCAGTCCCTCCTTGCTTATAGTCCAGGTTTTTGTGCCCCCGCTTATCCCTCTTCATGGGTCAGAGTTTGCATTGTGCTACCTTGCCTGCTGGGAGGATACACACAGCATGGAATGATACTTAGCTCAGTTAGTGTTCCTCAGCCCTCTGTCATGAGCATTATAGTTCTTGGCAGTTGCTGCACCCATCAGCCAAATTAATACATTCTTAAATGAGATGCGCGCGATCAGCGTGCTCGCAACCGTGCATCTTCAAGTCTGGCTGCAGGTCGCTCTGCTACTTCCTCGGCACGTATTTGAGCCACTCTAAATCGGAAGCATTGAAATGGAATCATAAATATTTAGTATAGCGTGTGTTGCTTTTACGTCCATCAAATGGCGCTGTTTTTCCCAAAAAACATGTTTTTACCTGTCACAGGTGTGACATCTATGTATAGTAGGTATATAAAAACACGCGCCTATTCAAATGCAACGTTGTGTCAAAATTTCAAAGCAATTGGTGAAGAACCTTCAGAGATTTAAGATATTGAACTAACAAACATTAACATTTTTATTTATATAGATTTACAAAATATTGCATGTCATCTCTAATTAATCTGTCCAGTAACAGAACATCTGGTTTCCCATACTGTTAAATAACGGCTGGGATATTTATGGATCGTGTGAATGTTCGGTCACTTTGGAAAATGTTCTTTGAATTTAGGCTAGCAGAGCCATTTGCATCACTCGTCTTTGAGTAATTCCAACATCTGCCTCTTATAGCAGTCTCTAGGTTTTCCTAGGTCTGAAGTGTTTCCTTCAGGAGAGTCCTGGCCAATATGGGATTAGATTATTTAAGAGGGAACTGCTGCTCAGAATACATTCCTTGTATATTTAAGGAATTAGCCCACTCTCAAATACAGATGAACATTGTAAATGGGGGTATTTGTTTATATTGCAGGACCTGAATCCTGCAAAGCATTTCCAGGTACAGTCATAAGGTTTCATGGTTCAGCTTCAAAAGCCTTGAGTTTAATTTCCTTGGTAAGGATAGGCACTACCTTCCTTTAGCTTGTCAGTGGGATGGAAGACCATTTGTTCAGGACTTACTTGCTTGGTCTCATGCCAAAAAATGTAGTGTTTAAAGTTACCTTTTTCCATGTTGCAATGTTCACTTAAATCAGAACAACATTTGTAATAGGGCAGATGAATATACAGGTATCACCTACTGCCCCTACTCAGATGAATAGGCAAGTACCAAGTACGGCTCCTACCCCTCATCAGTACCGTATATGTTAACAACCAAATCATGACTGTAGGGGTGAGAAATGAGATAAACTCTGGCAATTTCCAAGAAACAATACTTTCAATAATCAGTGTAAATGCTTCTTCCATAAAGATATTAGTAAGTTTGTGCGACAAAAGTAGGGATTACAGTTAGAGAGCAGAGGGTATTACCCAAATTGTTCATTTACAATTGTTTGAATGAACAATTGACGGAATTTAAAGGGTCACAATTGACCTTTTCACAATTGACCGTATATATATATATATATATATATATCGCTTTCGTTATATATATATATATATATATATATATATATGTAAGGGGTTTTGGGCGGGTTTGGGTTGGGTGGGGGGTTGTGGGGGGTTTCCCCCACATATATGTTACAATTGACCTTCACAATTTGGTCAATTGTGAAAAGGTCAATTGTCATTCGAACAGTTGTAATACGAACAATTTGTATACAACCGAGCAGAGCACATGTAGTGTGCTGTATATAGCATAGAATGGAGGGAGATTCCAGGATACCAAGAGAGGGGCTCACTACACTGATAGGACAGGTGGAAATGTAGGCAGGGCTAGATGCAGAATACATGGGTAGGGAACCCAACATATGGCATTTGCACATGGTGAATATAAAATGAATAGAGATGAATATAGGTCCCCAACATGGAAGTGAAAAAAGTACTGAAGCACAGCCATTTTCCTAGCACAGAGGCCGCAGCAAGTAAACAAGTTAGCCAATGCCTCAGACAAGATACTGAATTCATAAAAACACATTTCTTTTAGAAGCCTCCAAGCTGCCCAGATAGTAGATTAATAGCAAGTGCCAAGGGCAGATGTACGAAAGGGAATACCAGAGATGTAGATCGTAGAGACGAGATAACAGTTCCCAGAACGAGAAGCAGTAGACTCCAAAGTTAAGTGAAGTTCATTGAAAACACAAAAAAGATATTGATGTCCAGGTGCACGAGAATAGTATGCCAAAATACTCCATAGAGAATGGGTGAAGGGCATACCAAGAGACCTCAAGGAATACAACATGCACATTAGAATTAGCTAAAAGCCCTAGTAAATAAGAAGAAATACACTTTCCGACACGGTCCCCTAACACATCATCCAGATATGAAGAACACTAGTTATTCATTATGAGCCAAACGCAGATCAGACACCTGCCGAACTCCCTAGTGCACATGCAGACACATGATGAGTACAAAGGAATAGATAGGGCACATGGCCTGGGAATTATGAGAAGTACTTTTAATTGGAAATTATTGCGGACCATGGACTTCTCTCCTCCAACTATATGTCTCCATTATATCTCGACGTCTTATCAACGTGTCCAAGATTAGTGGGTAAATGGCTAACCAATAATATTCTCTCTTGCCATACCACCTATAATGAACAGAGCCAACAAATCAGGAATAGTTGCAATGATGTAATGAAAGTAGTATCTGTAAGGGGCTGGGTCCAGGTGGAGCCATCAGATATGTCTAACCCAATTATAGAACTAACACTTAAGTATTTTTTATGTAGTTTGGGGTAGTAACGAATCTGAGATGCTCATAAGTTTTGTAAACCATATTGTAGTGTGACGTCATTGATGATGTGTTTATACCATAAAAGCTTCTCACACTGTTTGTAATGCGAGAGCTACTTGTTTGTTATCCCAGCTGCTATTCTGTGTTTTTGAATAAAGCTGGGTTTTGCCGTGCACTTTGAATACCCCATTATTGAATATTGTTTTTTTTGTAGTGTAGTGCAGTAAACTTCTACCACCTTAACACATAGCTTTTTCTTGGTCATGAAAGTCCTTTCACAAAAGCATGTCTTCAATATCTCTGTGTTTCTTTATTTATACCTCATTTTCAGTAATGTAAAGTAAATACAAACAGACTCCAGCAGACAAATGCAGGCCCAATCCCGTTTTTCCTTTCATATCAAATGCTGTGCTTTTCATCTCAGATTGCTTTGTTTCCTATTTTAATAAGTTTCAGCATACTTTCTGGTACTTGGAATTATTTTCTCATGCTTTGGCAGTTACTTAGGACATACATTTGGTTTGTAGATGTGCTGTAATCATTGCACATTTCCTTGAACATGTCTTTTCAGCTGCAGCGCACAGGCTGCAGCTCACATGTTTGTTTTTAACATGGTGCTTTTCTTACTTTTCTTTGGTAATGATTTCCCAACAACCCCATCCCTACAAATGTCACCAAATGACAAGGTAGTCAGCTAACTACTAGGTATTGCCATCGAATAACAACACACTTGCTCACTGTTAAGAATTGCCATCTGATTCTCACGTACTTATTTTTTTATTTATTGTTCTTTTATAATGTTTTTAATACCAGCGAGGGGTTTCTAAGCGCGGGATCAGGATTTGCCCTATGTTGCACCGCTTTGTCTTGCTTCCCAGACAAATGCATTGCCCTTGAGCTATCCTACCTCCCCACTTGCTCTATCGCTCGAAGGGACCTATAACATGTCCAGACACTTGCCTCATTGCCAGAAATAGCCATTGAATGCTCACATACTTGCTACATTGTACTGTGATAAAATGCCCAGATACCTACACTGTTTCCAAATATTGGTGTCAATTGCTAAGCTAGTCACCCCATTGGCAGGTATTGCCAGAAAATGTTGAGGTACTCAACCCATTGCTAAGGCTTACAATGAAGGGGTATATTTTAAAAAATGAGCGAAAATGAAAAAAGCACAGGGATTGCACTTTTTTTATTTGCGCTCATCGCAGAAATGCACGTCACCCTATTCTCAAAGGTGACCTGCGCTTTTCAGGGGGTCCTGGAGAGTAGCAGAAAGATATGCTGACCAGTTCCATTAAATACATTAGTGTTGGGAGCGCACACCTACACAAATATATGACTAGCTCCCAGCAACAGTTTTGTTGCTGGGGTGCTTTTCACAGAGACAGAAATGCAGTATACAATGCGTTTCTACCTTTGAAGGAAAGAAATGCAAGTGGGAGGGCAGCGGTTCAAGCAAATGCTCTCCCATTTTAAAGACAATGCATGAAAGATTCCAAAATGAAGCTCTCATGCATTGCACCTTCTCCTGCACCTAGTCCAAACAGATACATGGGAAGGCCTTTCATTTTGGCACATTTGGATTTATTTGATCTTATAGAGAGCTTTCACCAAAGTGCTGTAAAAATTAGATTCAACAGTTCAAAAATGTCAAATAGCATACTGATTCTGTACTCCAAAGTTAGAGAATTCAGTTAGAGAGAGATGATGGGCTTTAAGAAGTGTATGGGAGAGATAAGGTGAAGAAGCAGAGCGAATAAACAGAGGAAGAGAGTTTTATGACTTAGGTGCCAGTAGTGAGAAAGCACAAAAACAAGAAGATGCACACGGAAGGGGAGGGACAATAAGCTGAAATTGGGATGGCGAGCTTAGTGAATAAGAGGGAGTGTTTAGTGACATAAGAGAGGAAAGGTAGCAGGGAGCAAGACCATGGTGACATTTAAATACAGAGACAAGAAATTGAAAAAGAAGATGGGAATCAAAGAAAAGACGAGATGGCGAGAAGAGATGAGGTAATAGAAGTCCACAGAGGGAGATATAAGTAGAGTGAAGAGGTGTGAGATGGGAGCTAGCAAAGCCAAGCAGCAAAGTAGAGCAATAGTCGATATGAGAGAAAATGTGAGAAACAATAAGTAGTTTAGTAGCAGAGAAGGAAAGGAAGGGTTGAGCAGAACAAATGTTATTGTCAACATTTCCCCTTCCTGGAGGGTTTGGAAGCGCTTGTGCATAGGACACCATTAAGGTTCCATCACGTTCTGATGGGAACGCGTCTCCCGGTCTAGTCTTTTAAAACTGGATTTCATTTATGCGGCATCCTGCAGCGACTCACTGCGTTGCAACCCTAGAAGCTTTTTTCCTTTCCGGTAAAACATTGATCATTTCCTACGTGTTTATCCTTTCGCTCTTGTTTTCCTCCTGCCTCCTTTGCTCTGCCTCCTGCTGCCTAGGCAAGCCATCTCTTAGCTCTTCACTTTCTGCCCTTCCCCTTCTCTGGGTCAGTCTTTTATCTTTGCTTCGGCTTTGCTCCCAGCAGACCTCCATACATCCTATCAGCTGGGATTCCTTTTTCCTGGTCCCGGATATCACTGCAGTTTCTATGGAGTGTACCTTTCATCAAGGGATTTTCTTCTCTGCATATTCTTCATCGAATCCCCTGCTGGCTATTCCATCGGAAATTTTCATCTCCTGTGGACGCCCGCTGAAGGGTTTTCTATGGCAATCAAGGCTTTTTCCCTTCTCCTTTGGTGTATCCCAGGGAGAGGTATCTTGCCGGGACTGTTTAAACAGTGGACATAGTGGCTTCATCTTGAGAGGACCGAAAGTCATCTCGAAAGAAGGGTGCTTCACCTCCGCCGGACTACCTTTTGGAGGAATTGTCAATTGAAGAATCAGGTGAGGAGAGATCTCCCATTTTGGGCAGTTGATGAGAAAGGAAGAGCAGTAGTGGGGAACAGCAGAGAGGAATCGGGGAGCGGATGTGGTCGATTATTAGTGGGGGAAAAAGAAGCTCAGTTTCAGTACAGTGGAAGGAATCAGAGAATGATAAAACAAAACAAGTAGATTTGAGTGTAATTGTCGTAGAAATGGCAGGACAGAATGAAGAAATATAATCAGATATAGGAGTAGCATAAAGGAAGAAAAGAACACAGGCTTGATGGGCACTGTGGTGTAGGACACATGAAGTGAAGCTAGTACCAAACCAAGAGAGAGAATATGAGCAATCCAGCAAATAGGATTTAAACGATTAGAGGACCGATCTGGAGAAACCAATAGAGGATAGAGAAGACAGAAGGATAGAGCGCGTTTCAAAGCGCAACTGGTGTATTCGGGATGCGCATTGAAATACACATATGCCCCCTTACTGGCGCAAACATGTAAAGGGCATGAAAAAGGGCATCTTAATTTGTTAATTTTTTTTTAAACAACTTTATATTTTGATAGAAGGCATACAAACAATGCAATGTTACATTATTCCCTGATAGAGCCTTATGGACTGGTAAGAGATTTCCCATCACCTGCCTTCTTGCTCTTCAGGGTGAATTTTGTCAATAAACCTTCAAATGTTTTCTGGTTTATCCTCCTCTTCCCTCCCTCCTCCCCCTGCTAAGCCCTCTATTTCTTCAACGTTCAAATTCAAATTTGGGATGTAGAGCTCTAACTGAGTAAAGTTTTTGGGATTTTAATCAGGGCCCAGAGCCTCCTTAATCAATCACCTGCTATCGGTGGCGAGAATGTCCCTAGCACAGAACTGGAAGAACGAGACAGGACCACAAGCTGCCTGGTGGTGGGTCAAGATCTGGAATGTAAAGGCCATAGAGAAGATATGCGCCCTCAACTCCGGAAAATACCTAAGGTTCCTTACGACATGGTGGCCCTTTCTTGACCTAGTAAAGGACAGAGAAGCCTACTATTTCAAGCCACGACTCCTCAGGAATATACATGTTATATGAACCACTATCTTGTTACAACCAAGACTTAATTTGTTAATTTAAGAAATGCACATTCAGATTCTCATTGTGGATTGAGATGCACCTTTTTCGGGTGCAATTGAGGAGATGCAAATACATCTCAATTTCAACAAAAAACGTTTTGGGAATCTGTCCTGAAATGTTCATGTACCTCACGCATCAACTTCTCAGGTACTTACCACATTGCCAGACATTGGTGTTATATTTTCAGATAATCTTTCATTTCCATGAATTGCATTGTACTCACCCATGTCAGGGATTGACGATTGCCATCAAATGCCTTAGTACTCACTCAATTGTTTAGGAATTCCGTCGAATGCCAAGTAACCCCGAATCACTTTTAAGGGTTGCCATCAATTGCCCAGATCCTCCTGTCAAGGGTTTCCAATAAATGCCATCATCTGCCCAGGTACTTGCTTCATTGGATAGGCTTCCATCAACCGCTCAGGTACTGGTCCCATTGCTAGGGACTGAGCATCAAATGTCCTACAATTTGCCCAATTGCCAAACTTTGCCATCTACATCTCAGGTACTTTCTTAAGGGCCAAGGTTTGAAAAATGCCATGGGTTTGGCCCTGCACTATTCACTTCCCATGGATTAAATTCGACTGCTCAGGTACTTGCCCCTTTTCCAAGGCTCGTTACCAACTGCCTAGGTGAATGCCATTTTTACTGCCCATGATTACTATCCACTGCCAAGGTATTTTCCCCATCACCAAGAACTGCCATCATACACACAGGGTCATGCCCCGAAAATGCTACACGACTCTGTCACTTGTGGGTGAGCTTCACTCCTTGTATCTGTTAGAGAGGCTGTCCACAACAGAGATCACACGGACGAATAAAGCGATAGCAGTAACAGATACGAGGACTAAAGCTCACCCACAGGTGACAGAGTTGCAAAGCGAATTGGCCGCATTTTCAGGACATTTCAGCACCACAATAATTTAGCAAGCAGTACTGAGACTCGGAGACAGAGAGTTATGAGCTCTGACAGACCGAAGGGGATTGAATAGGAATAACCCCTTCGACCACTCTCACATGCCTTCTCTACTGTACAATCCATTTACAAGGAAGCAAAGGTGTACAATCCACAGGAGACTGATCAAGACAGCATTCTCCAGTTCGAATTTACTTCATGTTATGCAACAACTGGTCCTGAAGAAGACGATCCTAACCATCTGATCGTTGTAACCGGTCGACCATAGAAGGCGTGAGGTTGTTCACGCTCACAAAGATGTCCATTAAGAGACCATAAGGACACTTACAGAAAAGAAAAAAATATTTGAAATCACAATTGTTGGACTCTATTTTTAAGCAATGGTGTTTCCCCACAGCAGAGCCCATGTTGTATAACCTCATTCAGAGTAAGGTCTTAAGTCCTGGGTATGTTTGTTCAACTAGCTGGTAATTAAATTAGAAATTACAAAACCCAGTAGTTAAATTAGGCCAGAAGTACTTAGTGAGAGATACAGAATATAATGGAATTGGAATCTCTGAAGAGCAATTCATAGACCTTGCCTGATTTTTAACATATTACATGTATGAATGTCGACGCAAGAGGGTTAGTTTCTGTTCCTTTCCCTTAAATCCCTGTTTGAATATGCATATATGACACATACTACGCTATAGAAGAGCTGTATGAAAGACAGGGATCAGGTGGTTCTCAATAGGGATTAAGTGTGTATGAAAAGTTGGCTAAAATACGATTCATCAATCGTTGATATATTGTTCTCCAATACCTTTCTTTTGTGTTACTTTTTCCTTCCTAGCCATCCGCTTGATAGGGTCAATTCTTCTACTTCTCCTATCACATTGGAGGCACCTTTACCTAGCCCTTCCCAAATGGCAAACAACATCACTAACACTGTGCTGGAAACTATGTTTTCTGAGCCCTTCCTCGAAGTCTTGGCACAATGCATCAAAGACAAAATGTCACCAGTACTACCGCAAGGATCGTTCCAGTTGACCCTACTCCTGACCCTCTACTGGTACGAGTGGGCAATGTGGACCCTGCTCTTCCACCAAAAAAACAGAGAATGTCCAAGGACACTGACTCAGATTCAGAGGAGGATACCACTCATTCACCCTCTAAAGTGTTCCATGACATTGTCACTAAAGCCATGTAGGCGCTTGAACTCCTCCCAAAGGCTAAGCCTGAAACGGCTGGTGTTTTTGGAAAACTTCCATCACAGCAGTCTAAGGTTCCTCTGCCCATGGAATTGTCCGTCATGGAGCAAGCTGTAGCTCCTTGGGGAAAACCTCATTCTGATAAACATATCTCCAAGGCCCTAGATAATAAATACAAGGTGCCCAAGGATGAACCCTTCATTCTCATGGGAAACCTTCCAGCTCAATCAACAGTAGTCTCTGCTGCCCTTGGCACAAAGGGCAAAATCCCTTCTCCTTCACCAGCTTCAGTGCTGGACAAAAATGCTAAAGTTTAAGCGACCCAAGGTAAAAAGTCTTACACCACCTTTACCTTACAACTTAGGCAGATTACTACTGCTACAGTTCTGGCGGGATTTAATATCCTTGACTGGTAGAATCTAGAGTGCTTCGCTGACATGCTACCTCAGGAGGCCGCAGACGAGTTCTCTTTCTGTATCTCTGAAGGCAGAGAAGCTGCTATGTAACAACTTCAAGTAGTTACAGATCTAACTGACACAACTGTTGGAGCAGTTACCAGTGCAGTCTGTATGCGAAGACATGCATATCTGTCTTCCTCTTCCCTTCACCAGATTATCCAGGAGAAGGCGCTTGACCTTCGATTCAATGGCAAAACTTTGTTTGACCCATCTATAGATGAGGTCCTACAGAAATGTAAGGCCAGTGTCACAGCAGCTAAAACTCTCAGCTCCATCTCGGTGAAACAATCATATCACCAAACCTTCAAGGCATTTAAGCCTCGTACACAAGGCAACAGTGGTGCCTCCACTTCTGCCAAATCGTACTACTCTTCCAAAAGGTATAGACCCAAGAATAAATCACCCCCCTCTTCTGCTAATTCTGTCCAGGAGCAGAAGAAGTCTATTTGACTTCCCCCCAGGCATGTACTTACCTTCTGCTCCAACCATCATCCAGGAGCATACATCCCCGGTAGCAGGAAGGCTTACCAACTTCTTCCCTTTTTGGAAAACCATTACTCAAGAGGAGTGGGTTCTAAATGTTATTCAACATGGGTACCGCCTTGCCCTTCTGTCTCTGGATACTTTGCATATAATAACCATCCCTCAGATTCTGGCTTCCCTACATCCAAACGATTGGATGGCATCAGTAGACCTACAGGATGCATATTTTCACATCCCTATCTACAAACTCCACCGTCAGTTTCCGAGATTCACGGTAGGAAAGTCTCATTACCAGTTCACATGTCTACCCTTTGGGCTAAATTCTACCCCAAGGGTTTTCACAAAGGTTCTGGGGTCAGTAGCAGCCTTCCTTCCTTCCTTCAGTCCATCTGTATCCCTACCTAGATGACTGGCTTCTCAGGGCCCAGTCTCTGGAGGTATTGCTTCAGAAGTTGCAACTTACTTGCCATACTCTGTTCAACCTGGGGTTCTCCATTAATGCAACACAATCCCAACTCAGTCCCTCGCAAAGGATCCAGTTCTTAGGAGCAGTTATAGACATGACTCTGCACAAAGTCTTTCCACTCTTGGAAAGAGTGGAAGCCATTCAACAATCCATTGTTTGGTTCTCCACTGACCAGTCACTAACAGCTTGGTGGTTTCAAAGGCTCTTGGGCCTCATGGCCTCTCACATAAACCTAGTTCCCTTTGCAAGGTTTCATATGAGAATGACCCAGTGGCATCTGGCTCTCAACTGGAATCAGCTCTCGAATACCCAGGAAACAAAGACCCAAATTCCAAGCCAAGTCCAAGACTCTGTGCTGGTGGAACTCCCCAGAGAACCTGCTAACGTGATCTCCCTTTCAACCTCCCTCTCACCAGATAATCATAAGAACAGACTCTTCAAAATACGGTTGGGGAGCCCATTGTCAATGCTTAACAGCTCACGGTCTTTGGTCCTCTCAGGAAAGAAAGGACCACATAAATGTACTGGAACTAAGAGCCATATTTTTCGCTCTAAAATCTTTTCTTACCCCTCTTCAAAGAAAGGTGATGAAAATTCAAACAGACAATACCACTGCAATGTTTTATATCAACAAGCAAGGGGGGGTCGCTCCCGCCCCCTGTGTCTCCTAGCAGAACAAATTTGGTATTGGGCCATTCAAAATCACATTTTCTTGTTGGTGTCCCATCTCGAGGGTAAGAAGAAGGTCCTGGCGGACTAAGTAGGTTACAGTCGCTCCCCACGAATGCGAGCTGAAACCATCAGTAGCACACATATTTCAGAAGTGGGGCGCCATCCATCAGTAGACCTCTTTGCCAATCAACACAACACACTTTGGGGGTCATTACGAGTCGGGCGGTAAGGGATACTGGGCACCGGTAAGGAGACCGGTGCCGGTAATCCCTTCCCGCCCGATTCCGAGGTCCCTTGGAGGGAACCGTAAGGAACGTGTGGTCTGACCACACGTCCCTTACGGGTCCCGCTAAGGTACCAGGGCGCTAATAACGGGCTTGCCATTCGCGAGCCCATTATTAGCGCCCTCCCCATTCCCATTGAGCTCTATGGGGGCTCATTGGGAATGGGGAATGGTTTGTTCAATGGGGACTTACCGGTCCCGCCAAGGTCGGACTGCACCGGTAAGTCCCCATTGAACAACACCGGCGCCGGACCCGGTATTGGAGGCAGACAATGCGCAAATAGTGCCATGGCTACCTCCAATCTCGGAATGAGGCCCTTTGTCTGCAATTTGCGTCAAGGCAAGGTCAGGGTCCTCGGTCCCTTGGAGAGGCTCTACATCTGGATTGGTCAAATCTAGCACTATATGCCTTCCCACCTCTTCCAGTAATTCACAAAATGTTGATGAAATTCAAAATGTCACGCAACCTGACAATGATTCTATTAGCCCCGCTCTGACCTCGCCAGATTTGGTTTCCAGATCTTCTGGAGCTAGCGGGGTTCCTCCCTGAGATCTTCCACTTTTGAGAGATCTTTTGACTCAACCGAAGAAGCAGGTTCTTCACCCCTCCCCTCAATTGCTAAACTTGAAGGCTTGGTTCCTGAAAAGCTAGCCTTCACCCACTTGCATTTATCAGAACAAAACATGTCAGCCTCCAGGAAATCTTCCACTAAGAAACAATATTGTAGCAAATGGTTATGTTTCTCTCACCGGGCCTTAGAACAAAACCTTAACCCCCTAAAGGCCTCCATTTATAATGTCATGTCCTTCATGTCTTATCTTGTTTCCACCAGTATCAAGGTAGACACTTGCAAACATTACTTATCAGCTATTGGTGCTTACCTGAATAGAAAACACAAGTCTTTTTCTCTTTCCAATGAGGCCATTAAATGGCGCTTTGAGGGCCTGTTACATTTACATCTCCCTATTCGTGAACCTCCACCTCAGTGGGATCTCAACGTAGTCTTAGCAGCCCTAATGCAAAAGCCATTTGAGCCTATGGCTTCATGCAGTTTAGAATTACTAACTTGGAAATCGGCTTTCTTAGTGGCCATTACTCCGGCTAGAAGAATTGGGGAACGCCATGCTCTTTCTTATAAGGAACCATATATTTTGTTCCATAAAGACAAAGTTGTCTCGCGTACGGTTCCCTCCTTTCTGCCTAAGATGGTTTCCGATTTTCACTTGAACCAGGAAATATGTCTTCCCGTTTTTCTTCCTAGACTGCATACTTCTGAGGCAGAAGAAAAATGGCATAATCTAGATGTAATAAGAGCTTTAAAATTCTACCTTGAAAGGACCAAACCGTTTAGAAAAGCAGATCAGCTCTTTGTTACCTACGGTGGTCCTTCTCCGGGGAACAAAGCAGCAAAGTCTTCTATTGCCAGATGGGTTATCTGCTGTATCGCCAAGGCTCACGACTTGAAAGGGCTTGCGACTCCGCAGAGACTTCGGACTCATTCTACTAGAGCCAAGGCATCATCTGTAGCCTTTACCAGGCACGTTCCCATTGTCGAAATCTGTAAAGCAACTACCTGGACTACCCCACTTGCCTTTTGCAAGCACAGTGCTATGGACACATCGTCCAGAAATGATGCAAAATTTAGCCAAGAGGTTCTCCGCAACTTATTTGCCTGAATCCTGTACATGCTGTCTTCTCCACCCTTGCTTATTCAAAGACTTTTTAGTCTGGTCCCAACCAGTTGGGAAGGAGGGAGAGCCAGGATGACAGAGATATTAAAAATTACCTTCATGGTGATTCCGGTTCTCTTAGCTCTCCCTCCTTCTCAACACCCACCCTGGCTTCCCCTGCAGTACGCATGTACTTATATTTTACCGCTTCGGGGGAATCACAGGAACTGGGTGTGGACCGTTGGTGACATAAGGGTTAGGTGTGGGCACGGGGCATGGAGGGAAGCATGCACGTGTGATGCAGGCCCTTCCCTTTCTAAAACTCTTAAAGTGACAGCTATCTTTTTCAGCCCGCTTTTCCGGCCTGCCTGCGGATGCAGGCAATCCCAACCAGTTGTGAAGGAGGTAGAGCCCCGACTAAGAGAACCTGAATCCCCATGAAGGTCATTTTTCATATTATTCGAAGCAATTACTTCAAAATAAATTACCTCGAAGTAATTACTGTCGTTGAAACCATGGGATACGCACACAAAGTATTAGAGCATTTTGAAGAAATGTATTTAATTGAGTTTGATTCACCCAGCAGTTAAGATTATTACGTACAGTTGAAGTTGTTGCATTCAATATTGCCATCAACTGCCCGGATATTGACCCATAGCCAAGTGTGGCCAGTAATATTCAGGTAGTATCCCCACTGCAAAGCTTTGCAAACATCTGCCACGTTATTTGCCCCATTACCACGGATCGGTATGAATTGCCTGGGTGCTTGCCCCATTGCCAAGCAATGCCCCCAATGACCCATTTATTTTCCCCATTGCCAGGTTTGCCAGGGATTGGCCACGAATGCCTAGGTACATAGCACATTGCAAAGGATTGGCATCAAATGCCCAGGAACTTACCCCGCTGAGAAGGATTACTATCTACTGCCCCCACTACTTGTCCCACTGCCAGCCAGTGCTGTGAAACGGTATTCCCCATCCTCTGAACTTCTCAACCCCACCGGCCTGAACTCCCTAAAGCCACCTGCCTGACCTCCCTAACCCCACCGGCCTGACCTCCCTAACCCCACCGGCCTGGACTCCCTAACTCCACCGGCCTGAACTCCCTAACCCCACCGGCTTAAAGTCCCTAACCCCACCGGCATGACCTCCCTAACCCAACTGGCCTGAACTGCCTAAGCCAAGCTCCTTCGAAAGTGGTCATGAACTTGAAGTGACTGCAGCAAGCCTTTCATCAGGAAAACATTTTTTGTTTTTCCACACATAGATGATCTGCGTGTCAGTTTATTCCGCCTTATGGTTAAATGTTTCATTGACATTAAATAAAGTAAGGAACATGTATTGTTTTCAATTATACTTTTAATTATACACCGGGGCAAAAGCTAATGCAACACGTCCTTTGATTTACTCAAAACATTGTAATGAATAAAAACACATATGTGTTCATGTATTTTAGAATAATGTAAAGGCACGAAGAAGCATTATGAAACCGGCTACGGTAAGTTACGCTGAAAAGCGCAGGTCCTTGAGCGCGCCAAGCGCTTCAGGCAGAAAGTGAGACTCAGTGCGAGACTATGTTCAGCAGCTGCTGAACAGCAGTGTGTGTCAGTACTAATGGACTGAAAAGGCACCCTACAGGCTTACAGGAACACTGGTGGTAATCACGAGTCTGTTTGGGATTTATCCTGCCTCAAACTGAATATTGCAACCTAGAGATGCGAAATGCGATGAGTGATGGGTATGCTGAAACTCGCTGAGGGAGGCAGGCTGGGGCAACATGCTAGTGAGGGCCAGTTGTGTGGTAAAGTGGGTAAGTTATTTTGGCCAAAGTGAGCTAGTTTGATGAGTTACTGTACAATACAGCTGCTATTTTTGACCAATGTTACTGGCCAAATGTGCTTTGAAATGATCTACTTGCAACACATAACTGAAAATTCCCCTTTTGGGTATTACTCAGTTTGCCACGAAAAGTAACAAATTGTGATTGTGTCATTGCTTACCCCGGCCAATTATATGTCCCAGTCGGACAATGGAGGGTGGGGGGATTTTCCAAAGGTGTCAGGTCAAATAATTGGCTGTGAAAAGATTCAAGGCTTTGGATCCATTTTGCAGTATACAATGCATACCTTGAAAAGTGTGCACTTTGCATGCAAAACTAAAACTGAATAATTGGTGGATGAGTAGAACTTCATTAGAATAACGTCAAACTTAGTAGCAGAAGAGAACATAGAGATTGCATTGACACAGTCCAAGCTTACCAGTATGATACCAACATAAAGACAATTGCCAATCTTTGACTTGGGTCATCTTAAGAATCAAAGATTTCAAGAAAAGGTAGCTGGCGCTCCTCTCCAGAAAGAACATGGCATGATAACCTGTTCTGAGATGAGAGTTTGCAGCACACGCTTTCTGCTCACTGTACCTTTCACGGATGGGAAATAACTATTTGCATATAAGTCTTTGTCCCACCCACATGGGCAGTCCAGCACCGAAATGCTATGGCAATTCCTCTCTGAACAAGAGTACCAACAGCAACCCCATACACGTGTTTCAGCCTTGTTGGGCCTCATCAGTGACATGAGCACAGTGAGAAGGGAGTCCACGTATGGTTGCCCCCAGATAAATTAGGGTGACCAACCGCAAGTTCCTTGCAAATATTTTTTTGAAAAGGTAGCAGGCGCTCCTCTCCAGAAAGAACATGGCATGATAACCTGTTCTGAGATGAGAGTTTGCAACTCACGCTTTTTGCTCACTGCCTTGCAATCTTACACCTTACTCTATTGGCTAGTAGCAGGTCTTGTGTTTCTTCTTTGACATTCATAAGTTGTGGTAAGGCATCTTGACACAGAACATCATTGATGAATTTTATGAAGTGAAAATCATTATTCAAGGAAGAAGAGATATGTTTTTGTTGGTTGAACGTTGGTGAACAGAACTTTATTTTGACAAACCGAAGGAATCAACAACTGAGTTGGAACTTTGTTGCAAAACTGGATTTCCTTGTTTCTTTTTGTTGAACGATGGAACTGAATCTAACTTGAAACCTGAGCAAGGGGAGTTCACCCAGGCTATAAACATAGAGTGTAAATATAATAGAAGTATGATTGTTGATGCTGTTGTGAATTATCATATATTTCCTTCTGTATGCTATGTGTTTCCTTTATTTTTTGATACGCAGGGAAATCCTGGTCAGGGTAGGGATAGTGAGGTGTTTATTGAAACGTATAATTTGATAAAATGGCATATTTTGACAAATCAGCCAAAAGTTGTATGACTCACATTTCCGACCCCTCACAGACCACTTTTATTGGACTGAAGCTAGCCTGCTTTAGGGGCCCAATCCCTGATCTTAAAATAAGTGGACTTTACCCTTCTGATATCACCCCCAAAGTGCTGTGTGCTCAAGGAGGAGGGGACATGATGGAGAAATAGAGGCAGAGAGAAACACAATAGCAGAATCTTCCTTCATATGTATAGAGCTCCCCCTGTCTACGCTGTCACCCCATTGCCTTTTTAATAGGATCAAAGGCCCATTGAATAGCACCACCCGGTTGTGAGGCCAAGCCTTTTGTGAATGAATGTGCTCTTTGATTCCTGTTCCCAGGCCATCATCCTGTGGAATGGCTGTCTTCTGCAAAGGGTGTTACCTACCCATACAAAGGTATAAAGAGAGGAAATCCCCCAAGGGTACATTCCTGCCAGGGGAGGCAAGGTCCAACCTGTATGGGGAGAATGCACAGAATCGTTTAACCTCTGAGCAGGGTCTCACAGGACTGACACATGTGCGAAATCAAATTGCTGTGGCTGTAATAATTATGAGAATACCATCCACCATAACATAACTCAGGTTTGTCTTATTTTTAAAGAGTATTCTGCCACCAGGAGGTAGACTCATAAGCATAAGGTTTAAGAACAGAGGTGCATATCTTAAATGCAGCCCTTGCATTGCAGATACTTGGCTGTCACTGCAGCTGTCAAATGGGCACCTGTGACCTCTGAATCTGCTCTTTTCCACTGGTAGAACAGGTACTGTAGATCAGGTTACTGATTCAGCAGGGGCCAAGTACACAGTATGCGTTTGGCATGGAGCTTATGAAAGGCGAATCTGATCAGCAGATTACCCTTTCAGATATGGAATTAATAAAAGTCAAAAATAGTCAGGGCTCCTATAACCTTGCCAAATTAACATCCGTCACAATGGGCATGAGAGCGCCTGTGACTACCCCCTTTGTGGTCCTGCATATTAGCATAAGCAGTGAGGGTATGTATGTCCCTGTGACTACACCTTTGGTGGTCCTACATATGGGTTTGGGTCTGCCCCCTGCCATAGGGGGTGGATGTAGTAAGAGTGGTCTGGGGATCCTCCCTAAACCTCCTCCACGCTCAGCAGCCACTAGCTGTGGGTGGCACTCAGCCCCATTGACCGCCCCACTGTCAGTTCACAAGTTCAGAAAGTGGACTTGATCACAGTATGCAATTAAGCATCCTATGGTGTATTTCTTCTGGGTCCATATCAACTGTTTTGGCTGTGGCCCTTTTTTCAACATACACAGAATTTTACATGAATCTGTGCATAAAGTAATAACACTCCATAACGTTGTCTCTAGATTCTTAGTATTTATCTTACACCTTGAAATAATTGGCATTATCTAGGGCCCAGCCTAAGTTTTTCTTATTGTGCCCCAATGTTGCTACGCGTGCTTACCAACAGCTAGATGCCATGTGTACAGTTTTTTGGTTTTTCCATTAGCGTAGTCTCATGGAGAAATATTTGCAACTTTTCGTACAAAATACCAATTCATGTATTTATGATTTAAGTAACTTTTTCTAAATAGGGGAATCTTTGCGTATTTTTCAAAATAATATCATAATAGTTGAACTCAATGTACAAAGTCTGTACACAAGTATTCCTCAATAAAAGAACACTGAAATTATTAAAGAGGAATTAATAATCCATCCGGTAATGGGAGTTAATCATGAATGTTTGGTAAATGCGTTGTCATTTATTATAAAATACAAGTACTTGATATTTCAGAACAAATGTTATTGACAAATCAAATGCACAACAATTGCTCTAAAGTAGGCCCTAATGTAGCAAATGTATTCATGAACAACTTTGAAATTAAATATATTGTAACAAATGAAATCTATAAGCAAAATGTCCTTTTCTACCGTAGGTTTATTGTATTTGTATTTGGTTTATTTATAAAGCGCAACCAGGCCCAGGGGCATACGGGCGCCTAGGTTTTTTGATCATGTTACATAAGAGTACAGTTACATTAGCAAGCAGTAGGCAACAGTTACAATAGTTGCGGTTACAAATAAATACATACATTGGTATTACAGGTACAAGCATACATGTTGCAATTAAGGTGGTGGGCCGAAGGTGAGACAGATAGTAATATTATTTACAATATGTACAGTGGGTAGGCAGTAAATCTAAGCTCTAGGATGTTAAGCTGTCAATGTGTCCAGGTCATGAAGCCAACGTTTGGTGTTGCGTTTAAATAGGTTGAAGGAGGTTACAGACCTGATGGGAACAGGTAATGTGTTCCATAGTTTTGAGGCTTGTACAGGGAAACTAACTCCTCCCGAGTTATGGAGTTTGAATCTTGGTATAGACATAGTGTTAACTTGAGCTGTTCTAAGTGGTCTTGTAGTTGTGTGTGGGGTAAGTTGGTTAGAGATATAGGATAGTGCGAGGTTAGCACTGGCTTTGTGGGTAAGGGCAAGAGCTTTGAGGGATTTTATGACATCCATCTGGGATGGTTGATTGTTTTGAGTTCTGGGGAAGAATTTATCACTTTTTCAGTTCAGCACACAAACGATGAAGTATACTATGCATATTTATGATAATAAGATTACATTTGTGGACACACACATGACAACTAAAAACATAATCTCTTTTTTTTTATTTTTTTTTTTAAGGATTTTTTATTTTGAGAATAAACAATACAAACCAAACTTGCAGCATTAAGTACAATAGAACCGTAAACATCAATTAACACCCGTTACTGCTCCCCAGTCCCCTCCCCCCGCTCAAGAGCTTATCAACCTTTCGGTTCTGTATCCGCTACGTGTGGCTGGGTGTCGCTTCCTTCCGAAGCTGCAGGGTCCACTGACGTGCCAAACAGTCCTGTAATTAGCATCCTCCAAGCCGTCAGGTTGCCTACATCTTCCTCCCCGCAATTGCTACATGCATCCTGCCATACCACCGTTTCAGCCTCCGCCCATTTTTGTAAATCCCGCCACCATACCTCTATCCGTGGCTTGTGGCATTGCTTCCAGCTCATGGCTATCCTTCTTTTAGCTAGCACATACGCCAGGTCCCTCAGTTTCCCAAGATGTTTAGTGTTCCGTGGTCTGGGAAACCCTCCCAGCAGGCAGGCCCAGGCCGTATCTATGTGTAGCGGGACCCCTTTGTCTGCTAGTTTCCGTGCCACTTCCCCCCAAAAAGCTTCAATCACTGGGCAGGACCAGAACATGTGTGTCATGTCTGCGTCTTCCTCATTGCATTTCGGACATGCTTGTCTTCCTGCGTTCGCAAACTTGGATATTCTTTTCGGGGTCATATAGGCTCTATGCGTAATGTATAGCTGTATTTGCTGCAATCTAGCATTCCTGGACACTTTCTTATGGTATCCCATGGCCCGTTCCCACATCCCATCGGTCAACTGCGCCCCCACCTCCACTTCCCAGTCCAACCTCAAGTCCATCAAGTCCTTCCCCACCCGGGTCATCACCACCTCGTATAGTCTAGAGATCTTGTGCCCTCCCTCCGATATGTCATATATCGCTCCAATTAGAGCGTCTGGTTCTTCCGCCAGCACAGTCTCTGGCCAGGTTTTACGGATGGTCTGCACCAGCCTAAGATATGTAACGTATTGGCCCCCCCAGCACCACCAGCCCAGCAGAGGAACCACGCGCCGAGCGGGGAACTCGGACAGGGCCTGCCTGACCCTGTCCCCACACGGCGCCTGACTCGCCCATGCCGGGCGCAGCGCGGCGTGAAACCGAGGCTGAGCCTCAAGTTCATCAGCTGGAACCGCCGGCAGGCGGATTACGCCGGCGGCCAGCTCGAAGGCCATTCTAAGGCCTGTTGGGTGCCTGTTCGGAGCCATAGGAGCCAGGGGCCAGAAACTCTGCCCTTACCAATCCAGAGCCACCATGAGCAGGAGCTCCTTCCATCTACTGCTGGAGCTGCTGACACCAGGTATGTCACGAGTCACTAGCTACAGCACGAGCGTGCGTCTTGAAGGCAACACGCGGCAAATTATTTAGTAATATCCGCACTGCTCCAGCGTTGCCCAGTGCGGCCTTTCCTGCCAGGATCTGCCCCATTAATGCATTCAAAGTGCATCCAGCCACCAATCGAAGCCCCGAGGTCCACACCATTTAAAGATGGCTGTCCGCCGCATCTTTAGCCCTCCATCCGGCCCCGCAACCCTGCAAACATCGTGATTGGCCCCTCTCCTCTATTGGGAGCCAACCACAAGCCAGCAGGTTCCGAACCGGCCCACCTCGAAGGCACTGTGCACTGTGCCTATCTCTAGCCTATATACGCCACCGAGCATAGGGCTAGATCCCCTGCCCATCTCCTCTGGGGTAAACATACCGCCCCTTACAGCAACCTTTTTTCAACTGTTCCAGCCAGCAACCTGAACTGTTTCAAGCCTTCACTGAACCCTGTTCTCGCAGTACGGTATAACACAGACTACTGCTCACATTGTGTAGTGCCTTATGGTCGCTTAGAGACCACTGTGACCATTTGTGTTGTGCCTTATGGTCGCCTAGAGACTACTGTGACATTGTGTAGTGCCTTATGGTCGCGTAAAGACCACTGTGACATTGTGTAGTGTCTTATGGTCGCTTAGAGACCACTGTAACATTGTGTAGTGCCTTATGGTCGCGTAGAGACCACTGTGACCACTTGTGTTGTGCCTTATGGTCGCTTAGAGACTACTGTGACATTGTGTAGTGCCTTATGGTCGCTTAGAGACCACTGTAACATTGTGTAGTGCCTTATGGTCGCGTAGAGACCACTGTGACCACTTGTGTTGTGCCTTATGGTCGCTTAGAGACTACTGTGACATTGTGTAGTGCCTTATGGTCGCTTAGAGACCACTGTGACCACTTATGTTGTGCCTTATGGTCGCTTAGAGACTACTGTGACATTGTGTAGTGCCTTATGGTCGCTTAGAGACTACTGTAACATTGTGTAGTGCCCTATGGTCGCGTAGAGACCACTGTGACCACTTGTGTTGTGCCTTATGGTCGCTTAGAGACTACTGTGACATTGTGTAGTGCCTTATGGTCGCTTAGAGACTACTGTGACATTGTGTAGTGCCTTATGGTCGCTTAGAGTACACTGTGTATTAGTACTGGGTATCAGCACTGTGCACTAGCATTTCTCCGATTCTCTGCGCTAGTACCCTCACTGCAGCACCATTATGGACTAACATTGCGCACTAGCTTCTCTCTGACGATTTTGTGCGTCAGTTCCCTCTAAACTCAGACATGATAACCTGGACCTTCCTCATTATGTTCCCATTCTGCCTGGTCCCCCATGACACCCCTTGTACAGGGCCACACTTTCGCTTACACCCCAACGGCCTCAGCAGACTAGCCTGCCCCAGACATTATCCCATACCCTGCCCCACCCCCTTCCTACCCAACATCAACCCCTTCCAGCCTACCTCCTCCATTGACTCTCATCGCATAGCAGACACCCCCAGCCCCCAAGAAGCATCACAAATTACTCCCATCGGCCAACCCACTATCACGAACCTCACTACCAGCAGATCCTATCCCTGCTCAGGATTATCGAGATTCACCCGACTCAGATCCAGAACACACACACCCGCATCCTTCCCCAATCTAGGCAACAAACAAAACATAACCTTAACCAAATCTGCCCCTCATTGCACACGCCCTACACTTCCGACAGACCAGATATCACACGGCCTGATCGCACCCTCCCCCCGCACCCACACCAAAAAATCATGCATCACCACCGAAACCATTAAAGGTGCACTCATCAATGCGAGATCTGTAGTCGCCCATGCCTTAGACATTGCCGACATTATTACCGTCAATGATCTCGACTTCATAGCTATTACAGAGACCTGGCTCCACCCAGCATCTGGCCCCTCTCTATCACTTGCTATACCCAATGACTATACCATCTACCGTGCAGACAGACAAACAGCTAAAGGTGGTGGAGTAGCCATTATTGCAAAAAGTTCCATCAACATTAGACACATACAAAACCAATCACTGACATCAGCGGAATTACTCACCCTCAAACTATCCACAACGCACACAAGCACTATCACCATCCACCTCATTTACAGACCGCCAGGCCCCATACTATCCTTCAATGACGACATAGCCCTTCTACTCTCTAACAATATCAAACCTAACTCTCGACTACTCATCCTAGGAGACTTTAATCTAGGTCTCAATGATGAGAAAGATGACAAAGCTCACACTATCGCCAACACTATCTCAGAATTAGGACTCACCCACCATATCGCACAACCCACACACAACAAAGGCCGCATCCTTGACTGGATAGCTGACCTCAATTGTAACACTACCATCCTCTCCAACACTCCATGCGCCTGGACCGATCACCACCTTATTACCTTCACCATCAACAAAGGCACTCAAACACCAGTGCCCTCCTCCAATGCCCCACCCACACTCACAAGAAACAACAAAAATATCACACTAGAGAAACTCCTCCCGCTACTCCAACCCATCATCGACTTCTCACCCACCATGACCAACCCTACTGAATTAGTAGATTTATACAACACAACTATCCTTAAGGCCATAAACACCATAGCACCACTCAAGCTTCGGAAAGCCAAACCACAAGCACACCTCAATTCCTGGTTCACCCCCAAACTAAAAACACTCCGCAAAGCCAAAAGACAAGCTGAATTAGCATGGAAACAGTCACCATCCACTATTAATAAGACATCCTACGCACTGGCCTCGAACATCTATAAATCAGCCATCACCCAGTCTAAAAAAAACATGTACAATGAAAGAATCAGCAACGCCAAATCTAATACCAAAGAGCTCTTCAATATCCTGAGAGAACTCGAATCACCCTCCCCCATTCCAGACACTTGCAACAAAGACATCCACTGGTGCACGAACATCCAGGAAGCACTCCTAGGCAAAATTGCCACGCTACAAGCCAAAATCCTGACAAAGAAAGAAAGCCTCACCCTCTCCGATAACACCACCCCCTCTACACACACCCACACCACCCCCCAAAATGATGACAATAACCTCTTTGAGTTTTCCACCATAACCATTAAAGAGGTTGAAGAAATAATCTACTCTCTTAAACCGTCCAAATGCCAAGGCGACACTTGCCCAGCCCCTATCATTAAAGATGCAGCCAAACAACTTGCTCCCTTCATCACCTCCCTCATCAACGCATCTTTCACCTCCAACATAGTGCCCAACAACCTCAAGGACTCCTGGGTTCTTCCTTTACTTAAGAAGCCCACCCTTGACCCTAATGTCCCCACCAACTACAGACCCATAACGACTGTACCCTTCCTACTAAAAATCCTTGACAGAGCTGCCTATCTCCAGATACAGAACCACCTTGAGAAAAATAACTTACTACGACTCAGACAATCAGGATTCCGCCCCAAACACGGCACTGAGACCGCCCTGATTGACCTTAAGACACAGATGGACAACATTAAAGACAATGGTAAACTAGCCCTCCTTCTCCTTCTTGACTTATCGGCCGCCTTCGACCTGGTCAACCACGACATCCTCTGCAAACATCTATCCTCAGCAGCCAAATTTTCAGATAACGCCAACGCATGGATCCATTCCTTCCTTAACAACAGATCCATGAGAGTCTTCGCACCCACAGCCTCTGCCATCCCAGCCCCAGTCACTTGCGGTGTCCCCCAGGGCTCCTGCGTCTCCCCCACTCTATACAATGTATTCACGAAACCCCTCTTTGACATACTGGACCGCTTGGGTGTCATCTACACCAACTACGCAGATGACACCCAAATACTGATCCCTTTAACAGGCGACTACTCCACCGACCTCACTGCTCTCAACAACATTTATTCCATTATCCAAGAATGGATGGCCAAGCATGGCCTATGCCTTAATGACGACAAGACCGAGCTTCTTCTCCTAGGTTCCCAACCCAGACTTAATAAACTCGACAAACTCTATCAAGCATTCACTATAGACGGCAATAACATCATCGTCTCTAACAGCGTCAAAACCCTAGGAATCTACCTCGACTCCTCCCTCACACTGACAAGACAGATCAATTCCATCTCATCAGCCACTGCTTACACTTGTAAACTCATCAATGCCAGCAGACCCTACCTCTCACCATCCAACTGCATCACCTTAGCCAGAGCGCTAGTCCTTTCCAAAGTTGACTACTGCAATGCGCTATACTTGGGAACCAGTCAGAAAAACATCAACAAACTACAAGTCATACAAAACAACGCCTTGCGAGCAGCCCTGAACATACCCAAACATGAACACATCTCGGACGCCAGACGCACCTGCCATTGGCTATCCATACCACAAAGAATTGAATATAAAACCATCTCACTCACACACAAATGCCTAGCTAACCAAGCACCCAGATACCTATCTGACAACCTCAAGCACCACACCCCAGCGCGCCCTACCAGATCAGCTCAAACACACTGCTTAAATATCCCAAGATTTAAGCTCCAAAAAGCAGGTGGCTCCAGCTTCCCCGTGCTTGCCTCCAAACTTTGGAATTCACTTCCACTCGAGCTGAGATCAGAACCGTCCTTTCACAGATTTAGACACAACACCAAAACTTGGCTTCTATCCAAAGAAACTGCCTAGCCCTACCTCACTAGCATGCACCAAGACTGTAAATGTGTAAATATGTAATTGATTTGTACATTTCTGCTGCATTATTCTTGTTGTATTCATTATTCTTGTTGTATTCATCGCAAGCGCCTGGATGCCCTAGGCGGCGCTATACAAATACTAAACTAAACTAAACCCTGTCTCTTCTCCCAGGTCTTCAAATTCTTTAATAGCCCCTTCTTGCCATATATCTCCAAATGTGGCCAGCCCAACCGATTCCCAATAGGTCCTGATTATCATCCTAAACTGGCTGTCCCCCTTAGTTAAGGCAACTAGCGGCACCTGTGGGGAACACGGGTACGGGCTCTCCATCAATTGGCATGCTCTGTGCCACATCTTCCACCCAAGCAACAACATACTCGGGCGTTCATTCAGTTTAAGTCTAGGAACCCAGATGATCTCTTTTAGGTAAAACGGGGCGCAGTCCTGCCCAACCAGCCTAGATTCAGGAGTTTCTTCATCAGAAAGCCATTTAGTTACATATTGCAATTGGCTGGCTACATAATAGGCCTCAAAGTTCGGCAGCTAGATGCCCCCTTTATCATGGAAGTTCTGTAGCTTCCATAGCGCCACTCTATTGCGGGTGCCGTGCCACAGGAAGTACCTACACATGCTGTTAAGTTTGGCAAAGAACTTCTTGGGTATCAGGTATGGTATATTACTGAAAAAGTGCAACAGCCTAGGCAGGACCACCATCTTGAGCATCGCCCCTCGCCCCATCATCGCCAGCGGCAGCTTCTCCCAAAACTTAATGTTCGTGCGGATTTTCTTCACAGCCACCTCGGTATTGTGCAAGTGTTCCCCCTCCACAGAGTGATATACATCTATTCCGAGGTAGCGGAAAGAGTCAGCTGCCCAAGGCACGGACAACACTGGCAATCGTCCCAGAGGGACTCCTGTGTAGCTCCCTAATGGAAACCTGCTCAATTTTCGGGGGTTTACCGCTATGCCGGACAGTTCCGCATACTTTTCCATGACCTCTAGAATGTACTGGAGATTTTCCTCCGGATATTTTAAATACAGTAACAAATCGTCAGCATATAAGGATATTAGGTGTTTCTCTCCTCCCACTTCAATGCCAACCAGGTCATATTGTTGTCTGAGGTACACTGCTAAAGGCTCCAGGGCTAGAATGTATAACATCGGGGACCAGGGGCACCCTTGTCTGGTGCCTCTACTGAGTTGCCACCTCTTAGATATCACTGATCCCGTGCGCACTCTGGCCAGTGGTTCGCTGTACAACAATTCCGCCCACCTAACGTAACCCGGCCCCATCCCGTATTCTTCCAGGGCCGCCAGCAACCATGGCCACCTCACCGAATCAAAAGCCTTAACTGCGTCTAGAGACACCACCACCATCTCTTCATCGCTTCTGTTCCCCTCTTCAATCACCCGGTGGAGTCGCCTGTGGTTGTGAGTTATATTTCTATTGGGGACATAGCCTGTCTGATCCGGGTGTATCAATTTACTGATGACCCTTCGTAGCCTATTAGCTAGGACCGCCGTCAGGATCTTGCTGTCCTGGTTCAACATTGACAGCGGCCTATACGAGCCGCAACAATGCCCCGGTCTGTTGGGCTTGGGGAGCGGTATGATTAGTGCTTCTCTAAGCGTATCCGGTAGCCGACCCTTCTCAAAAGACTCATTAAACATCTCTAGCATAGGGGGGAGTACCTCTGCCCTATATACTTTATAAAACTCGCTCGGGAATCCGTCCGTGCCCGGGATCTTGCAGGTGGGCAGCTGTTTCACCACCTCCTCTAGTTCATCCAGGGTAATAGGTGCGTCTAGTTCCTCCCTTTCTTCGTCACTAATCCTAGGTAGTTCCATGTCTTTCAATGTTTCTCTGATCTCTTCCTGGTTTTCCCCTCCCCTGTCCTCATATAGTATTCTGTAATAGTCAAAAAATGCCTCATTGACTCCTTCCTGGGTGTCAACCTCCTCCCCGTTCTCTCTAGTTATTATCCTAATCGGGGGCCTGGGGGTTTCGCTCTTATATAACCACGCCAGCAAGCGGCCAGTTTTGTCCCCAACCGCATGTTGCCTCTCGACATATTTTCTATAGTTAAGGCTGCAGAGCCTTTCCCAAAGCTCCGCAGACCTTTGCTGTAGCTCGAGTACTAGTTCTGCGTCCCCTCCTGCCCTATCGCTTTCGCGCTCCAGTTGCTTCTCCGCCTTCTCTAGTTCTGTCAGGACCCCACCTTGCAGGCCCTTTGACTTGGAAATGGCAGTACCCCGTAACACAACCTTGAAAGCCTCCCAGAGTGTGCTCGCTGAATCCACACTGCCCGTGTACACCTCAAAGTACTGCAAGATCGCATCCCTTATGTCCTCCCTGAAGACTGAGTCTCTAAGCGCCTCCGCACGGAGGCGCCACGTAGGTATCCGCGCCCTAGGGCGACAGTACTGCCAGGTCAGCACCAGGGGCGAGTGGTCCGACAGGACCCTTGCTCTATATTCTATTTGGGTGGTCTCTACCACCACATCTGGCGTGGCAAAAAAATAATCCAATCTCGTATGTAAGTGCTGCGGAGCAGAGTAGTGAGAGTACTGCGTGGCATTAGGGTGTTTCAGTCTCCAGACATCCGCCAATCCAAAGTCCTCCAGTAATGCCTGTAATACCCTGGCCGCCGGGGTGGGCCGATTAATCTTCTCATCAGACCTGTCTGCCTTTGGGTCGAGCACGCAGTTAAAGTCCCCTCCCCAAATAATCGCTACCCCCACACACGCGCCCAGGTGGGTACATAGGGTTCTGAAGTACGTGGCAGTGTTTTGGTTGGGGGCATATGTATTGATAATGCACACCTCTTTGTTCTCTACCAAGGCCCTCAGCATGACAAGCCTGCCCTCCGTGTCCACCACCTCCTGTATGAGTCTGAGCGGAACATGCGGTGCCACCCAGATCAGCACTCCCCTAGCATAGGCAGAGTACGGAGAGCACACTACCGTGCCCCTCCACTTTTTCCTCCAACAGTTCCAACTTCTATTGGGCCAGGTGTGTCTCCTGCAGCAGCGCAATGTCAATCCTCTGTCTTTTAAGGTACATCATGACCTTGTTCCTTTTTAAATAGCTGCCAAGTCCCCTGCAATTCCAGGTGACGATCTTAAGGTCTCCCATGGCACATGCGTATCTTCCTGCTTCCCATGTAGCGACTCCCCTTTGCCCACGTGATACAGATAGCCTCTCGTTCCAGTAGCTCCTCGTACCAGCTCAAACCCCTTTAACTATGTACACAGCAAAACCCCAACTTCCCTCCCCTTCCCCAACATCACACACCCCAACTGCTGCCCAGCTCCAGCTTCGGAGCTCAGGCACCCCCACATCTAGCCCCGCAAGCACCGATCGATGCACAGAGCTCAGTAGGGTGAGGTCGCCCTAATGGCCACCCAACTAAAGCTATCGTGGGGTAAAAGGAATCGTTCCGTAAGGCTCCCGTTAAGTAAACATTAATCACAGTGCCCATGACAAACAGTGCAATCATCTGACCTTCTCTACCGAAGACTTCACAAACAACTATATTCAAGTCCCACGTGCCACGCCATCTTGCAACGCCATTTTCATGCCTCCCGTATCTCTTCCGAGCCCTTCCTCGTCCGAACTTCTGACTCCTGAGGGCATCCTTGTGCATCGAGCCATCCCATGGCATCCTCCGGGGTCTCAAAAAACAGAGTTTTATGTGCATGAATGACCTTCAATTTTGCGGGATAAAGTAACATATATTTGTGGCCCGCCTCTCTCAGTCTCCGCTTTACTGACCCAAATTTCATGCGGCTGCGCTGTACAGTCAGGGTATAATCCGGGTAAGCCGTGATGTTTGCCGCTCCTCGTATGATCGTTCCTCCTTTTCAAAAGTGTTCCAGTATCCTCTCCCGGTCACGGTATTTGAGAATTTTAGCGATGATAGGCCTAGGCGGGTTCCCCGACGGCGGCCTCCTCGTTAGGGCTCTGTGTGCCCTCTCTACTGCAAATCCTTGGGATAGGGCTCCTCCGGGTATCTCTTGTAATAACATGGATTCAATGAATTCCGTAGGGTCACGGCCCTCCATCTCCTCCGGCAGGCCCACGATGCGGATGTTATTGCGACGGGCTCGTCCTTCCTCCTCCTCCGCTCTGCTTTCCAGGTTGCCCACTCTCTGTATCAGGGTGTGCAAGTCGGCTTTATGGGAGGCGCAATCCGCAGTATTCGGGCCGACTTCCTTCTCAAGGCACTCTGTGCGCTCCGCCAAGGCCCTGACATCCTGTCGGAGCAGGTTAACGTCTTCTTGAACCTCTCCGACCTTGAGGTCCAGCGCCGTTTTTAGTTCGGTGACGGCCAGTTCAAGCTTAGATTCCCAGGCTGCCCTTAGGTCCGCAATCACCTCCAGGATTTCTTGGTTGGCGCCCGAAGTCATCGTGCCGCTCGCCGCCAGCGCATCCTTGCTCTTAGTGGTGTCCTGGCCCGGGGACGTCCTAGTGAAGTCATCCAGGGTGGGCTGTTTCGCCTTCGGCCGCACCGTCCTATTCGACATGACCCAGGGAATCTGTAGTCTGCTCAAGTGACAAATGTGCGCGCAGTGCGCCTCCTCCGCTGGGTCACCGTGCGGCTCACTTCTTCCTTTGTTCCGGACCCTGGTCGGCCATTTTGTATCGTCCTGCGTCCCCGGTGTCCTTATCTCATTCGCACCGATCTCCGTCGTCGTCACTCCTGCACCATCCAGAAGTTCACCATGCGTAACCAACACATTCACACACCGGCATGTTTCGTCAGTGGTCAGCGGTCCGTCCTAACGCACTTGTTTGCCCGGATCATTGCAGGATCTTGGGAGCTCCTCCAGAACGCGTCCTCCTACATGGCTCTCGTAGCCACGCCCCGACATAATAATCTTTGATATTTTTTGAAAATCCTATGACAGGAACAGCTTCATTCATGCAAAATGTTTTCGCCTTCAAAGGCTTATATGGTCACCTCCATATAGACAATACCTCAGATTAAGAAGGATTGTCTTGGATGAAACAACACTAGCTACACATCTAGAAAAATTACAAACAAATTGATTGGGAGATGTTTTTGCATCAGAACCATACAAAAACATAACGGACAGACAAGATTTACACCCGTAAGAGGACCATCAGGCCCCTCAGACCACTTGCTCATGGTCGGCATTGCATTTAACTCTAAAACACAGAAGGGTGTTCAAGGCCGGCACAGGTAATCATGAAATGTGGACCCTGTATTCGCACCAGAAGGAATTAGGGATGTCAATTTTTCGCTCTAAGAACCTCTCAGAGGTTATCATGCATTCATCTAGTATTTAGATCACCTGTGATACATAGCACTGCTCCTTGTACATAGATGGTACCCAGGAAGTAGACATTGTTTGTACAGCTAACCAATTTATCCTCTCACACACCGCATCTTAGCTAAAGACCCTTCTCAATCCACACACCTTGTACACAAACACTACTACATATCACCTCTGCCATAAGAATGAAGCGACTTTTAACGCCAAAGATTCGAACTGTAGCTTTCCACTTAACTTTCTATATCCTTAAACACAACCCTCCCCTTAATCCATAGTATACCTCTGCTGCACCCACAGACACTCCATTTAGACATAGGTGACCAGCTGGGTTTTGGCCACCCTTGCAAAACTTTGATGACTGAAATGCACACACGCCTATTAGAAGCTCACAAATTCTCCCACATTTTTTGACTCTGATCCCTCCCTCCGAGGGCATTCAACCAAATGCACGTTGGGGCCATAATTATGGTGAAAGGCGCTATAGCAAATGACAAAATAAATGAAAGAATGAATAACACAACAGAGACGGAAACAAGATAAAATAGTATTTGTGAAAAACTATTCAAAAAAAGTAACTAAGATACGTCAACTTTGGTCAATGCTACAAATGGATTCTAAAACTAAAGTTAAAGAGTATTCAAACACACACTGATGAATGCCTATAGGAGAGGCAGAAATATGAAAGACTTTCTTGTGGCAACGATTCATACAGTGAAGGCCACAAAACCTATTTACCAATGCAAAAGAGGGACTTTTCCATATCTAACATGCTCAATGTTATCCACTTATTATTGGAAATGAGATAAAACATCCAGTCATAGACGAAGTTATCAAATTCAATGTGAGCACTTTTCAATATGTTATAGTGAATATATTATGTAATGAATAAAATACCCTTGCAGGTTACACTATGTAGTTGAGACTAGACACGGTATAAACATGTGAATTTCATAGCACAAGAGTAACGTAAGAATAAAGCAGATAAAGGCTTAATTTACAAGACTCTACATAGAAAAAATAGCTAATTGCTTTGTTTTGGAACAAATACCAAGATTGTTAGTAGTGGGTGGGTTTTGGTATTTATAAAATGAAAATTCAGATTCTTGGGGGTTGTAAAGACCACCTTATGTAATATTGTTATTTATGAAAACATCATTGGGAGGATTTGAGAACAAAAGCAGAAAAGCAGAATGAAACCATTTTTAATTAAATGAACATAAAAGAAATACTGCGGGAAAGAAAAGCACAAAGACTTCACTGAGATTCATGTAATTTAAAGAGATAGAAGACTTTACTACCTAACCATGTCATGAGGGAAAATGGATGAACTATGTGTAATGTAGAAGGAGGTTCAAACCACAAATGATAGAAGCAAACATGGTATTAATGGCCTCCAGCAGCTTGATAGTAGACAAGGCAAGATCGGAAAACACAAGAATAACTGAAGGTTGGCCCATTTGTGATTCCAATTTTTGAAATGTGTAAGATGCACACTGAGAATCTACATTCAAAGTTATTATGTTTTCTATTTTTATTGTGTTTGTTGCTTTAAGTAAAATGTGTCTAACTTGAAAATGGGCCACAGCCTAAAATATTGCTATGGACACGAAGACATATACCATACGTTAGCAAGGTATTTACATATGTGCATATGAAAAATATCTTTTGGTACTGCATGAACAAAAGCAAATAACTCACAAATAATGTTCTTGGTCATACATGTTTGTATGAGGATGTGTGCTGAATCAGAAAGCGTGCAAGATAAATTACCCTTTTCATTGTTTATTTACTTTCCCCCGGGCACCACAACACACCAATATAAACTTGCAGAGCAATTTGATTAATGCAAGTGTGATAAATCACTACAGTCTCTTTAATGTTCTCCTATGTGCAGGTGGCTGATATTTAGAACATAGTAAAATACTACATGTCCTCATCAACGCAGTCCACAATGAGTCACATCTTTTAATTAACATTTGGAAGTTATCAACAAAGCACACATTTTAATGATATAGATATCTCGGCAGCACCTGCTCAGACAACCACAATTAAGTATCAAAGATAATTTGCGATGCTGCAAATGGGGTTATATAAAGATACTGAAGAAACATTTGTCTTCGAGAGAAATGTTTGATGTCTCATTAATATGCTTCAGTGAATGACAAGAGACAAGGGAACAAGAGAGCGTTCTCCCCGATTCTCTCTACATTTCCGTCTTGTGTTATCTAAATGTGAAATCATTTATTTTCTGTAAGGTTTTATTTTAAGCTCTGATCTAAACTATTGCAAAACCATATCCAATATTTAAAAATGTTCTTCACCTTTAAATATTGGGCCAGATTCTCTTGAAGTAGCGCAAATGAAAGGAACGCAGAGAATGCTCAGGTCACCTTATTCACAAAGGTGACCCACCTGGGCATTTCAGGAGAGGCTGGACAGTGGCGCAAAGATGCGCTCTCTGGCCATTTCCAGCAACCAAATGGTTGCTGGGAGCGCATTTCACAGAGCCATGCTCATAAAGGGTCCATCTGATGAGATTTAGAAAAGATTTGAAAACTATCATTTTTGAGTAATTCAAGTCAGATGACTGCTGTCCTATCTCTCTCCGTCTTCTGCCTCTTTTTTCTGCGCCCTGATGCCTGCGGGCTCCGGTGCATTATAAGTGAACAAATCAAATCAATCTCTGTGAAGTGATCAGAAAGAAAGCATTTCCATCCTCGTTTGGGGGATGGAAATGCTAGGGAGAGAGCCGTGGCTTAACCCTCGGCTGTCACATTTCCAAAGATAATTATGAAATGGCCAGAAATGACTTTGCGCTTCCCCTGCACCTTTGCTGAACAGGCGCAAGGAAAGAACCTTGTTTCTGGGCATTGAAAGCACACCCCATTTCTGTATTTGGCATGTGCTTTAAAATGGCCAGAAACACTCCCTCATTTGCGCAAACACGCAAAGTGGAAGAAAAGGCTATCTGCAAGCACATCTTCTCACTTTTGCCAAAATAAGTTTGAGAAATGAGTGCAAATGAAAGGAGTGCGGACAATGCACTCTTTTCATTTGCATTCATTGCTGAAATGCTCAGGTCAACTTATTCTCAAAGGTCATCTGAGCATTTCAGGAGGGGCTTTCAATAATAGCACAGTGATGCGCTACCCAGCCCCCTATATGAGAGGTTCTCAGCAACCAAATGGTTGGTGGGAGCGTATTTCACCGAGATAGGCAAGTAAAGTGCCCGTCTCTGTGAAATGCCTGAGGAAAAAAAGCACCTCCATCGCTATTTGGAGGATGGAAATTCAGGTGTGACAGCTGTCACATTTCACAAAGAAATGATGACCGGGTCAGAATTTGTCCTGTTATGATTTGCACCTCCCCCACGCCATTTGAAACGGGCCAGAAATGAGTCTCATATCGGGGCACTCAAAACGGCATCTCTGTTGTGAATATGGGATGAACTTCTAAATGCTCCCTTAGTCACACAAATGCACAAAGGGGGGACGCGCTCATTCGAGTTTTGAGAATCTGGCTCATAGGGTTCGTTTAATCAAAATAAATTGTACCATAGCATTAAGACGTAACTAGAGAACCATAGCATCAAACACTACACCATAATATAGAAATATGTTAATAAACTTTGGAAAAATACCTATTTATTTTAGTAGATTTCAGTTTTCAATTCACTTTTGCATTCTAGATGTTTTGCATCTTTCCAGCACTTCCCTATGTGTTGGTGGTTTATTATGGGAATTCATCTGCTCCTAGTAATGTCGCAAAAACAGTTTATGATGGAATAGAAAATGCATGTTGTTGCATGTGTATGCTTCCTACCACATTAGGATGAGTCATTCTTGAGTCATTCTTCAATGCAATCTATTCTAATTTTATTTCAGAATAAATATCCTTTTACTTTTCGTAAAAGTGGGCACAAGCCCTGCAATGAATGTGTGGTTGATGTTCTTTTCAATTCTTTTTTTCCCTGATGAAGACATTCCACCTAGTGTGACAAAAGTCAAAAGCGGTCAGTGCATTTAGAAGTAGCCGGAAGACAATAACATCAATTTGAATTATTTTTGTCTCCAATTCGTTACGTGTGTGTTTTAACCAGGATTTACATATTATTTTAACAAATAGTCTCTTGTGCTGAAGTAAACTTGCATATTTGAGTGGAATTGTGTAAAAATATGGTGTGGTGGTGTAATGTAGATAGCTCCATGAAGATAGTTTTATTTAGTTAGGACTGTTTGTCGATTGGTTTGATGTAAGGTTCATTAGTGCTTTTTTGTACTGATGATGTATTACTGATGATTATTAATGAAAAAATAAAATGTTTGAACTTTTTCGAGTGTTGCAATTAAAATGTTGATCCATTGTTCTAGATTTGCTTTTTCAGATTTGTACATTTTGTTTCCAATACTCTAGAAGGCAGGGGACCCTGCTTTTCTGTTCACCTGATGGGGAAGGCCAGGCATAGCTGGGGCTCAGCAGACAATCTGTCCTCTCAGCTTTCTGCCCATGAAAGGGTGACATTGCTCACCAGAGCCTGCAGTGGGCACCCAGAATTGTCCCATTCATTGCTTAGCTGGGGGCACTTGGGCCATGACAAGGGGGATACTAGGTATGTCCCTAGCCTGGCCCAGGATGTCCACTCCAGGCTAATTTTAAATATCCCTGTGGTTAAGCCTCTAACGAGATTGAGCACATTTGCTGGTGCATCCACTGAAGCCATCAAGAGTTCAAAGATACCACAACATCTCATTTACCTTCCTCTGGACTACTGAAGGAAACCCCAGAGGAATGTGGTAGAGCTTCACACTGTCCCAGCTGATCCCCTAAGCCAGTGAGGAGTCTGGACCAAAGTCAACTCCAGAGTCCTATATTTCGGCCAGAAACTGTGCTTACCCCCTAAGGGCCCTCCACACCCCAGAGGTGGCTGCATTCCTCACACAGCTGTACTCACTGCCTAAACACCAAAGTCCACTGGTCATAAAGTAAAAAGCAGCCTAAATTGAGGATCTGGAATTTCACCTGGACTTTCAGGATTGTATCCCTTTAGTTGGATAACCCACAACTAACCAAGATGCATATCCTAAGCAGGAAGTGTAGCTAGGATATTTCCCTAGCAGGAGTGCAAAACCAAGCCAAGAAAATGACTCACTGAGACCCATAAATGAGAGTTAGGTTCATTAATCCCTCGGGGGTCACCAAGCTTGTCTTAGGATCAAGACCAGGAATCCTACAAGGGCATCAGATTTTGCAACAATGGGGGTAGTGGGCATAGTTCTGGCTCAGGATACTGTGCATCACATTGATTCTTTTACTTGCCATCCCAAACAACAATGTGCCTGGTACCCAGCCAGACTCTCAACTTTCTTGTGGACTTTGGTCCGCAGTCTTTCCCTCTCTGACTTAATTTAACACATGTAAGGCAGTGCAAACAATCGCTCACAGTCTCTAGGATTTCATAGTGTCCCAAACACTTTCTTGGCTTTGTCTCTTTCTTGGCTGGTCCAGCCGTCTTCCAGCTCTCATGTTGATACTTCTAGACTCTACCATCAGGCACCACCACCCAGCACTCTTAGGTTGTGTGACGGGGTGAGGAGTCGGACAGTGAATACACAGTTGTTCCCCAGAGCACTTCAACTTTTCTCCTCCCTGCATATTCTTGAAAAAAAATCTCAAGTTAGGGCTGTTCTAGATAAATGTCAGCTCCCCCAGGTACTGGTTTAAAACTTGTTTGCGCTTTGACATAGTCCTTCTCAACTAGCTTAGGAGCACTCTCTAAGTCCGTGTCTTACAGCACTCTAGTTCCCTCTACTCATTTCCAGGACTTACTCCTATGCTATCCTGTTTTCCCGTTTCTAGTCTAAATATTGTTTTGCAGAGGTCAATCTAAGGAGTCCATGTCATTTCATCAACAGGAAATGGACGTTGTGGTAATTGACTACAGATTCGAATTTTTTCAACAAATTCTTTTTTTTAAAATGTTGGGGGAGTCTCCTTCTCTCTCCCCCTTCATTACTACGCCTCCTCAGAACCCTCTCCGTCCCTTTTTTTTTACCCCTTAACCCTTAAATACCCATATTTTGTAATGCAATTCCTGTTGATGAATGAACGGGATATCAATATAAGAAAAGGTCAAGCTGTGAAAGTTGTTTGTGAAAAAAGATGATATGCCATAATATTTCTAGTGCAAAGGTCGACTATACACTAGAAATAACATTGAACGACATGCAAATGAATTCAAGCGTTTCTTTTAAAGAAGGAAACGAGGTAAACGGGGCAGGAAAGAGCGCGCTGTGGACAGAAAATATTTGAGTTTTCAATTTTAGGAACTCCTCTCCTCATTTTTGCAGTGAGGTTGCATCACACTGAAATCCAGGCCACTTCGCCCTTTATAATTCCTTTGTCTAACTTCGAGTAAATGCCTTACAGATGCGTATGCGATCTAGTAGCAGAAAATGCATTCTGCCCAATGGGCGCCTGAAATTTCCAAAGCCGCGGGCCATCACTGTTATAGGACAGGCACTCTTGCAAGTGTCAACGTTTACAAATAAAACCTATAGTATGTTCACATTTACAAGTGGGGAGCATATCAAGGGAGTAGTTCTGAAGGATCAAGGGAAAAGGGGGTTGGCACAGAAGGGAAGGGACACAATAGGGAAGGATCATGGTTCATGAAGGGCGCAAGAAAGAAGAGGGACAATGTAAAAAAGGGTACATGGATATTGTCCTGGGGTGAATGCCGTTGTGAAATGTTTCACTGGTAGGGAACATAAGGAAGAAGATAAGGAACTCACGATGGAAGTACTGTTTTCTTATGAGGAGGCATGAACAAAGTGTTTTTCCACCTGTTTGATTTTGAGAATGTCCTGACTTCCTGAGGTTTACCGTTCGTATCGGCTTTTTTCACCACACCATTGAATGAGCAGATCGAATTACCCACCGGTTCTCTTTGCTGCTAGCCATCATCACACATATGTATGTGCGTGAAGTATGTCACAATAATATCGCTGTGCTGAGGACGTGAGATGCATAACCCCATTTCTGTAGTTTATTACTTGTTAAAGTACATTCATCAGAAAATAAATGTATGAACTTGTAATAGATATTTATTGGAAAACATATTGGAAAACACGCAGATGTTTATTCCGTTAAGAGTGCATGAGGCAGGTGGAAGTGAAAGTCCATGAATGCACATGACTTGCTTGGCTCTGAGGTCAGCCTGGCTCCTCCTGCCCTCACTCTGTTGGTGGCTGCCCCTCAGAGGTTTGTATTTCATTATCTAGAGGTGGCTGTAGAAGCACTAGAGCAGAGGTCTTCAATCTGTGGGGCCACCATGCCTGGGGGGGCGCGTGATGCCTTCCAAAAGAAAAGAAAACGAGTAACGCTTTTTTTTTTTTTGGCCGCACTGAACTGAGCATGTGCAATGGGGAGCCACTGGCTCCCATGCACATGCTCAGCCAGTGCGATGTGGTGGGGGCGTGGCCATGGAAACAGGAAATAAACGCAGCCTGGACGCACGCTTTCCTGCATTTGGATCGCGCGTCCAGGCTGCGTTGTGGTGTCCTGTGTTCCCTGTTGTTGTTGCTGCTGCTGCTGCTGCCGACGAGTCCGAGGTAAGTGACTCGTTCCGCTTTATGTTTAACACGGCTCCCCCGTGGCAATCTGCCATGGGGGAGCTGCGTTATTAATGCAGCACCGGTCCCCTTGCGCCCCTCTCTCCCTGCATCCCCCACATTGGGGGGCATGCATGGGGGAGAGGAGGCGAGCGGGGGACCGGAACTGCTCTGTTGGTGTTTTTTTTTTAAAACACGGCTCCCCCATGGCAGATTGCTGGAGCCCAGCAATCTGCCATGGGGGAGCCGCGTTGTTAATGCAGCACCGGTCCCCCTGCGCCCCTCTCTCCCTGCATCCCCCACATTGGGGGGCATGCATGGAGGAGAGGAGGCGAGCGGGGGACCGGATCTGCTCTGCTGGTGTTTTTTTTTACAACGCGGCTCCCCCATGGCAGATTGCTGGAGCCCAGCAATCTGCCATGGGGGAGCCGCATTGTTAATGCAGCACCGGTCCTGCTTCATTTGCCATGGCTGTGTTTCCAGTCATCCATTGGATCCCTAGCTTGCGCAATGCTCCTCGTTCTGGAAAAAATGTGTTGGTTAAACCAGGGCTCTCAACCTTCACCCGCCAATAGCGAGTGATCATGGGGAGTATATATATGGTGTGCATTTGGCGAATTGAAGTGGTGAGTGACTTCTCATGCCTGGTAGTAACTTGCAGCTTGAAATTTATTTCTCTGGATATGAAGTCAGGTTCGTTTTCAGTGTTGATCCTGTTTGACAGATGATTTACTGACTTTTGGAGAATGTTTTTCAACTTTTGGTGGTACCTTTTTTCTTTCCCAATTCTGAGGTTGATGCTCCTTTCGGCAAAGCCTCTCCTACAAACTGATGGCACTTGGCCATAACTAAGGTTCTTGGCTCTAGGGAAAATCCCCAAATGGTATGTAATACCACATCTGTCACTACTGCAAATTCAACTACTACACTAAGCTCATTTCCTTTCTCCTCCCCTAAACGCAAGCTATCTATGGACCCCTAGTCAATGCTTGCCCTCCTCGTTCCTGCTCAGATTGCGCTACCGTTCCATTTTTCCCAAAACTGAGAGCTCCGCCATCCACCACCACCACCCCTTGGCGGTATGGATTTCACAAGGCCCCATTTTCTTCATGCCGTATGCCACCTCTCACTGCAAACCCATCTCCTTTGGATTCTCATATCCTGTATTTGTGGGTAAAGCTCCAATCTGCTTTTAGTTGCCTGACTTCCCCACCAAGCTGTCCTCTTGCACTACTAACTGCCCATCTGATTTCTATCACTGTATGGCGCTGCATTGCTTGATGCCACATCACGGGTGACCGGGGGGACGGGACATACGCATCATCAAGGGCAACCCAGGGGGGGGCACATTATCACCTGCAACCTAGTCCGGGGCCACACTGCAAAAAGAAATTAGAACTGGGCCTGCATGATCTGAATAGTAATTCTTCTGAGACTTGTACCAATGTATTTTATCCAACCAGTGTTTCGGACCCATTTTTGTGTGGGGTTTCCCTCCCCCACTCCCAAGCTTTTCAGAACGTTTTTTGTTGAATTTTTGCTTTTTTAAAATCTCCCCTCCTTTTTTCCCCACCCCATATTTCTGACCCTTTTTTGCATGGGGTGTTTCCCACCAACCCCAACATTTTCACATGGCTCAGTTCAACTCTTTGCAAGTGGTGTTTGCCATGTTTATGCTTTTTTTGGGGTGCATTTCTACTTTTTTAAAACCGTTTGAAATGTTTCGACAGGTTCAGGCTCCTTTTCTCGATGGATCGTTTTCTAGTGCCCAAAGATGGTAGGGATCTGAAACGTAAAGCGGAAGGAGAGGTGGGAACATACACAAGAAATGCAAAAACACGGAAATATGATCACTCTTATTTGGACTTTGGGTTCACATGCATCACAGTCGCTGGGGAAGTGAAGCCGCAGTGTGTGATTTGTGGTGCTACATTAGCAAATGACAGCCTGAAGCCAACAAAATGAAGGCGGCATTTGGAAACCAAACATGCCGATTTAGCAAAAAAGACCAGGGATTTCTTCGTACGGCAGCTGCAAGGCATGAAAAAGCAAAAGGAGACTGTTAAAAGTGTGGCATCTGTACCTGCAAATGCTTTGAAAGCATCTTACCACATTGCGTACTTTCTTGGCAAAAACAAGAAGCCTTTTACAGATGCTGAGAAAGTGATTCTACCAACCATTCTCGCTGTCAACCGGGTAATGCTTGGTGAAAGTGCAGCAGAGAAATGCAAAAGTATCCCTATGTCAGACACAACAATTTGCCGCCGTATTGCTGACCTGTCCTCTGATATCAGTACAGAATTGGTATTGCGCTTGAAAGACAGCCAGTTCGCCCTACAGTTGGATGAGGCCACTGACATATCAAAAGAAGCTCACTTGATTGCCTATGTGAGGTACTGCCATGGAAAGGAGATGTTGGAGGATTTCTTGTTTTGTAAGCAAATTAAGGGCAGAGCAACTGCACCCGAACTCTTTGAAATTTTAAACAACTTCCTAAATTCCAACTGCCTAAAGTGGGAGGCGTGTGTTGGTATTTGCACGGATGGTGCTCCTTCAATGTGTGGTGCTAGAGCTGGGCTAAAAGCAAAAGTATTGGCAGTAGCTCCACATATTGTGTGGACACACTGCATGATACACCGAGAAGCTTTGGCTGTGCGCAATATGGGGCATGAACTGACACAAGTTTTGACTTCTGTTGTAAAGATCGTAAATTTTATTAAGATGCACTCCACAAGAGCCCGTCTGTTTGCCACCTTATGTGCAGAAATGGGAGCTGACCATGATGCTTTGCTGTGTCACACAGAGGTCAGGTGGCTATCCAGGGGAAAGGTTTTAAATCGCATCTATGAACTCAGAAACGAAGTGAGACACTTTCTCCTGGAGTTAGACCAGACAAAAGCAGAGCCTCTGTGTGATCCACGCTGGCTTATACTGTTGGTTTACCTTGGCGACATCTTTGAAAAGCTAAATTTTCTAAACCTCTCCCTGCAAGGCACAGAAACCACATCATTTGCCATGAATGCAAAAATATCGGCATTCAAGAGGAAGCTGGAGCTTTGGAGGAGGAGGGTTGATATTGGCATAGCCGATGCGTTCCCATTATTAGAAGATGCTCTTGAGGAGACGGAGTATGATCTCTCATGTGTTTCTGAAGTAATTGGAAACCATTTAAATGCTCTCAGAACCAGTCTCGAAAAGTACTTTCCTGACGACAATTGCAACATGAATGACTGGGTGGTTCAGCCTTTCCTAGCTGACGTAGGAGCCAATCTCCCAATACAACTCCAGGAGGAACTAATGGAGCTCCAAAGTGACCGCCTAGTAGAGAGCCAATTCAGAAAATTGTCTTTGGGTGCATTTTGGCAACATGTGTCTGCAGAGTATCCAACTTTATCGAAATGTGCAGTCAATGTACTTTTACCTTTCAGCACCTCATACCTGTGCGAAATTGGGTTCTCTGCACTTGCAGCCCTAAAGACAAAATATCGGTCAAAGCTGGAGGTGGAAGAAAGCCTGCGGTTGGCTATTGGAAAAATTGAACCCAATATTGACAGGCTGGCTGGTGAAAGGCAGGCCCACCCTTCACACTAGTTCTCCAGTATGCCACTGTCCAACTTGCAAGTGACAGCATTGACAGTACGTTGTTGTACTTCAGAAACAAATTGTTACAGCACTTGCATAGCAAATGTTACTACAGGACAGCAATATTGGGTGTTTTCGTTTGTGTGAAATAAATACCCAACACTATTTTTAGTCGAGTCCTCTGTATTATAGCAAAATAATCGGAATGCTCACAATATTTGTCCTCATCTGATCTGAATCATTGCAAGCAATGATTTTGATACAACGTGGTGTGTGGCATGCACTCCTTCGTTGGGGGCACCATTATACTCCAGCGCGCGATAACCGTTCGCAACCGAGTAACATTTTGGAGTACATGTGTATAGGGGGGGCCTGGGCCAGAGAAATTTTTCTTAGGGGGGGCTCAGGGTCAAAAAGTTTGAAGACCACTGCACTAGAGGTAGGTGACCGTGGCTTTTCTTGTACACTATGTAGCATGTTAAATGTCTAGAATGCTGAGGTTTCGTGGGAATGCGCACTCTTTATAACTAGGAAAGGTCATTTGGGAAAAGGTGATCACTAAAACTGAATAAAGACTTGGCGTGAATCATAGCCCAAAAAAGGCTCAGCACGGCTGGGATGATGTGCTGCACAGTGAGCCAGGCCTGCTTGTTAGCCTGGCCCTGCAAGTACGGGAAGCTGCAAAACTCTAACATGAAACAGCAGCAACAAGCAGATGTACTGTAATGTAAGCATGTGCATTTAAAAATCTGTGCCTTATTTAAATTTGAACTTACTTTTAAAAATGGTATCAAACTCTCGGCTCTATTATTGAATTGATTATATATATAGCGCCTATACACTGTGTTTCAAAGCGCTTCAAGGCTGGGAGAGAACAAGGAAAAATAACAGCATTGTATAGTATAGGACACCATACTATACTATTGAATATTACATGGCCTGCGGTAGCGGCCATGTAGTTATGGTTAAATTGCTCATCTCATAGGAAGAGCACTTTTTGGGCGGCTTATAACTTCGCTCCCCCTGGTCGAATCCTCACCAGACTTTGCAAAAAAAGTATATGGGCCACTCTGAATTTTTGCGCAAAGATTGGTGAGGTTTGGTCAAGGGGGGGCAAAGTTATAGGGGGATCCGAAAATGTCTTTTTTTCCCATAGACATAATGGGAAAAAACTTTGCTCACGCCTACAGCCCTAACCGCTGGACGGATTTTCACCAAATTTGCAGCAGGAGTGGAGGCTTGGTCCCGAAAGTGTGCTTTTGTTAATTTGGTGTAAATCCGTCCACTAGTTTGTTTTTAAAAGTCCAAAACATAAGGCAAAAAATTAGGGCTATCTATGTCCGCTCCGTGGACACATTTCCCTGTTCCCTTCGCGGACAGGACACTGATTGGTTAATCGGCCTGTGTCATGTCCGCGGCTCAGGCAACATGTTCGCTGATTGGTTGGCGTGAGGTGCGTCAGATTTTTGGAAACGCCTGCCAACTTGGATTCACGGACATCGGCCGATGTCCGCGGACATCGCGGTAAAAACAGATTAAAATACACAACATTGCACTTGTCAAACTTATCAAATAATCTCTGGGGAGGTAAGGGGTGATGAGGATGGGATGGAATATGGCTTCAAGAAGAAAAAAAACTGGTGTTTTTTGCCGCGAAAGTCAGCGAACAGTTTGGATGTTCGCAAACAGTCCTGAGAAGTTCAGGGACACTTTAGATGTTTGGGGGCAGTTTTTGGATGGCATATAACTTTGGCACCACTCAATGAAACCGCATGACATTTTGCAATTATATTCCTGTCCTGATTCCGAATGTGTTTGCAAAGATTGGTGGGATTCTGTCAAGAGGGGGCAAAATTAGAGGGGCGTCTCAAAATAATGTAAAGGCTTATAAATGAGATGCCATTTGATGAATGTACACTTAATTTGGCAAACTGATAATAGAAATAGATATTAATGTTTTTGCGAAGTTTGGTGGAATTTTGTCAAGGGGGGAAAATTAGAGGGGCTGTTCCAATACAATGTAAAGGTTTATAAATGAGGTGCAATTTGATGAATCTACACTTATTTTGGCAAACTGATAATAGATCTAGATATAAATGTTTTTGCGAAGTTTGGTGGGATTTTGTCAAGAGGGGCAAAATTAGAGGGGGGTCTCAAAATATTGTAAAGGCTTATAAATGCGATGCCATTTGACAAATCTGCACAAAGGTTTGCAAAAAGATTATAGATCTAGATATAAATGTTTTCGTAAAGTCTGAATGGATTTTGTTTTTTGATAAGTGTCATAATGTAGGTACAAAAAATAGTGATTTAACTTTGGTGACTGAGGTGTAGCCTGTTGCCATGGGCATTGGCCAGATTGTCCGGGTCATAGAATAAGGTCATGATCCGGACAATCAGGCTACTGGCCATGACCACGAGGGACAACACATGGGGTTAAAGTGGACCATGTCCACCTGGGACTGGCTTTGTGGTAAAGTTATTCGAAATTGGGATAGGGTTGAAAGGGAAGAAAAATGTGCTTGTGGTAATATGGTCATAGGGTTCTCTTTTCGCCTTCTGCAGGCTGCCATGGAAAGCGAAGAGGGGCCCTCTACGGAACCCTGCCTTCCCTTTCCATGGAGGCCATCTTGGAAAAGGATTTTCCTTCCTACACCGGGACGCCACAGGCGTCCCGGTGTAGGAAGGAAAATCCTTTTTTTTTAGCACCCTGGGTTCCCACTTTGGGAACCTAGGGTGCTAATGGCCTTTATCCCCCCATTATAGGGGCTAGAAATGGGGGATAATGGTCCGGAGACCTCGTTATCCACCCTCGCTTTGCTTGGGCTGATAACTTGGGCTGCCAGGTTGGTATCCACTGTTCCATCCCTGCAACGGGGGATAAACGCCACAATATTGCCATTAGCAGAACACAAAATGCAAATGGAAATGTTGGAAAATCTTATTGAGTCTATGTACTTTACTGAGAAATATAAGTAGATGGAGTATATAGATTTTTTTTAGTTCTATTTTTTAACTGTGAGAGTTGGTTCCTAAAGGAATATTTATTTTATTGTTTTTGGATGAATTTTTTTTTTTTTTGCCAGGAGAGCTTAGAATGAAAGGTGGGGAGGGAAATGAGGGAAGACGCACAAAACACTAATATGGAGGGGCAGGTGGACAGGGGAAAATGTTGCGCGTGTGTTTTTTCTAAGGTATGGGCAGTGTTTCTCATGCGCCTTGATTACAGCAGTGGTGGTGTCTCTTGGGGAGGAGGGAGGGCATTAGCTGATTCCATTTTAAGATAAATAGCAGTTTTGCTAAAAGTATGTACTGTGTACTAGAATGTTAATGGATGAGTAGGAATAGGTGTTGGAGCTGTGCAAGGGAAAGGTTGAAGTTGAAAGTTACTAAATCAGTAGAAAATGCAGTTCCAAACTGACCGCTAAGCACGGATCTTATCGTGAAGTGCGGACGGGTTGTCGGTCACGTCATCATGCGGCGCGCCAGCACATGGTCATGTGTGCACTATCCGGAAGTTCCACAATCAAGTCAGATGTTCGTAGACATTATGGTTAAGTTGCACTAATAAAAACATATGAAATTAAATGAAAAATCTTTGTTAAGGGGACGTTATGGTTAAGTTGCACTAATAAAAATCTAAGAAATTCAATGAAAAACCTTTGTTAAGGGGACGTTATGGTTGAGTTGCACTAATAAAAACCTATGAAATTCAATGAAAAAACATTGTTAAGAGGACGTTATGGTTAAGTTGCACTATTAAAAACCTATAAAATGCAGTGAAAAAACTTTGTTAAAGGGAAGTTATGGTTACAAGTAAAACCGAAAAACCCCTGAAATTCGCCAAGTTATGGTAAGCTAAGCAACCATAACTCGCGCCACCACAATTTGGCTTGTCAGGAAATTGAATCTTGATTGATTGGTAAACCTTGATGTAATAGAAATAATAAGTATGCATGCAAGTGCACTTGCAGTAATCTGCTTTCATTACAGCAAACACATATGTGGAGGAACATATGTTTATGTTGTAATTTTTTTAAATAAATATATTACATATATGTGTGAATCTGGGTGAGCTGCTAGACTTGGCTGGAGCATCGGTTTTGTGAAAGCCGATCTGGGCAAATTACTGATGGCACTAAGTTCTTGTATGTGTGCACAGCGTTAAATTGTAAAAAATGGTCAGTCTTTGAATGTTATACTGTTCTTCTGTGGCACTCACTACAGCCCACATAATGTAAACAGTAATTAAAAAAGTAACACATCAAAACATTAAATATTAAGACACAATATTAATATGAATCCAAATATTATGATCAAGATAAATCAAAATTATTAGTAATACTGCATGAAAAATGCAGTATTAAAACAAAATAAATATTAATCAGAAGTAATAGCCATGATTACTTAAAGACGAAAAAAAAGTGCAAAATAGTAATATGGGAAAAATAACAAATACAAAATAACGTTCTTAATCAAAATAATGATCATGATGAATACAAATAAAACATTTTATTGTATTAATTCATGCCAATTCAATCTTAACATTAAATAATATTGATATTAATCAGAGGTAATAATCAAGATTAATCAAATCAATCGTAACACTTGAATAATGAACACAGAAGTAAATTAATAATCACAATTATCAAAATTAATAATAGAAATAGTAATAAGCCATGAAAAATACAACAGTATTGCAAAATATAATTCATATTAATTGGCATTGATAAGCAATAAAAATCGCATTAATACATTTAAAAAAATCAATATTAATAAAAAATGAAAAATAATATTCATTTATAAGCAAGATTAATGACAAATGTAATACTTATACAAAACACATGTAATATTATTCAGCAGTAATACTCATGATTAATAAAAAAAAACGAATTAATGAATGAAATGTCAGAAACGGCAAATATAATTATAAAGGGGCGCTGTTGCGCACGACTAAGATGGCCGCCTGAAGTGAGAGCTCCGGCCTAGCAGACAACCGTATCATAATTTTATCCTGCAGTGGAGCCACCCGCGGACAGCAGAACCGAGCAGGTGGTGTGTCGAGTCACAGTACACACTCGGCAGAAATCCTGCCAGCGACGCACTACACGCGGAGATATTGGCTCGAACCGAGGGAGCGGGACCGGGCCAGAGACTGAGCCGCTTATGATATCCGAACACACTGCGCCCCAGGCCGCTTACGCTCTTCACGGCGGAGCATAGAGAGGAGGAGCGTCCGTGCGGAGGACGCGTGGCTGGCCCCGGAGGCATTGTGAATTGCTGGAGGGGGACCAACCACTGCAGCAACATCGAGGAACCCTCTGAGCCCCCGCTGAGACTATCATAGGGAAGAACCTGTTGGCTGGAACTTGTGCCCCCACCCCGGCGCGGCGAGCGCTGGGACGCGTGTCTTCACGGACAGCACATTTCCTTTCCCCGACCCGGGCCGCGACAACGAGAGAGTGGAAGCCGCCTTCTTCCTTCTATTCTTTCGGAGCCGGGTCCCGCCGCGCACGGCGGTACAGCCTGCAGATCTGGCAGTGGAGGCAGCGCAGGGCCCGGGCTCGGGACCGCAGACACAGTAAGTCACCCGGCACCTAACGAATGCACAATATCAGCCACTGAAATCCTTACCTGCAGCCATTGTGCGCTACGGACACTGCCCAATCTGGTGGCGCTTCGCTCCGGGCCAGATACGAATTCCTGCGGTGCCATTGTAGCCGGAGGCGGTGCTGCGCTGGAGCGAGTGCGCGCTGGGCTGGAGGGATACAAAAAAGGCGGCGAGGCGCTGCGGGCCCTTGTCCTGAGTGTGGATCGGCTGCTCACGGGGCGGAGACGCCTGCAAACCCTAATTCTCCAGCATGGGGTCTGGCATGGATTCACATGCTCATGAATATTCCCCGTCGTCAGGCTGGGAATCCTCGGTAAAGAAAAATCAGTATCAGTTTTGTTTCTGATCTGTCTTTCGTAGTAGTTACCAATCATTGATCTCTGCGTCATACTGACCACAGCCAATGACTGCCATCTCCCTAAGCCCCGCCTCTGGCAGCCATCTTCAGATTTTTACCGTACGTTCAAGTGTTGGGAGTCCTCGTGCTTAGCTCTCGAGCTTTTGCTGCGTGTTTCGCGCTTTTTCAGATGAATTTTCACATTCTTTCGGTTAATCGAGCCTCAAGCTCCACCGTTTCTACTTCCGTTAACGGGTACCCGTTGCGGGATTTTCGTATGCCCCTCAAGGGTGAAGATTTAGTCGAATCAACCTCTTGAAGGATTCCAGAAGATTTGCAGCCTACTTTGAGATGGCCCAGGACGCGAGTTCGTCACCCGGACCCAGGCTGTTTCGCAGCTGCCCTGGATGCGGGCTGCAGAATGTGTTTAAGGAGGACGAACATTCGCGATGCCTCTACTGTCTTCATGGGGACAAGACTCATGTAGAGAAGGACTGCCAGTTCTGCAAGAACTTGTCGTAGCGGACCATGAGGGACCGTCAATCCCGTCTCGCCAGCTGGTTGGAGAAGGGCTCAACGGGTGAGAAGAAGAAGAAAGGGTCCGAGCGGGCTTCTAAGTCCTGTGCGGGCGCCCCGGCGACGGGGGCCCAACACCAGGCCAAGCGCCGTGAGTCCACTGGCTCCAGGAGCGCCGAAAGGTTGGGCTCTTCGGTCGCGAGGCAGGGCGCACCTTCCGCGGCACTGTCAACCACGAGCCAGCGCTCAGAGACCCCGGGTAAGCTTTGGGAGAAGCCCCGTCCGATCTCGGGAGAGGGGGAGCGAGGCGTCGCCCCTCCCCCTAAGGAGAAGGCCCAGGATGCACCTAAGGTGGTGAAGGCCCCTACCCAGCAGGCAAAGGCCTCTATCGAGGCGATCGCAGCGACTCTGGCCAAGCCAGCAGAGAACCCGCCAGCGGAGACTGCCTCCGGGACTAGAGTTTCCCTGCCGCCAAGGAGCGAATCCTCTTTTCAGCCCATCGTCATGGCCCCCGTGATGGAAAAAGGGGGGGGCACGGTAGCCTCCTCGAGCTCGGAGTCAGCCTCGGAGGGGGAACTGACCGAGGTCGTGAGGAATACAATTCGAGAAGGTTCGATCCCGCATGGAAGATCCTCGGGATATAACCGACGAAGACTACGATGGCAAGGAAGAACAGCCTTCCCTTCCGGCGCAACCGGAACCTAGGCCTCAGGATCGCTCGGCGGCCATTTAGTTTGCGATCCAGTCCTTATGCTCTGAGATAAGGACGAGATTACCACGGCCTAGGCCGGAGGACCCGCAACCTGGCCCGTCGGTAAGTCCTCAGAAAAAACGACGGAGGACCCAACCCTCTCCTCCGCTCGCCCCCCGTAAGGCCTGCAGTTCCCTCCTCATCCTCCCACGAGTCGGGAGATGACGGTGCGGTGGGCTCGACGACAGGTTCTGAGGGCGACAACGACGGAACGGGTCTCCCGTCGCACGGGCCTCTCCGCCCGACGAGATTGGCTCATTCCACGCCATGATCGCCAGGGCGTCCGAATTGTTCCAGCTTTGCCCGGAGGAGCAGAAAAAGAAAGGTTTCCTCTATCAGCGCCGGGAGGCCAAGAGGAAGACTGTCATCACGGTGCCTCTAATCGATGACATCTGGGAGGAGGGCCTGTCGGTACTCAAGGACCCCTCCACGGCACCAGCCAAACGGGACCGGTATGAGAAGAAGTACCGGGTCCCCGAGACCGCTCCCCTGTGCCTCAGGGCCCAGCCAACGCCAGACTCGGTCGTCTCGGCGGCGGCGGCGAAGAAGAAAGCGGAGGGGTCAGGAGCCTCAACGGCGTATTCCCCTCCGGACGGCGAGGGAAGGAAGTTGGACGCCATGGGGTGACGGGTCATTTCATCGGCGGTGACGACGATCAAAGCGGCCAACGCCCTCGCGATCGTGGCCCGTTACGACAGGGAGCTCTGGTTTAAGCTGGCCCCCATATTGGACTTCCTACCGGACGACAAGAGGTCCGAGGCCCTGGAAATACTTCAAGAAGGCGAGGTGGCGTCGGACCACGCCATAACGGTGGCAACCGATATTGCCGATACCGGGTTCCGCCAGCTGGACAACAGAGTTTGCCTATGACGACGAGGTTGGCTCCGGGCGACTGACTTCCGTCAGGACGTCCAGACCAGGGTGTTGGACATGCCGTTCGACGGCAGCAACTTGTTCAGGAAGGCGGTGGACGAATCCCTCCAAGCCATAAAGACGGACATAGAGACGGCCCGCGCCCTAGGAGCCCTTCAGCAACGACGGCCCTTTCGGAGCTCCGGAGGCAGACCTCCAAGGGATCCAGCGGTGGCTCGTCGTCCTACCGCCAGGCGGCACGCTCCTCGTCTCAGGAGGCCTACAAGGGTCGCGGCAAGCAGGGAGCGCCTCGCTGCCGTCGGCAAGGTGGCCAGGGCGGCAAGGCCACCACCTCCAAGCAGGACTGAACCAGCCGTGGCCTTGGGCCCCCACCGAAGCACCCCGGTGGGAGGCCGGCTGACGAAGTTCGTCGGCGTGTGGAAGTCCATCTCCACCGACCGTTGGGTGCTGGATACCCTGGCAAGAGGACACTCTATCGAATTCCTGAAGAAGTGCCCTCACGTTCCACCTGTGGCCAGGAAGGAAATTACGTCCCGCAACTGCTGTGGGAAGTACGTACGATGCTCAGGAAAGGTGCGATCAAGCTCGTCCCGAAGAGGCTCCGGGGCTCTGGAATGTACTCAAGGTACTTCCTCGTCAGGAAGTAGACGGGCGGCTGGCGCCCCATCCTGGACCTTCGTCGTTTGAACAAATACATCAGGTCACAAAAGTTCAGGATGGACACCCTCCAGCACGTGCTGGGACAGCTGGAGGAATGCGACTTTCTATCGTCGCTGGACCTGGAGGATGCATACTTCCACGTTCCCATCCTCAAAAGTCACCGAAAGTTCCTCAGGTTCGTCGTCCAGGGACGCCAATACCAATTCAGAGCACTGCCGTTCGGATTGAAGTCAGCCCCCAGGGTCTTTACCAAGTACCTAGCACCTTTGGCGGTGCGGCTGCACCTGCAGGGGATTCACGTCTACCCCTACCTGGACGACTGGCTCATCCGCTCAAGGATGGGAGCTACTCACAGACTCACAGACCTGGGATTCGCCATAAATTACCCAAAGTCCCACCTGGTGCCGTCGCAGGTGGCCCTGTTTCTGGGAGCGAAGCTCGATACAGTGAGGTGCCTGGTGGCACCGTCGGAAGAACGGATGAAGACCATTCTGGACAAAGTGCAGCGCCTGCTAGCCACGGACGTGGCCAGGGTGAGGTCCATCAAGTCCCTCCTGGGGATGATGTCTTCTTGCATCTACCTGGTGCGCCTCTGCAGACTACGGATGTGCCCTCTTCAAGAATTTCTCGACGCCCGTTGGATGCAGGCGACGCGCACCTTCGAAGACAGGGTCCCCCTCAACGAGGTGTTCCGGTGGGCGATTCAGTGGTGGGGCGTTCGAGCGCATCTCACGGCGGGCAAGGACATTCAGACGCCGGCGTACCAGGAGACGGTGACGACGGACGCTTCCCTGGAAGGTTGTGGCGCCCACACGGAGATCTCCACGCAAGAGGCCTCTGGCTCCCAGAGGAGAAGCTCCTGCACATCAACATCCTGGAACTCCGAGCCGTGTTCTGGGCTTTCAAATCGTTTCTCCCGTCGCTCAAGGGCAAGGTGGTGCGGATCTTCACGGACAACACCACGACAATGTTTTACATACAGAAGCAGGGAGGCACCAGATCCCCAGCCCTATCCAAGGAGGCATAGGATCTGTGGCACTGGGCGGTCGCCCAGGGGATGTTCCTGGTTCCCTTCCACCTGGCAGGAGAAAGAAACACCATCGCCGACTCGCTCAGCAGGGAGCTGCGCGCGTGTCATGAGTGGGAGCTGCGCCAGGATCAGGTGGTTCAACTCTTCCCACGATGGGGCAAACCCCAAATCGACCTGTTCGCAACAGCGACGAACTCGAAGTGCCAGAGGTTCGCCAGCAGGTTTCCCCAGCCGAGAAGCATGGGCGATGCATTCTCGTTCCCCTGGGACGGCCTATACCTGTATGCGTTCCCTCCGTTGCCGTTGCTGCTTCGACTCATCAACCAGCTCAAGAGGTCCCGGAGCAGGATGATCCTCGTCGCACCGGCGTGGCCGAGGCAGATCTCGTTCCCGGACCTTCTGGACTTGTCAACGTCCCCACCCATCAAGCTGTCGGCGGACACGGATCTTCTCTCCAGAGAAGGAGGCGCCATCTTCCACCGCGACCCGGTGTCGCTGAACCTGCAGGCTTGGCTCCTGCAGCGCTAGAGTTTGGAGGGTACGATATACCGGCCGACTGCAGAGAGGTTCTTGCAAAGGCCAGGGCGTCCTCGACTCTGAAATGCTACGGTCACAAGTGGAAGAGGTTCTCTATCTGGTGCCGAGCACAGAAGATCAACCCCCTACGGATTACTGCCCCTCAAGTGCTGCCGTACCTGCTATCGCTGGCAAAGGCTGGGCTAGCCCATGCCTCCATTAAGATTCATCTGGCGGCGATCTCCAGATATACCAGAACCACAGGACGGACGTCCCTGTGGTCCCATCGACTGGTAAAAGAGTTTATGAAAGGACTGTTCCGGTCGTTCCCGCCGGTGAAGGCCCCGGCCCCGGCGTGGGAACTTAACGTGGTGCTGACCAGGCTCATGGGGCCCCCATTCGAGCCGATGCACTCCGCACCGATGAAGTTTGTGTCGTGGAAGACTGCACTCCTGGTGGCCATTACCTCCGCACGACGAGTGGGAGAGATCCAGGCCCTATCCTGCAAAGCACCGTACTTGACTTTCCATGCCTCGAGGGTGGTGCTTAGGACGCACCCCTCCTTTATGCCCAAGGTGCCGTCGGACTTCCATCTTAACGAGCCCCTGGTGTTACCTGTTTTCATCCCGTCTCCTTCGTCGCCGGCCGAGAGGACTTTGCACTCGCTGGATGTGGCTAGAGCGCTGAAGTTCTACGTGGACCGCACTAAGAGTTTTCGGAGGACATCACAGCTGTTTGTGAACTTTGGACCTGTGAATCAAGGGAATGCTCTCTCGAAGTCTTCTATTTCCAGATGGCTCTCCGGCTGCATCATGCACTGCCACCGGTTGGCTAACCGACCGCTGCCAGGCCGTCCGAGAGCCCATTCGACCAGAGCGATTGTTGCTACTACGGCGTTCCTATCTGGTGTGCCCCTGCTGGACATCTGCAAAGCTGCTAAGTGGAGGTCGACGCACACCTTCACGAGATTCTACTGCGTTGATCGGGATTCCAGGGAGGAGTCCAGGGTTGGCCAAGCAGTGCTGCGCAACCTGTTCGCTTAAGGTGAGCCTGGTGAGGAGGTAAGAGATGCTTAATGTTGAGTTGTTGTATTGCTTAATGTTGAGCCTTTTGCCACCTCCCATGGTTGTGCATGTGTGTACTGCTATGTATTCTTATATTCATGAGCATGTGAATCCATGCCAGACCCCATGCTGGAGAAGGAACAAGTTACTTACCTGTAACTGTTGTTCTCCAGCATGGGTCTGGCATGGATTCACATGCGAACCCTCCCGCCTACCCCTCTGCGGCTCTTCACTTGGTCATACTGCCACTTCACGTGCTACCAAATCTGAAGATGGCTGCCAGAGGCGGGGCTTAGGGAGATGGCAGTCATTGGCTGTGGTCAGTATGACGCAGAGATCAGTGATTGGTTACTACTACGAAAGACAGATCAGAAACGAAACTGATACTGATTTTTCTTTACCGAGGATTCCCAGCCTGACGACGGGGAATGTGCATGAGCATGTGAATCCATGCCAGACCCATGCTGGAGAACAACAGTTACAGGTAAGTAACTTGTTCCTTAGGTACTACGGGACAAATAGATAACCTTGGCACACTAAGCAGGCTCCAGGCTGAACGTGCGGGTGAATGACCGCATGCGAGCGCCCATGTTGGACACTGTGCAGATTTGAACACTGCTTAGAAGATTTATAATCGGCTCCCTCTTTACGTGGGGGGACACAGTCCACTACAACAACTCTGGCCACGGGTGCCTGGACTTCCGGGGGTCTTGGACATTGACGGCCCCAGGGGCGTCACATGCGTGGCACCCCATCCTGAACGACTCCATCCGATAGGTATCAACCTGTCACGACGTGGGCGTCCAGTCCCTACGGACCTCCACTTCAGACCCACCGGATCTATAAACCCTGTCAGGTTGTGGTGGTTCCCCTACTGGTGTGGCAACCATGGGGAACACGCAGAAACAGGAGAAGGCAGCAAAAGGGGCGATAGGGTGGGGGGGAGGGCCCGATGGCCTCATTCACGAGTAGCCAGGCAGTCGGCCATGAACAAGATCCGCCAACGACGGGCCCTGATGCGGAAAACTGCGACTGGGTTGATCGCTTAACCACTATCGTTCAAAATGGCTTCCTATCCATCAACGTGAAGCTAGATGACATTGTCAATACTATTGGTGCGCTGAAAACCAGAGTCGAAAAGGAGAGCCTCAGACTCACTGAGGCTGAAGACACGATCGAGACATAGCTCAACTCAAAGACGGCATGAATAAGCTGCAAAGTAAATGCGAGGACTTAGAATCCAGGTCTAGAATAAACAACATACGGATTGTTGGGGTCTCGGAAAAGTTTGGGAAAGGAGCAATGGAACAGCAAGTGGAAAGGCTTCTCAAAACCCTTTTTGGATCAGAATCCTTTTCGGGCCAATTCCTGGATGAACGAGCACACCGCACATCAGCACCCGCACCGAAACCCGGGGCCCCACCGCGCACTCACATTGCAAGGCTGTTGAATTACAGAGACAGAGACACTATACTCAGAAAGGCAAGAGAAATCGGGACACTAAAATACGAGGATAATCGCATACATGTTTACCCGGACTTTGCCGCAGGGGTACAGGCCAGCAGATGATCATATGAGCCGGTCAAGGGCACGACAGGTCCCATACGCGTTAATTTTCCCGGCCAAGATGCAAATTTAGTATGGGGGAAGGCCACACTTTTTTGAAACTCCTGCTGCTGCTTTGGTATATGTGGAAGCAACCATACCCCTACCACCTAAGGGCCGTGGGCCGGACCGAAACAGGAGACCATCTCTGGCGGAAGGCGACCAAGACCCTGCTGACTGAGCCAGGTCGCGCCTATATCCTTTGCTTTTGCTTTAGTGCTGTGTAACGGGCTCTGCTCCCGCTGGGGGGCTCTGGATAACGTTTGATGCGGGTCGTGAGCCCGCTCTGGTGGCCTTGTGACGACAACGTGGCACCCACAGGAAAGTTCCTACAAGTTTTAAGGGTTCATCGTCAAGTTGAGGCGGATGATGTGGGTGGGGGAGGGGGCCGGGGTGAATGGGGAGTTGTGAAACGTTATTGCTACCAGGTAATGTTAGAGACCTGGGGGTTGGATTGGTTTAATACACGTTCTGGGTCGGTTGAAATTGGGTCTGGCGGGTGCGGGTTGTGCCCACATCAAGTAAACTTAAGCTATGGCAGAAATAACGGCTGGGCACAAATTGTATGTTTGGTGGTACAGGTGACGGGATGAAGATAACTTTACTATCTTGGAATGTCCGGGGGATAAACATCCCGATAAAGGCTAGGAAAGTGGGTAATATGTCACTAGGCACGGACCACAGATCCTTATGCTTCCGGAAACGCATGCTCAAGGGGCTGTAAACACAAGCCTGATGGCTAAATGGGGTAAATTACGCTACTATACTGAGTATTCCTCACAATCCAGGGGGGTCATAACTCTCATACATCCCGCACTGGGATTCCGAACCATAGGGCACGAAGCAGACCCAATGGGGAGGTATGTGTTGGTGTGGGGGGAGATAGCTGGTAAACACATAATCCTGGCTAACACCTATGGCCCCAACATAGACGACCCAGATTTTTACTGGAAAATGTTCGAAATGCTTAATAAACATGACACTACAACCGTTATATGGGGCGGGGACTTCAATGTTGCACTCGACCCCGTGCTAGACAGGTCGACCAATGTGGTGAGGGCGCCCTCAAACAGCGGTAACCCTGAGTCAACTCCTTACGCAGCTGTCACTGATAGACGATTGGCGGGTGCTGCATCCGGATTGTACACGATATACATATTACTCATCTGTTCATGACAGCGAATCGCGCATAGACTATTGGTTTATGTCGTCCAACATCTCGGATGCCCTACAATCCTGCGAGATCCTACCCCGCACGTTGTCTGATCACTCCCCGGTCCTACTGGGCCTCGAACTCAGGGGTATCCCCAGGCCAGCAAAAAGATGGAGAATGCCGGGGGGCTTACTGGGGGATGGCAGCGTGACTGAAACCCTGCACTAAGAAATTGTCAGCTTTTTCGCAGACAATATGGGGTCGGTGAATCGAGTCTCCACGGTGTGGGAAACATTTAAGGTCTGGGTCAGAGGGATCCTTATGTCCAAATCAACGGGCCTCTTGAAGGGGGTGAGACGGGAACTTGAAGGGGTGGAGCAGGAACTGAAGGAACTGGAAGAGATCTATAGCCGCACTCATGAAAGGGACACCCTTGCTGGAATACACAAACTCCTTAGGTGGTTTGACAATTTAGCGACACATGAAATACGATATATTGCGGCCCCACACGGGCGCGCCGCTATGGGGAAGGGAATAAGGCGGGCAAGATGCTGGCCAACCTGATTAGGAATGAGAGGCATAACACCTCAATAGCCGCCATTCAAACAGCACCAAATGTAATGATCACAAGTGAAAAGAGTATCAATGATGAGTTTGTCCAATTCTAGAAAGCACTATATGCGAACAGGGACCGGAAAACCCTGGGTGAGATAAAAGAATACCTGGCCTCACTGGGTCTCCCGACGCTCCCAGACGAGAGCAGACTGGCTCTGGAACAGCCGGTCACGATAGAAGAAATCACTGAGGCAATCAAAGATCTCACATCGGGCAGGGCCCCGGGGTCAGACGGACTGGGGACTGAATTCTACAAAGAGTTCCACGAGGAACTCTCCCCTATCCTGATCCAGACGTGGGAGGAGGCTCTGGAGCAATGCATATTGCCCCCGACGATGAGGGAGGCTATAATTACAGTCCTGCCCAAGCCCAGACGCCCACCACAGGATATGTCTTCTTACAGACCCCTTTCGCTCATAAACACGGATGGCAACATTTTTGCGAAGGTTATGGCCAACCGTATGCTACCGGTGGTCCCTGCGCTGGTCCACCCAGACCAAAATAGGTTTATTCCCCGGAGGTCCACCGCATTAAACCTCTGCAGGTTGTTTGGGATAATGGCACAAATCGATCCGAGCAGACAGGCGGTTGCGGTGTCCCTCAACGCCGAGAAGGCGTTTGACTCGGTCTCATGGGAGTACCTCTTCCTGGTGCTAGAGGCTTTCGGGGTGGGACCCAATTTCATTGGATATGTCTGCTTACTGTATACAAGTCCTGGGGCAAGAGTATGTACCAACAGAACCATGTCTGAAATGTTCGAACTGGGAAGGGGCACCAGACAGGGGTGCCCGTTTTCACTGATACTATTCACCTTGACTATAGAGCCCATGGCTGCTGCTATCAGATTACGCCACAAAGATAAGGGTATAGTTATGAAAGGCTCCACCCAGCTGATTTCACTTTACGCAGACGACACACTATTGTATATCTGTGAACCCGACAATAATATTGCACCCATAATGGCAGACATACACAAATTTGCTGATTACTCCGGATACACAGTAAATAATACTAAATCAGAAATATTTCCACTTACCTTTCCACTAAATGCCCTGAGATAACGTGCAGACTTAAATGGTCGGAGGAGTGTATTCGATATCTGGGTGTGCTGGTCTCAAGAAACAGACAATCCCTGTTTGCTGACAACCTCGATGAGGCGTTGCAGTCAATAAATACGAAATTACAACTATGGAGACACCTTCCCATCTCATTACATGGCAGGATAGCAGTACTTAAAATGATCATTCTTCCCAAACTAATCTATCTGTTTGTGAATATCCTGGTGTGGCCAGGTGGGGACTTCTTCTCCAGGCTGCGGTCAATGGCAACCACGTTCCTTTGGAACGGCAAGACTGCCAGGGTGGGGTGGGAGAAGTTGTTGGAGCCATACAGCTCCGGCGGTATGGCTGCACCAGACTTTGAACTCTATTTTTTGGTTGCACAGGCGCAATTTGCGAGATATTGGTATGATGATCCAGGCAAAGTACCTCACGCATGGGTAGAAACACACACAGTGGCACCCTCGGACATACGATCAATTATTTTTGATTCATGACATAAAGACACGTGCGAATATGACCCAGCAAGCTGCACAGTCCGGGCGTGGGGGGCAATATGCCGGAGACTTAAACTGGAAAGACCCTATAACCCGCAGATTCCCTTGTGGGACTTTCCCGGCATCCCTCCCACGTTCAATACAGACATACAGGAAGCATGGGACCCTAATGGGGAAATGGTGGTGAGGGACATGTTCATTGAAGGGAAATTCGCAAAATTACCAGATAGTCTGAGGGCCATGGGTGGGGACTGCTGCGGATGCTCCAATACTATCGAATGAGATCGGCGTTCCAGGCGAGGTGGCCGCTCTTCCCTGATGAACCACCAACTCACCCATGCTTGCAATTGATTACAACTCAAGGAGGCCTAGGAATCTCCAAATTATATGAATCGGTGCAGGCCCATTCCCCTACGATTAACAATGCTAGAGAAAGGTGGGAAGCAGATCTACAGGTGTCTATACCAGATGAGAAATGGGTAAAATATTGTGCACTCACCAAAAAAGTATCGCTCAATGCAGGGCTGCGCCAGATACAATTTAAAATCCTAAATAGATTACATTCTCCAGCATGGGGTCTGGCATGGATTCACATGCTCATGAATATTCCCCGTCGTCAGGCTGGGAATCCTCGGTAAAGAAAAAACCAGTATCAGTTTCGTTTCTGATCTGTCTTTCGTAGTAATAACCAATCACTGGTCTCTGCGTCATACTGACCACAGCCAATGACTGCCCTCTACCTAAGCACCGCCTCTGGCAGCCATCTTCAGATTTTTACCGCACGTTCATGTGTTGGGATCCTCGTGCTTTTGCTCTCGAGCGTTAGTGCTATTTTTTTCACGTTTTTTCTCAAAAACTTTGTTTTTTCGGTCAAAAGAGCCTCAAGCTCCACCGACTCTCCATCCGATCAACGGGGACCCGTTTCGGATTCGTCTGCGCCCCTCAAGGGTGAAGATTTCGTCGAGCTATGCTTTTGGAGGACTCCAGAAGTTTCTCAGGCCCGGCCATGGCCCAGGAGAAGGGAAGCTCGACGCCCGGAAAGCTGTTCAGGGTCTGCCCTGGATGCCAGCTGCAGAACGTCTTCAAGGAGGACGAACACTCTTTTTGTCTTTACTGCCTACATGAGGACAAGACGCACGTGGAGAAGAACAGTGCGTTTTGCGGCAACATGTCGGAGCGGACCATGAAGGACCGCCATCAACGTCTCGCCAACTGGCTAGAAGGGAAGAGCCCGTCCGGCGAGAAGAAGAGGAAGAAATCCGAGCGGTCTTCTAAGACCTTTGAGGACGCCCCGGCGACGGGGGTCCAACATAAGGCCAAGCACCGCGAGTCCGCTGGCACCGGGAGCGCCGAACGGTCGGGCTCTACGGGCGCCAGGCAGGGCGCACCCTCCCCGGCACCATCAACCACGAGCCAACGCTCTGGGTCGGGTAAGAGGAAGGCCGAGCACCCGGCGAAGCTCCTGGAGAGGCCCCGGTCGAGCTCGAAGGCGGAGGGGGAGCGAGGCAGTGTCCCCCCCCCTCAAGGATAAGGCGGTGAGCGCACCTAAGGTGGTGAAGGCCTTAATCCATCCGGCCAAGCCCTCTATCGAAACTGTCGCGGCGGCCCTGGCTCAGCCTGTGGAGGCTACACCAGTGGTGGCGACCTCGGGGCTCAGAGTCTCCCTGCCACCTCGGAGGGAGTCCTCTTTTGTGCCCATCGATAGGACCCCCGTGAAATCCCCCGTGGGGAAGAAAAAGGGGGGGCAGGGCGTCGTCGTAGATTGGGCCTCAACCTCGGAGGAGGAGCTGGTCGAGGTCTTAAGCCACGGCCTCGGCGTGGAAGAAGACCGGCCCGTCGGGATGGATCCCGACGCTGGTGACGACGACATCGTCGAGGGTACCGACGGGGCCCCTGATCGCCCGTCGGATTCCCCTCTGCCAGCGCCGCGAGACAACTCGGCGGCCATTTTGTTGGCTATACAGTCCTTATGCTCTGAGATAAGGACGAGACTACCGTTGCCGACGGAACCTCTCCCGTCGGGGGACCCAGAACCGGGACCTTCTGGTGTTCCCCCTACCAAGAAAAGAAGGATTCACCCTCCACCTCCTTTTCAGCCGTCGCGCCCCTTCCAGCCCTCCTCCCCGTCCACCCGAGGGGATGATACGGGGACTGACACGGCAGCGACGGGTACGGACGACGAGGTATACGACGAGGATGTACCGTCGTCGCCTCCCACCAGGGCTTCTCCGCCCGACGAGATTGGATCGTTCCACTCAATGATCGCCAGGGCATCCGAGCTTTTCCAACTCTGCCCTGAGGAGAAGAGGAAGGAAGGTTTCCTTTATCAGCGGCGCGAGGCCAAGAGGAAGACGGTCCTCGCGGTGCCTCTATTGGACGACATTTGGGATTAGGGCCTCACCCTCCACCCGTCCACGACGCCAGCTAGAAGAGACCGGTACGAGAAAAAGTACCGGGTCCCGGACACGGCCCCCCTGTGCCTCCGGGCGCAGCCTACCCCGGACTCCGTCGTCTCCGCGGCGGCCAGGAAAAAAGCGGGGGGGGGTGCGACTTCCCCACCGGACGGCGAGGGAAAGAAATTGGACGCTATGGGACGCAGAGTCATCTCGTCTGCAGCGACGACGATTAAAGCTGCCAACGCCTTGGCTATCGTGGCCCGATACGACAGGGAGCTCTGGTACAAACTGGCTCCCCTGCTGGACTTCTTGCCGGACGACAAGAGGGCAGAGGCCCTGGAGATCCTGCAGGAAGGTGAGGTGGCTTCGGACCACGCCATTACCGTTGCGACGGACATCGCCGACACTGGGTTCCGCCAGTTGGGCAACGGCGTTTGCCTTAGGCGGCGTGGATGGCTCAAGGCTACGGACTTCCGTCAAGACGTTCAGACCAGAGTCCTGGACATGCCCTTCGATGGGAACAACCTGTTTGGGAAAACGGTGGACGATTCCCTTCAGGCCATTAAAGCGGACACCGAGACGGCCCGGGCCCTTGGAGTTCTGCAACAACGACGGACGCCCTTTCGGAGCAGCGGAGGCAAGGGCGCCTCCAAAGGTTCCGGCGGCGGTTTCTCCTCCTACCGTCAAGCGGCCCGCTCGTCATCTCAGGAGGCCTACAGAGGACGAGGCAAGCCTGGCGGACCCCGCCGTCGTCGCCAAGGACAAGGCGCTAAAGCCTTGTCGAAGCAGGATTGAACCGGCCGGGGGGTCGGGCCCCACCGAAGCACCCCGGTGGGAGGCCGGCTGGCGAGCTTCGTCAGCGTGTGGGAGTCCATCTCCACCGATCGTTGGGTGCTGGACGCCTTGGCCCGGGGCCACGCGCTCGAGTTTCAAAGAAAGTGTCCGCGCGTCCCCCCCGTGGCCAGGAAAGAACTTCACGTCCCTCAACTTCTCCTGGAGGTGAAGGCGATGCTCAAGAAGGGCGCCATCGAACTCGTCCCAAAGAGGCTGCGGGGCTCCGGAGTCTACTCGAGATACTTCCTCGTGAAGAAGAAGACGGGGGGATGGCGCCCCATCCTGGACCTGCGACGTCTAAACAAGTTCATCAAGGCGCAAAAGTTCCGGATGGTCACCCTCCAGCACGTCCTGGGTCAGCTGGAGGAAGGAGACTTCCTGTCGTCGTTGGATTTGGAGGATGCCTACTTCCATATTCCCATCTTGAAGGGGCACCGAAAATTCCTCAGGTTTGTGGTCCAAGGGCGGCATTACCAGTTCAAAGCCCTCCCCTTCGGTCTACGGTCGGCACCCAGGGTGTTCACCAAGTGCCTCGCACCGGTGGCGGCTCAGCTGCGCCGCGAAGGGATCCACGTCTACCCCTACCTGGACGACTGACTCATCCGGGCCAAGACAAGGGAGCTCGCCGTGGTCCACACGGCATGGACCGTCCAACTTCTCACGGACCTGGGATTCTCCGTGAACTACGCCAAATCCCACCTGGTACCCGCGCAAGACACTCTGTTTCTGGGAGCGAGGCTCAACACAGTGTCCCTTCGGGCCTCCCCGTCGGAGGAGAGGACCAGGACCATCCTGGGCAAGGTGCAGCGGATGTTGGTGGCAGACGCGGCCAAGGTGAGGTCCATCAAGTCCCTCCTCGGAATGATGTCTTCCTGCGTCTACCTCATTCCCATGTGCAGGCTCCGGATGCGCCCGTTGCAGGAGTTCCTGGACGCGCGCTGGATCCAAACGACGGGCAACTTCGAGGAAAGGATCACACTCGACGAGAGTTTCCGACGAGCGATCCGGTGGTGGGGCACCCGCGCGCATCTGACGGCGGGCATAGCCTTCCAGACCCGCGCCCACCAGGAGACAGTGACCACGGATGCCTCCCTGGAAGGGTGGGGAGCGCACACCGAAAATCTGCACGCAAGGGGCCTTTGGCTCCCGACGGAGAAATCCTTACATATCAACGTCCTGGAGCTCCGTGCAGTGTTTTGGGCCCTCAGGTCCTTCCTTCCGTCCCTCAAGGGCAAGGTGGTGAGGATCTTCACCGACAACACCACCACCATGTTTTACATCAGAAAACAGGGCGGAACCAGGTCCCCAGCACTGTCCAAGGAGGCGCAGGACCTGTGGCATTGGGCAGTCGCCCAAGGGATGTTTCTAGTGCCGTTTCATCTGGCAGGGATAAAAAACACCATCGCCGACTCACTCAGCAGGGAGCTGCGCTCGTGCCACGAGTGGGAACTACGGCAGGATCTGGTGGATCGCCTCTTCCGACGGTGGGGCACACCCCAGATCGACCTGTTCGCGACGGCGACGAACTCCAAGTGCCGGAGGTTCGCCAGCAGGTTTCCCCAGGCGAGGAGCATGGCGATGCTTTCTCGTTCCCCTGGGAGGGCCTGTTCCTCTACGCGTTCCCTCCTTTGCCACTGCTAATCCGGCTCGTCAACCAGCTCAAGAGGTCACGGTGCAGGATGATCCTCGTTGCACCTGCGTGGCCGAGGCAGATATGGTTCCCGGACCTTCTGGACTTGTCAGCGTCCCCGCCAATCAAGCTGCCGGTGGACGCGGATCTGCTCTCCATGGAAGGAGGCGCCATCCTCCACCACGACCCGAAATCGCTGAACTTGCAGGCCTGGCTACTGCGGCGCTAGAGTTTGGAGGATACGACATACCGGCCGACTGCAGAGAGGTTCTTGCAAAGGCCAGGGCGTCCTCGACTCTTAAATGCTACGGACACAAATGGAAGAGGTTCTCTGTCTGGTGCCACGCACAGAAGATTAACCCTCTACGGATTACGGCTCCCCAAGTTCTGCCGTACCTGCTGACGCTGGCCAAAGCTGGACTGGCACACGCGTCCATCAAGATTCATCTTGCTGCGATCTCCCGATACACCAGAACCACGGGACGGACGTCCTTGTGGTCTCATCGTCTGGTGAAAGAGTTCATGAAGGGACTGTTCAGATCGTTCCCGCTGGTGAAGGCTCTGGCCCCGGCGTGGGAGCTCAACGTGGTGCTGACCAAGCTCATGGGACCTCCGTTCGAGCCTCTGCACTTGGCCCCATTGAAGTTTCTGTCGTGGAAAACAGCGTTTCTTGTGGCCATCACCTCCGCACGACGGGTGGGAGAGATCCAGGCCCTTTCCTGCAAGGCCCCGTACTTGACTTTTCACGACACGAGGGTAGTGCTCAGGACGCACCCCTCCTTCATGCCCAAGGTACCGTCGGACTTCCATCTCAACGAACCCTTGGTGTTGCCTGTGTTCTTCCCGTCGCCTTCGTCGCCGGCTGAGAGGACTTTGCACTGGCTGGATGTGGCTAGAGCGCTGAAGTTCTACGTGGACCGCACGAAGTGTTTTCGGAAGACGTCACAACTCTTTGTGAACTTTGGACCTGTCAATCAGGGGAAGGCTCTCTCGAAGGCTTCCATTTCCAGATGGCTCTCCGGCTGTATCATGTACTGTCATCGGTTGGCAAACCGACCGCTGCCCGGCCGTCCGAGAGCCCATTCCACCAGAGCGATCGCAGCTACCACGGCGTTCCTTTCTGGTGTGCCCCTGCTGGACATATGCAGGGCTGCTACGTGGAGGTCGACGCACACCTTCACGAAGTTCTACTGCGTCGATCGGGATTCCAGGGAGGAGTCCAGGGTCGGCCAAGCAGTGGTGCGCAACCTGTTCGCCTGAGGTGAGCCTGGTGAGGAGGTAAGATGCTTAATGTTGAGTTGATGTAATGCTTAATGTTGAGCCTTTGCCACCTCCCGTGGTTGTGCATGTGTGTACTGCTATGTATTCTTTATTCATGAGCATGTGAATCCATGCCAGACCCCATGCTGGAGAAGGAACAAGTTACTTACATGTAACTGTTGTTCGAAGGGATTGTGTCCTCCGACGTATTCCTTATCTTAGATATAAATCCTTCAGCTTTGCTGGCCTCGGAAAATTTTTTCGCCAGAGGGCGCTGCGCGTCGATGATCGCCGAGTCGATGACCCTCGACGGCCTCCGTGCCGACGTCGACGTCATCCTGCCTATAAAGGCCGCGCGCAGCGTCCGTTGCTCAGTTCCGTTTTTCCGCGCTTCGTTGTGCCTCGGAACACCGTTGCTCAGTTCTCGTCAAGAATAACGTATATAATAACTACTATTTACCTCGATATCGATGGCATCCTCCTCCGACCCGACGACCCCTCGGTCCGGTTTCAAAAAGTGCCGAGACTGCGGGAAGAAAATGTCGTTGACGGACCCTCACAGGGTCTGTTTGTGGTGTCTGGGAATCACGCACCAGAGTTCGGAGTGTGAGGAATGCCTTTCCATGACGGCGAAAGCCTTGAAGGAGCGTAGGGGGAAGCTCGAGAGAGGTAGGTCAACTTTAACTTCCTCGAAAGCTTCTTCGGTAGAGTCGAGACGTTCGTCTCCTCACCATAAAAAACACTCTCGATCTAGATCACGAAGTGGCTCCCACCACTCGTCGACATCGAGACACTCGAAGAAGAGACGTAGGAGATCCCCTTCGTCATCTTCGTCGAGTTCTCCTGAGAGAGTTCATTGCCCCACAAAACGCAGCTCGCAAGCTGAGTGGGAGGAATTCAGGAAAAAGATGCTAAGCGTCTTCGAGAAAGCGGCCTCGTCCCCCTCGAAGACAGCTGAGGGTGATACCCCGGGTAAAAAACCCAAAAAATCTAAACGCCGCGAGTCGCAGTACCCGGCGGAAAAGTCAACCCGAAAGCGCCTCGAGCCATCGGGAGATAAAGCATCATCGACGCCATCGTCGAAAACTCCTTCGAAACAGAGGTCGGCGCCATCGACGCCGTTGTCGAAGGATTCATCGGCGCATCAGTCGATCGAGTCGACGCCGACGTCGACGCCGATATCGACGCCGGTGAAGGAAAGAACCACGGCTACTCCACAGCCAACGGTTAGACAAAAGACCTCCGACTCGACGCCGAGAACGTCGACGTCGTTCTCGAGCAGGACTCCGATCCTTTCGAGTTCTTCGAGGCCTAGTACACATTTCTCGACGCTTTTCACGGCGCCTTCGAGTACTTTCACGTCGGTGTCGACGACATCGACGTTTTCAAGGCCTGTGATGATGGCTCCTTCTGCATTGGAAATGGGGTTTATACCATTCCAAAAACCAATGTATCCCCCTTTAACCTCGATTTTTGAGGAAAGGGAGGATTCAGACCAAGATATTGATTTACAGAGGACCACATCACCAGAGCCAGAGACTTTCGCCTCTGAGGAAGGAAGATTAAAAAATCTTCAGGATGCACTTCAGGAAGCTAGTGGCTTGGACACTTCTCCTGAAGCAGAATTTATCAAACCAGACCCAGGAGAACATGCGGAGACTCCATATAGAGCTCTGATGTCTAGAATCATAGAATTTATGGGTTGGTCTGCACCTTCTCCTGCCTTTCAGCAGGATGACCTCACTGACATACTGGACAAGGGCCCACAGGAGGATCCTGTGGTTCCATTTCACTCTGCTCTACAGAGAAGGATTTTGACAAACTGGGAAACGCCAGAAATTATCCCGGCAGTAAATAAAAAACTGTCAACAAAATACAGGGTGGCTAGTTCTGACCCTGAATATTTGTCAAAACACCCTACTCCTGAGAGCTTGGTTGTACAGGCTGCAACCTCATCAGGCAGCACATCTGCATACCCCACTGCTCCGCAGGATAGGGATGACAAAAAGTATGATGCCATGGCTAAGAAGGTTTTTTCTGCCTGTAGCATGGCGTTAAAGTCTATTAACGCGACCTGTACGCTCGCTAGGTTCAGCCACACCCTTTGGGAGTGCGCTTCATCAGCGGCTGACTGCCTCCAAGAAGGAGAGGAAAGGGACGCATTTTTAAACATCATCAGGGATGGTAAAGATGCGATGTGCGAGACCCTACAAACTGGCCTAGATTCTGCTGACAGTATCAGCAGGGCCATGGCGGCAAGTACCACAATCCGCAGGCATGCGTGGTTGAGGAAGTCTGGTTTTGCCTCTGACGTGCAGACCAGGCTTTTGAATATGCCCTTTGACGGTTCTACCCTCTTTGGAAAGAAGGCGGATGACAGTTTGGAGAAACTGCAAACGTCCAAGGCAGCAGCCAAGTCATTGGGAGCTGCTATCCGTCAGAATACCTTTCGTCCTTCGGGATCATCGTGGAGAGGACGGTCCTTTCGTTACTATTCCTCATATGGAAGGGGCAGGGGACGACCGGCTCAAAGAGGCCAAGGAAGATTTACCCGTGGTGGACGGGGTAGGGGAAAGAAAGCCGCACCCGCAGGAGCAGGAGCCACTTTACCTTCGGCAACTGCATCAGCCGCTTCAAAACCACTCTGAGGTCTCCCCTCACAGAACACCAGTAGGGGGCAGGTTAACTCACCATCTGACGGAATGGCAGGCTATTACGTCAGATGCTTGGGCTCTGGAGACAGTGGCCCAAGGTTACTGCCTGCCCTTCCTACATATCCCTCAGAGTCATCCACCGGGGAACAACCCTTTGAAGCTTCCAGATCCGCTCCTCTTGCAGGAGGTTTTAGACCTGCTAGAGAAAGGTGCCATAGAACTGGTACCTGTAGCGGAAAGGAACAAGGGTTGGTACTCCCCCTACTTCATAATACCGAAGAAGGACGGAGGACTGAGACCCATCTTAGACTTACGGGAATTGAACAAATTCCTCCGAAAGGACAAGTTCAAGATGGTGACTCTCTCTCAGATCCTTCAGGCCCTCCAGCTTCAGGACTGGTTGGTATCTCTAGACCTCCAGGACGCTTATTTCCATGTGCCGATCCATCCCAGGCACAGGAGATACCTGAGGTTCGCAATTGGCAGCTCTCATTATCAATTTCGAGTTCTGCCATTTGGGCTAACCTCCGCCCCGAGGGTCTTTACCAAGCTAATGTCGGTTGTGGCTGCAAGTCTAAGGAGGGAAGGGATTCATGTCTACCCTTACCTAGACGATTGGTTGATCAGAGCTGTATCTTCGGAACAGGCTCAGAGACAACTAGATTATGTTTGCCACTTCCTTCACAAGCTGGGCTTCTCCCTCAATTTAAAGAAGTCACAGATGATACCATCACAGAGACTCCAATTCATTGGAGCAGTCCTGGACACTTCCCTGGGAAAAGCCTTGCCACCAGAGGTGAGGGCTCGAGATATTCTGCAGATGGTCATCAGATTTCAGAATGCCCAATATCTCCCAGCCTACGACTTTCTGAGGTTGCTAGGCCTCATGGCATCCTGCATATTCCTCGTGCCGGAGGCTCGCCTGAGAATGAGATCCCTCCAGTGGGCACTGAGAACTCAGTGGTCACAGTTCTCAGGAAGGATGACAGATCTCCTTCGGATCCCGGTCAAAGTAGCCCGAGACCTTCAGTGGTGGGCCTGTCGGGAGAACATCCTGAAAGGAGAAATGTTTTGGCAACCATGGCCGGAGATAACAGTAGTCACGGATGCCTCACTCACGGGGTGGGGAGCTCACGCCAACGACTTGACCATCAGCGGTCGTTGGTCTCCATCGGAGTCCAGACTACATATCAACCTGTTGGAGCTGAGAGCCATCAGACTAGCGCTGAAGGCTTTTCTGCCGTCTGTACGGGGAAGAAACGTCCTAATAATGACGGACAATACAGTGGCCATGCACTACCTCAACAAAAGAGGAGGCGTAGGCTCACTACCACTGTGCAGAGAGGCGATGCAGCTCTGGTTTTGGGCAATTCAGGAAGGAATCTCTCTATCGGCAATTCACCTAGCCGGAGAGAAGAACTTGACAGCGGACGCTCTGAGCAGGCAGAGCACAGTCTCTCACGAGTGGGAGATAGCTCAGGAAGTCCTTCAAGAGATCTTCGCCCTTTGGGGAACCCCTCAAGTGGATCTGTTCGCCACCAGTATCAACAGGAAGTGCGACAGATTTTGCTCAAGGGAATTTCCCCCGAGAGGAGCTCTAGGAGATGCGTTCGTAGTGGACTGGGAGTTCCCACTTCTGTACGCGTTCCCTCCGGTCCCTGTCATTCCTCAAATGATCAGGAGGTTGAGAAGGTTTCGGAAGACCATGATCCTAATTGCCCCGGATTGGGCCAGGAGAACGTGGTACCCGGACCTTCTAGACATGTCCATCTGCCCTCCAATTCGACTGCCATACAGAGAGGATCTTCTCTCGCAGAAGGAAGGTCAGGTTCTCCATCCAGCCATCAAGACCCTCAACCTTCACGCTTGGTGTCTGAAAGGTTGAGGTACAAGGATTGGGACCTTCCGGATGATGTTATGGAGGTGTTGCTTTCGGCCAGAAGGCCGGCAACTAAAACTCTATACCGCTGCCGTTGGAACAAATTTTGCAGCTGGTGCAGAGAAAAGAATATTGAACCCTTTTCTTGTGGTACACCTATGGTGTTGTCATTCTTACTTTACCTGGCTAATTCAGGCCTACAGGTTGGCACAATTAAGGGCTATCTCGCAGCGCTATCAATCTTTAAGCGCACTGCAGAGGAGCCTTCATACTTCAAAATTCCATTGGTAATACAATACCTAAAAGGATTAACTAATGTTTATCCCCCGAAACCTTTTCAAGTTCCCTTATGGGATTTAAACCTAATTTTAAACTTCCTAAAGGGTGCCCCTTTTGAACCACTACACTCTTGTTCATTGAAGCTTCTCACCCTCAAAACTGTTTTGCTAATAGCATTGACATCTGCTAGAAGGGTTAGCGAGTTGCAAGCCTTATCGTGTAAACCTCCACATACAATCTTTTACAAGGACAAAGTTGTTCTTCAGGTGAAGCCTAACTTCCTCCCGAAGGTAGTCTCGGAGTTTCACATCACTCAGAAGATTATATTACCTTCTTTCTACCCTCCTCCTCATCCGGGGAAGGAGGAAGAGAGACTGCACAGGCTGGACCCTAAGCGAGCCTTGAGCTTCTATATCAGCAGATTGGCTAAGATCAGACAAGCAGACCAACTCTTTGTAGGTTATGCAGGACATAAGTTGGGCCTTCCAATAACAAAACAAACCATCTCCAGATGGATTATTTTAGCCATTCTGGAGTGCTACAAATTGGCAGGAAAGGAGCCTCCTCAAAATCTAAGGGCTCATTCTACCAGGGGTATCGCAACATCCTCAGCCCTTCAAAGAGGGGTGCCAATTCGAGATATATGTGCGGCTGCCACATGGTCGTCCGCACATACATTTACCAAATTCTATAGCCTGGATTCCTCCTCTAGTCAAGAAACTAGGTTCGGCAAGGCTGTGTTACACTCTGTCCATTCTGGAAGGGTAACATAACTTTTATTACTCCCGCCTCCAGTCACAATACCACTGCTATGGGAGTCTATCTAAGATAAGGAATACGTCGGAGGACACAATCCCTTCGAAGAACTAGTTACTCTTACCTTGTAACGTTCTTTCGATGGGATGTTCCTCCGACGTATTCCTTATCGACCCTCCCATCCATCCCCGCAGTATGACTTCCTGTGGGTTTGCAGCCTATGCTCCTTCAAGGTGATTAGTCTAATCCAAAAACATTACTGGGGACTACAAAACGGAACTGAGCAACGGACGCTGCGCGCGGCCTTTATAGGCAGGATGACGTCGACGTCGGCACGGAGGCCGTCGAGGGTCATCGACTCGGCGATCATCGACGCGCAGCGCCCTCTGGCGAAAAAATTTTCCGAGGCCAGCAAAGCTGAAGGATTTATATCTAAGATAAGGAATACGTCGGAGGAACATCCCATCGAAAGAACGTTACAAGGTAAGAGTAACTAGTTCTTCTCCAGCATGGGTCTGGCATGGATTCACATGCAAACCCTCCCGCCTACCCCTCTGCGGCTCTTCACTTGGTCATACTGCCACTTCACGTGCTTCCAAATCTGAAGATGGCTGCCAGAGGCGGTGCTTAGGTAGAGGGCAGTCATTGGCTGTGGTCAGTATGACGCAGAGACCAGTGATTGGTTATTACTACGAAAGACAGATCAGAAACGAAACTGATACTGGTTTTTTCTTTACCGAGGATTCCCAGCCTGACGACGGGGAATATTCATGTGAATCCATGCCAGACCCATGCTGGAGAACAACAGTTACAGGTAAGTAACTTGTTCCTTACACGCCAGCCAAAACAGCTAAATTTGCCCCGGACTACCCGAGTGAATGTCCTAAATGCAGCACCCCACAAGCAGGGCCCTTCCATATGTACTGGAGCTGTCCTGAGCTGTTGCGGTTCTGGGGGCGGGTGGCTGAGTTGCTGGCGGAAATCACCCAGATACCCCCTTTCTTGACCCCGCAAAAATACCTGTTTGGCGACATTGGGAAGTGTTCCGAAAAAATTAGAAGACTCTTTAATGTGTCATGCGCAGTCGCTAGAAAATGCATCCTCCAGGCTTGGAAAAGCCCTACCCCCCCCCGAGCATGAACACCCTTTTACGAGAACTGACTTATGTCAATGAAAACGAGGAACAATATGTACTGACACAGCCGGGAATGAGCCGGCCAAAGGACATCTGGGGCCCGTTCATGTTGTACTTGTGCGAACTGCCTTCAGACGATGAAACCGCTATGTAATTATGTACCATTGATGTGACTGTAAATGTGCCATTGTATGATATTTTTGATGTGATGTTGAAGCAAGCTTTGTACCTGCCACGACCTTAATAAAAAGATGTTAAAAAAATATATATATAATGAATAATCAAATGAATAATCAAGATTAAAAAAATAGTTACAATAGAAAAGAAAATATATTTAACAAAAAATAAAAGTAATATTTACCCAAATTATATGAAAACAATGACCAATACAAAATAAAAAAGGGCAAATAGTCAGAAAAGCCCAAGCAGGGAGAAATGTGTTTCTTCCAATTGGCAATCTACAGGGAAATAAAGATTTTCACATTTTTTATGGAGTTTTCTTTACTATGGAGTACAGCATGTGGTGAGTTATGCGTTCCCTCTGTGTGCATGTGTGTCTGTGTATATGTGTGTGTACGCCTTCTAATTATTTTGAAATAATGTAGTACTTTAATTCCAAGCCCCTTAGTTGCCTCAGAGGGAAAATAAAGGGCCTGGCAGTGGCTAGCCTGCCAGCACATTGAAAACAGAAAATGGCTGAACAAACAAAACGGCTTCCAGTTCCAGAAACCCCAATCAATCCACTTCCATTGACTCCCAAGCTATGCTTTAAACACAGCATGCCATTGTACCCCTCCCTCTGCCTCCTCTCTTGTGCTGTTTGACTCGTGCGCTGTACACCTGTAAACAAATTATATATTGCACAGAGAAGATACAATGTAGATTACCCCTGTTATCTGCGCAGGGAGTATTAATTCTATTAAAGACTAAGGAGGCGAGCATTATGCTTCATCTTCATTTATTTCTACTCTTCAGCAGTTCAACAAAACACATCAAAACCATGAAAAAGTGTAAACGTCCCTTTTCTCTTTTTTTTTTTTTTTTTTTTTTTTAAGAACTACAACATCCCTAAGTCTCGGTAGTCCATGCCCTTTCCACCAGTCACAACCCACTTCCTGTGCTCGGGCTCCTCCTCTGCTTTTACTCGCTCTGAAAGTCACTCAAGTCCATTAACTAATCCTCGCCAACGGTGCGGAGGCTCTTCTGAACTCTTAAACTCCTCTGCCGGTGCACTCCCGGTCTCCTAATACTCTCAGCTACGGCACTGCCTTCAGCTATTCTTCTGATCTTCTCCTATGAAAACATAAATAGAAAATCTTAGGGTGGTGCTCCTGTAGTGTACTCACTCATATAATGCATCGACATTTTGTATAGTACATTACTCGGGAGGGAATTTAATGCTCGCCTCCTTAGTCTTTAATAGAATTAATACTCCCTGTGCAGATAGCAGGGGTAATCTACATTCTATGACAAGACTGGAGGCGAGCATTATGCTTGTTCAAAGCTTCCCCAACACTGTACTAGCCAGACTCTCTGCTGGCTTAAAGTAAAACTCTTTAAATGTACGATCGTTTGACCAGTCTGCTGCTAGCATTATTACACTCAAGGGTACTCCCGCTCTCGCGGCTGATGATGCCATTGCACCTCTCACTGAATGCGCTCCATACGTGCCCACATTCACACCAGCTGCATGCATGATCTCCTTTACCCATCTGGCTATGGTAGCTGATGCTACTGCGTGATATGGTTTCCTGCGCGCTATTAACAACTGGGTAATATTCGCTGCTCTATTCTGTGCTGTTCTACTCTCGTATTCTTTAATACATCGTGCCACGCACCATTTCGAATTTCTCGGAAAATACGGATAATGCACTGTGGAGGTGCCTGTCTTAGTTCTCCTGGCTATGGAGAAAGTGACTCCTTCCGGCCCGAAAGCTCGCCTGTTAACCTCTAGAGCTCTAACGTCTGACACTCGTTTGCATGAGATTAGACATAATAGCATAGCTAGTTTACCAGATAGTTGTTTAAGGGTAAGGTATTTATCTGCTGGCCAATCAGATAATAATCGTAATACTGTCGCCACGTCCCATGTTGTGTTATATCTGGACACAGGTGGCACTCTGAATTTCGCCCCTCTAACGAGTCTAACTACTGTGGGGTGCTCTCCTGCTGGCACTCCTTCTATTGGCATATGCCCCGCCGATATGGCTGATCTGTATACTCCTATCGTACGGAAAGCTCTTCCGTTCTGCAGTAAGTTCGCTAAGAAATTTAGGATTTCCACTACAGGTGCTGAAACGGGATGAACACCTCTGTTCTTGCACCAGCTTGTCCATTTCGCCCAAGCTGCGTCATAGCTCCTCCTAGTGGAAGGAGCCCAGGACTCTGCGATAAGCTGAGCTGCCTGCGCCGAAATTCCTGGCAGGGCCCAGCGTCTCCTGATATCCTGCACGCGACTAGCGGGAGTGTCCCTCTCGCTCTCAGAGGATGACACAACCCAGCTGGGTCCGTGATCAATCGCTCTCCTTCGGGGAGTACTCTGGGTACGTCCGCTATTAGCTCCATCAGCGTTGGAAACCACACTTGAGACTTCCACAATGGTGCAACTAACACCAGTTCCGCTCTCTCCCTCCGACACTTCGCTAGAACTCTGTTCAACATCGCGAAGGGGGGAAAAGCGTAATGTGGACCTCCTGCCCACTCCTGCAGGAACGCATATGTTCCTTGAGCTTCCGGATCCAGCCTCCAGCTGTAGTAGAGGCTCGTCTGTGCGTTGAGCCGAGAGGCGAAAAGATCCATACGTAGTGGTCCCCATCTCCTGTCCAGCCTCTGAAAGACTGATGGGTCCAGTCTCCAATCGCTGGAGTCTATCAGGTAACGAGAGTTCCAGTCTGCTACTACATTCAGTGAGCCTGGCAGGTACTCTGCTGTCACTGACGTCTCTGACTGTAGACAGAAATGCCAGAAGTCCTTCGCTAGCTCCGCTAGCAACTTGGACCTCGTACCCTCTAGGTGGTTTATGTACCTTACTGCAGAAATGTTGTCCATCTTCAGCAGCACACAAGATTTCACTCTTCCTCTTGTGAAGGCCGTGATCGCGAACGATCCTGCCAGTAGCTCCAGGCAGTTTATGTGTAGCCGGAGCTCCTCTTCGCTCCATTTGCCCCCAGTCTGTAGGGTCCCACATCTGGCCCCCCTGCCCTTTCGGCTGGCGTCTGATTCTATTATCAGATCTGGCTTGTCTCCGAATATGGCTCGCCCATTCCAGGCATCCATATTCTTCAACCACCATTCTAGTACTTCAGACCCTGCTGTAGATGTTTTATCTTCAACCTCTGTAGCGCCCGGTAGTGTAGGGGCCCTGGGAATATGGCCGAATAGATGCTGCTAATAGCCCTACTATCCTTGCCAATGTCCTGAGAGATATCCGTTGTTTCTCTAGGCATAATCTGATCTCCCTCTTTACGTCTTTCATTTTTCGAGCTGGCAGCTCCAGGGTTGCTTTCTTTGTGTCTAGTACAAACCCCAGGAAGTCTAACCTCTGAGCCGGTATGGTGTCCGATTTCTCTGTATTCACTAGAAATCCTAGAGCGACTAGAAGGTCTTGTACCCATCTCGTTTGGAATACCAGCACTTCTCGATCCTCTGCTAGGAGTAAAAGGTCGTCCAGATAAATGATCAGTCTGACGCCCTTCTCTCTGATCGCTGCCGCTACTGGTTTCATCAGCTTCGTGAAAGCCCAGGGAGCTGAGGCAAGTCCGAATGGCATTGTCCTGAATTGCCAGAACTGTCCGTGCCAGCGGAAAGCTAGATATGGTCTGTACTCCTTGCGTACGGGTACTGTGAGATACGCGTCCTTTAGATCTAGGCGCATCAGCCAGTCTGCTTCTCTTAGCGAGTCTCTGAGCTGATGTATGCCCTCCATCTTGAAGTGGCGATATATGATCCAACTGTTCAGCTCTTTGAGGTTTATAACTGGGCGTACCTTCTCTTTCCTGTGCACCAGGAACATATTGCTCACGAACTTGGGTGTGGTCTCGCATCTCTCTATCGCCTGCTTGCGAACTAATTGCGCTATCTCGCTGTCTAGGAGTGCTTGTTCCGCTTGCGCTAGCCTCTGACTCTGTGGCCTGCTCCGCTGCACTGGGGTCTCTATGAAATCTAGTCTCAGACCGCTGACGGTCTGCAATACCCAGGAATCGCTTGAAAGCTTGCGCCAATTCTCTAAAAAGATGCGCGTCCTCCCCCCTACAGGGGGATACTGAACCGCTCTCACCTGGTGTAAACCCTTGACCTCGTCCTGATCCTCTGGACCTGCGGCCTCTCGGGCCTCTCCCTCTGGACGGGAAGAATGTATCCTGGCTCCTGTTTTCCCAGTATTGAGCTCTGGGGTTCTGAGGCCTTCTTCCAAGCGTACGACCGGCTGCACGGCCTCTGGAGCGGCCGGTCCCTCCAAAAACTCTACTTGGGAATATTTTGCGGATCGATGCTTGGGCCTTCTCGAGAGAAGCATATGTCCCTACAAATCGGCCCATCTCCTTCACGAAAGTCTCCCCGAACAGGAGGCCTTGGGCTCCTTCTCCCGCTTCATATGATGAAAGATCGCTGAGCTTAGAATCAATTTTGAGTAAGAGACCCTTCCTTCTCTCCGAAGCAATGGCGCAATTTGCATTCCCCAGAAGGCAGACTGCTCTCTGCGCCCATCCTGCGAGCGCCTCGGGGTCAACGTCCTCCCCCGTATCCTTTGCTCTCTCCGCTAGGTCCATGATTTTTGCGAGAGGGCCTGCTAAGTCGAGTACTTTTTCCTGGCAACTTTTCCAGGACCTGTCAATACCCTTGCGTGGGTCTTTACTTGTTTTCGACACGAATGTCAGCATCTTCGGATCGAGCTCGGGAGCTTCCGCTACTTTTCCCGGAAGATCCGGACGCGGGCACTCTGCTCGCAGTCGTTGCCTCACCTCCTTGTCTAGAGGCTTGCGTAATCTTGCTGCCATGTACTGTGCCACTCGGGGGGACGGTTGCCACTCGGAGGACCTCGGATTCCGTATACTATCTGGGTCGAACATGTCCTCCTGCGGCTCCAGGAGGTGCTTCTCCTTTCGAGCCCTCTTACCCCCACTGGGTTTCGCCCAGTCTTCATCCTCTACCTCCTCGTCTTCTTGCGAGGCCTGGTAGTCATCCTTCTCGTCTTCCGAGTCAGGGTCATCTCCTATATTTTCATCCCCTGGAGTGGGGGTCATGAGGTGTGGCACTGCCTGCCGTTGCAGATACGCTTCTTTCAGCTTCGCGAACGCGTCAGGCACCTCTGGGGCCTTATCTTCTGCCCCTTCCAAAGAGCCCCGGGGGTCGTCAGAGGATTTCCTCTTGAGGGCTAGTATACTCCCCTTGTGTCCCTCTTTCACGGGCTCCGCGGGCGTGCGCTTCCAGTCTCTGGTGCTGCTACTAGGCTGTGAAAGCATAGTCTCCAGCGTCTCCAGCCTCTCCTGTAGGGGTCTGACGCCCTCTGCCACTGCATCAACAAGGGAGCTTCCTAGCACTTTCTTAAAGCTGGCCGCGAGGTCTTGGGACTGCTCCTCCTCGCTCCACTCAAATTCTGACTTTCTCGTGCTTGTGCCTAAAATACCTGAGCCAGGTGTCTTAGCACGCCCACTGTCCCTCTTGATGATTCAGAGTCAGTAAAGTCGTTTTACTCTTTGCACTCCTTTTTTTTTTTTTCTTTTTTCAGTGGCTGCACCTAGACGTAATCGCTTTGTGGCTCCTGTGAAGCCCTCTCCTCAGTCGCGCCAATCTTCTGCTGATTAGCAGTGTAAGCGCCCAGCAGCCTCCTGACCTCTGCCGCTCCTTATCCCGAGGCCTGCTGTCTCTGTACGTGCTCCTTAGGAAACACGGCGCTTGCGATCGTTATGACCGCTGATTATGCAAAAGGTCTCCTAATTGCGGTCACTAATAAAGACTTGCACGCACGAGCGTACTGATGCCGGTTGTGCTCTGCCGATAACGGCGCTTCCATGCGACGTTTTGAAACTCGTGTCCTACGCGTCTAACTCCTCCCACCCGCGGGTGGGGGCTAACGCTCAAAATCGTTGCGCTCTCTGCGGTAGCTCCGCCCACCCGCGGGTGGGGGCTGCCTGTGGAGCATTCTGGCCGCGCTACGTGCTTCGCGGGAGCTGGCTCCGCCTATGCGAGGGTGGGGGCCTGCTCTCAGATGCCGGCTTGGCCTGTGCTGTGAGGTTCGCGAGGCTGACTAAACCCCCGGCGTGCCGAAATTACGACACGGGGCCGTCCGCCTGACGAACAAACTCCTGCCTGATAAACCCTTCGGCAATACTCCTGCGTAATCCTCGCGCCGTCATAAGCGCCCCAAGCTTCTACGTTAACGCGTCGCTCATTCTATAAATTACGCGCATACATTATGAACTATTACAGTTACTCCGTATATAAACATTTTTTTTTTTTTTTATGCGCTATATCGGCACCTCCTCTCTTTCCCACACATACCGTGTCTTAACTATCTCTACTATTAGTCTCCCACTCAAACCCGGTCAATACATTCACTGACATGCGGAGAGGGAAGAAATTGTACTTATCTGCTTAAAGAGCAGTAAAAGAAGAGGAGGAGCCCGAGCACAGGAAGTGGGTTGTGACTGGTGGAAAGGGCATGGACTACCGAGACTTAGGGATGTTGTAGTTCTTAAAAAAAAAAAAAAAGAAAAAGAGAAAAGGGACGTTTTCACTTTTTCATGGTTTTGATGTGTTTTGTTGAACTGCTGAAGAGTAGAAATAAATGAAGATGAAGCATAATGCTCGCCTCCAGTCTTGTCATAGAATTAAATACATATGTGTATGTCTCTGGACCTCTCAACTCCCCACCATCAATACCCCCCAATAATGTTTTTAAAAGTTCAGCAATAGTTAATTAATGAATTATCATACATGTAATAATTACCTGTGTGAACAAATGTGAACATAACAAAGCAGAACAAGGGATAGATCCATATGCTTCCAGTCATGAGGTCAGCCATCACTCATGAGAGATACAAATGGAAGTGGAAGTGGTATATTGTCTATCATGGTTGCTGTCTCTCCTTCTTTTGACCTAGAAGTAATGACTTTATGCGAAAGGTTTTCAGCGAACAGTGTTCTGCAGGAATATCTCTACTTATCCACTTTCTTGTATCTGTCTGCATAGGGTAAAAAGAGTTTGTTGCTCGGTTACAGCACAGTAATATAACATATGCATACTTAAATACCCACACAACTCAATTTGCAGGTATTTAATGCCAACCGTGAAAAACTTTGAAACTTTGTTAAGTTTATAGAGTTGTGCAATGAAGTGTGTAATGGTGTAGTTGCAACTACACACATGCCTACTTGTAACTAGGAAATGCCCCATGCCCAGCTACACACATCACAGTATTGTTACTTGTGGACATGTACTGCGTTTACCTTGTTGTTACCTCATGTCTGGCTCCAGACTTTTATGGGAATAAATTGCCATTATATACCTGGGTGAGGCTTTCTGACTAACTACACTACAGTCATTAGCTCAAATAGGACTCAGTATGCCCTTATGCTTGTATAAACTAACCAGATTGCCCCCTATAGCCATTACAGATCTGGTTATAGACTCATATAGTCACGTATTCTCATCAGATACCTATATGGCGCATCATGCTAATCTGAAATAAGAATAGGCTAATGTGTAACCTCTCACAAAGATGCACTGCAACCATACACTTAGAAGAGATCTCATAGCCATGCATTGCAATCCTGTACTCAGAGGAGCTATCATGCTTAGCTACAACCATAATAGTCCTAGGCATATCTTTGAATGGCCTTGATCTGCTAACATATACCCAAATGAGGACTCATACCCTGAAACAGCTATCATGGGCTGAGGTGTGGCCTACTCCTGTCATGTAATTTACTTTACGCTTTGGCGTAAAGCGCTATATAAATTTAATAAATACAATTAAATACAAATGTACTGCTATTATATGCCGAGGGGAGTACTCGATCAGTCCTAAATGCAGCTTCATACATCCGAATATTTTTATCATGTGTCCAATTTTGGCAACTTAAGCTGATGCACATCAGTCATTGTTGGCATGGTCCACTTCTGCCCTCAAATTTCCTTGTACTGCCATCATGTACTAAAGAAGTATTTTTTCTTAGTTACTCTCTTCCCAGACCTGGGTGTGGATGTTTATATTTATTGTTTTGTACCACACACACCTCGCAAACTTGATTGCCTCTCTGAGCTAACATCCCAAGTGATCAGCATCTGGAAAAAAGCTTGCAACGTGGAGTGGGACAAGAGACTTTTGAGAAGGATACAATCAGTGGGAGAGAACAGATGTAGCCAAATAACTATACAACACTCACATTGTGTTCACAAACAATATCACATTTATTAATTTGAGGTATCCTGCTCAACTAAAGCCATCATAGGCACAGATGCCACTTTATAGGCATAGGTGTGACATTTCTTTAATTATTTTTATTTAAGTTGCACAGTAAACAGCAATACACATCATCACAGTAGTACCACAGCAGCACAGCCAGTATATACCATTTTGAGCATGTTTATCGCATATAGAGCACATACAGCACTTCGTCATCACTGCTATCAGTAGCAGCCCTATCAGGCAGTTACCAGCGGAAGTCCCCCCAAATGTCTCTCGGCTTACTGGTACCAGGAAGTAGGCTTGATTATGTTTCCTCCTGATCATTCGCCCATACCATATTGTGTAACCAGTCCTCAACTGTGGGGGGCTTCCCCTTCTTCCATCTCATCAAGTTGGCGCGCTTAGCCAGAAGAAGTCCAATGTTTTCAAGTTTACGTTTCAACATATTCATTTTAAGGACACAACCCAGTATACATAGTGTTTGGTCCCATGTTAGAGATTGTTCCACCATGCTATCCAATGCCTCACAAATCCCGGACCAATACCCAGCGAGCTTTCTAGATGACCACAACATAAGTATCAGGTCTGCCACAGGTTCTCCACATCTAGGGCATCATCCTGTGTGTGTTGGATACATTTTATTTAGTCGCGCGGGGGTGTGATGTACCCTGTTAAGTATTTTAAATTGGATTAGCCTAAACCTGAAGTTGTACGACACCTGTTTCGTAAGACGACATAATTGTGACCAGCGTGCGTCTGTGAATCCAACCCCCATATCTCTCTCCCATTCTTCTCTAATGTCTAGCAGCTGTATTTTCCTTCTTTCAAGCGCTATTTTGTAGCGTCCAGAGGCAGTTTTCTTGCCTGACCCTGTGGAGACAATGTAGTTGAGGCAGGGGTGTGACTTCGGCTTGTGAGGGAACCCTTCCCATGTCGCGCCCACTGCCGACCTAAGTCTAAGGTATTGTAACTTCCGGAGTGGAGTGTCGGCCACATGCAGTTTAATCTCCTCCCATGGTGTAAGTACCACCTCCCGATAAAGGTCTCCGAGTTGTATGATGCCCGCCTCCTTCCAATGTGTAGAAAGTGCCGCATCCACTGAGGGGGGCAGGTATGGGGCATCCCAGATTGGCATGTGGGGGCTTTACAGGATCGTGCCCCTGGGTTGTTGTGTCAACTGCGCCCACACCTGTTGAGTGGCTAGCCTAGGGATCATGTGGTCCCTGTTTCCCCATGTTCCAGCTGCTATTCCATGTAGCAATACGGCCCTAGGTTTTCCCTGCGTTTCCAGGTTAGTTAGCTAGGTAATACATCTCAAAGTCAGGGGCTGAAGGTCCCCCCCTTTCGTATGTCTGCGTGAGGCGGCGCCAGCTGGCCTGCACTGTGCTCTTCCACATGAAGGCGGAACAGGCAGCAGCAATCTTCTTGAAGAACAACCTGCCCAGCCACATTGGTATTGTGCCGAAGAGATAGAATACTTTGGGTAATATTATCATTTTGACCAAAGCTACTCGGCCCATGAGCGAGACAGGGAGATGGTTCCACCGGGTGAGTTTAGTGCACAGCACCGTGGGCAATGCTTCATAATTGAGGGCACAGACTAGGCCGCAGCTCCGCGCCATTTTCACCCCCAGGTATCTGATCTGTTGAGGCGCCCAACACAGACCCTCCAGGTCTCCCGGAGGTGCCATGCCTTCTGTTAGGGGAACATCTAGGAAGTATTCACGTTCAGCCGCAAGCCAGAATACTTCCCAAATTCATGGACTACTTGTAGTACTCTGTGCAGATATTTCTCTGTGTTTCTAACAAATAGCAGAATGTCATCAGCGTACAGAGTGATCAGTTCCATATGCCCGGCCATGGGGATACCTGCTCTGGTATGGCGCATTCTCATAAAGTCCGCCAGAGGTTCTATTATGAGAGAGAATAGTAACAGAGAGAGCGGGCAGCCCTGCCTTGTGCCTCCTACCAGCCTCGGCCCTTCCGATAGTGTGCCATTCACCAGTAGCCTACCGTGCGGTTGCGTGTACAGGAGTTTTACCCATTTGAAAAAGCTATGGCCAAAACCATAGTTGTGGAGCCCCCTAAACAGGAACGGCCAATACACTGTGTTGAAGGCCTTCCTCATACCCAGGGATAATGCGACCCCTTTATAATCCGCTGGGATCCCGGCTACCACATTAAAAAACCTGCGTATGTTGGACGCGGTCGAACTGGCCATTACAAATCCTGCTTGACCTCATGGACCATGTATGGCATCATTGGGTTAAGTCGCAACGCCAGAAACTTGGTGAAGATCTTTGCATCTGTCTTGATAAGAGACAACGTGCGATAGGATCCACAGTCCTCTCGGGGCGTCCGAGGTTTCAGGAGCAGGGTTATAACGGCTTCACGCATAGATTCGGGGAGGACGCTGGTGTCCTGGGCTTCGGTCCACACTGCCAGGAGGCGGGGGACCAGCGCTTCTGCTAATTCTTTATAGAATTCTGCTCCAAATCTGTCAGAGCCTGGGGCCTTCCCCCCAGGAAGGTCCTTTATTGCTGTCTTGACTTTTCCTATCGTTATGGGGGTGTCTAAAGTATTGGCGCGTTTCCTCCGATAGTAATGTCCTTGGTATCGTGGCTAGATAGTCTTCTATCTCCCTGTCGGTTGCCACACTCTGGGGAGAGTAGAGGTTGCTGTAGAAATCATAGAATACCCAGCTGACCTCGTCCGCGTTTGTGACCACCACCCCATCCTGCCTAGCGATACACAGGATGGTTACACTGCCCCTTTCGGTGCATACCAATCGTGCCAAGAGTCTGCCCGGCTTGTCCTGTTTGCCGTATCTACGTGCCGCTATGGGTTTCTCAAAGTAGCGGAGCTCCCTATCAGCAGCTTCACGTAACAGGTCTAGCTGTGTCTTGATTTCAGAAGAGATCTGAGGTGTTGGGCTAGCTGAGTAGTCCTCCTGCAATCTGATTATAGTCTCTTCACGTCTCTTAAATTCCTGTGGATGCCCCGCAGTACTCGGTATTCAGTGGACATAACAGTCCCTCTCACATAGACTTTGAATGCCTGCCAGAGGGTGCTTTGCTCGGCAACTGAACCATCGTTGTTATCGTAATAGTCTGAGATGTGTTGTGCTATGTTCAGTTTGAACACTGAGTTCAAGAGCGATGTGGGTTTGAAGCGCCATTGCACCCTGTTCGGGATACCCTCTGGGATGACAATGGTAAGTGTGATGGGGGAGTGTTCCGACAATGTCCTAGGGTCACCCAGGCCATAGTAGTGTCCGACAGTAACCATTCAGTACTGCATATCATGCACAGAGGAATAGAACGTATATGACCTCCGGGTCCGGTATAAGGAACGCCAAGCATCTTTCAAGGACAGGTGAGTGATGTGTGTGTGTGAAGTGCACGGGTCGCATTAGACAGGGGTCTGGGCGTGGATGAGGTGTGATCCAGGTCTTTGTCCAAGATGATATTAAAGTCGCCCCCGCAGATTATCTGTGCTGTGGGGTATGCTGCGCATTTCTGAAATATCAAATCGTAAAACTGGGGATCATCTATATTGGGGCCATAGATATTTACTAGTAACACTTCCGCCAAGCCCAGCCTCCCGTGTGCCAGTACATACCTACCCTGTTCATCAGATTCGGATCTGTAATGTGTGTAGGGGAGGGTCCTATATATCAGGATCTTAACACCCCTGGCCTTGGTGGAGTAGGAGGTGTAAATGCGATGTTCCCCCCATCCTTCGGAGAATTGACATGCTTTGTGTTCTAGAAGGTGTGTCTCTTGCAGGTATAAGATCTGTGCCTCCTGCTGGTTTGCATATGCAGCGACCTTCCGGGACTTCACCGGGTTAGCCAGGCCTCGGACGTTCCAGCTCATTAGTGTAATTCCTGCGCTTTTGATGCTAGCCATCATCTCGAATTGGTCAATGTGTATGCTCTATCAGTGCACGTCTGTGTGTACTGTGATCATCACCCGATTCATCTCGTCTGTGCAATGTTTTAAAATGTTCACCCCAACTCTGACCCGCCCCGTCTCCCCCTCCCACATAGTACCCTAAACTTTTACTATGCACCCCCCACCCCGAACCATTCCCCCACCCCCAAAACTATCAAAACTAAACTATGGTCTTGCATCGGGGGCAACTGTTTCTGAGGTGACCAGGGGTACCGGCTTGGGTAACCTGTAAATTGTCTCCCCCGGTATTCCAATTTATCAATCTTAACTTACATTACTAATACAGTACATGCATACCTTTTAGTGTCATAGATTACAGTTCACTTCAAATATAATCTTAGTCACTCACCATATCCCCTAGTCCACTGTAACCTCCACCTACTTGCGGAACGGCTTGCTAGTTACCTCTGAAAAACATAATTCCAACATTTGCAGGGGCAGACTGGTGCAGGTTATCCTTCCTCTCCAAATCGAACGGAAGGGGTCCCGGCCAAAGTATGCCTCTTTACATCATCCTGTTTTGCCACTGGACTGGGCCCCCTGCAGGGGGATATTAGCTTCCACAAGCGTAGCAGCCTCTTCCGGAAATGTGAAGAAATCATTTGTGTTCTTGAACTGGAATCTTAATCTTACGGGATTTAGCATAGCATATGGGACTTGGCGTTCCCTCAGCAGTTTCTTCACTCCAGTAAATGACTGACGTTCCTGTTGAACCGCCAAGGTGAAATCTGGAAATAGTCTTATCACGTTGGATCCTAGTCGGATCTCTTTTTTTGTCCCTGGCAGCTTTAAGAACCAGATCCCAATCCCTGTAGTTCATCAGACGTGCAATGATGGGTCTGGGGAAGGCACCAGCCTTAGGCCTCCCCGCAAGAGATCTGTGGGCTTGCTGAACTGCGAACATGGGAGACCACCCTGGATCGCCTCACGTGGTTTTAGGAAGTCTCTACTGCTTGTTCCATGGGCCCTTTCAGGGCATTCTCTGGTATCCTCACTATGCGTATATTGTTCCTTCTTGAATGTGCGTCAAGGTCCTCACACTTCAACTTGATGGTACCCAGGTCTTTTGCCATAGTGATCACAGTGGTCTGCAGTTTGTCCACAGTGTCTTCTACCGTGCCAATCCATGTCTCGGCCTCTGTGATGCATTGTGTCACTTTTTCCATTTGCGTTCGCATTATATTAATGTTGATGCCATCCAGTTTATCGTCATTGCTGCGAAAGCCTTGCTGCATGGCGGTGACAACTCCCTGCAGATCCATGGGTATTTCGGGGCTCGCCATCACGAGTCGACAGCAACTGTAACAGGAGTAGGTGGCGGTTTAGGGGTGGATGTCATGAATTTGTCGATCATGTCTCTTTTCTGTTTGTTGAGAGCCCTCTTTGGCATTATCCTGTTTGCCGAGGTGGGCTGGCCGGTATTACCAATGTTGAGAGGGGTATCTCAGCACATTCTAGTAGGTGAATTGGGATGCCCTACTATCTAGCAAGTCACACCGGCGCTGAGGCCCGCCTAATATACTACGCGGCTTGTCCCAGGCCGTGGTGGCCCAGGGGGGCAGTCTGGCGGTTATGCATTTGTCAGGGCAATATGGGCTGGGTTCCTGCCATCCACAAAGGCAATGTCTGAGCTGTGGCCTGTTCTGAATATGTAACTAATACTGTTCCCCCTCCAGTCCTTTGCTTCACTCTCTCCTTGTTGGTGCGCTGCCTTGTTCCACCACTGGGTTCCCCCTCGCTGCGTGTGATTGTGCCCGTGCCCCGACAAGAGGATCCCCTCGAGCACCTTGCTTTTTTTTCTGTTTATGAGGATCTAGCCATACACCGGATTGTGGGGCAAGGGCCCATACGGCTGCTGTACGTATGTTGTGGTCCCACTTCGGGAATCTGTTGTATGTAAGCAGGGGGGGCTTTGTCTGACCCCACGGACACTACAGGTAAGTCTTGATTGGGGCCGTAGTGCTACAAAGCCTAGCTGCCTCTGCTCATGTTTTCCCCATAACACAGCACCACCGTTGCCACAGTGATACAGTGTGGCGCAGCCGTGAAACGACCCCAGTGGGATCGAGAGCACAGCCCTGCCTCTTGTGCTCCCTCCATGGCCACTATACAGTTCACCGGGGGCCGTGACCAGTGCTTTCTGTTTGATATATCCGAAGGTCCACTCCAGCCTGCGATGTCCAGTGAACATTGATCCAGTCAGGTTACATGTGAGGTCGCATAGGGCAGTGTAGGTCTGCCCCTCATGGGCCCTATGGATAACTACCTTGTCTTGGGCCAGCAAACCGCAATGTCCGCCAGTACTGCCTTATCAGCCCTCCAGTGCACCAGAAGGGTAGTTGAACCAGTTCACATTATCCCTGCAGCCCCCTGCTCAGTATGGGTACGTGGCATTCTTGCGCGAGGGGGATTAGCATCTAGCATGGCCCTCCTAGTGCAGCAATTGTTGGGCTCATGCCAGTCTGTGAGGTGTGACCGTGTGAGGCGACCACGTCAGTACCAGCAAAGCATTTGGGACCTCGTTCCCAAAAGGCAGGCTTGCGGGTCAATGTCTCTTTACCCCTCCCAGCGTAACCACTGTATTGGACTTCGCTCTATTCTCCCCCCAGTGGGAGGGAAGGGTGTGCGGTCAGAGGGGCCCCCCCCCCTACCTTGAACACAGACCGTGGCTGGCGTTCCAGTACTCTGGGTAATCCTTCAGCTGGGGGAGAGGGGATGGGATTGCCAGATCCTGTAGTATGGGTTGTGTTGTAGCACGGCGGCGAGGGCACGAGGCTGCCCCTCCAAGGTCCAGGGACTGGTGGTCCCCGGGCTGCGCCACGGCTTGGTGAGTACAGTGGGCCGATCCAGTCTCGCTTCCAATGCAGGGGGCCGCACCTCCTCTCGCCTGTGCACAGGGCTACTGTGGGTGCCGACCAGGGTGCAGGGCACAGCACTGTCAGCGAGCCGGTGCTCTCGGTCCGATGTCTATCGCCCTATTGAAGTTACGTAGTGCCGCCTCGCTCTTCCTCTGCAGTCAGAACCCACACACCTCGACTGGCAAACGGCACGGGCCTGTCTGGGAGCTAGTTGCAATGTCGTGTAACTATAGCGTTCTGGATCAGAATCTCTAAATATTCGATCTGCCAGCAGAGGGAAGGTTTATGTTGCTCTCCCTGCAGTTTCATGGGAATCGGGGGACATCTCAAGCCGTTATCATGCCGGACCCATCTGGTCGCTCACAGAGCTCACGTAGGGACCTGCATGCAGCTCGGCACTCAACAGCGCCCCCATAGGAGTGACATTAAGTGGTGATATATTGCATAACATTTGTCGGAAAGACATAAGACCCACTCCTAGATATCAGAGGCCCAAATAAAGCCTTGTATGGTGTGATAAACTGACAACTGATCTGTAGAAGTACAGGCATGAATAGTAGCTAAAGTGCCTACTCAGCCCCCACACTGCTACTAGTCCAGCAGTGATCCCAATCATAAAGGTGAAACAGGCACAGGCCGACGGGTATACCTGCTTTGCCTGTTTTAGAAAACATGGGCCTAGTGCTGACTATACTCTTCAGGAGGGGTATGAACTGGTACAGATGCATCATAAATAACAATTTGGGGATTCCAAAAGATATGAATGTCCGACCAAGTTTCTTAAAAATAGGAACCTTAATTCCTAATCTAACAAAAGGAGCACAACTACAAAAAACACCTCTGTTCCACACATGTAACGCAGAAAAAAGTCACGTTCATGTAGATGTCTTTTAAAAAAAGATAGAGAAAGAGGGCTTAAAAGTCACGTGGCTCCTTTAAGGTGGACTAGGATGACACTGCCACTTAAATACCTTTTGTTTTTATCTTTGGGTCTCAACAGCCTTAAGCTAGGCTTTTTGAACCAGGAGTCTGGGTGTTTTCGGCATTGTACCACAGTTAAGTTCAAGACTGGTGGCGCTGGGTTCATGCGCATGCATGTCTATTTTATACCCTGTGAACATATGTGAAGAAATGTGATTTGAACAGATGCCCTAATTTTTTTAAAAAGGCTCTTGTGAAGCCAAAACACGTGTCAATATAAAGGGCACTCAAGTATTTTGCACGAACCTCTTTAATACAAATTCTCTATAATGCTTATTGTGTGGCACAGTTATTTTGTGTGAAAACAAGAACCTCTATACTTATCCACGGATGTAGGGGCTTTTGGTTCCTCCGAACCCTTTCACACCAACGCGACACATTTGAACAAGAAGAGTAAATAGGTCGCAAGGCATAAGGAGTTCTACCCTCACAATAAAACCCCTCAAAACAGTTTTTTGAGTACACAGACTACCCACCACTCTCCATAGAGACAAGTTATCAAGGTGTGTAGTCCAGTGTTTCAGGTGGTGGCAAAAGGGGGCACTCGATAAGTTATCCAGCTGTTCGCTGCAGCACTCTACAGGGATGATTACTAAATATGCCACAGTACTTAGTATAACTCGTTGATGCCGTCATTGCACAATAAAGCAGCTCCATGGTGCCCCTGTGAAGCTGACATTAGAAAGGATGATATATAAGAAGTGTAAAATGTACATATATCTCAACTGAAAATAGGTCTATGATTTAAAAATCTATGGGAATTAATCAAAATTCCCTTTTTTGTGAGGAAATAAATGTGTTATTACATTTAACACATTGGCCCTCATTACGAGGTTGCCAGTAACCAGCGGTACAGTCAGTTCTCATTCCCATGGATTTGGACTGTTAGTAACGGTGCAGGTGCTTCGGTGAAAACACTGTCGGTAGGGGCCTGAACTACCGGCAGGTCAGGCCTGCCGGTTGTTTAGTGCCACTACTGGGAGACTCTAAGTGAGCCGGTCCTGAAAAGGTGCCAGTAACTTGTAACCGGCACCTTTATTTCCAGACCGGCTCACTGATAATGAGGCCCATTGTGTCAGAAGATCACAAACACAAACTTTGTAATGTATGCAAGACATTCTGCAGCCTAAATCTTTCTCTGCAAATGAAATACTCATTTAATGATGCCATGATGTACAAAATAAAGTTGTGAAATGTGTATTGATTTGAACGAGTTTCATAATAAAACCTGTCAAATGGTGTAAAACCATTGTTTGCTACATTACAGGATGTTATGAGCCACAGAAACATCACAGTGGACTTAAAAGTATTTCTGGATAAATATGGTTTTGACGCGCTTGTCATTTTGGCCAACTACTTATCTGAGGAGCAGCTGACGAAACGACAGATAGCTGTCTACTCTGACAACGTAGAACTTGGAAACCAAGTAAGTACCGAAAAAGTGTTACTTCATTGCTTATTAACTGATGCACATATGGGGTGGAGGGGTCATTTTCAACCTGACAAAGTTGCATAGCAAAGCATAAATATAAGGCACAGAGCCATTTACGCCTTGCTCTACTGCTCGGTTAGAATTTGCAAAGGTTTGACATGCAAAGTGGGAGACTGGAGGGGAAATACATTTCCACATCCTAATTCTCACTCCTCCTGCAAATTCTCTGCATTTTACACCAGCAAGGGATTTTCATGCTGTTTTAAAACCAGTGGATTCCTATGACGTCCACTTGCTGCTTGAATTTGCTGAAAGCAGGCAGACTTCACAGGAATTTATTGGTAAATACTTTCAAAGCATAATTTGGAGGCGGTATCTACTTTTTTATGAGACTGAAAGTAAAACTGAAGAGCACAGGAGATTTTGTCTGGCATTACTCGCCTTGCAAAAATTGAAAATTGCGTACATGGGGACACATCACGCAAGATATAACGTTGGTACTACCTGGCATGCAATTGCCTTTTTTTTTAACAATCTTAGTTAACAACGACTCAGAGGTCATATTTTTGAAAATATTGTTTTATTTCTATCACAAAAAAATCAAACCCTACAATTGTGAAAACTGGAAACATTTGAAAACGTGCTGAACTAAATGTATTCTTTCATTTTCTGAATTGCATTTTTTCGTAAAATGTCATTTTTCATAATTTACTAGGTGGCTTATGTGGTATTAGTATCTAAAATGAATTCCCAAAATTCAAATTTGACACAATCCTTTTCATTTTTAATGCATAATATGTTTTTGTGTGTTTATTTTGCCCATTTGTAAGGTACAAATATTTTTTTCAAAAGCTTGAAGTTCCTGACAGCATGGGCTTGGAGGAACAATCATTGGTTAAAAGTCAGATTTTCAGCAATTTGCCAAAGTGAGAAGGCTGGCGATGTAATAAAGTTGCTGTAGCAGAGAATTTCAGAGAGTGGGTTTTCTCCCTCCAACTCGTATGTCTCCTGTGGTCGGGCATCTGAGATGGGGAGGATAAAACAAGCCCCTTGTAGAAGAGGGCAGAGGTCAGAGTCATATTAAATGTAATGAGGTTGGAGAGATATTCCGGGACATGTAACTTTATGTTAATTATGCAGGGAATCCAGGTCATTATGTGGAGTTTGGGTGAGAGGAACGAACGGAAATGATCTAGAGGAAATGGGTAGGGAGGGGCAGAAATGGAAGAAGAAATAAAGAGCTATGGCGTACATCCCTTTCCTCCCGTATTTCTTTATGAAAGACCGTATGGTTGTTGTTTGAGTGTGCGGCCCCCACTGTAACGCTCACCTGACTCCCACGGAGGCGCTGGTCTAGTCTGGGTTGCTGTGGCCTCTTCGAGCGTGATGCGCAGAACTCGGAACACCGACTGAACTGGACCCTTAAATCTTGCTTGTTTGGCCCGTAGGAATATCCTTCTGCAGATGAGAAAGGGGATTAACAGTCTGCAGAATAGTGTGCTTGCTATCCCCTTCCCCCCTTCGTTCTTCTCTAACTTCCTCCGAAATCCCCGGTTGAAGCTCACCTTATGGTTTGAAAGGATGAACTCTCCATCCTGCTTCTGGTGCAGGGGCGCGTGTTTGTCCAATTACTTCACTGGTTTTCCGAATGGCGCTGGCAAAATCCACTTGACTTTTCCGAGCGGAATGCCGTAAGTATGAAGATTACAAAAGTTCAAGTGTTCAGCCTCCTTTTCTGTTGCCTTCCTAACCTGTGATCTGTCCTTTATTTCAGGTGCAGAATGAAGGCGATGCGTTGAGGGATTGACTTGCCGATGGTAAACTCAGGTGAGTTAGCGATGGGGGCGATCCCTCTTAATGTCTTTATATTCCTCCAGTAATGTCTTTTGTCCTTTCCCCATAGGGGCCGGGGTGCGGTACCTGCCAACGTAGCGGCGCCGACCCGAAATGAGGAATGATCGACCAACAGAAGACCGGTAAGTGTTATGCCAGAAAATTAGGCTTTCCTCATATGTTCCTTCTGCTCACCTTTTGTCTCTTCTTCTCTCCCCTAGGTGCAGAGATGTGGCGACCGGTGCAGACAGTCGCGGTGGAGCCAGAAGAACTCCCGAGGACAGGTGAGTGAAGCGTGGCGCTGCAGCGAGCAACGCAGTGCTTTTAAATGAAAGTCTTTTCTCAGGAACGCTGGCGTGAAGGTTCCGGATGCAGGTAAGAAGTTTGATAAAATTCTTGGTTTTCACCTTTCTCTTCTCTTCTTTCCTTACAGGTTTTCCAGGATCGATGCGGGCGTGGCTGGAGACCAGATACGGTGAGCGTTCAGCTGCTTGGATGCAGAACAACGCGAAGCGTGAGCTACTGTCTGGGCGTGGCTTAAATAGCCCCCCAAAGTAGTTCCAGGTAAGTATCCTTCCCTGGCCACGCCCGAGTGGCAAAATAGTCCCAATGAAAAAATAGTCCCTTTCAGGTCTCAGGGAGGCCTGAATCTTGCAGCATGGTCTGCATCAGGTAAGTGCACAAAACACCTTCCTTTATGAGCCTGGCGCCTATAGCGCCAGGACTGATCTCCAACATGAGCCTGGCGCCAAAGGCGCCAGGACAGAGTCCAAAGAGCCCCTATAAGGGGCCGCTGGGCTTTTACCCGGGGGCATGATGCCTGCTCCCGGGGGTGCTGGGCCTGGCCTGGTGCTCCGGGGGTAGGCATAATGACACCCACTTCCCTGGAACATAACAATGGCGATAAGGTGCTAACAGACCCCTCGACTTGCCTGGTAAAACTGGTATGCTGCATATGCGCTCTGTGTTTTGCGGTTGCTGATGCCTGTTTCCCTGTCCCCTTTCAGTTGCCTTTTTTAATTGAGGCACCTGTCGGAATCCCAAAGAGTTTCCTGCTTTTTGTTCACCAGCGGATGCTCGCTTGCTGCAGCAGCTTCAATTCAGAGCACCAGCTGGGGGCGTCTAAATACTCAGAGCGCCTGACGGATTCCCAATTTGTTTTTAAGACAAGACAAGTGTGTTGCCTGCCGATAGCACACTGCCATATGCCATTTCGTCCACTGGTCATGCACCACCGTCTGATAGATCCCTGTCACATGATTACTGTGAGAGAGCGAAGCCAGACAGCGACCTTGTAGTGACAGGCACTACCCTCCTGTGATGCAGCTGCCACCCAAAGACCGGTGTCTCACTGAACTTGTCTGCATGTCCTCAGTGTGTGCTGTGAGAAACCTAAAGGTGTCTCACCCGCTAGTCCCCTGGGATCTGTCATCCAGGTGGCCAGGACACGGCCATCACTATTGGATCCAGTTCCTAGGGGTGGACCAGTGTGGGAGCAGCAACTGGTGGGGGGGTCTTTTGGTAGTGGAAGTGGGACACCGACGGGTGAGATGCGATACCCTCTTCCTTATAACAACTCTTCCCCTTCCTACCCCGTAGGATATTCAGATGTACTACCCCAACCCCCTTGCCTGACACCAACCCTTTCTTACACCATGAAAAACAATGGACTAACACCAGAGCCGTTTACCTGACATGTCCCAACACAAGGGAGACTTCGCTATACCATCCTGACTTATAATTATTGTGAACACTACTTTCTTTTCTTGTGAACACTATCCCACACTATTTTTGTAACTTACCTGTAAGGACTGGCAATAGTATTTTTGGTATAGATCATTTTTATTTGACAGGATGCCATTAGGACTGCCTTATTATTATTTGATGGTCGAAGTTTGCTCCCATCTTAGATTTAGGTTTAGATTAGGCGTTTTTCTCACCCATTTATACTGTTTAATGAACACCCTTAAACTCTAATCAGTTGTGTCTGTCTTTACTGTTGCCACCATTAGTTCCTTACAGTGCCCACACTATGTTAGCATTTGGGGTGGTGGGACACATACCATCGCACCATATTTTCAGTGGCAAGAACACCAAAAACAAAGGACATTGATACTAGAGGTCAGTGGCAGCAATTTACATTCTTCTGTCAACAGATCAAGTGTCTGACCTCCAAGATGTTAGATGAGGGAATCTCCTCTTCCAGTGCAGTGGCGCCTACTCAACATCAAATGGCACACATTAATGAATCTTTCCCCATGCAAGCTATGCTCCCTTTTTACACCACTGATACCAACAATCTAGGACCCATGTGGATTTGCTGGATGCTCCATCTCAAAGTCTACTTAGATGCGTTAGGAATGCAGGACAAGGAACGAAAAAGGGGAATTCTTATTCTCTCTGTATGACCAGCAGTCCGCAACATCATTTATGAACTTCCAGAAGCAGCAGTAGCTTCTTTGAATGGGCACACGCATGCTTGCCAGACTATTTCACGCCACACAAAAACACACACTAAGAACGTCATGCGTTCCAAACCACCATGCAAAGTGAGTCAATGAATGCGTTTGCCATGTGATTACGCTCACTTGCCAAATTTGTGACTTGCATCGTTATTCCAACTATGAAGCTCTTAAATCTCAAGTGATTGTTGCTCCGCACCCCACAAATATGTAGGTGTGAATCCTCCATATTCAGGAAAACGTTACTTCAAAAGCCTTGCACTCGGGGAAATCCTACAAATGGCCAGAAATGTGTCCGCCATTGATCAATAAATGGAGACCATTGAGAAACTAAAACTGGGTTCCCCAGCTACGCAGTCTGCTCCTGTAATGCAGATCTCATCATATCAGCTGGCGTCTCGCAGTTAAATCGCAAATGTTATTGGTGTGAATATGAGATCCCTCACTAGGGTGAATGCCCAGCCATTGGCCAGCTATGCACGGCTTGTGGACGTGAGAACTATTTTCAATCAGTGTGTCATACATCTGGTTCTCTATGTCTGCCAAGGACAGAAACCTCCACATCCAAGCTAGAAAATATCAAAGCCAAGTTCCATCGGCACAGATGCCAGTCGTCGGGCTCTAAGGAAATAGATCAAGAGAGAAGCTGGGAAAAGTAGTACAGTTCTTCTTGCTGCCAGCGTCCATCTCCGGGAAAGCAGGGAAGTTGCAGATCAAGGAGAACTGTTGGTTACCTCCAGATGATTTCACCATCCGGCACTGAATCTGCCAGTTCATCCTCATCCCCTGCTGCTAGAAGAAGAGGATGTGTCTGTGCACTGATAAATGAAACTAACATGCAGCACAGCCCCACCCTACTAATAAACATTAATGACGAGTCCAGAGATTTTCTCATCGACACAGTAAATGTTATTGGAGAGACGGAATATCGCAACCCATCTAAGCCTTTTTGTCTTCAGCCCTCAGATGTTGACATATATCCATATGAGTCCCAAACACCTCTTTCATGTCTAGGAAATGTACAGCAACATGATCATACCAATCTGACTCTGACTGTGGAACATCACATGGTTGCCATGAAAGCCCATACTTGCAATAAACAAAACTTCAGCACAGCGATACAGATAGGCCTTGGTCATGTCTTATGCAACTTCATGATCAAGAAACACCTTAACGTGCCATCCAATATCAGAGTCAAGCTTCCTGCACTGTTTCAGGGCATCAGCAAACTCAGACATGGACAAATTGATCTTTACATAATATGACTGAAGGCCACGGCCCAACGCTATCATGGCATTCCTTTCAACATTCAGAAACAAGTAGAAGTGGAAATATCCCACTTCATGGCTCAAAACATCATTGAACTCGCATCGGGCCCACTCCTTGGGTGTCCCTCATTGATCCAGTGCCTAATAAAGGGTCAGATCACAAGGTAAGGATAGGTGTTGACATGAGGATGCCAAATCAGGCTATTCAAAGGGAACACCATCAGTCATCTTTTATATCGGGCATGATTCATCAATTGAATGGGGTAACCACATTTTCAAAGCTGGATCTCATCAAGGGGTATCAGCAGTGGTATCAGCAGCTGAAACTAGACCGAGAATCAAGATATCTAAAAACATTTGTGACCCACATTGGTCTTTTTCGCTACAAGCAATTAAGCTTTGGCATTTGCAAGTTTGCAAGACCTGGAGATCCCCAGTCTGCATAGGATAAACCGTGCATGGATAAAGAGTACCTATCTTTGATGGCAGAGCTGGAAGAATCCCCTGTTCCCTCCTCGTTGAGTTCCATGAGCTTGTCCATGGGATCCTTGCTGGGTTCGTCCATGGAATCCTCGCTGGGTTCGTCTATGGGATCCTCGCTGGGTTCATCAATGGGATCCTTGCTGCTTTCGTCTATGGGATCCTCGCTGGGTATGTCCATGGGATCCTCGCTGGGTTCATCCATGGGATCCACAATGGTTTTGTCCATGGGATCCTCACTGGGTTCATCAATAGGATCCTCGCTGGGTTCATCAATGGGATCCTCGCTGGGTTTGTTCATGGGATCCTCGCTGCATTCATTCATGGGACCTTCCTCTGGATCTTCTCACTCCCCCATACCAAGGAGCTCTGCATCAGTAAACCAGTCATCACAGGTCATTTATAGACCTCAACATTTACGATTTTGCAAATGGCTTGCGTTTCTTACTGTGTTTTGGGTAAAGTCTTTTTGGTTTGACAAAGGTAAAGCAACTGTGACTTGCAATCCTATCTAATTCTGCAGAGTCGATGTGTTCTGATTGATTGTATTGTCTCCCCATATCCACAGGGAAAGGTCATCTTGCAACAGGGTTTAAAACATTTCTAGGATTGGATTTTTTCAGTAGTCACATTATTTTTAATAATTATAATGTTGAACTGGGATTACCAATATTTTATTCTTGGCACATGACCTCTAACTTCATCAAGAAAATGTGGTGCCCCACTTACCCTCAGCCCATTCACCTGGGCTATAGTCTGCAGTCTGTTGGTGGAATTCTTCACTCTGTCATAGATTTCTTTTCTCCCTTGTGATGTAGGAGAGTCTGGTGAGAGCTTACACAAAGAAAGAAGCAGGGTGATCTTTTGGCTTGCTGAAGGTATTTATTCCTTCAAGATGTATGACCGTGCTGTTTGTATGAGCATCCACAGTAAAGCATATCTTGGTTATGGATTCTTTCGTTCTGCAGAGAAGTACTATGTGGGAGGAGGGATTAATCAATTTGAACATTACCAAAGGTAAGATTCTTTTCTTTTCAGGCAATATTGGAACTGTAGGCAAAGGAATATTTGAGGAACCTCATAAACTGCATGTGTGGTTTGCAGTCTGACCACCTACTGCTTTGCTCCCAAAGGATCCGAGCAGGTCATGCCATCAGGGTACTGGTATCAGGTTAACCTCCTTGACACCGCACAATCAAGCTTCAGACCTCCACATGGAACTGAAACCACTCTGATCTCAGTCTGGGATGATCTCAAGGTCAGAGCAGATTCTGAGGGATGCGCAGCACTGATACTCCTCTATATCTCTGCATCATTCAGTGCTCCTTGACCGCCTCCACTCCCTAGGAATCTGTGGCTCGGCACTCAAATGGATTGCCTCCTTCCTCAGCAACAGGAAACAAACCGTCTTCCTTCCCCCTTTTGTCTAAACTGCTCGCCACATCAACACTGGAGTACCCCAAGGTGCATGCCTCTCTGCTCTCCTCTTCAACCTCTATCTGACCATTCTACCAGGAATCATCCGTGCGCGCAACCTCGCTTCTTACAACTACGCTGATGATACCCAAATTATCCTAAGAATCCCCAAGACTAGCGCCAACCCACTTCCTGACCTTGAACCTTGTCTCTGTGATATTGACGTATGGATGACTTGCAACCACCTCCTTCTGAACCCCGATAAAACCGAAATCATGGTGTGCGGCAATACCTCCCTTCACCCACAACTGCCACCATGGCTCCCCTCCCTCATCCCACCTACCCCTCCCTCCGATGTAGTCAAAAACCTAGGCTGACCTATGGACTCAGGCCTAACCCTCTCACGTCAGATCAATAATGTTTCAAAATGCTGTCACTATCACCTTAAACTTCTTAGACACATTTTTCCCTACCTCTCCTACCCCAACAGACTCGCTGCTGTTATGTCTATTGTTATGTCAAGACTGGACTATGCCAACTGCCTATACCTGGGAGCACCGGCATACCAACTCAACAAACTACAAAGAGCCCAAAACGCTGCAGCCAAACTCTTCCTCGCACTGGAACACAGAGACCACATCCCTCCTGCTCTTCGAACCCTCCACTGGCTCCCAGTTGGACGAAGGGCCACCTTCAAGACCCTATGCATTACCCACCGAGCAGTGCACAAGACCGGCCCAACATACCTACAAGAAAAGATAAAACCCTACCTCCCATCACACAGCCTCAGATCAAGCACTGCCCTCTTTCTAGCGATTCCAACCTCTAACTCTGCCAGGATCAGAGGATCTGCTTTTTCAACCTTAGCCCCTACTCTTTGGAACTCTCTCCTGGCTCATATTCGACACACCCACAACTACATGGCCTTCCGCAAAGTTCTAAAAACCTGGCTCTTTCCATAATGTCGTATATGACGATCTAAGCCTGAGGAAACCTTGCTGCCTGATGACATACAATCAGAAATTCCAGAGCAAAAACACCACTGAAGGTGGCTAATAAATTACGAATAAGCCTTCTATGAATGCGCCAAACGCAGACCTTCATTTTGGCACAGCGGGCTTGCTAGATCAAATCCTCCTCCCATACACTCACCTCTCATATCGCTACGCTCACTCTCATCTCTAGACCAACACACAATCAGAACACCGCTACACTCCTTGATCAATTTCGGCCTAGCTGCTCACATCCAAACATTACCTCATGAACACCCAACCCTCTGATAAAACACAGCCATACCCCTCGAATTCCGCCTAGCTGCACACACAAGCGTCCTAAACAGGCCTAACGCAGCCAGAATCCAGTCCTGGTGACCATCGCCCAGACTGCACACATTCTACTGATAACAAATACCACCCCACCTAATTCTAGGATTCAGCTACCATCGGGCAATCGCTTCAGCTGCACACATAATCGGTGCACCCATGCACCCTATGCCTCCTTACTCTCTCAACTGACCCTGATCATGGTCCCCCAGGTGTTCAACCTACCAGCGCTTTGAGGTCATACCAATGATATATAGAGTGCTATATAAATGCCAAATAACATAACTTTTCATCTGTGGCTGAATGTTTCAGGAGGAGATGCATTGCATTTTCCATCATAACCAGGAATGTATGAACGACAGCGATGACTTTAAGGAAGGTATGGTATCAAACAGTGAAGACAGAATGCCTATCAAACCTAAATCTAAGGATGGGAGCATGCTACAACCATCCAATAATAAATAGCGCAGTCCTATTGGAGTCTCTTTCAAAATAAAGGGCTTATACTAATAAACCTATTGCCAATCCTTACTTCTAAATACAAATGGTGTGGGATAAAAAGAAAAGTGTTGAAGAAAGAATATGTCCGGATGGTTGAGTAGTTGGCTTCCCTTCCCACGTTTTCAGCACGGGGCAAGGCGACACGTCCGAGCTTCACACACACACACACACTGGCTTCTTTGCCACAAGGTAGCAATTCAAAATATAGGCATCAGGGCCTTCTGCCAAAGTCTCTCTCCAAATGACAGTTTCTTATTGCAGAGGGCCTGATGTAACAAACAAAACACAAATGTTCCATTCCTTTGTCATGGTTTTCACATTCACAGGTTCACAACGGATCCCCCTTGTTCGGGCTCAGGTCCCTTCATAACAGAAGTGAAGACTTTCGAATATGCGATGGGTTTTTGTTTAAACCGTCGCAGGACCTCTTCGATTCACTTTACACAATTGTTCTCATCAATCTTCTACTTTAGTTTCTCTTGGCGTGATACCTTACAGAGACTTTCGATTGAGCAATTCCCGATCCCGGACCACTCCATCAACGGTATTGTATCTTTCCTTCTCAAGTTCAAACATTCATCAGCAGTTTAGCTTACTTGCGTCTTTCATCACACACGTTTAACAATGTTAATTCCAGCGCTTGTTATACAATGTTGCCACTTGCAACCTTGACTTTAACACAAACCAATCTTGCATCGGTCTCCCCAACTCACCGGCTGTGTTGATTTCTCTTTGTTTCCTTGTTCGTGGAGCCAAGGACGATACCACAGCATCTGCTGCTCCTTCTGGCCTTGGTCAGTTACGCAGGAGGGTCCTCAGTATTTTCGACAGATAATAGAGGATTGTTCAGTCTGGTTTCCTGCCCTTACACTTTTTTGCCTTGAAGGATTCTTCAAAGTAACAGTGTCTTGCCGAAAAAGTCAAGGGGGGTTCCCTTCTCACGAACCCTCCTTTGCCGTCTTTCTCTCCTCGTTCAGATGCCGACTCAAAACTGCTGTACCCTTGTGTGCTTTGTCTCGCTCAGAGTGTGCTCTCGTGCTCCTCCTTTTATCCGTGTGGGGGAACTTTAATGGCAGTCAGGTGTGAGTGATTATTAGTAATTGCCTGACCTTGCCTGCCCATAGTAGTGGGACGTGTCAGGTACACGGCTCGGGTGTGAGTATGTTTTCTCCAGAGATTGCTGTCTGTGTGAAAGTGTTTGTGTAGGAAAAGGGATGAGGGGTAGAGTTTTTATATATCCTACCTGGTAGGATGGGGTAAAGATGTTAGAGGGAAGAGGGGGATACCGCGTTTCACCATCAGGCAAACCCACTCCCCAAAGACCCCTCGGCCAAGTGATCCTCCCACACATGTCCACCCCCACGAACTGGATCCAAAAGTGATGGCCGTTTAATGGCATTCTGAATGACAGATCCCCGGGGACGAGCGTTCAGACACCTTCTGGTTTCTCACATGACATACGTATATTTGTGCAGTCCAAGAAAGGGCATGATGGAAAAGTCCATCATGTGTGCAAAGCATAAGAAAAGATGCATCTTATGCTGAATTCAGAGAAATGTGAATTTGGAAAGCACACACTCAAATTGTTTGGACTCGTCTTTTCCGGCAAAGGCGTTGAATAAGATCCTGACAAGATCCAAGCTCTCACTAACACACCCACACCAGCGAATTTTGGCTGCCTTTCATTAATTCTGGGGCCTAGCTAGCTATTGTGCTGGCTACATACAGGAGTATGCCACTGTGAGGGCTCCCCTTCGTCACCTTACTAAGGAAGGACAAACATTCATAAGGTCCTCGCTGTGTCAACTTGCTTTCGATGATATCAGGAATAGAATATCATCGGCTGTCTGCATGTCATACTTTGACCCATCTTGTGAAACTGAAATTACGGTGGATGATAGCCCTGCTGGATTGGGGGCTATCTTGGCACAGCACAAAAAAGGGTCAACCTCACCACAGACAGACCATTTTATGGGCCTCTGAACATTTTGACCTTTTCATCTGAAGAGTAGGCCCAAAAACTAAAACGGTAAAAAAACATCTACAGGGTCAATGAGGAGTGCATGTTTTGCGAGAAAAGCATGTTTTATTACATGCAAATAGAGCTGCGAGGTCAGCCAGCTAAGTAGAACTGGAAAACTGAAAACACTCTTCACACACCGCTTTCAGGTAATTGTTTTATAGCAGAAAACCACAAAATCTACATATGCAACATTTATCAAATTCAAGTCAAACCAACATTTCCTATTGGCTAGTCCCTATAAAAGAATCTAAACATCACCTATATTTTACTACCTCAATGGTCAATAACCTATCTGTGACAACATGAATACAACCCCATACCTAATTGTATAGTCAGCAGAAAATAGTTCTAATTGGCCAGTTTATACTCTGGTAACTTTTTGCAACAATGGACTGCTCTTATTGGTCAACACAACTTTGGCCAACTTGTGATGTGTATACCCCTGATAGAATCGAATCAGGGAGCCAATTTGAGCCGTGAAGTCAACACCTTGTGGCAATACAGTGGGCACAATACTTCTTTACCATGATACCAGACAACTTGGCAACCCCCAACAGCTCTTTCGACCTCACAGCTGTACATTTTGGCAACACCTCTTGCGACTCCTGTCTTGAAACATGTTGCTTTCATAGCACGCATCTTTCCCCATCTGTCTTGGGAACCAGGTGTCTTATAAAAAATGCAGCCAAGACACTGCTCTTGGGGATTAATTTCTCTGATTTATCTGCTCTATTCGGTGTGTCTGCTGCAGTTCGAGTGGTGGTACCTCTTCACAATGAGGGCAATATAACCTCAACCTATTTTCATGCCTTGGCAATGCCTGAAACCTAGGCCTTGTTCTCAGTAAGGTTTTTCCTTCACAACTGCAACAATAATCTATCGTCTGGAACAAGAATGTTATAATGAGTTTCAGTACCAGCCACTGTTAGCTGCTAGTCCTCGCAACCATACCCATTCTCTTCACCTGCCCACCAGGGACCTTGGCATTCTAAATGCTCACTGGGGGGAAGCAATAATACAATCTAAATGAACAAAACAGAAGTTCCACGATGCAGCTTAATACTGTAACTAACAGAAGATGCACTCTCTAACGGGACTTAATCCAAAATGCTGAAACTCTTGCTAACACAGCCGACAACCATTGTGTTACTGAACATCAACATCTATCCAACTAAGTGCTTATATTATGTGGCAATCCAGTCACACTTTCACCAACCAGCAAAAGCTTTCCCTAATAAAAAAGCAACATTTTCTGTGTTCCCATAACTACAAAAAAGCATAACTTTATGCACTAATGGCTGGCTGCAAAAGCTCTGAAAATATCCTGGGCCTAAACTCTAAATACAATGACCAATATTGTTGCTGCTCCTCGTTTCATTGTATAACGCTCTCTAAAGTGTGTTAAAACTGGCTACAAACATCAGAAATGCTAAACTAAATAACAACAATGCTGGCACTAAATAACCAATTCTCCTTGCTAATAGAATGTATAAAGTCTGAACATCCTCCCACAGTTGGCCCATTGTACCTGCATCCCAACATTCCCCCTTTAGTTAATTCATTAACTAATCTTGCTTCTCTCTCCCTGTCAAAATCATCCTTGGGCACTATAAGGGGGCAAAAATGCAAGACGGACACAAAGGTATAGTTTTCTCAATGTTTGCCATTTTATAAACACTTATAAAAAGGGGTGAGATAAACACCTATCTGTGCATATCCTAATGAGAATGTTCCTACCTAGCAAACTCAAACTAAAGAAAGATGACCCAGTGTCCACATGTATCCGACCCTCACACTAACACATTCAAATCAAAGTGTACAAGGTAAATATATCTGATTTCAGTTCAACAAAACAGCGCACAAGTTCAAAACTATAATTCCCCCAAAGTACTTCTTGTGACCAGGGTATGGGTCGCTTCCCATGGATCAATTCAGGAAGTACTTTGCAAAATGTTAGATTCAACAAAGTCCTATTTAGTTCAACACAGCAGGTATTTTCCATTCAATATGTCCCTCAACTTGACAAAATACATATCTTTTACACAAAACAATTGTTCAAAATCTAATCAACTGTTTCCTCCACAGAGTGTTTTTCCCAGAATATAAAGACAATATAAAGATACCACAATATTCTTCCAATGGAATACCTTTGTCAGGATAGCGCAGCAAATGTCTTTTGTTATGCAAGAGTTTGTCAGGATGATAAGGTTAACAGTTTCTTTCTACAACACCTTTTTGCCACAACCACACTTCTTCAAAATAACTGCTTCTTTCCTGTTATACTCATCTGCCAGAACTAACTATAACTAACCCCTTTCCTGGTTTACTCGCATGCCAGAAAGAAACCTTCTACAACTGCAATTGTTATTTTCTGTTAGTGGCAATGTTTGTTTCAAAGTTCTCCACACCAGTATCCCATGTGAGGAAAGTTGGACAATGGCTGTCTTTTGTTATAGTCTGTTGACTGTTGGCAATGTGGGTTACAGGTTTCCCCAAGCTGACATCTCAAGAAAGTATAAGTATGCTCATGTTGCCTCTTTACTGCTGCTCGATAGCCTCTTGGCTGTTGGCAAATGTGGGTAACAGGTTTCCCTGATTTGCTATCTCAAGAAAGGAGAATTGCGCCCAAGTTGCCTCTTTACACGTTCGGTATTCAAATGTATCACCGTTTTCCTACGGCATGTCTGCTTCACTTCTGGCTGCTGCTGTGGACCTTCTGCGGTCTGGCCTGACTGTTGACAATCCCTGATAGCTTCAGCTGTCTGCACGGCTCTTCTCTGGAGCTCCACTGGTTCCGTTGGTTCCCTGCGTCCTCCCGCACACCTGCACAGCTCACGTTGGGTTGGGATCCTGTCTCGAACATGGCTGGGCTTCTCTCCCCGTTGCCATCCATGACTCTGCTTTGTGCTGTGCATACTCTGCAAAACAGCATGCCTTCTCTTCCTGTGTAGGCTTGTGCTGGCGTTCTTCCTTCTGCTTCTGCGGCCTCTCTCCTGTCTGCTTCTGCCTCTGCTACTCCTTCCTCCATCTGTGGCTCATTCTGGCATTTAAATGTCCCTCTCAGGTGCCTTGACTCACAACGACTAGACCACACATTGGTTTCAATAGCACTTCTGCTCTGTATTAACTCTTGGTCCCTCTTCCTCATTCCAGTACCACAGTCATTATGGATCCCGAAGCCCATACTCGTTTTGCTTCTTTTTATATTCATTTAGCTCTGATTGCTTTGCAAAATGGGAGTTATCATAGTTAGGAGATGTTACATAAATGGTTTGTGATTTAAAATTGAGGTTAGGACTTCTACCCAAGACAGAATCATGATAATTAAAGGATATCACATTCAATTCATGAACTTCCACGGTACACACCTTATTCTGTCTGGATGACTTTTCATAGAATATTCTTTGGGTTGTTTTATGGCAGGGACTTGTGCAGTGGCAGCATGTCATTAGGTATTTGGGAACTATAGGATCCGCATCCTCAAAAGTGGACGAATACTGCATTTCTCCCAAAGGAGTCATCACTTCCCCTTGACAGCCATCTCCTCTCATGTGATCCTCCCTCGTATTACCAACCCCTGAGTTAGGATCAGGAAGTGACTGCCCTCCGATGGCCACATGGGAGGAGATTTTAGGCTGGGGTTCAGTGATGACTCTGCAGGATTCATCACAGGACCCACATCTTACTCATATGACGTAAGCATTCACCACGCTTGGCATATTCTTGTGGGGTACAAGTCATAAAGCAGCATCCCTCGTCCCCTGCAAGATCTACCCAATGCTCTGTGTAATTTTCTGGATGGGGTGGGGGATAAGAAAGGGTCCCTGGGGGAATAACTGGTTGTTCTAACCTTACCATCTTGTCTTCAATCTCACTATTCCTTTTGTCTGTTTGTATGTGTAAATGTTTCAAGAGGGTAGTGGCCTCACCTGTTTTAAGGGTTAGGGACATCATAGCTGTTCCTCTGGGCAGCGTCTACATGCAAGTAAGGGATAATCATGGGAGCTAGCACTTTTATGGCTCTGGTCATCCAGGAAGGAACCCAGAAAAACTACACCACCCCACCTTCCTTTTCCATTGCAGCACATACTTTGTGCAGGACCCCAATTGGATCTGTCAGGGAACCATTGTCAGAGTCATGGGGTGGGGGAGTGAATGTGCAATATGAACACCACCCTTGGTACATGGTTTCTTCTCTCTCGGCTTTCATCTGTCCCGTTCTCGACTTCCCCTCTGGCTGCTGCTTGCTACAGACGTGGAGGATAGGGATCTCTGCTCACTCTCAGCAGTGATTGTCTCAGCGTAGTTGCGCAAGTGCTCTTCCCACCACAATTCACTCGTGGTCCCGCCACCACCAGGCCCTGGCCACCTCTTCTCTCTCGGCCAGTGGTTTCCCCGTTGTCTTGCTCGCTGGCCTTCCGGTGTCTCACTTTGGCAAACCCCACTGGTTTAAAAGTCACGGGCTCCGCAGCTTGTCTCGTTGTCGCGACTCCACCTCTTCCTGGTGCAATCACATCAGGAGGCTTCCCTTGCATCCAATAATCTCTCTGCTCATCTCAGTTTGGTGCACAACTCTTAAAGAGATATCTTCTTTAATTTTCTCTGTTAGTTTTGCTTCAGCATTGCCTGGAGCCACATATGCAGATGTTGCAATCTTCTTCCCAGTAGGCCATTCTATTTAAGCCGATAGTACGGCCGATCCAGGGAGTTCCTCACAGGAGTGATTCCCAGTTAGGTTCCACCTGCCCAGACCCCTAGGGAGGGTCTTGCGTAGCAGGCTCACCTCCCTAGCCTCAAATGGGATGCTCCTGAATGATGCTCATAGTGAATGTCTGTTACTAATCACCTAATTTCTATTGTTGAACTCCAGTCTTTGGGAGCCAATTTCCCCCGATGTGTTCAAGATATTCAGTAATGATTCATTTACATACAATAAATCTTAATTGGAATTGTTTACATAGTTGCTATCCAGAAAACCTTGCGTGATTGGGTCCTTGAGCACTGGAGCGTGACAACCTAAACTATCTTCTGCTTTTAACGTGGTGGAACACTGAAACACTGGGGCTATAGTTAGAAGCCTGAGCAAAACATGGGCTTAACGTTACCCCAAAGGCATTACCTGACCGGTAATCCTCCCCCCCATTGTTACGGGGTTCTAATAGCAATTTTTCTCCAGTTGAGAGACGGTGTTGCAGCCGTTTCTCAACTCGAGAAAAAAATGGCTGCCAGGGATCGGGGGTTGGCGGTCATTAATAAAATAGAAATGGAAATGTAAATAAAAAAAAATGCCCACCATCGATTAGGACGAAGGAACTACACATAGTGCCTTCTCCCTTTCCATGACGGTGAGACAGAGAATGGAAAGGAACAGCGAGGGACGCAGCACGCGTTACTCACACAAGTTTGTCCTACCGGGCTGGTGAACGACACGGCGAGGGCCAATCACATTGATTGTAACAATCTAATTGTCCCTCGCCCGGTACTAATCTGCTCTATGCTTTGCGGTGCCTCTCGCTTTCCTACTTCTCAACAAAAATACCTCTGATTATCTTTCGTCGTTGCAGGTTGGGATCTCATCCCATACTACCAAATTATCCTGCTAAAATGAAAATCCTTAACTTCACTGGCCTTCAACTTTCCACTCCCCTCTAACCTTCTTTCCTCACTCACCCTCTGACTAAATAGCCTTTCCATCAACACAAAGGATGTGATATGATATGATAGTTTATTTATATAGCACCTATAAACAATGTGTTTCAAAGCGCTTCAAGGCAAGGGAGGGAACAAGGGAAAATACATGACATTCTTACAGGCCATGAACAGTAAGGATGTGAAATTAACTATCGTTCTCAGCCTGACAACATTTCAGAAAGTGCAAGAGCTAAGATATAGATAAGGAAGGGAGTGGGAGAGTGGGAAGGAAATGGAAACAGACCGTCGACTACTGTACTAGGCTTGACGACATTTTTGGTAGAGCCAGAGAAAAACAAAAGATAAGGGAGAGGGGTGAAGAAAGGGAGGGGAGGAACAAAACAAGCGACTATCGTACTAGGCCTTATGACATTTCAGACAGTGCTGGAGAGGGTGCGGGGGGGACAAGCAAAGGGAGGGGGAGGAGACAAACGAGGTTGCTCTCATACTAGGTCCAGGGACAATTCTGATAAAGTGCATAGAAGAAAGTAAGGGGAAGAGATGGGAAACGTGAGAAAGGGAGAGGAGGAGAGAACAGAGTAAGCAATCAAAAAGAGTAGAGAAGCAAGAGGAGAGAGCGAATACAAATGCAGAAGTCAGTAGTGACACATAATGTTGCAAGCCAGGATACAAGAAGGAGATGGGAGCAGCACGATTTAGGGCCACCATGAGTACAAGATGCAAAGGAAGTCCAGCATGAGAGTTGAGAAAGGGTGACGCACCGTGAATCGATGAAGTCCATAAAAGTCAAATCCAGCATTGGCCACAAGACGGTGGTGGTGAAACCAGAATGTATCAGGACAGACTCCTGCAGAAGTAGGCTGGGGGGTGGGGGTATCAGGGTAGAAAAATGAAGCAGCACAGGCCACGCATGTGTGCGAGAAGGGTGGGGGGCACAAGGGAACATCACAGGGGGGCCAGAGGGGATGGGGATGGCCTGTGGGGACAGAGGGGGTAAACACATGTTGGTGCATGCTTACCTGCTGTCTGAGCAAGGGGTCGGGCCCAGGGTCCGCCTGGTCCAGACAGGTCCAAACAGGAATTGCCCTTTTCTTCGTCAGCCCTTCGCTTCGGACGCCCGGGCGAGAGACGCCCTTGATCTAAGAGTTAAGAGCAGGAAGGAAGAGGCAGGGCTAAGCCGGTGGGTTGTGCTTAGGCCAGGTGACCTAGATCCACTTGCATCTGCTCCCCATCAGCAAAGGAAAATTGTCTGGAGGGCTTCTTAAGTAGGGAAAAGAGCGGCAACCAGTAAGGCACCAGGTGGGCGGGGCTTGCTAAGTGTGGAAACAGAGCGGCAACCTGGAAGACGCCAGGTGGGCAGGGTTTAGGCCACATGACCTAGATCCACTTGCACCTGCTGCCCATCTGCAAAGGAGAAAAGGCTGGTGGGCTCTGTAAGTAGGGAAAAAGAGCAGCAACTAGGAAGGCACCAGGTGGGCAGGGCTTGCTAAGTGGGGAAAAAGAGCTGCAACCGGGAAGGCGCTAGGTGGGTGGGGCTTAGGCCAGGTGACCTAGATCCACTTTCACCTGCTCCCCATCTGCAAAGGAAAAGTGGCTTGAGGGCTCCTTAAGTAGGAAAAAAGAGCGACAACCAGGAAGGCACCAGGTGGGCGGTGCTTGCTAAATCGGGAAAAAGAGCGGCAACCTGGAAGGTGCCAGGTGGGCGGGGAGTCATCAATCCCATGCTTAATGGTGCTATGTGTCATTGTGAGTAGTAGGAGTCTGTAAGAACCAGCAGAACAGAGTAAGATCAAATACAAAAAGAAGCACCAAGTAGGAATACAGCTCTGGGGCAATGTGCTCGCCTTGGAAGCAAGACGACATGGAGCAGCACAAGTTCGATCCCCGGGTCCGCGCTTAGAAACCTCTGGGTATTAAGTGTGTTATAGATAAACTATCATAACCAATCATATGATAGGTACACAGACTTGCCATACCCTACCTAACGGCCCATCTCACTCCCCATTCTCATCCTCAGCTCACCTCCCTGCCACCTCTGGAGTCCCCTGCGATTCCTCTCGTTTCTGCTCTCTCCTAGCTCCCGTACTCTGGAATGATCTTCCGCGCCCTCTACGCACTACTCCTACCCTATCACTTTTTACATCCAACCTCCATGCTCTTGTCCTTTCAGAAGAACCACTTTCATAGCATTCTACACTATCACATCTCCTTGTTCTCCTCTCTCCCTACCCTTCTACAACAACCCTTCGGCACTTCTCTGTCACCCCTTCATCCTAAGTTTGACACTTCCTCTATTATCCCGTTCCTTTTTCTGCTGTCCTCATCCCTGGTTCATGCTTCCACCTTCCCATGCAACATCTGGCCTTAAATTCACATCCCCTCACACATTTTTAAGGACACTGCTCCTCCGCTCTGTAAAACAATGTTATACGTTTTGTAAGCATTTTTGTGCCAAAAATGCTTTTCTTTCCCTGTAATTTCCATTAAATCAAATAAATTAAATAAACATGGGATCTGTGAGAAACCTGAGGGTATTTTCCCAAGTAGATCTCGAGAGTCCCTTATTCAGGTGCCCAGAGACAGGGAGGCTCTCTCAGAACCCAACCCTAGGGGTAGACGAGCGAGGGAGGATCACCTGGGTAGGGGAGCCCGGGGGTATGCTTGCGGGAATATCCAAGGTGAGGCACGGTAGTATGCCAAAGAAAGGGATGAGGAAGACGAGCTTCTTGAAGCTTTTATAGGCTGCACCAACTCAACCTCCCTATCACCTGAGAATCTCATTGGCCAAATCTAATGACTCACCATCTATAACAAATCCTCTAGGATCTCAAACCATGTTGCATTCAGAAACCATCTCTCCCAGAATCCCTGCTGTCCTGGTTCTTACCCGAATATTCCCAATCATTCTTCTCCATATCCCTCTGATAATTAATTCCTGAAGACCCAGTCTACCTTGACAAAACACTTCTGTTCCCACAATCTCCCTTGTTTATTTCAAGATAATAATCCCGGTCATTCCTGTTTACTTCACAAACTTTATCAATCTCACCCTACTCAATTTACCAACCCCCCCCCCACTAGGATGAAGAATATAATTTCTCATGACGCCCCCTCCCCCTTTGACACAAACACTTTTTTACCCTATGGAAGACAGCAAACAAACTCTATTTATTTATTTATTCATTTATTTAGATTTGTGGAGCGCACTACAGCCCACAGGCATCGAGGTGCTATTACATGTAAAAAGGCTTGATTCAGGGTTACAACGAATGCGGCCCAACAGTAGCGTTTCTTGGTTCAAAACAGGTGGTAGAATAGATCAATGCACCATAGGTAATTTGAGTGTTTCGCATGTAGCAATACAGGTGAGTGACTGGTTAACAATCAGTACAGACATAGGTGAATGAAGTATTTGGCAAATAGTACAATTTCATGAGCGATTCATATTGCCTGGGGATATAGGTAAATTAGTCATTAGGCAAATAGTACAATTTCCTGATGGTTCCACATTGTATAGGGAAAACATCCAAGCACTTAAGCGACAGATATCAACGATGCAGGGGAAGGTAAAAGGTGCAAAGTCATACAAATAGCCTAGTCTTAATTGCTTTGCGGAAGGCTGTGTGAGAGTTAATCATTCTAATATGAGAGGGGAGGGAGTTCCAGTGCAAGGCAGCCATCGAGGGAAAAGCACAAACTCTGCAGGTCTTAGGTACAGAGATTCTGTTGGTGTCAGCCATTCTGGTAGGCCTGGTTGAGGTTGACTTGGCAATTCTTTGTACCAAGTAAGGGGGTGCCAGATCATGGACGCATTTATGCGTTCGGGCGAGGGTTTTAAAAACAATCCTCTCTTTGACGGGCAGCCAATGGACTTGCCTCCTCACCTCAGAGATATGGTCCCTTTTGGAGATGCCAGTGGCAGCCCTAAGGGCATTGTTTTGTGCTAGTTGGAGTTAGAGTTTAGCAATTTTCTTGCCAGAAGTCCCTACGAAGAGGGCATTACAGTAGTCCAATCATGACCCAATTGTTGCCCTTGCAATGGTGAGGCAGTTTTGTTGGGATAAGAAGGGTCTGGCTGCATTGAGGAGTTTGGAGTGGTAAGCTGAGGAGGAGGCAGTGGCATTAACCTGTTTGTTCATAGTCAGGTTAGGGTCGAAATAGACACCCAGGGTCTTGACTAACTGGGAGACTGTGATGGGTATATTATCAACAGTGAAGGAGCTGTATTGATTGTCCAATTTACCCAAGGTGGCCGGGGATCCAATTAACAGAAGTGTATTTTTCTCCCTGTTGAGGCATATCCAGTTTTCGGCCATCCAAGATTGGATCGTTGAGTAAATGGAATTGAGGGTGTTCAGGCTGGACATGTAATCACCAGAAAGGGGCATAAGCACCTGGGTGTCATCAGCATAGTTAGTGTATGAGATGCCCAGTGCGTCCAGTAAGATGAACAGAGGCCTCGTGAATAAATTATAGAGGGTGGGCGCAATGCACAAGCCCTGTTGGGCTCCACATTTAATGTGACTTGGATTGGCACATAATGAATCAGAAAAGACCTTCATAACCATATCCTGTAAGAACAAGGTTATCCAGGCACAGGCCCTCTAGGAAAAATTAGCCGCAATGGAGAAATGATGGCAGAGAGTCTTGTGATCCACCAGGTCAAATGCTGCGGATAGGTCAAGGTGCAGAAGGAACACAGGTTTGCCTGCGTCTCTGAGGTCGTCCATTTGGTTTTTTAGGTCTGACAGTGCCGTTTTGAGGCTGGAAACCAGACTGCCGAAGGCCAAGAATATGTTGTATTCTAGGAATTTTTCTAGAGCTGTTTACCTGACATGTCCCGACACAAGGGTCAGGCAGAGTCAGGCAATTGACCAGAATCACACACACCTGATGACCCTTTATTTTCCCCACAGGGATAAAAGGTGGAACACAAGAGCACAGTACTAGCAAGGCTGACCGCACGACGAGAGAGCTATCCAAGCACGGCAGTTCAAGAGGAGGAGAAAGTCAGCGAGTATCGGAGGGACAACAAGGAGAGAAGCGACCTTGCCCTTTCTGACCCAGACCCGCAAAGCCTCCACAGAAGGAAACATAAGATTGTGAACAATAGCCCAAGTGTGTTACAGCAGATGTCAGTTGTACACGGAGTGTGCCTACGCTGATAAGCAGGACAGAGGGAGACTCCTGCTACCGTGGTACCGGCCTTGACTCCAGATAAAGTGAAAATCCAAGCAGTTCATCACAGCCAGTGAGTCAAAGGGGAACCGATAAAGAAACCAAAATGTGTTTAATGAAAATCGCAACGTGGCACATTGAGGAAAGTTCAAAGAACTGTAAATTGTTTATGGAAGACCAACTGCAGAGGGGTCCGGGGACCACGTGGGTGCTGACTCGAGGGACTCTGGTTGATCCTGTGTTGGAAAGAAACTACTGATACCAGAAAGCCCTAAGGAAGCCGTGAAGTTAGGTCAAAGTGGTCATACAGGGGTCTTGCAAAATCCCAGTACAGTTGAAAGTCTTTGATCGACAATTGAGAATGCAACTGAGAATGCAAGGGAAGTGAATCCTGCATCAGAAGAAAGTCAAGGGAATTGTGAAATGGCAAGAGTGAATCCGGTGGAGGGATGCCAATAAAGATGGGCGAAGTCTAAAGACCAAAGAAACAGTGTGTTGACAAATGTGAACCCGTCATGGAACCTGTTTTAAAAGACATTAAGATTTGTGATCTTTGCAAAAGCCAGAGTGAACCCAATGGAGGGAAACAAACGTTCATGGAAGGGTCTGAGCCCAGAAGAGGGGGACTCAGGGATGAAAAGCCAACACCTACCAGAAAAGGCCATAGTGAACCCGACAGAGGGAGGCAAACATTTGAAAAGTGTCTGAGCCCAGGGAAGGGAGATCCAGAGGTGAGAAGCCATCACCCAAGCGACACATGAATGCAATCGAGAAGTCATTTTGAATATACTTGGGGATGTGATAGGCTTACAAGGAACATCTAAGTATACGTTCCATACTGACGGGGGTTGTGATTGGGTCTCTACTGTCAGGTGGGCAACTACATTGGTTACACAAACTATAGAGCTTTTTGATACGTGGCCCTCTGCAATTGGTTTGGCACTCTTTTACCCTTCTGGAATATTCCACATGCAAGCAGCACGCAGGCTACCATAGCAGGTGCAGGGAGGGTCGGCGTGATCGTGCCTCCCCTCCCAATTAGCCCAACATATATTATCACTCTTGCAGTCTACCAGTCAATTAAGGCTTTGAACTTGGCCTTGCAGAAGCTCTCTGTGCCTGAGAATAAAAGGGAGCATCTTCTTGGTTTAGGTGTAGATCGACCCAATGCCTATTTTGATCTGACCATGTGATTGGAGACTGCGTTTTCAAGCTCTTTGCAGCATTTAATATTATTAAATGATGAACTCTTGACGCCTTCAGTGTTTTTCCATTTCACCTCAAACAGAAGTTTGTTTCTTTCTCACGTTACACTGGATGGACAACCAGACTCACGGTGGCCTTGAGTTCTGAGTGCTGGGCCAGCCAAGCCTTTGTTGTATTTCTCCTCCGCCATCAGTTATTTTCCAACTGCGCCACACTGAAGAGCCCCTTCCAATCACAGGATTTCAAGCCTTGCTTAAAGTGCATTGTGGAATATCCAGGTTCTACACATTCCTATGTATTATACATAGGTGCATCGATGCAACTTTTCACTACGTAGTCAGCGTTAAAATCACTTTGTCTACTTGCGTTACTACGTCTGTACAAGTGTAAACTGAGTTAGCATTTTCTTCATCGTTTCTGTAGCATGAGCATCTTCATCTCGGGCCCGAAATGTTGCTTATCTCTACCTCCTCCTCTTCAGATCTTATAGAATATCTATGTTCTTTTACCATGTGCATCTTTTCTGGGTGCGTCAGCTCAACTCTGCATGACGTCACAGGTCTTCCTTTTCCCTAATTTTCACACTTCCTCTGGAACTCTGTCCAAAAGGTCATTATTTCTTTGTGAATGCATATGGGGTTTTCTCAATGGATACCTTGTTTCCAGGATTCTCTTCGGTTCAGGCATCCTCACTGGTGCTGCACGCGTCTCAATTTCTGGTTCCCAACATACAGGCAACATGGGGGCGGTGCTTTTTGGTGGGGGTACTTGACTCCTCCTTTACAGAAACGACACAACCACACTTGTAGGCACAAGAGGGTAGACATTCAGAAGAATAAGCAGTTTAGGTGACTTGGAGAGTAGTAGGCTTGATACATTGTCAGTGCTCTTATAGACCTGTATCCAGGGGCTGGGACTGGAGTCCGAAATTTGATGTGACCCAGAATGGCTTTTGTGAATTTTGTGATCTGGAAAACGGTTGCATGCAAAATGAACACTTGACATAAGTTGGGAAGAAAAGATCTTGGCAGAGAAAACCTCTTTATGTATGGGGCAGCAATCCAGGCATCAGAGTCTCAAGCTCCATAGTGGTGTTTGGGGATTTCCGGTTCGGAGTCAAAAAGTCTGGCAAAGTATTGTTGTGCCGAAATCATACGAGTTCAATTCTCTGTGGTGGCATAATCACAAGTTGTATTAGGTGCACCACCTTATGCCCGGGTGGCCTAAATCAGTCAACTAGACAAAATAGCTTCCACCCTTTACAAGACAGATCTATAATGGAAGCCATCACATTTCTGTCTTTGAAGTCTACTAGCACTGATGGAAGGTGTATCTGTTTTTATGGATATCTTGCCTGTATAGGGAGAAGGGTGTAAGAGGGGCCAATGCAATACTGGATATATCTTGAGTTGGGGAGGCAACTGCAGCAGAGCTGCTACAGGACTAATCATACAGTGTAGGTAATGGAATAATTATCTTGTCTTTGAATTTAAATGTCACTCCCTTGCGTTGTATATACTGAGTAGATATCCAAACTTTGCCCCTGAGCTGGCAAGGGGGTTTAGTTTGTGTATGGTGATTGGCATACTACTGTATATGGTCTTTAATTCTGTACACATGTATTTGTTTGAAAGTTTGCCCAGCAAGGAAACACTGAATCCTCTCTTTAGCTGTTGATAAAGGAGACGGTTGTGACATCACAAGGGGCATCACATTTTAATGATATTCAGTAGATGAGAAGAATAGTCATAATCTCATTGGGCCTCATTACGACCCAGGCGGATTTCGCGGTGCTAAATGCACCGCGAAGCATGGCGGAAAGCCGCCGATAGCGCCATGGGGGTTGGCGGATTTACCGCCCCATTCCGACCTCGGCGGAGCGGTAAATCCCCAATCCCCATTCTGCCCTTCCCCATTCCCATTTTTGCCCCATAGGGTATAATGGGAGTGGGGAAGGAGTTAATTACGCCACCGTAAAATACGGTGGCGTAATTAACAACGAGGTCCCGTAGCGCCATGGTTTTCTCCGGCTGGTAAAACCAGGCGGAGAAAACCTCCATGGCGCTACGGGAACTCGTAGTATGGCGGAGAGGTACGCCATGCACTACGCTGGCGTAATACCCTCTCCGCCAGGGTCCTAATGAGGCCCATTGCCGAGTTACCATAATTAAATCCTTAAAATGGTAAATAATTACACCAATAATCTTCCTTTTAGTGAGGCACACAAGCATCTGGAGTGTTGTTCAAAGCATTGCTTCATCTTGCCAGACAGAGCAGTGCTTTGAGGTTAATACACAGATTTTCATCCCAAAAAAACAGTGAACTTCTGTCTATGAATCGGAGAAGGCTTGTGTACTTGTTTCAGTCACCATGACTGTAAGAGGCACATCTCATTTGAAAACTGTAGCTACAAGGGGATATGCTAATTCAGCTGCTGTGTGAATTTGGGCAGGGTGAAAGAAATGCAATATTTTTGAGGGAACCACTAGCAATGTGGGGGAGGTCTTGGAGGGGTCACAGGGTGCAGCGTAGTAGCTGGGGCTTCTGAGGGTACCCCGCGACATGGACTTGGAGAGGACCGTGCACAAAAAGTTCCATCTGCAGAATGACTGCCTTTTGTGTTGCTGTTGCGTGTTTCACATATTATACACGGCCCATGGAGATAGAACTGTTTGAGGGATCTTGTAAGTAGCCATAAGCATGTTGCCCTGCAAAGCAGGCATTCTTTTTCATTGTGTTTAGGGATCCACTATGAATTCCTTTTCCAACTCTTGAGTGTGGGTCTCTTTTATCTAATGCAACGATTATCAGTAGGTTTGGTGGTTAATTAAATGATCTTTTCAGGTAACAGAAAGGAAAGCTAATCAGGGAAATAGAATTTTCCCTAAGACAAGAAGCTTGGTCTACCAACACACGCTGATCATATAGAAGTATCATGTGTCTTAACTTTGAGGGATTTCTCATGATTGGCTGCAGACCGGGGTCAATCTTGTTGGAGGAAAACGTACCAACTCCATATAAGATACATGAATGAAGAAGGATTGAAATTGGAACATGGGTTCAATCCTTCTTCATTCGGGTCCCAAGAAAAGTTCTATTTCTCCAGCATGGGGTCTGGCATGGATTCACATGCTCATGAATATTCCCCCTCGTCAGGCCGGGAATCCTCAATAAAAGAAAAAACAGTGTCTCCTTGACTTTATAACTATATTTCTCCTCTAAATCAATCACTGTCCTCTGGGTCACACTGCCCCCATCCAATGACAGTACTCTCCATAAGCCCCACCTCCGGCAGCTAACTTCATATTCGTACTGCATGCTTCCGTGTTGGATGTCCTCGAGTTCCTCTATGAGCTATTTGTATGTTTTTTCCACGTTCTTTCACGTAAAAGTAAAATTTTTGTTTCCACCAGTGCCTGTGTGCTTTTTCCTCATCGTCCGGCAACACGGAGCGGTTGTTGGTGAAGCTTTGCCCCATCAAGGGCAAAGATTCGTCAAAGTTTCTGGAAGGCCGTGTTGGGCCTACTTCGTGCCCTCCGACCATGACAGAGGAGAAGAAGAAGGGTAAGACCCTCTTCAGGCCCTGCACCAAATGCGGGCTATGGAACGTCTTTGTGGAGGACAAACGTCTACAATGTCTTTACTGCCTGCAGCCGTACCACACTGAGGTGGGCTGCAAGATATGACTGGGCTTCTTGAAGAAGACAATAAATAAAAGACAGGCATAGCAGTCTGGCATCATGGCTAAATTCGAACAAGGCTTCTGCCGTGTGATCTGCGCAGGTTCATGCCTCGGCCAGGACCGGCCGGTATGAAGAGCGGTTTCCCTCTTCAAAGAGATTAAAGTCCTTTGAGGTCACCCCAACCATGGGGTTCCAAGATAAGGCCAAAAACCGCAAATCGGATTCCACCGGGTTGGCCACTGATGCGATTCCCAGGTTGGATAAGCCGCAATCAATATCACTGTCCACCTCTGTAGCCAGCCTGCCATTGAGCTCCTCCTCAAAGAGGCAGTCATCCACCCCGGCCGAGTTATGGGATAAATTAGAAAAGCCTAGGCCATAAGAAGAGAAGAAGGCCACACAGCCCAAGCAGGCTCAGCCGGCGCAGCCAAAGTCCTCGTCAACCCCTTCATTGACACCTGCTGTGATGACCATGGCGGTGGTAGGTGCCGATCCAACAAGGGTTGCTTCTACGGCCCAAAGGGTATCCCTGCCTCCAAGGTGTGCCAAGGCTGCAAGCGCCCCTGGGGGGGGGGGAGGCACTGGCCCAGATCCTGGTTCAAAACCCCCAGGGAGGAAAAGGAGAGAGGGGGGTCGATGAGCTCCCAAAACAACCCTCCAAGATAGGCATTCAACCAATGGACATGTCATCCACGGACGACGACGATGAAGAGTCCGTCAATACAGTCCACAAGGAAGACGACCGCAGCGCAGGGCTTAGGGATCCATTGTTCCCTTTGCAACCAAGGGACATATCCATGGACATCCTGTTGACTCATCACACCCTGGTGATGGAGAACCAGCAGAGGTTGCCCCCAGCACCGACACCTGTGGTGCCGCCGGCCTCTGACCTGCCTCCGTGTAAGAAGAGAAAGCATCATCCGAGGCCTCCACATTAGCCTCCTCCACAACGTCAGGCCCCGACTCCACCAGCGGACCCGGATACGCACACGGACACTGGTACGGCCACGGGAACCGACGAAGATGAGGACTTCTTCCCGCAGACGATGAATCACTCCACCTGAAAACCCCTCATAGAGTCTCTCCACTCGATGATCTCCATGGCCTCCCAGCTGTTCCAGCTGGTGCCCGAGGAAACCAGGAAAGAGGGCTTGTTGTATCAGAAACGAGAGTCCAAGAGGAAGACGATCATGGTGGTGCCCTTTCTGGATAACATTTGGGAGGAAGGCCTAGCTCTCATGAAGAACCCATGCAGGGTTCCAACAGAACAAGACGGGTTGGAGAAGAAATATAGGGTGCCGGACTCCGCGCCCATGTTCTTGACGTCACAACCGTCGCCGGACTCGGTAGTGTCGGCTGCCGTAAGAAAACATTCGGCTAATCCGCTTCATCATCATCAGTTCCCCCGGAGATCGAGGGGAAGAAGATGGATGCCATGGGTAAGAGAGTAATTTACACAGCAGCCAATGCTCTGGCTATCTTGATCCAGTATGACCGGAGCTTTGGTACAAGCTGGGCCCGATCCTGGAATTCCTCCCCGACAACAAGAAGATGGAAGCTCTCGCCCTCTTTCAGGAAGGGGAAGTGGCATCGGACCGTGCTATTACGGTGGCAGTGGACATCGCCGACACAGGTTTCCGGCAGATCGGAAACTGAGTCTTCCTTCATTGTCAGGGATGGTTGAAGGCCATGGACATTTGTTAGGATGGTAATGCGAAGGTGCTGGACATGCCCTTCGACTGAGAAAATCTCTTCGGGAAGGCAGTCAATGAATCCCTTCAAGCCATAAAGACAGATACGGAGACAGCACGTTCCCTTGGCACTCTTCAACAGCATTGCTTGTCTTCTTTTTCGCACCTCCAGGGGTAAATTGAGCAGATTATCCAAGCAATGCTCCACATCATACAGACAACCTCAGCGATTCTCTTTACAGGAAGCCTGCAGAGGTCGTTCGCAGGCCTACAGTAATGGAGGTCAGCATCGCTGTCGTCGGCAAGGCAGGGCGCTGGCGTCCAAGCAAGCCTGAATTGGCTAAGATGTCTGGCCCCCACTCATGCACCCCAGTTGGCGGCCAGCTGACAAGGTTTTGTCAGCAAGTGGAGGAAGATCACCACTGACAGATGGGTGCCAGACACTCTCGCCCAGGGACACAGCTTGGAGTTCTAACACAGGTGCCCTCGTAGTCCACTGGTTCCTCGTCAGGAGCTCCACACCCCTCAGCTCCTGGAAGAAGTGCGAGCCATGTTACGGAAATGGGCACTGGAGCTCATTCCCCAATGACTCATGGGGTTCCAGGGTCTATTCCAGATACTTTCTGGTAAGAAAGAAGACAGGGGGTTGGAGACCCATCCTGGACCTGCACCATCTAAACAAGTACCTGAAGTCCCAAAAACGGATGGTCACGTTGCAGCACGTGCTTGCCAAACTGGAGGAAGGGTATTTCTTGATGTCGTTGGACCTAGACGATGCGTATTTCAATGTCCATATCCAAGGGGAAACATCAAAGGTTCCTACGGTTCGTGGTGCAAGAGCAGCACTACCAGTTCAAAACCCTACCATTCGGCTTGAAATCAGCCCCAAGAGTGTTTACAAAATGCCTGGACCCGGTGGCGGCCCATCTGGGTCTGCAGTGCATACGCGTAGACCCATACCTGGATGATTGGCTGATACGTGCCCACTCTTGAGATCTGGCCGACGAGCACATGAAGGAGACCGTCTGCCTTCTGACAGAGCTGGGATTCTCCGTAAACTCTCCGAAGTCCTGCTTGATGCCATCGCAAAACAGACTCAAAGCGGTGGCTTGTTTGGCGTCGCCCTCGGAGGAGAGGCTATCAGCCATTCAAGGGAAGGTGCAACGACTGTCATTAGCAAAGACAGCTACGGTCTACGCCATCAAGTCGTTGCTGGGCATGATATTGTCTGCATCTACCTCATCCGACTCTGCAGGTTGCAGATGTGAACCCTCCGGAACTCTTGGATGCACGTTGGATACAAGTGTCCAGGAGTTTTGTAGACAAGATCCCTCTGATCGAGGTGTTCTGGCGGGCAATAGAGCGTTGGGCAGGGCGCTCCCACATCACCTAGGGGAACGGGATTTCAAACTCGCCATAGCAGGAGACAGTCACCATGAACGCCTCACTGGAAACTTGGAGGACTCACACCGGATGTCTACACGGCAGAGGTCTGTGGCTTCCAGAGGAGAAGGATTTGCACATCAACATCCTGGAGCTATGGGCAGTGTTCTGGGCCGTCAAGTCTTTCCTACCATCTCTGAAGGGCAAGGTGGTGAGGATCTTCACGGACAACACCACCGTGATCTACATCAGGAAGCAGGGGGCACTCGATCCACCAGTGCTCTACAAGGAAGCTCAGGACTTGTGGCACTGGGCCATCGGACAGGGGATGTTCCTCATCCCTCTTCACCTGGCAGGCACCAAGATTACCATTGCAGACTCCCTTATCAGGGAGCTGCGATTCTGCTACGAGTAGTAACTTCATCAGGATCAGGTGTATCACCTGTTCGTCAAATGGGGCAGAGCCCCGATCGATCCTTTTGCCACGGCGGCAAACTCCAAATGCCAGAAGTTTGCCCGTAGATTCCACCAACCGAGGAGCTTGGGGGACACATTCTTCTTCCAGTCGGTAGGTCTGCTTCTATATGCTTTCCTCCCGTTTCCCCTCCTGCTACGCATCAACACACTAAGACCGTGTCGATGCAAGATGATACTCACCGCCCCGGCGTGGCTGAAGCAGATTTGATATCCGGACCTACTCAGCTTGTCAGCGTTGCCTCCAGTCAAATTGCCAGTACTCTCGTTTACTGCAGTCTGGTCTCTCAGTGGGACACAGCGCTTTTACAGCAACTTGTCCCGCTGGAGACAAGCACCTTCGTGTACATAAATAACAGAGTGGTGACTATGACAGACTAAGTAAATTCAGGCAGGTGCCTTTTTTACTTTTAGAACTCGTATTCCTTTTCGAAGCAGTTTGAAAGAAGGACTCTATTTCCATATGAGTCCCTCCACAGGTCAGTGCAGTGACCCTGACCTAATTTTTGGTAATAATATAGTGAAACTATAGTCACAAGTAACCTTTTATTAAATAGTTTTTATTTTCATTACATTTTCAGAAAGAGTATTCCAGATATCCATACCTGAAGAAGGGCTTGACGCCCAAAACGCGTAGTAGAAGATATGTGGACAAGTCCAGTTCTTACATAGACAGACATCTCCTGTCAAGATATCTGGAAATGTTTCACTTCTTAGGACAATTATAGGTTTACCTTTTTGAAAACTGTGTAAATTTAACATTTTGTAATTGTTTACTTTTGTATTGTACTGAAGCACCAAGTGGTATAATGATGTTTGTTTCATTTGTATTGTTCTGTAAATCTGAGGTAATATACGATATTACACTTTCCCTTTTGAACACTTTATCTCTAAAGTATTTCTTTGAGTCTTTTTGTGATTGAATTCTTAACTAAGAACTTTACAAATGACCAGTTGTTTAGGTTGTGCCATTGTTTGTATCCTGAGGTCTTTGAGGTACCATCCCTTTGTTCATGTCTTTGATCTGGTAGCACAGATCCAACAAGGAGCACCTACAAACATATATAAAAAATAAAAAATAAAAACATTTAAACCCTCACTTATATAGACTTTTAGAAATGAAATATTGTGTGCACCTCTTCAAACCAATTAGTCCTATGCTGCAAGCAAACATATCTGACTTTCCACTAATCGAGATTGGTACTGCGTACACACTCCTCCTTCATGCTGACGATTCTGTCAGAATTCCACCTCAACAAACCTTTAGTGTTGCCTGTTTTCTTCCCGAAGCATTCGTCGCCGGCGGAGAGGACCTTGCATTGCTCAAAGTTGCACGTGCCTTGTAGTTCTACGTAACACGCACAAAGAGTTTTCGGAAGACTTCTTAATTGTTTGTGAACTTTGTTCCTGTGAACCATGGGCAGGCCTTGTCCAAGGCTTCCATTTCAAGGTGGCACTCCGGCTGCATCATGCACTGTCTTCGGCTGGCGAACCAGCCTCTGCCGGGCTGTCCGAGAGCCCATTCCACCAGAGCGATTGCTGCAACGAGGTTGTTCCTTTCTGGTGTGCCCCTGCTTGACACCTGCAGGGCTGCTACGTGGAGGTCCACGCATACCTTCACAAAGTTCTACTGCGTCGACAGGGTTTCCAGGGAGGAGTGCAGAGTCAGCCAGGCAGTGCTACCCAACCTGTTCACTTGAGGTGAGTCTGTTCCAGGGGTAAGTGTGAATTGCTTCTGTTGAGCCTTGCCACCTCCAATGGTTGTGTAATGTGGTACAGCTGTGGATTCATTATTCATGAGGATGTGAATCCATGCCAGACCCCATGCTGGAGAAGGTTTATGTTACTTACCTGTAACTATTGTTCTCCAGCATGGGTCTGGCATGGATTCACATGCAAGCCCTCTCTCTGTCCCCCTCTGCGGCTCTTCTTGGTCATACTGCCACTTTATGTGCTTACCAAATCTGAAGATGGCTGCCAGAGACAGCGCTTAGGGAGAGGACTGTCATTGGATGGGGGCAGTATGACCCAGAGGACAGTGAATGATTTAGAGGAGAAATACAATTTTAAAGTGAAAGGGAAACAGTTTTTTCATTTCCTGAGGATTCCCAGCTTGACGACAGGGAATATTCATGAGCATGTGAAGACCTATGCTGGAGAACAATAGTTACAGGTAAGTAACTTAAACCTTCTTCACACTTTTGGTCGATAATGTATCTTCTACACAGGGCATCTGCTTTTGTATTTCATATCCCAGGTTGTATGCAATAATGAAGTAACAACGAGAGAAGAAATGTACTCTCTGATTAGTGTGTTTGTTGTTCTTAAGGTAGCCCAGATTGTGATGCTCTGTAATTGTTGTTTTATTACAAAAGGCCACTTTTAGGTTGTATCGCCACCCTGCTATGGAGGAGTTCTTTATTGCCAGCAGTTCCTTCACCCCCAGGGACACTCTTTAATGGTTTCTAAACATTTATAATTGAGGTGATGTTGCTCCAGGCCTCCCTCGCCTGTGGATATTGTTTTTCTCGGGGGGTTGGTGGGGTCCATCCTTTCGCCTATATTATTCAACGTGTTTATGGAGGTACTGGGAGCTCTAACTGATGGCTGTGCCATCTCCATCCCTCTATTTGTGTACGACACAGAACTATATCCATGTGAGTAATCGGTAGCTGTTCATCTTCATGGGAGATGTGCCTCCATGATTGAAGCTTAGATGGCCCAGGCAAGTTTGAAATGTTATACTCTAAAAGCATAGTGTCTTCTGCATAATACTCTGGACTAGTACAGTCCTGATGGTCAGTTATGACTCAGCAAGGGGTTGCCCAGTCTCTCTGCTTCTTGTTGGACACAAAATATTTCCTTTGATCTCCTGTTTCCAAGATAGCCTAACTAGTTCAATTTCAGATTCATCACAAAAGGAACATTTTCCTCTCCAGCAACGTGTTTCAATCACCAATGTTAGCTCCTATATTGTATCATATCAGTGTAAGGAATGATCATTTGATTGGTGTTTCTGAAGATGCCCTGTGACTATTAAAATCTGCACTTCATTCAGCTGTCTGCTTAGTCATATTAGTCCACAAACACCATCATATGTCTCCCCTGAAGGCATCATTCAAGGCATCACTTAATTGGCTGCCACCTGAATCTAGAATCGTCTTCAAACTGAGTTCTGTGGTATATTAGGCTCTGATCTTGTGTAGTCTTGTTATTTGGCCTCCAAACTTCTGCTGCAGATTGGTGCATACACATTACGCAGCAGGGACCAAGAAACATTATAGATCCTATGCTGGCAAAAGCACAAACTGAGAAACAGACCTTTTCACTTGCATCTCCAAGATTCTGGAACTACGTGCCTTGCACTTTACGACAGGCCCTCTCATGTTTAGCCTTTTCATGTGAACTTAAAACCTTTTATTCAGTAAATCGATCTGCTTCTGATGTACAATTGTTTTTGCTGCCATTTTAACTGTTTTAGCCTATCATTGCCTTTTCTCAGCTTTTGCACTTTTTATGAAATTTCGACTTCACTATTATGTGTTTTCATTGTGTAGTGCCCTGTAAACTCGATCGTGCAAGGTTTACACTTCATCAAGTACTTTTAAGAAAATACATTGTTTTGGGTCTGGGGGTGTGGGGTGCGGTATTCCGAATGAGTCTTTTTGTTCGGCAGGGTGGAGTGTGGCGTGGAAAAAGCGGGTGGGGGACGGAGGGGTTTTTTTGTGTGTCAGAGTGTCTTCTTGTGCACAGCTTTAGTTCAGAGTGTCCTCTATTATGTGATCTCCAAAGTGATCCACAGGCAGAATAAGGGTGGTCCCAAACTAGTACGGCCCTTTTGGAGGGTCAAGAGCCCATTGACTGGCATTTTCGATGATCTCTGATACTGATGGGGTGAAGAGAATGGAAAGCTTCAAGATGATCACCTGGAACATAAGGGGTGGCAGATGCCCAGATAAATTTAGGAAGGTTCTTCTATACTTGAGGTGCCATGACATCAAAATAGCATTCCTTCAGGAGACGCATTTGATGGGTCAGTGTGAGAGCAGGTGGGCGGCTCAATGGGGGTGCCATCAATACTACTCCTCGTACTCCTACTATGCGAGAGGGGGGACTATTTAGGTTCTGCCTCCTAGAAGTGATCAAGGACCAGGAAGGTAGGACATTGCTGTTAACTGGGTACATCAAAGGGATAAAGTTCTCATTGGTTAATACCTATGCAACGAACATGGAAGACCCCTGCTTCTTTGAATCGGTTACTAACCACTTGTCCCCAGTGCCGGATTCCCTTCTACTCTTGGGGAGGAAACTTCAGTACCATGTAAAATTATGACATGTACTGTGGGGGCGTACAGCAACAATCTAGGGCTGGTCGGAGGCTGATGGATATGATATCTGTGCCTTCTATGATTTGGTGGATGTGTGGTGGGTGCAACATGCAGTGCAAAGGGACTATACATTCCATTCCTGGTTGCACCTCACAGCCTCCAGGATTGACCTTATTCTGGTTTCCAGACAATCAAAAATTCACCTGGGGTCTTGCAAGATTATGCCACGGATGCAATCGGACAACTCACCGGTGTCACTAGTGTTTCATCCTTGGGTTGGGTGTGAAGGAAGAGAACTGGCTGTTTTAATCGCTTAGGGACACAGTCTTTTATGGGGAGCTGCTTTCCGATATATAGGTCTTTTTCTCCACCAGCAGTGGCACGGTCAACTCTGCCGTGGTGTTATGGAAATCCTTCAAATGTTATGTCGGTGGCGTCTGTGTGGGAAAGCAGGCTGGGATATTGAAATTGATTAGAACGGAGTTGGGAGCCAGTGAGGCTAGATTGAAAGATTTAGAGTGCCGGTATCAAGAAAATAGGGACAGGGGTTTAATGGCAGACATCTGCAAGGAGCTGGATACGTTCCAAGTGACTGCATTAAGGGAGCGCTGCTATTTACACTGTTCTGCACTGATTAAATAGTATGGGTGGGCAGAAGATGGGGGCCTTCTTGGCATAGCTCCTTTGGGGCCGAATGGCAACCGACTCAGGTAGACCGCATAAGGAACTCCAAGGGGGAATCCGTATTTGAGACAGCTGTCATCAGAGAGGTGTTCCGGGAGTATTACAGTACCTTGTTCTTGTCCCAAGGGGACTGATTAGACAAAGGCATAAGACAGTATCTGGAGGGAGTGGGACTATACTGGCTGTTACCAGAACAAAGGGTAGGGAAATCACTGGGCCCAGATGGTCTAACTTGAGAATTTTAGAAGGCTTATAGCCATGTTGTGGCTCCATATCTGCTCCAGGTATATCAAGAGGAGGTGCAGTGGGGCACCATTCCACCAATGCTCAGGGAAGCTAGGATAACGCTACTGCACAAGGAGGGGAAGTCAGTCGAGAAGGCCCATTTCCCTGATTAACCTGGATAATAAAATCATTGCCAAATTGCTACCGAACAGGCCCATCCCTTCACGGAGGATCTAGTTTCAGCAGCTCAATCGGGGTTCATCCCGGGGAAGAATACAACTTATGGGCTCCCGTGCTTTTTCAGCCTCCTTGAGGGGGTGGACAAGGATGTTCTGGCGATTGCGGTCCTGTTAGACGATGAAAAGGTATTCGACTCGATTGAATGCCCATCCATGTTTGGTACACTTCGGCAAATTGGTCTGGGTCGGCATGTCCTGGCATACGTGGCTTTGTTACATGATTCTTCTATAGCGCGAATAGCCATTAATGGAGAACGATTGGCCCCCTACAACTGCTCCCTCTTGCCCTTACTCTTTGTATGGCCATTGAGCCGTTGGCTGCGACATGGTCATCAAGATGGTGGTGGTGCTGCCTACATTTCTCTATTTATTCCAAAATCTCCCTGTCATTCTTCCCAAATGTTTCCTTAAAAAGTTACAAGGGATACTGGTGGGGTTTCCGTGGGTGGGGAAAGTCCTGCGAGTACACTGGGAGGTACTCACACAGTCCTATTGCGGTGGGGACCTAGTGCTCCCAGTCTTTGAACACTATTATTGGGCGGCGCAAGCCCACTTTATATCGTACTGGTATGAGACGAGACCCAGTAGGCCCCATGTCCAAATTGAGTGAGTGATTGCAGCTCTGCACCAATCCTGGGGGGCTCATCAGAGGAGAGGGAGCATCGGGGTAGTTGCCAGCAAGTCTGTGGCATGGAGGAAGCTGGGGGATAAAGTAGGAGTGGCAATACTGTACTCCCCTACACTCCTGGTAAAGCTTATCCAAGGCCTGAGGATTACCAGGGAGAGGGTATACACAGCCCTAATGGATAAACTGGGTATTAGGAAGCTAGGGGAGTTTTACACAAATGGTATCTTCCTGAACTTGGAGGAATTTAAACAGAAGGGGGGGCGACTTCTTTAGATATGTTCCTTTATTTCAGGATTAGGGATGACTTCAAGGCCTTCTTCCCATCGTTTCCACAAAAGCCACTCACCTTTCCCCTACTACATGAGATGATAGAGGCACAAAGTGAAGGGAGGTTAATCTCCCGGATTTATGAAAGGATGAGTGTCGCCATGCCGGGGACAGGAGAGGTGGCAAAGCAGAGGTGGGAGAAGGCACTTGGTATGGAGATATGTGAGGTGGCATGGGCCTACATTATGACCCACACTCAAAGGGTGTCCCTGAACATGCAATATAAACAAATACATTTTAATTACATGCATCAGACCTATTACACACCATCAAAGTTACATAAGTACTACTGGGAGGTATCAGGAGAGTGTTCATGGTGTGCAGTTGCTGAGGCCAATTTTATACATCTTGCCTGGAGTTGCCTGCTGATTTCACTGTTCTGGGGGGAAGTGTTGACACGCTGTCTGCAATTCTCAAAGAAGCAGTGGCAGCAGACTGCTTGATGGTGCTGCTAGGTCTTGCCACGCACCTGGGCTGGCCGTATTGGCAGTTGGCAGGCTTATTGCTGGTCTTAGGTCGAAGGAGGATGGCCATGACATGGTGGATGGGACCGGGGCCTAAGAATGAACAATGGCTAGTGGATATAGCTTACTGTCATGTCTTTGAGGGGGCATACATTTGAACATTGCCACTGCATGCTCGCCCGCCAGATGTTTGGGGACCGTATGTGCAGTTCTTGTTGAAGGAGGGTGACGCAGCAACAGTATCGACTGAGCTGGCCGCACATGGACTCGATGAGGAGAAAATGGACTGTGCTTGTTGGCCCTACTGAACTGTTGTAGTGGTATTGAATATCCTGGGGGATCTGGAGGATGGTGCAGATAAGCGCCTCTTTTATTTTCGCAAGTGATGACACTCTGAATTGTTATGGTATGTTTTTGTTGGTATGTGTTCTTGAAAACCAATAAAGTTTAAAACAAAAATAAAATAATTGGATCTCTCTTTTGTCTACATTGGAAACATTGGTGTAATTGAAGCATTTGCTCTCTTTCTCTCTTAAGGGGTAAATAGTTAGAATCAGGTGGAGGTTTTGTCTCATCCTCTAAAAGAGGATATTTCATCCGCGTCAGGAATTCAAAGCACCTGTTTTCTCCTCAGCATTCCCTCTCATGTTGCTCTAAACTAAACAAAGTGTAAGAGTCAGCAACACAGCCAGGGGTGTTAGCAGACAAACCATAGAAAGGATAGCATCTTTAAGTTCCACTTGTAACCCTCTATTTTTATTTATTGTGCTATGGTTTAAATTAATAAACCTTTCACAAAAATATAAAAAGATACCCATCACTGTAATACATATAATAAATACATAATCCATTAGAAAGTAGCATCACCATATAACATTCAATATCATTTTACATACAGAAAGATAGTCAAGAACAACATTAGTGAGTAGTATTTCAATATAGAAAATTAGGTAAAAGGGGCAAAAAGAAATTCTAACATTATTTTTAGATCCATCATTCCTAACAAGAAAATCATTCCGTTACCATTCAATGAGACCCAAGTATCTAAAAAATCCTAATATCCTGACAGTCAATGCTGCAGAGGTTTCAGGAAAATACTGATACCATAAAGCGTCCGACTCTATGCAGTACATATCAGGTGAATATTCCCCCAGAAAATGGCTATGAAAGTCTCCCTTGCAGATTCTTTTCTGCAAAAGTGACAGTCGAGGGTCGGGCATTCTAGTTTATCACCTATCTTCCAGATTTCACCCGTTGAGATTACATTTGGAACCTCATAAATAAAGATATTAACGTTGCATTGGGAAATGTTCCCAAGTAAGCGGGTAAAGTGCCTCTTTTCTTATGTTTACCGGCAATGTCATAGTATAGCTTGTTTTTGGTTAGGGCTGAAAAGGTTTTAATCTAATTGCCAGAGACGTTGTTTCACAAGGGTCAGAGAAACAATCAGGTGAGTCTGGGTACAGTCCATTTCTTCCAATAGCTTATTACATGAGGAAGCCCAATTAATTCGATATTCACCACTGTTTTACAATAATAGCTTCTGTAGATTACAAAATTGGTTATCCAGAGGTGGAGATATTATCTTCCTCAATCGACAAAGTGCGTTCCAAGCCACTCCGCTATGCAGGGACAAAAGACCCAGCTCAAAGCACACGTTTTGCCACAATCTCGCTTGCAGTGAGTTTTTTGATCCCCATTCAAAAGAAAGCATAGTTTACAAACCATACATTCCTTTTGGTGCCACATTAATTTTGCAATACTTAATGGTAGGGAGCAGCGAATACCTCTGATACTTACAGTTGATCTTTGTCATCTTTGAAATAAGGGAGTCAATCTTCAACTGTAATACTACAACTGCAGCAGCCTTATTCATTCTATTAAGAATCAACATACCTAAGTACATGTAGCGATCCGTGGTTGCAAGAATCATATTGTCCCAAGACCAACTGTATCTTGCCCTTAACTGTGGAGAACCGCATAACTTTTGTTTTATCTTTGTTTATCTTAAGGTCGTTATCAACTGCATATATATGTAACGCTGATTACATCCTCTGTAAACCAATCTGTGTGTGATCTAAAAATGGGCATGCCATCAGCATAAAGCAATCATTTAAACTTGTGTCACCCAAGCGAGGTGACCCAAGGGAATGCTTGTCTATAGCATTGCCTAAATCTGATAAGAAGATGTTAAAAAGACAGGGGGCCAGTACTCACCCCTGTCTAAGACCTCTTTCCATAAAGATCTTGTTGGTTACATTTTCCATCTAGGTCAAGCCGCACCTGTTTGCATGTGTCCGTATCCAGATGAACCCGAATGTTAAGCAAGCCTTGTGGAAGGCCCCAATGAGATCGTTTCTGTCACAATCTCTCTTTATTTACTGGATCGAAAGCATTTGAAAAATCATTAACGTGAATTAGATCTAGTAAAGGCTTGAAGTATTTTAACTATTGTCACATTCACTGACGTATTGTAACGCTCACCTGATTCCCGTAGAGGCGCCGGTCTTGACTGGGCGTATACCGTATCTTCAAAGGTGATGTGTAACACACGGCTGGCTCTTTGGGCTGGACCTCTGTGCACTGTATGTGTGACTCGAAGGGTAAGATGTCTGCAGATAGAAAATATGGGATTAAGGAACTGGGTTATTGAATGTCTCTCTCTTCTTCCCTTTCTCTTCTCCTGTAGAACCCCAAAGGTTAACGCTCTCACCTTAGGTAAGTGAACGCCGTGCTCTCCATCTGCCTCGGGGCAGGGTGCTGTAACCAGTTTCTTCACTGGATAAGGGGAGCAGGCCTCTTGACTTCAGAGGACTGCTGTCCGTCGTTTACTGCACGAACGGTAAGTTTCGAGTAATTCTAATGTCTTTAAAGTCTTTAGTAATGATGTTACTTGTTCTGCAGGGTTCCGGCGATGGCGGATGACGGGCTGAAGTGAGTTGAAGATGGAGCCCGTGTGATGAATAGAAGCGCCTGGAAGCACGTAAGTAAGCGCTTGTTGCCTGCTTCACGATGCGCTCTAACTGTCTTTTTATTTTGCAGGTACAAGTTCGGAGCGGCTGCAGGGTGCCGGAATACCCACTGGGTTAGATGTGGAAAGGAGTAATGGCACGTGAGTATTAAAGTTCCCCAATGTCTTTAAACGCACCTTGTTTTGTCTTTCAGATGCGGGATGCAGTGCCGAAGGCCTCCGGAGCGTGCGAAGAGTTGGTAAGCTTTTGTCTTTCAGATGCCGGAATGCAGTGTGAAGACCTCCGGAGCGCACGAAGAGTAGGTAAGCCTTTGTCTTTCAGATGCCGGAATGCAGCGCGAGGCGTTGGTGACAGCCGATGGACCAGGTAAGTGAAGAGCTGTCACTGAAGACCGTAATGCTAACCTGTTCTTTCTTGTCTTTATAGGTGTTGCTGAAGACTGGATTCAGGATGGTAAGCCTTTTTCCTTAGGCCCAGGATCAGATGCAGAAGACACAATGAGCGTTCTGCTGCAGAGGATGCAGAATAACGCAAAGCAAGATTCATCCATCGGGTGTGGTTTAAATAGCCTCCTGTAGTGCTTAGGTAACTCCTTCCACAGCCACGCCTAGGTAAGAAAAGAGTTCCTGCTTTCCAGAAGAGTTCCAGTGTTCTGAATCTAGGGAGTGGCTCCTGCCCCACCCAACAGGAAAAGTAGTTCCAAACAGAAGAGGATCAGAGGCTCAACTGGCAGGCAAGTAAGCAGCATGGTCTGCTGCAGATAAGTCCACCCAAGCATTATGAGCCCGGCGCTTCCAGCGCTGGGACTGGGCATATTTATGAGCCTGGTGCCACTGGTGCCAGGACTGGGTCCAAAAGGTCCCAATTGGGACTGGTTGGCACTCGGAACCTGGGTTATGGATCTGCTTCCAAGGGAGTTGGGAAAACCCTGACCTTTTGGAAGCAGAGATCATGACAGTACCCCCCCTCAAGGCCCCTCCCAAACCGGGCTTCTCCGGGGGTTTTGTCTTGTCAGGAAATGTTCGGTGAAATCTTTTGATTAGGCGAGGAGCGTGGACATATTCAGCAGGTTCCCAGGATCTCTCTTGGGGGCCGTAGCCTTTCCAGTCAATTAGGTAAAATAGTTTAGATTTGGAGATCTTGGAGTCCAGAATGCTTTTGACTTCAAACTCGAGTTCTCCATCAACTAGGATAGGTTTTGGAGATTTAGTTAGTCGGGTTTGAGGTTGCACGGGTTTTAATAGAGAGACGTGGAAGACCGGATGTATCTTCATGTGCGGGGGCAAGTCCAACTTGACCGCTACTGGGTTTACTATGGTAGTGATGGAATAGGGACCAAGGTATCTTGGGTTGAATGTGCGTGGCCCTTTTAGAGGTAGATATTTGGTGGATAACCAGACTTGATCCCCTACTTGATATTGAGGGGCTTCCTTCCGATTTTGATCTGCTCCTTTCTTGTATTGTTCTTTAGCCCTTTGAAGGTGAGAAACAGCTTCCTTAAAGGCTTGGGTGATTGTAGAATGCAGGTAGTCTACTGCTGGTGTTTCAAGATCTTGGAGGGGATCCAACTCCGAGGTTCGAGGGTGACTGCCGTACAAAAGAAAAAACGGGGTTTTCCCAGTTCCCGAATGGACAGAGTTATTGTAGGCATATTCGGCTATCCAAAGGATGTCTTTCCAAGTTTTTTCAGTTTGTTGCAGCATGCAGCGTAAATACTGTTCCAGAGTTTGATTGGTCCTCTCGGTTTGTCCGTCGGTCTGAGGGTGGTGACTGGTCGATAGTCTCACATCAATTTGAGCCGACCGACAGCAACTTCGCCAAAAATGAGAAATAAATTGACTACCTCGATCCGAAATTAGAACTGAAGGAAAACCGTGCAGTCGGACGATGTTTTCGAGAAATTCTCCGGCCAGAGTTGCTGCTGTTGGCAAGCCTTTGAGCGGAATGAAATGCGCCATCTTGGAGAATAAGTCCACGATTACTAGAATCGTATTGTATCCGGAGCATGGAGGTAGATCGGTGATGAAGTCCATAGAAAGCGTATGCCAAGGGCGAGGTGGGATGTCAATAGGGCGTAAGAGGCCTGCTGGTCTTTCCTTTTGACTCTTGTTTTGGGCGCATACTCCACAGGACATTATAAAGTCTCTGATATCTTTTTTCCAAGACGGCCACCAGAAGTAGCGCTTGATCTTTTCTGAGGTCTTGGCCATACCGGGATGTCCTTCCATTAAAGAATCGTGATAACAAGAGATTACTTTTTTCTGTAAATCTGTGCTGGGTAGGTATAATCATTCTTGGAAATACAATAAATTGTCCTTTACTGCAAAGTCCTTTCCCTGCTGATGCCAATTCTGTATGTCTGCTGGAGTTACAAGTTGCCTGGCTTTATCCTTAACTTCCTCTATGGATCCTGTGGCGATTACACCCAGAATTCTTTGTTCGGGAATGATTGGTACAGGTTTAGGGTTGATCAAGTGTTCTTCCACTCCCATCCGAGAAAGGGCATCAGCTTTACCGTTCTTTGTACCAGGTCGATAGGTAATTATGAAGTCAAACTCGGCAAAGAATAATGCCCAACGGAGCTGTCTAGAGGATTGGGCTTTTGCGGTTTTCAAATATTGCAGGTTTCGGTGATCCGTAATCACAGTAACGGTGTGTCGGGCCCCCAGCAGATAATGCCGCCAAGCCTTAAAGGCAGACTTGATAGCCAGAAGTTCCTTGTCAGTAATCGTGTAATTGATTTCAGGAGGCGAGAATTTGCGGGACCAAAATGCCACGGGATGCAACTGATTGGTTACCGGGTCCTTTTGTGATAGAACTGCCCCCATGGCAAGGCTTGAAGCATCAGTTTCCACGATGTAGGGGAGTTCGGGGCGAGGGTGTTTTAAGATTGGTGCAGAGATAAATTTAGTCTTCAAATCCTGGAAAGCTTGTTCCGCCTCGGTAGACCATTCAAAACGTTTGTTTTTCTTTAACAAGGCAGTGATGGGCTGGACTATTCGAGAGAATTCGGGGATAAACCTGCGGTAAAAGTTAGCGAAGCCTAACATGCTTTGCACACCTTTTACAGAGGATGGTTATGGCCATTTGAGAACTGCATCGACCTTCTTTGAATCCATACGCACTCCGCCAGGTGATAATATGAATCCCAAGAATTCAACTTCAGTCACGTTGAAAACACATTTTTCCAACTTAGCGAAAAGTTTGTGTTGACGCAATCTTTCGAGGACCATTTTCGCGTGTTTCCGATGTTCAGATTCCGATGAAGAATAAACGAGGATGTCGTCAATGTAAACAACAACACACACATCTATGAGCTCTCTGAGGACATCGTTCATAAAATATTGAAAGGCGGCCGGGGCATTGCAAAGTCCGAAGGGCATGACCTGATATTCAAATAGCCCATACTTGGTGCGGAAGGCCGTCTTCCATTCATCGCCCTCTTTTACTCGTACCAAGTGGTAAGCTCCTCTAAGATCCAGCTTTGTATATATGCATGCATTTCTGACTTGGTCCAGGAGTTCAGGGATCAAAGGTAACGGATATCTATTCTTAACGGTGATCTGGTTCAGGGAGCGATAATCTATACAAGTTCTAAGGTCTCCTTCCTTTTTTGGAACGAAGAACAAAGCTGAAGAAGCAGGGGACTTGGAAGGACGAATAAACCCATTTGCCAGGTATTGATCCAGGTATTGTCGAAGGTGAAGGTTCTCAGGCTCGGTGAGGGCATAAATTCTACTACAAGGAGGAGTAGATCCAGGTATCAGGTCTATCTGGCAGTCATAAGACCTATGAGGAGGTAGAGAGTTAGCCTGATCCTTCCGGAAAACATCTTGGTATTCGGGAGGTAACTGGGGAGTCTCTGAAGAAATTGCTGCCAGTGCAACACCAGGTGGAGGGTGACAAGTAGAGACACATTCTGGAAACTGGACCGTTCTTGCTCGCCAATCGATCAGAGGATTGTGTTTCTCTAACCAAGGTATTCCTAGAATAATCTGAAACTGAGGGGCCTTGATCACATCGAACACGATCTTCTCATGGTGTCCATCTTGACTTACTAGCGTCACCTCTTGAGTGGTATGCGTTACTGGCCCGGAGGCTATCTCCGTACCATCCACCGTAGTAATGACGTCCTTTACAGCCTTGGGACAAAGAGTTAAATTCATCCTCAAAACCATTTCATGATCCACATAATTGCCGATGGCACCGCTGTCGACGTAAGCTTCAATTGCATGTAATCGATCCGGATTATCAGGGCTAATGAGGACCATAGGTATCACGAAATGCGAGGTCACGGAACTGGTTTTCACGCTCGGCAAGAGGACCTCTATTCTTGTCGGGCGAGGTCGTTTCCCTACTCAGAGTTTGTAACTTTGGTAACTGCAGCTCCTACTGCCTTCTTGGCAGGTTTCACCGGACAGTCTCGAAGAAAGTGCCCTGAGTTTCCGCAATAGAGGCATAATTGCAAATGTTTTCTCCTTTCCCGCTCCTTTTGTGTTAGAGGACCTTTCAGACCCCTTATTTGCATGGGTTCCCCGGAGTCTACTCCTTTGGAAGGAGTTGGCGGTTTGGAAAATACTCGAGTATCAAACTTGGAACGATCGCCCTTCCTGTTCTGCAGTCTGTGATCTATTTGAGCGACTAAGTCTATATAGTCTGAACAATCTTGTGGGGGATTCACTACTTGGGCTAACACATCTTTGAGCTCTCCACGTAGACCTCTATAAAACAGCGTAATCCTTTTGTCCTCAGGCCATTGAGTTTCCACTATCAGTCTGTTGAAAGACGCAATATAAGCCAAAAGGTCTTGATTACCTTGTCGCAACGAAAGAAGCTCATTGTCCAAGGCCTGCCCCTGTGAATGTCTTGCGAACAGTTTTTCCATACTGAGCTGAAAAGCTTGAAAATCATGGAGGACCGGATCATCTTGATTCACTAGAGGGATCGAGCAGTCTGCCGCATTGCCACTAAGGTACGAAAGCACGAAAGCTACTTTAGCTTGATCAGTTGGAAAGCATGCTGGCCGGCATTAGAAATGCAACCGGCACTGATTGATAAATACTGCAAACCTCTTTGGGTCACCAGAAAATTGTTCGGGCGGAGCCAGAGGTACATTCCCAGGTAGGTTGATCTGCACTGGATTCATAGAGGATGTAGAAGGAAGATTTCCCCCAGATGCGGGTAACGGGGTCTGTCCGGCTTGTGACTGTAGCAATTGTCTAGCGAGATCATCTGTTCGCTCCTTGGAAATAATCAGTTCCCTTCTTAGAGCGTTTGTTTCCTGACGGGCTGCATGCACTTCTGCCCTTAGTTCCCCAAGTAACTGGGCTAGCTGGTCGGTATCCGAGGTTTCCATAGCGCCTGGACGGGAGTTTTGTGGTAGGCTTTGCGTTCTGTAACGCTCACCTGATTCCCGTAGAGGCGCCGGTCTTGACTGGGCGTATACCGTATCTTCAAAGGTGATGTGTAACACACGGCTGGCTCTTTGGGCTGGACCTCTGTGCACTGTATGTGTGACTCGAAGGGTAAGATGTCTGCAGATAGAAAATATGGGATTAAGGAACTGGGTTATTGAATGTATCTCTCTTCTTCCCTTTCTCTTCTCCTGTAGAACCCCAAAGGTTAACGCTCTCACCTTAGGTAAGTGAACGCCGTGCTCTCCATCTGCCTCGGGGCAGGGTGCTGTAACCAGTTTCTTCACTGGATAAGGGGAGCAGGCCTCTTGACTTCAGAGGACTGCTGTCCGTCGTTTACTGCACGAACGGTAAGTTTTGAGTAATTCTAATGTCTTTAAAGTCTTTAGTAATGATGTTTCTTGTTTTGCAGGGTTCCGGCGATGGCGGATGACGGGCTGAAGTGAGTTGAAGATGGAGCCCGTGTGATGAATAGAAGCGCCTGGAAGCACGTAAGTAAGCGCTTGTTGCCTGCTTCACGATGCGCTCTAACTGTCTTTTTATTTTGCAGGTACAAGTTCGGAGCGGCTGCAGGGTGCCGGAATACCCACTGGGTTAGATGTGGAAAGGAGTAATGGCACGTGAGTATTAAAGTTCCCCAATGTCTTTAAACGCACCTTGTTTTGTCTTTCAGATGCGGGATGCAGCGCCGAAGGCCTCCGGAGCGTGCAAAGAGTTGGTAAGCTTTTGTCTTTCAGATGCCGGAATGCAGTGTGAAGACCTCCGGAGCACACGAAGAGTAGGTAAGCCTTTGTCTTTCAGATGCCGGAATGCAACGCGAGGCGTTGGTGACAGCCGATGGACCAGGTAAGTGAAGAGCTGTCACTGAAGACCGTAATGCTAACCTGTTCTTTCTTGTCTTTATAGGTGTTGCTGAAGACTGGATTCAGGATGGTAAGCCTTTTTCCTTAGGCCCAGGATCAGATGCAGAAGACACGATGAGCGTTCTGCTGCAGAGGATGCAGAATAACGCAAAGCAAGATTCATCCATCGGGTGTGGTTTAAATAGCCTCCTGTAGTGCTTAGGTGTCTCCTTCCACAGCCACGCCTAGGTAAGAAAAGAGTTCCTGCTTTCCAGAAGAGGTCCAGTGTTCTGAATCTAGGGAGTGGCTCCTGCCCCACCCAACAGGAAAAGTAGTTCCAAACAGAAGAGGATCAGAGGCTCAACTGGCAGGCAAGTAAGCAGCATGGTCTGCTGCAGGTAAGTCCACCCAAGCATTATGAGCCCGGCGCTTCCAGCGCTGGGACTGGGCATATTTATGAGCCTGGTGCCACTGGCGCCAGGACTGGGTCCAAAAGGTCCCAATTGGGACTGGTTGGCACTCGGAACCTGGGTTATGGATCTGCTTCCAAGGGAGTTGGGAAAACCCTGACCTTTTGGAAGCAGAGATCATGACACGTATGAACTCCTTTTCGAAAACCTGATTGGTACCTGATGAGATGGGCCGTCTTATAGCCCAAGCCAATAGTTCTATTAGAATTAATGCAGAAAAAATTTTACTCTCTGTCTTAAGTATTGTAATCAGACTTTAATTTATCCGGTTCAAGAGATTCCCTCTTTTGTAAATGGGAACAGCAAACGAGAGCTTCCACAATTCCAGAGTTTTTCCCAAATGGATAACATTAGTAAATAGAATGAATACAATGGAAGCCCATAAAGTCGGGTCCCCTTTCAGCATACAGTTGGATAATCCATTCAGCCCATCAGCCTGTGATGTGCTTGTACTTTCAATTATAGGAAGAATATCATCATATTCAAAGTTTAAGATCAAATCATTAGATGAGATAAGAGCATGTTGAAATGCTTGGACCATGCTTCTTTCGATACCAGGCTAATTTGCAGACCTTTCTGTGTTCATCCTAAATTGTTATTAATAGCCCAATAATTCCGTTCCTGTTTTGTTCTGATGATTGCCAACATGAATTCAGAATTGTTCTGTAACATGTAATGTCTATGCTGGATTATCCAGTTCTTGTATTTCTTGTCACAAAATGTGGACGATTTGATTTTAAGTAATTCACTCTCTTCACGGTGCTTAACAATTCTAAGATCTCTCCTAATTTCTCTTTTCTTGATTAAAAGGTGTTCATCAAAGGCGTGAGGGTGGTTATTCCCACCTCGTTTATTTTTCGGTTTTCCTTTAAAAGCACATTCATAATTAGAGGTGAATAGATCATGTTTCTCTCGTCCTCATTAAGCCTTCCAAATGCATTATCAAGAGAGCATTATTTGAGGTCGATGAAATGTGATTACTAGCAGGATTAATAGTAAATTCATTTGCTCCCATGAAGTCAAGCACTATTTTTTACCAAACACAAATTCAGCGGATAACTTGTTGTGATCACGAAAGTCCTTTTCTTGAATACTAAAACTATGACATTTAAAAAAACAAATTTGTTTTCACACATATATCATTAATTCAAGAGGAAAAGCCCAAGCGTTCCCATGTATCGGCCCCTTATAAATGTCCAACAACATTACTGTTCAGTTTTGTAAGATCCAATATTTTCACCTGATGACGACTCATGGCACCTTGTATAGCTGAATGATGAAAAAACTGAAAACCATCAAAATGGTACTCTCCGAGGGCTTTGCAGAGGTTTAAATTTGGACAGATATGCCTATGCCCTCTGGAATTCCAAGAGATCACTTTCAGGTACGATCTTAAAGACTAGTAGTAATATTACATTTCTTCTTCTTGGAGCTTTTTAGGGCTTTTTTAGGGCTCACTACAGGGAGTGCCCTACTTCTCTCCAAATCGTTATTTCATACGTTAACTATTAAACCCCTATTATTTGTCCCCACTGAGTGAGTGCATGTGATTCTCAGTTCCTATGCTTCTGTAAAATTCGTACTCCTTTTCTCTCAATGTAAGGAGGACGTAGACTGCCGTTGCTCACTCTCCGAACAGGGCTCAAAGTCAAATCCCATGGGTCTAAACTTTCAGTTTCAGAGATCATCATATCCCTTATAACTCAAGGGTACTTCTAAAGAAACCAAATCCACACCATGCTCTTCAGGAAACTCAACCAATGCAATATTGTATAATGTAATAAGTCTCACTATAGGAATATCATACAAAAATGCCAAGATGTTCAATCGATTAAGCAGGGGCTTGTTATGATCCTGCAGTATATATTCCACAATCAGTCTAGGAGCTATAGATTTTTTTTTTTTTTTAATAAATTTATTTTTATTTTATTTTAAATGAAAACAGTACAAAACAAACTTGTGGCATTATGTACAATAGGACAATTGACAATTAAAAAACACAACACTGCACTCCCCCTCTTCCCCCCAAGAGCTTATCAACAGGGTAGTTCTGTATCGACCTGGAGTGGCCGGGTGTCATCCTCCTCCGAGGCAGTAGGTTCCCCTTGCACCCCAAACAGACCAGTAACTAACAACCTCCAGGCTACTAGGTTGCCCACATCCTCCTCCCCGCATTTACTGCATGCTTCTTGCCAGACCATGGTTTCAGCTTCCGCCCATTTTTGCAGATCCCTCCACCACATCTCTATCCTGGGTTTGTAGCATTGCTTCCAGTTCATGGCTATCCTCCTCTTAGCGAGTATATACGCTAGGTCTCTCAGTTTCCCCAGATGTCTGGTGTTCTTCGGTCTGGGGAACCCCCCTAGGAGGCAAGCCCAGGCCGTGTCAATGCTTATCGGGACCCCTTTGTCTGCTAACTTGTGTGACACTTCTCCCCAGAAGACTTCGATTACTGGGCAGGACCAGAACATATGCGTCATGTCCGCGTCCTCCTCGTTACATTTCGGACATGCTTGTCTGCCTGTGTTCGCAAACTTAGCTATCCTTTTGGGGGTCATGTACGCTCTGTGCGTGATATATAGTTGGATTTGCTGTAATCTAGCATTTCTGGACACTTTTTTATGATATCCCATAGCCCGTTCCCACATCCCATCAGTCATCTGAGTCCCCACCTCCGTTTCCCATTCTAGTCTCAAATCCATCAGGTCCTTTCCCACCCGGGACATCACCACCTCATACAATCTGGAAATCTCGTGTCCGCCCTCTGATATATCATATATAGTGTCAATCAGGGCATCCAGATCATCCGCTAACACCGTCTCAGGCCAAGATTTTCGGATAATCTGTACCAACCTGAGGTATGTAACGTATTGGCCCCCATGCAACCCAGTCTCCTCTTTTAGGTCTGCAAAATCCTTGATGGCCCCATCTTGCCATATATCTCCTAACGTGGCCAACCCAACCGATTCCCAGTATATTCTGATCATTTTCCTAAGTTGGCTATCCCCCGCAGTCAAGGCGACCAGTGGCACTTGCGGCGAACACGGGTCCAGGCTTTCCAGTAGCCGACATGCTCTGCGCCACATTCTCCACCCAAGTAACAGCATGCCAGGGCGAACATTTAAGTCCTGTCTAGGGACCCAGATGATCTCCTTCAAATAAAACGGGGCGCAATCTGTCCCAACCAACCTAGACTCGGGAGATTCCTCATCAGAGAGCCACTGTGTAACATATTGCAATTGGCTCGCTACATAATAGGCCTCAAGATGCGGTAATTTGATCCCTCCTTTATCGTGAAAGTTTTGCAGCTTCCACAGTGCCACTCGGTTGCGAGTGCCGTGCCATAGGAAGTCCCTACACATACTGTCGAGTTTGGTAAAGAACCTCCTAGGTATTAAGTGTGGTATGTTGTTGAAGAAATGCAACAGTCTAGGCAGGACAACCATTTTAAGCAACGCCCCCCGCCCCATCATTGCCAGCGGCAGCTTCTCCCAAAATCGCATGGACGCACGGATTTTATCCACAGCAACTGCAGTATTGTGCAGATGTTCGTTTACCACAGTATGATATATGTCTATTCCGAGGTATTGGAAGGACTCGGTTGCCCAAGGCACGGGTAATATCGGTAAGCGTTCCGTGGGGACCCTCGCATAATACCCTAGGGGGAACATGCTCGACTTGCCGGGATTAACCGCTATGCCGGACAATTCGGCATACTTCTGCATGACCTCCAAAACATACTGGAGGTTCTCCTCCGGATATTTTAGGTACAGCAGCAAGTCATCGGCATATAGGGATATCAAGTGGCTCTCTCCTCCCACCTCGATGCCCACCAGGTCATATTGCTGTCTGAGATATACCGCTAAGGGTTCCAGGGCCAATATGTATAACATCGGGGACCAAGGACATCCCTGCCTAGTACCCCTACAAAGGCGCCTCTTATCGGATATCACCGATCCCGTGCGCACCCTGGCCGTTGGCTGGCTATACAGCAGCCTCGCCCATCTGATATAGCCTGGCCTGAACCCGTATTCCCCCAGGACCGCGAACAGCCACGGCCACCTCACCGAATCAAATGCCCTGACTGCGTCTAAGGAAATCACTGCCATTTCCTCATCCCTTCTGTTCCCTTCTTCGATCACCCGGTGGAGCTGCCTATGATTATGGGTTATATTCCTGCCAGGAACATAACCTGTCTGATCCGAGTGTATCAGTCTGCCGATGACCTTGCGTAGCTGGTCCGCCAGGACCGCTGTCAGGATCTTACTGTCTTGGTTCAACATCGACAGCGGTCTGTACGACCCACAGTGTTGTCTCGGCTTGTTAGGCTTGGGAAGCGGCACGATCAGCGCCTCTCTGAGCGTGTCCGGCAATCGGCCTTCCTCAAATGATTCGTTATACATCTCCAGCATAGGGGGGAGTATCTCTGCGCTATATGTTTTATAGAACTCACTCGGGAGTCCATCAGTGCCCGGGGTCTTGCAAGTAGGCAGCCGTTTCACCACCTCTTCCAGTTCATCTAGCGTAATGGGACCATCTAACTCCTCCCTTTCCTCTGCACTAATTCTAGGCAATTCCATATCTTCCAGTGTGTCCCTGATCTTATCCAGATTGTCTTCCCCTTTGTCCTCATACAGCGCTTTATAATAATCTAAGAAAGCAGCGTTAACCTCTTCCTGAGTGTGAGCCTCCTCCCCATTTTCCCTTTCTATCATCATGATCGGGGCCCTAGGGGTTTCCCTCTTATAAAGCCATGCCAGTAGGCGACCAGTTTTGTCACCGCCTGCATGCTGCCTCTCCACGTATTTCCTGTAGTTGAGGTCACAAAGCCGCTCCCAAAGCTCCGAACATCGTTGCTGTAATTCAAGTACTAGGTCTGTGTCCCCCCCCGCTCTGGTACATTCATGCTCCAATTCTTTCTCCACTTTCTCTAGCTCAGCTAGAACCCCCCCCTTGCAGGCCCTTTGATTTGGAAATAGCGTCGCCCCTCAATACCACCTTGAAGGCCTCCCAAAGTGTACTAGCCGAATCTACACTGCCCGTGTTCTCCTCAAAGTACCGTATAATCGCCTCTCTAATATCCTCTCTGAAGACCGGGTCTCTAAGCGCCTCCGCCCGAAGGCGCCATGTTGGTATCCGCCCTCTGGGGCGGCCATATTGCCAGGCCATCACCAAGGGCGAATGGTCCGACAGGACCTTCGCTCTGTATTCAATCTGAGTAGTTGCTATCGCCACTTCTGGCGTGGCAAAGAAATAGTCTAGTCTCTTATGCAACTGTTGAGGGGCCGAATAATGAGAGTACTGCAAGGCAGTGGGGTGTTTCGATCTCCAGACATCTTCTAGTCCAAAATCGTCTAATAGTACCCGTAAAGCCCTAGCCGCCGGGGTGGGCCTGTCCACTTTACTGTCGGACCTATCTATCTTGGGGTCAAGAACACAGTTGAAGTCCCCCCCCCCAGATAATCGGTTCCTCTGCGCACGGGCCCAGGCGTGTACATAAAGTCCTGAAGTATATAGCAGTATTCTGGTTGGGGGCATATGTATTAATAATACTCAGTCCTCTGTTCTCAATCAGTGCCCTTAGTATTACCAGCCTACCCTCCGTGTCTACCTCCTCTCGTACAATTCTGAGTGGGACATGCGGGGCCACCCAGATCAGCACACCCCTGGCATAGGCCGAGTACGGGGAGCCCACCACCGTGCCACCCCATTTTTTCTTTACAAGGTCTAGTTTATGTTGGGTCAGGTGCGTTTCTTGTAGCAGGGCAATGTCGATCTTCTGTCGTTTAAGATACAACATGACTTTATTTCTTTTCAGGTAATTATTGAGTCCGCGGACGTTCCAGGTGGCAATCTTAAGGTCTCCCATGGCAATTATGTGTCTTCCCACCCCATTTGCAGGAACCTCCAGCAGTTTGCATGACACAGAAGGCGTCCCACTGCAGCCACTCCGCGAATAAGCTCATTCCCCAACTAACTACACACACAACCAAACCCCAACTCCCTCTCCCCTCCCTCACCTGCCCTCCCCCCAACACCACACACCCCAACTGTTCCCCAGCTTCAACAACAGAGCTCAGGCACCCCCACATCTAGTTCCGCAATCACCGATCAGTGCACGGAGCCCAGTAGGGTGAGTTCGCCCTAATGGCCACCTAACCTAAGCTATTGTGGGGAAAGAGTTTCGCTCCATGTGGCTCCCGTTCGGTAATAATCCCAGTGTTTGCGACAAACAGTACAACCAACTGACCTTCCATACCGAAGGTTCCGAACCGACTATAATCAAGTCTCAAAGTCCATGAGTCGCGCCATCTTGCAATGCCATTTTACGCCTTCCGCAGCTCCTCCGAGTCCTTCTTGGGCCGGTCCGCCGATTCCTGGGGGCATCCCTGTGTGTCGAGCCACTCCATGGCGTCCTCTGGGGTCTCGGAAAATGAAGTTTTATGCGCCTGTATAACCTTCAGTTTTGCAGGATAAAGCAACATATATTTATAACCTGCCTCCCTCAGCCTCCGTTTCACAGTCCCAAAATTCATGCGGCTCCGCTGCACAGCTAGAGTGTAATCCGGATACGCCGTGATGTTTGCTGCTCCTCTCTTGATCGTGCCTCCTTTTCGAAAATGTTCCAATATTCTTTCCCGATCGCGGTAGTTAAGAATTTTGGCAATGATGGGTCTAGGCGGGTTTCCGGGAGGCGGCCTCCTCGTTAAGGCTCTATGCGCTCTTTCCACTGCGAAGCCTTGAGATAAGACCCCTCCGGGTATCTCCTGCAGTAACATGGTCTCAACAAAGTCAGTAGGGTCACGGCCCTCCGTCCCCTCCGGTAGGCCCACAATGCGGATATTGTTGCGACGGGCTCGTCCTTCCGCCTCCTCCGCTCTACTTTCCAAGTTGCCCACCCTTTGAATTAGGGCGTGCAGTTTTGCCTTGTGGGTGGCGCAGTCCGCCGTATTCGGGCCAACTTCTTTTTCCAGGGACTCTGTGCGCTCTGCCAGAACCCTAACGTCCTGTCTCAGCAGATTGACGTCCTCCTGGACCTCCCCAACTTTGAGGTCCAATGCCGTTTTTAATTCGGAGACAGCCAGTTCTAATTTCGACTCCCAGGCTGCTCTCAGGCCCGCAATCGCCGCCAGGATTTCTTGATTAGAGCTCGAAGGCGTCGCGCCACCCACGGCCGATGCATCTTTATTCTTGGTGGCGTCCGGGCCCGGGGATGTCTTGGTGAAGTCGTCCAGCGTGGGCTGTTTCGCCTTGGGTCGCACTGCCTTACTTGACATGGTTCTGGGGATGTGCAGGTCTTTCGAATGATGAGTGGGCGCACTGCACGCTGGTCTCATTAGGTCTTCCCGCTACTCTTTTCTATTCCGTCTCGGGCCTATGTCGGCCATTTTGAGTCGCCCTTTGTCCTCAACGTCTCTCGACTTTTCTTCTCCAATCTTCGCCGCCGTAGCTACTATGTCCTCCAAAAGTTCACAGTGCATAGGCAGCACTTTCACACGCTGGCATGCATATCGTCGGTGTTCAATAAGCAGTCACACCGCACTAATTTGCCCAGATCTGTTCAGGATCTCGGGAGCTCCGCTGGAACGTGTCCTCCTACATGGCTCTCGTAGCCACGCCCCAGCTATAGATTTATTAACCACAATGGACAAATAAGGTGGAGTCAGGGGATGTCTAGAGCCAACCTCTCTCCTCGTTGATATATTTGAGGGCTCATACAGGCAAAGGTGTACTTCATTTAGTGATACAACCCCTTCTTTCATTGTATCCTCCATAATGTGCATTGTTTCCACCTGTGCCAGTGTGGCACACTTGTTTGTTTGTCCTAGCACCATATTTGCCGTAATTCCTGAGGTCACTGCTGACTTTTTAATTTCGTACCTTCTCAATTAATGTAGAAGTGTTCCCATCTAGCATCGCCTCATACTGATCCTCAATCAGTTGCTCAGACTCTTCCAGCTGACCAGTGTCGATACCAGATTATTCAATTTGTGTGCTTACTTCTGCTGTAGAGGCTGAATAGACCTTCGGACAGGTCTCCACAGCTCCAACACCAAGAGTAGCACAAACCAACTACCCCCACTATGTTTTTGGGACTCTTAATTAGTGTTAACACAGGGCTCTCTCTACCACCCATTGGGGAAAGAGGGTTAGGGTCACTTTGGTTGGGTAGGAAAGGGGCAGAAGGGTAACTGGTAAAAGGGTTATGGTGAGGTTATGGATGGGTATAGGGGAGTTAGATAAGGATGCTCATAGCCGCTGCGCACATTCCAGTTATGCGCCTGCCCATGACCCATAAGGTGCTCTCTTGCACACATACACACATACTCTGTAGTACTCTAATACTCTGCTTTCATCATGGTAGAGTTCATACAAAACATACATGTAGGCATGTACAAGGTTTACACAAATTAGGTGTGCACTTAACTTGTTTAGTTCGCTCGGATTGTCCCTTGTTTCACCTGCGGGCATTTCATGCCCTCTCAGTTCGTGCAGTTTTGCGATAGCAGTTTGAATGCTGCAAAAAAGGTGCAACAATTAGTTCACATTTTATGGTTCCCCTCAATGCCGCATGTGGCTACACAACATGCGTGGAATCATGCACTATGCACATGTGGTGAGTCACTGCCTTTATTGTTCTCCCTAACGAATGGCCGTACGTGGTTATAACATGCATCAGTTTCTCATGCATGGACAACATGGTTAGTGGCCGCCTTAGGCAGTCCCGTTATATGTGGTGCGGGTCGATGTCTGGGTTAACCATGTGCAGAATTGTTAGAGCGCCTGGTTTCTGCTGGGCGTGATGTGCCCATCACTTAACTTTCATAGACGCAGGAGCCGGGTGATCCGGGGGGCTAAGCCCCATGCGCATCCCCCTGATTCCCCAAAACTATAGGAGTGCTGCTGCACTCATCTTTATGGAGCGAGGAGACGGTATGCTTCTCTGGTGGGGCGTGGCCTCTCGCATTTCTGTGCAGCAGCAGAGCTCCCTGAGAACACGTCTTCTCCAGTGGATCTCTCAAGTGCAAGCCCTGAACCTGCGTTTTGGAGCATGCCTGTTGCGACGCCATGCCCAATATAGCCCCTCTGTAGTTCTCGGCCTAGGTGCTCCTGGCTACTGTAGTTTTAGTGTCGATTTTCCTGCAGAAATGGCAGAAGAGGCTTTTGTAGGGACATAGAGATGTTATCCTTGCATGCAAACACTGATTGTACAGTCTAGGTGCAGATATGGTGTCATGTGCCCTTTTCTTTGTGTTCTTCAGTGTGCCATGCTTTGACTTGACATCATCCCCCTTATGCCAAATGCTACAGGGCACCTGTGGTCGGCCCTACTGACCCTCATCAGCCCCAACCCTGACACCATCCTTGCTGATACCTCTTGACTATTATTTTTGCCTTTCCTCTTAACCTTATTTATCTTTTTCTGCGCTTGTGGATTAAAGGTCGATCTACCCCAAGCTTCATCTAATGTCAAAGATCTTAAAAATGTTTGAGAAGATTTTATATTTGGGTTCCCTTTTGCTCTTTGGCTTTTTGTTTTTTTCCCCTCGTAGAATGGCTTTAATCTTGGGGTTGGAAGTACACAATGTTACTGATGCTGCTGGAATATGTTCACAAAGGTCCTCTACAGTTTCTCCTGAATTTTCAACTCCGACCACTGAATCCACCCTACTCCTTTGTAAAACACATACATCATTCCGAGGACCATTAGGTGAAGATGGAATAGTTAAGATATTTGCACCTTCCACAATTTGATCATTACTACTGCCACTTGCAAAAATCCATAATTCTTGTCCAAAGAGAAGCAAATCAAGACTTGCCTGTAGTAAGACTTTGAGTATGTTGTTTTACCTCAAGTTTAACATTGTCATGTAATTTGACAATTTAAGTTAAGACTAAGTTAAGGGCAGAAATAGAGGGTTGACACAAATTCATGATTTCTCCTGGTGCCATATCACCAATCGAGCTACATCTTGAGTCAGGAAGTGGAGAGATAGAGTAGTTGTCCAGATGAGAGTCTCCCAAACAATTTTTTGGAATCGCAGGAGTAATTGAGTGCGAGAAATCAAACTGGCCCATAGCTAAAAAGTCACCCTCCCACTTACGCTCATGTTAATTGAGACTAAAACCAACTCTGAGTCATACTCTGCAGTGGATAACCCAATCATGTCTGCAGAGATATCAACGGGCTCCATTATGGGCGTAGGAAGTGAGACATGGATGTTAAGGGACCTTTTTTGCAAAGTAGTGCCATCAATAGTTTCCTACAACGTGTTGCGATTTTTGAGTTGGTGTCTTCTTGATCATTTGCAAGAGTGTGTTCCGAACATATCACAAAACACTTGGAGGAACATATAATCATATTCGCTTCAGATCCTAGCAATGTATCTTAGGCCAGGCAAACGCAGGGACCTCGTAAGTCATTGAAAAAAAACCCAACTATGCATTTCCTGTCGATTGAGTCTGGGTTCTGTTCATATAGTAAAGAACACATTTGTTCATTAATCCCTAGAAGTGTTTGGCCTTCCCTCTATATTGTGGGCTTGTGTCCTGAAGGAAGTTACTCTCCCACTCACTCTAGCGGGGAATGTCTACTGAGAGGTTTATATCATAGGCCCACGGCCCCTCTAGATGTACTGAAAACAGACAGGATGCAGAACTTTAAGAATAGGAGATAGTGCAGAAAGGATTACTTTTCTTCTAGTAATGTCTGGAGGTCAGCTACCATCCCTCCCAGAACCTAGTATTGTTCTAAAGGTTTGACACTGCCTTCTATGCTAATGTCTGTTCAGTACTGTCCAGGAATAGTAATTTAAGGTCTTTGCAATTTGTCAGCACCTTTGGACATCTGGCAAACCACTGCAGGGCAGGCAGGTTCTGACCGACCCCTGCATGGGGTCTGGAAATTAAATGTGACATAATCTGGAATGGGGACTCAGTGGGTTTGGAACAAAGTTCAGGAAATACAAATACCTGCCATCAGTTACAAAGTCAATGTTTACGCCAAGCTAATCCCTTCATATACTGGACAACCCTTAAACCTGGGAGTTCCGAATATCTGGAATGAGGGCCAGGAATTTCTGGTCCATCATCCTTGGAATTCCATCAGAAATCAAGTAGGTTTATCTTCGGAATGCTGGGTGCAGGCTCCGACATAACCTGCATTAGGGGTAGGATAGGTTGTACTGGCACAAGAGACAAATGGTACATATAAATATATCTAAATAAAAGACCCAGGACGAACCTCTTGAACAGTTTTATACACACAGTTATTTCAAATATGAATTCATATAGTTCCTTAACGTAAAGGAAATGCATTATCTTCACCTACAGAAAGTCTTTGCCAGCTCAGGGAAATCCAAGGTTAAGTTCTTCATATTTGCTTAAAAAGATGTCCAGATTATGTCTAAGGCCCGTGGGGTAGTAGCAAGCAATACTGCATTACCTTTGTACAAGAGCGCTGAGTATTTATCCGCACCCAATCTTGGGCAGTCCAGGCACCCGTGTATCAGGGAGACAATGATCTCTTCTCTATATATGCAAAATAACAAGGGGGCAAGGACGCAACCTTGTCTTATGCCCTTCAAAACTTCAAAGGGTTCATTGACTTCCCCCAGCCAGGCCATATCTCACCACTGCTTCATTGTTACAGTAAAAGGCTGGACTACAGAGATAAAATGACAGGGTACTTTCCTTTTCTTTAAAACCTGCCACAGAACTTCCCGGGCAACCCCATCGAAAGCAGTCTTAAGATTGCATAGTTTTACTCCATTCAGAACCGTATACTTTTAGACCAATAAAAATAATTGAAAGCATTGGTCTACTGTGCTTTTATGTTTTTGAAAACCAGACTGGAGGTCACTAATTATATTTTTCCCCCCACCCAGGCTTGTTAGTGTGGCAGAACAGATTTAGCAAAGGTTTTACCTACATTATCTAAGAGTGACATAGTCCTGTAATTCGCCAATGAGTCCCTACCCCCTTTCTTATATATTGGGACTATCGAGGCAGATTGCCAAGAGGAGGATACTGTATTCAGCTGAATAACTGCGTTGAATTGTTTACATAGAACAAGGCCCCATTCATCTTTATAAAAAATCAATGTCCAGGCCTGGCGCCTTGCCGCTCTTCTCTTCTCGGTACTAAGGGCATTACAACCTTTCTGCCCTGTAAGTTGGAGAATGCCCTCCCTTGTGAGCTCCTCTAGGGTAGAACTGACTCCAGGAAGTGTACCGGTTAGTTGTCTTATGGGGCTGCCATATAAACCCTAGAAGTGCTCCTGCCAAGCCTCTGCAGTGATGCAACAATGAAACATCCCATCCCCACTTGTTTCCACCCCCAAGATCCTTTTCCAGAAGTATCTGGAGTCACCACTATCAAACGTCTGCATTAAGCAAAACCACAACGACTGAACATAAGCTTTTTTTCTTTTCTATGATTAGCTTTTGTAATTAGATCTGATGTGGTGAAGGTGAACCTTTTCCACTGTAGATCCCACTTTAAGACATACAAGCAGCTGCTTCTTGGCGACCTGGCAATCGACATCATACCAGCTGAGCTTGTTTAGTGCTTTCTTTTCTTTCTGGGGTTCAAAGGTAAAATATGGGAAAAGTTTTTCAATATTTTTTCAAACTCAATATGAATGCCATCGTTTGCAATTTCTTTCCTGCAAATTGTCTCCAAATTGGTCAGGATGGTGTCATAAACTGTTAGCGTCTTTTATTGCACTATGATTTCTGACCATTTGATGGATGTATGGGCCTGCCCTGAGACAGTAATAACCCCATCCCTGGGCATAGTCTCTGGTAGTAAATACTAATTCCCTTCAAAATGATGAGTAATGGGTAGTCGTCACTCGCAGAATTTTCCAAATCTTCAAACCAATTACCCTTCCCAGTCTTTGGCCATTACCAAAATATAATCTACTAGTGTACAGGCGTGTGTACACAGGCCAAAGTGAAGTTTTTCATTGACACACTAGGATCTCGATATATGCTAAGCCTACAGTTCCCTGTGGCGGTGACAACTGGTGAAGCTATGCGAATTGGACCAGTATAACAGGCAAAGCTATGCGATTTGGACTACCGTATATCCTAAGGCAACAGCTCCCTCTAGCAGAGCATTCTATGTGTGCGCACAGCCTCTACTGCGCATGACGGCATTGGACAAACATACATCTGGCGTTTTATTATAAGTAGAGAATTGAAGAGCCATTTGTCCCTGAATAAGTAAAGCGGGCAGGCTGATCCTTAGGGAAACTGCCATTGCAGAATCTTAGCTGTAAATTGTAGACAGTACGGGCTGTATCAATTGCTTGACAATGTACCTTCTTGGGTTTGTCTGCCACTAGAGGCGGAATGTCCCAAGTGATGTCTTGGTACTCCCATAAATCCTCCAACTCTCTGATGGGTTTGATTTGGAGATTGAAATCACCTGCCAATATTAGATGTGACTTGAACTGACCCGGTCCTGTATTCTGTCCCATCAAAATCAGCCTGTCGGGCTGAGTAGGCTAATAACAATACATTAAACAACAGGATATAGTCACCTCCAGAAATGTGTACCACTAAATGTAAAAGGTCTTGCAAGCCGGAACCCCAGAACTCAATCTTCCAGTTTAAGGCAATATCTACCCAGATTAGCAGACCTCCACTTGGCATCCCTTTGAGGCCTTTGCTGTAAGGAATCTGAAAGGATTGATACCCCTGCAATTCTACCTCCCTGCATGACCAGGTTTCTTAAAGGAAAATCAGATGAAAACTCCTTACTGAGTTCAGCCACCCTCATCCATCAAATGCCTTGCAATCCCATCAATGTTCCAGAAAACTAGCCTTGTGGAGTGCTCTATAGTGCTTGAGGCCCCCTGACTCAGTCTATTTCTTCAATATCCCCATCACGCATTGTTACCTCAATTCCCAGGCTAATGTCCTTGCTGGTACCAGCCATTTTTGTAGGTCACTGGTTATCTCCCTGCCCTCTGGGCCGAAAAAGCAGGCCAGTCCCCTTTCCCATACCACTCCCAATGTTGAGCTTGTTTGGTGTGAAGGGTCTAATTGTTATTATTGGACCTGAGGGCGGGTATGTTTGCAAATCAATAGCAAGCAAACCGTTCACCAGATCCCATGAGCACAGAAAAACCTGAATGCAGTCGTAATGGCTGTTGGACATGTGAATTTATCTACAAGTCACAATAGTTTCTCTGATTATAATGCGGCAACCTTTAACATTACGAATCCAGCCTACGCATTTATTCTTTAGAGAATCCTGGTCTTCCCAGCTTTCTGGGCCCAGTCTCGGCACATTTTCAATCACTCTCATTTTGAAAGGGGGGGGGGGGTAGTTGAGGGCCACCACGGATCAATTATGGTGCACGATTATTTTTAAGACCTACTTGTGGGCAAGATAAACTAGCCCCACCAGTTTCCGTAACATTGCCACTCCTGCCCCTAACCATATTAGTCATTCCTCCTTTCTTTGAGTAGCTCTCTCCTGGAGGTGCATAAACTCTACTCCTGGGGATAGCACATGTTATCAAGGTGAGCTGAATCTAACGGCTTAGCTGTGTCTTTAATCCCCATTTTAGAGGTTAGGACTTCAGTACTCTCTTTAAAAGTTTTAATACTGCCAACCAGATCTTGCATACATTTTAATTTAGTCAAGGAATAACCTGAATCCTGCTTTGATGCTATGATACAAGATGATTTCTCAGATATAATTGTATTGGAAACCGTGCCAGAACAGTTATTCCTACTGATTACACCAGGTTTAGCTGTATCGTTACACCTCCTCTGCTTTTTGAGCCTTGGGTTGGGACATTTATTTGTTTTAAGTGCCGTTTCCTCTTTCCGGAAGGTTTTGGCATATTTTTTGCACCTATGTTTGATACACCTGCTTGGTGCAGAGGGGAACATCTGTTAAAAATTGGGATGAGCGGATCCACTAAAAATTCTTCTTCTGGGCAGGCTGCATTCTGCCCATCTGCCCCACTCACTTCCTTTACAGGTACTATCACCACATGGTCAGTCTTTTCAACAAGGCTATTTTGTCCACTGCATATGTGGACTTTGATGGGGTTATGTGTTAAGTTCCACGCCCCCACTCTTATTGACAGGTGATACATAATTCCCCCCGTCCTCCCCCAGGTTTCTTATCTATTTGAAAAGGTGCAAGAGGGTCCTTAGTTTGGTTCAGCTCAGATGGGGCCATAAAATCTCCTTTTCTTGCAGCTACCGGGATACAAGATTTTGTTGGGGCCAAAGCGAGATCATAATCTATGTCTAGAACACAGTTGGCTGCTGACCCTCTGGTGGTAGAGCTAGGACATTCCGCCTGGCTTTTATTGTTGCTGCCTTCTGGCCGATCAATGTCATCCAATAGCCCCCTGATGTCTGTGATTCAACTTTGTACATCTTTGATTGGCTGCAACATTTTATAATGTTCCTATGACCCCCCCCCCCCCACCACCAGGACATATTAAACACGCAGCTTAACGGCTCAATATTGTCAAATATTTGCAAGCAAGCAATCGACAATAAACGGATAAACAAATAAACAAAAGCCCCCACTTCACAGCTCTCCAAGAGGGTCAGAGAAGAAGCTATAGCTCGAGCTACAAGTTTCATATAAACAGATCTCACAGGAGCAGGGAACATCTGACTGATTTAGGAGGAATCCAAAGTCCGACCCCTGCCCTGTGTGTCCCGCGGCCTCAGAGACTAGCAGCAGGCGATCACTGATATAATGATGTAGTGATGTCGGTTCCAAGTTATCTGTTCTAAAGTTTAGCAAGGTCAGCACTTGTAGGGACAATCAAGTAACATCACATGTGCTGCTCACAGCAGCTTGCAGCAACAAAGCTATGCGGCTATCCGCCAAAAGGTTTCTCTGCACTCGAAACAGTTAGTGGGTTGCTGGCAATCACAGTTAGAATAGACTAATCTACCTGTTACCTTACTATCTAAGGCTCTCCAGGCTCCCTCGCTAAAGGGCACTCCTCGGACCAGAGCAATCCTACTACTGGCCACCCACTGGTCGCGGACACCCAATGGTTGCAGACACCCGTCCTTTCGCCACACCAGTCTTCCAATTCTAATTCTGCTAATATTAATACATATATATTCCCTAACATTCCCCCTTTTCAGCAGAGGACACTGATCAAACATCGGGCCTTTGCAGGCAGGTAATTTCATTAGCTACGAATAATGGGCCGAATATACGTGTGTTTTCTTTTTTTCCTATGAGTGTCATTGCAGGTACATTATTGGAAGTGAGTGGCATTGTCGTATAGTTTTGTTTAGATTCATTCCTTCTTATTGCAGAGCCTTTGTGAAGCATATTCTGAATAGGCATATATCAGTGCACTCCAAGGACCAGATTATCAAGTGTGCCTGTGCGTACAAAATGGAGCAAAAGAATTAAGTACCAATTTTGCTGCTTAGATAACAGGAAATGGAGAAAAAGGTTTTGCCCTAATGCGTATCATGTTTGTATGTTTGCGTTTTTCAAAAGGATGTTGCCCAGTCCTTTTGACAGCACTGTAGGCTTTCCTGTTGTGTACGCCTTTCATCCATCTGTATTTTTTTCTTGTGTATTTTTTTCTTTATCATTTGAGCAGTTTTTCAGTGACATGTCATAAGCCTCATTTTAGTCCCTTTTTCACATCCACGCTATTATGTTTGCATGCCCGTACCCACCTTAGAGGAGGGCACTGTTATGTACGCCTTACGTCCCGCAAGCGCAGTGACTTAAGGTGCATCTAAATAAAGCGACCGCCCTGCCGGAAGGCAGGTCAGTTCCGGGCACGAGCTACACAAAGCGTGTCGTGCCTTTTGTTCAGCTCCTCAGCCGGCTCCCATGCAGGCCCTGACTCTCTCTCCCTCTGCCGGCTGCACCGGCAGGGAGGGACACAACACTGGCGACGAGGGACGGATGAAGTACATACCAGCTTCCTAAGCCATAACTCGGCCCACAAGCCCTCGGAATGGGCACATTTTTGGAGACTCCTATAATGCTCCAACATCCACAGAGCGCAGATTAGAAAAACCAGTGGAGGTAGCTGAGAACATTTTTGGCTCACCTGCTCCTCAACTTTCAAGCCAGGTGACACAAGAAGTATCACTACACCACCTGCAACAACGAAGCAGAGCTGCTTGGTTCCTCACTGCCCTATTAACAAAAAGGTGACAAAAGTGAGGAGAGACCCATCGTTCACACACATCGACCGTGGTAACTCCAGCACCGGAACATCATGACGACTGGCCTTTCCACACCCAGGCCTGGTACACCATCAAGAATTGCAGCGTTGTTGCCACCCACGGCACCGTCCCCTCAACCTCATGGTGGGACCACAGCTGCGCTGGGGCCTTTCGATCCCTATACCGACCCATCGTCAGTGGGCCCCCCGCTGGATGCTGTGGATCCAGAAGTTTGAGATGGCGATAGACACCTTCTGCTCAACATGGGTGATGACGTCCTGTGCATCTTCAACACGCTGGTCATCGGCAATGGTGCAGACATCTACCCACTGGCCAAAGACGCTCTCACAGCACATTTCATGCCACAGTTGAACCCGTACTACGAAATCTTCATCGTCCGGGCCACGATTCAGATGGAGGAGGAAACACTCGACGCCTACTATACAAGACTCAGGAAATGTGCACTCTTGTGGTAATTCGACAACATTGAGAAGGAGATAAGGCGCCAGATCATCAACGGTATGCACTCTGAAAAACTGAACTGTGCAGAATGGTGTTGGGTGAGAAAGGCATTCCCCTAGTCAGAATCCTCGAATATGGGCGTCAAGGAGAGCTGTCGCACCCGAGGGCAGCACACATGGGCACCACATTGTAGAAGCTTCAACTAATGCAGACGACAGCGGTAATAGCTCAATTCGCCAACCGCCAACCATTGAGTGAGGAATACAACGAGACAAACAATTCACCACAGTGGCAACCAAGGATCCCGGGGCCCACCGAGTGTGGATGGTGCAGAGGTGCATGTCACGGAAGAGCAAACATTCCAACACAAGGAACCACGTGCGGAGCATGTGGCACGAAGGACAACTACGCGTGTGTCTACAGATCATCAGGGCAACCACAATGCCCACAGCCCCAACCGCAACAAGACAAAGGCCTCCCCAAGAAGAAGAAGCAAGCTAACACCTGCTGCATAGAGGCTGCTAACTCGTCAACCGATGAATCCGGTGACCTAGCAAAGGATGCGGGAAGTGGACGGACGAGAAGAAGAGGGAAAGTCTACTTGGTCTCAGCACTTGAACACAGAGGCGTGGAGTCGACAAAGAGACAGAGAAGACGCAAATGCCTAGTGTCCATACACGGCCAGGAGACGCAAATGACGATCGACACTGGGGCATCAGTAAAAGTAATGCCAGCAACAATGTTCCAAACGCTGCGTCCCTGTCCTGGCCTCAAGCCAACCGACACACTATTATTTGCCTAGGGATGCAAGGCCCCACTACCAGTGGAAGGACGTTTCAGAACAACACTAAGCAAGGGTGATCGAGTCCTCCAGTCAAAGATATACGTCGTTAATGCAGGAATTGAATGCCTACTTCGTGGGGATGCAGCGGAAGATTTAGGATTAATCTGTTTCATCTGCGATGTCACAGACTCAACAGACATCTCCAGCCTCCTGGGGAAGTACCCGGGCCCCCTCAAGGGCATTGGATGCTTAAAAGGAAAACTCATAAAGCTCCACATCGACCAGATAGTACAGCCCCGGGCAGTACGCCACAGATGGACCCCATTCCTTATGAGGGACCTGGTCGAAAAGGAGAACTGGGAGAACTTGAAAAGGCCGGAATCATCAAAGAGGTCATAGGGCCGACACCCTGAGTGTCACCCATGGTGCTGACAAAGAAGCCAAAGCTGCCGGGGAAAGTAAGAATCTACATTGACATGCGCCTACCAAATGCGGCAATCAAAAGAGAACAGCACATCACCCCCACGCTGGATGAAATCATTACGGACCTTACAGGGAAAATTGACTTAAACGCTGGGTACCACCAGTTAAAACTACATTGCGACTCAAGATACATCACTACCTTCTCACGCACCTGGGCCTAAGCCGATACAATAGACTGAGTTTCGGCATCTCCTCAGTGGCAGAGGTTTTCCAGCAGGCCATTCAGGAGATAATACAGGGCATCCCAGGAGTACTAAATGTCAGTGATGACATCCTCAAGATGGTGTTCAGCAGTTTAAAGACCGCAGGCTTGACCATCCACCGGGAGGGAAAAGTTTGAGTTCCTGAAAGAGGAAATTACATTCTTCGGGTACATGTTCAACAGCGCGGGAGTGCGGCTGACTGACAAAACGTTGCTGACATAAAGGAGACCTCCCCCTTGACAACACCCACAGAGCTACGCAGCTTTTTGGGAATGGCGACATACTGCAGGAGGTTCATCCCCTACCTGGAAATGATGTCCGAGCCACTCAGGGAAGTCACCAGATCGAACACCAAATGGGACTTGAGCCCCGACTGCCAGGAGGCGTTTGAGCGGATCAAAGCATCCCTCTCAGCCGATACAACAATGGCATACTATGACCCAACACTAACAACGGAACTGTAAGTCGACGCCAGCCCTGTCGGCCTCGAGACCATCCTCGTTCAAGTATCTCGAACACGGGAAATGAAGCCCATCGCCTACGCATTCCCGTGCCCGACACCGATGGAAAAACGGTACTCGCATATCGAGAAGAAGGCCATAGCAGTGTTGTGGGGATGCCGACCACTTCCACATTTGCCTCTACATATGATAATTCAGGGCCTGCACAGATCACAAACCTCTCATCCAGATTTGCACAGGGTCATCGTCACACCCCCGGTCAGAATTGGGAAGTGGCTACTTCACCTGCAGCATTATGAGTTTGAGTTGGCCTACCAAGCGGGCACGGACAACCCAGCGCACTTCCTATCCAGGCACCCGAGGGCTGCCACCCTAGGAGAAGTAAGCGAGGCAGAGGAGACAGAAGAGCACATTTGCCAGATCATCCACACCATATAGCCCAAGGCAGTCAGCATTGATGAGATTGTGGAAGCCACACACACCGACCCATGTTGCGACCTGATCAAGAACACCATCATATCGGACGAGTGGAAATCTTTCCTCCGCAGTGTGCACAACCGCACGCCGGCGGCCAGAGACTTCCTCATGGGTATGTTCCCAGTACGACAGGATCTTTCGGTTACCAGCGAAGGGTTGATCCTGAGAGGAGCCCGCATCGTGATCCCCAGCAGTCTGCATGACAGAATCGTGGCGCTGGCACACAAAGGCCCTCAAGGAATGGTCAGGACAAAAGCCAGGATCCGACACCGAGTGTAGTTCCCGCACATTGACACCAAGGTGGAGAAAATCACTGCATCCTGCCTCCCTTGCCAGATAACAGGAGCACTGCCAAAATCTGAACCCATACAGTCGGCAGAGCATGGGTCGTCAAGATGGGACGCGATCAGCATCGATTTTTGCACAGTTCAGGAAGGGACATATCTACTGGTGGCCATCAATGACCACTCAAGATACCCGGAGGTGGAGATTGTATCCTCGACAGTGGCAGAAATGGTGATACCTGCACTCGAGAAGATGTTTGCCACACATGGCCTGCCAAGATGCATCAAGAGTGACAACGGACTGCCATTCCAGGGTACGAAGCTCAAGAAATACCTGGATGATCTGCACATCAAATATCATCACATCACGCTGAGGTGGCCACAAGCAAACGGCAATGTGGAGAGGTTAATGGGGACCATTAACAAGGTGCTACGAATATCCAGACCCCAATCCAGCCCCTGGGGAGTGGATCTGTACAGATTCCTACGGAACTATCGAGTGACGCCTCACAGCTCCACAGGTCTACCACCGGCAGTCCTCATGTACGGGACATTCGTAAACTCGCTAGTCAATTGCGCATCACCCAAGCAGGGGCATAGACACCTATGACAGCGATCGTACCCAACGAAGGAGAGTGGCAGCGAATGAACATATGAGTGTCAGGAGGCATGCAAGGAAGTTGGGACACCAGGTCAGAGACCATGCTTTGGTGGTGTGAAACCCCACAAAAAAACAAGGACGAAACACAGTACGATTGTGTACCCTGGACAGTGACCCGAACAGAAGGGACAATGGTGACAGCAGCACAAGGGCACCAGTCGATCACCAGGAACGCGTTGTGGTTCAAGAGGGTGCCCCGTCAAATGTGGACTGATGGGGACAGGCAGCCCCCGGCGGAAGCGGAGCCGCAACCGGACGGTTCAAGCCATCAAAACAAGAGAGAAGCGACCCCGAGGTATGAGTCTGACGAACTACCCAAAGGACCTGATGGGGCGTCTCCAGATGATGAAGGTGAGCCTAAAGGGGGAACTGGCCCGGGGACGGCCCCAAGGTCGAGGCCTGGCCGTTATGCCTTAAGGACAGCACTGAGGGCTCCGGAGAAGTTAAGAGACTATGGGCCTCATCACGAGTTGGGCTGTATTCCCGGCTGTAATACCGCTGATTACCACCGGATCACGGGTTGGGCCTTAACGGTAAATCCCCATTCCTGAATGGGTCCATTGGATCCAATGGGGAATTTTCGTTGCTAATACTGCGGGATAATACAGCCGGCTGTAATACAGCCAAAAACAGGGATTTTCACCTCCAGAAAAAAGCTAGAGGTAAAACAGCCGATTTAGCGCCCAACTCATGATAGGGCCAGCCCTTAAATGCGGCGGTAATACCGTTACCACCGCATTTAAGGGCTACGCCCAACTCGTGATGAGGCCCTATGAGTGGTAAAGTGACATTGGGGGGAGTGCGGCACTGTACTGGACTAGAGTTCACAGAAGAGTTAATCTGTTTTTTGACATAGTCACGTGTGTTGTGTGTTGTGTTTTGTTGGAAAAAAGGAGGAATGTAATGTACGCCTTACGTGCCGCAAGCGCAGTGACGTAAGGCGCATCTAAATAAAGCACCCGCCCTGCCGGAAGGCAGGTCAGTTCCAGGCACAAGCTACACGAAGCGCGCCATGCCTTTTGTTCAGCTCCTCAGCCCGGCCCCCATGCAGGCCCTGACTCTCTCTCTCCCTCCACCGGCTGCACCGGCAGGCAGGGACACAATAGGCACTGTGTCAGTGGGTGACAGAACAGGAAGGAGGTCTATTTAACACGAGTGGCTTGGAAAATTGAAGCTTAAAAGCAAGGTGCATTAGTTTTACTATTTTGTTTTTGCCTTGCCAAGGTGTAGGCAAGTTTGTATCACCGCTTTGCTTTCCTCCTCCGTCTTGGAAAAGCACCCAGTTTTAGACCTACGTAAGATTTTCATGTAGGTGTAAAACTAAAGCCTTCCACTTGAATACACGTTGGTTTAGCACCTGCTAAAGACCAGGTGGATTCCATAGGAATACATAATAAAATGCTGCCTGCAAAATGCCATTTGCAGGCAGTGTTTTATTTTTACAAAGCAGAGTGAAAGTGGAGAATAAATGCAATTTTGCCGTTTTTTTCATCACTTTTGCACCACGCTTTGTACATGGTGAAAATGACAGTACGACATCCTTTCATCGACACCCGTTTTTACGACAGGTGTTCTGCAGAATTTTTGCTGAAAAATCTTTTTGCATTTTTTGGGGGGTGGGAAAGTGCATATAAAGGGTTGGTGTCGGGAATAAAAAAATAGGCTGATGACGATGGGCTGAGGGGATCGTCCCTCCAAAAATAATGTTAAAAAAATGTCAAAACGTTATTCTGCTAAAATTCCACAGAAAAACACCAGTTGTTAAAACGTGTGTCGATGAAATTACATAAAACCGAAAATTGCATTCCAGAGAGCCAACAGCACATAAGTGCAAACATTGGTGGTCCAGTGCATGGTATTTACACTTACTGCTAAATGACCCTCAAAATGTTTGTTGTTGCTGTCCATTTAGTACCCTGCATTAGTAAGGATTGTTCGAGTGTGGAAGCCAGGGGTGCGCTAGTGGTCAGATATTGTCTTCCCTATAAAAGTGAGAATTTCCTTTCAATGCGTGTTATTTAGAAGTCATCAGAATGTGATAAAAATGTGAACACAAAGTTCTCTCAAATTGTACCACTTTTTTACCTATTTAAATTGAAATGGAAATGGATTGCTATCCAAGTGTGCCCTTTTTTTTGAAGAATGTCATATGACATATTTAGTCAATTTAGGGAAGAAAACTTAAATTTTTGCAAGTCATTTGTTTGTGTATTTCACCATGATTAGCAGTAGCTGTTTAAAGTTCTAATCCTGTATTAATACTGTACCTATTCTTTCTTCATAGATTTGCTGCGAGCTTGAGGAGTACCAGAGCCCTTGCCTGGAGCTGCAACCAATTGAATATGGATGTGATCAGATCCTGGTTTATCATCAAGAAAACTGCTTGGTTACATGTGATCAGATTGTCCTGCTCATCAAAGAAGCTATTAACAGACGGCGCCCTGAAATGGTTCCAAACAGCAGAACATCGTCGACCGAAGCTGTGGCCGGGAGTGCCCCCCTCTCGCAGGGCTCATCTGGCATCATGGAACTCTATGGCTCTGATATAGAGCCCCAGTCAAATCCTGGAAATTTTATGGATAACTCTCATGACGCAAATGAGTCTGCCCAAGTGCAGGTCGATGTCAACGTAGACCTCGTCAGCCCAGACAGTGGGCTAGCTACCATAAGAAGCAGCCGTTCCTCCAAAGAGAGCTCTGTTTTTCTCAGTGATGATAGCCCAGTTGCAGAAGTTCCTCCTCAGCATCATAGTTTTATTTCTGGTTTTGACTCTTACAGCCCCATTCTTGAGGGGGCAGTAGCAGAGGAACAGCTGGTGATCTCATCGAGAAACAACAGCGACAACTTTGATCTGTTTGGCTTCGATCTACCGCCAGTGGCTGGCATTCGATCTGAGTCGTCGACACATTCGGCAGATTATTCCATGGCAGATGACTTTTTCTTTCAAAGTGATTCTTCAGAAGGGCAGCCACCTCATGTACAGAAGGAGCTGGACAACGAGAATCTACTAGGAAATGGCAGGGCCAACTATTCAAGAGATTTAATGTTGGGTTCAACAGAAAATGTCAGCCTGGTAGAATTTGATAATGGATTCAGATGCCGCCAGGAAACGCCTGAGAATTACTCCGAAAAGAATGCAAGCCTGACTGAGTTTCTAGATGATGATTCCCCTTCCTCGGCTGAGATGATACAGAATTCTGAAATAAAGGTGCCCCCTACACCTGTGAACAGCCTTGTGGACAGTTCTCCATTGGATAACGGGCCCCCCATGTTTTACCCTCTGGATGTTATTGATAAAATTAATGAAATGAGTGCTGATGATCCCTCGCAGTCGAGGTTTAGGTATGCCACCTGGTGGGATGGCATTGACCTTAATCCTAAAAATGCTGTTTTGTTCCCCGCTGACGCATGGAGTTCAAGTGAGCAGGAATCTGTATTCCAAAGCCCCGATTCGGGGAAGGATCAGAATGCAAGTCCACTCCTACAGGAAAGCTGTGATCGGAGCACCTCAAAATCTATGTGTCAGCAAAAGCAAGCTGGGCAGCTGGACCATCCCCATTTAGACCTATGGAAGAATCAGTTTAGCCAACCACATGTCAATTGCATTGATCCGCACAACCAAGATGAAGGGACCCTGCACCATGATCCCTTGCAGGCGTCGGTACCACAAATGGAAGACTTTGCTAATTTGTGGTTCCAAGATAACCCCCCGGCTACCTCATTGGAGCAGTGGGGCCCTTCCATGGGCACAAGCTACCAAACTGAAAGTGCAAAATATGATATTTGGGCCACGTTAGATGAAGAAAACAGCATCAAGCCTGCAGAAAATATTTGGGGTGAGGGCAAAAGTGATGCTCAAACTCCCATGAATTCCCCCGATGAGTGGACTGGACACACAAGAGGTTCACCCACCCTTTTGGATTTTTCCACTCACAGAAACAGTATTATCAATTCACATCCAAAAACGTGGGGTATGGAAATAGACCGGGCAATTGAAGATCCAAGGAAACTGGACAATGCTAATGTTTTTGATAGTGTTCAGAGAAATTCAGAGCGGCCAGTAAAAAATAAAGATGTCTCCCCTAAACCAAGTTTAGACTGCAAACAACCATTCAAAGAAACATTTGCTGTTTGGGACGTATATGGTGAAAATCCCAAGAAGGAAATGGCTCTGTGCCCATGGGACGATCCCCTATTGACGTATAGGTGTTTGGACTTGAGCACATCCAGTATGGGCAAAGATGTGGTTGTTTCTCCACCAGATACAAATTACTCAACGTCTGACTCATACATCTCGCCAACATTTGTGGGAGACGAAAAAGAAAATGGGGAAAACCCACTGACTAAGAAAGACCTGTTTGAGCAAGAAAGAAGTAGCTCAAGCTCAGATGAACCAAACTTTTGGTGCAACCCTGAAAAAAGCTCTTCAGAAAACCCATCGTCAAACTCTGAAAATCTGGACCAAGTGGTTTTACCGACAGAGGACGGAACACAAGCGGCAATAACAAACGTAGAGGCTACTGGAAGATGTAGCGATGAGGGTTTGGACTTTGATGAAGTTAGGGTTTCTAAGTTTTTGTCTTCAGATGATGAACATAGTCTGTCAAGTTCAGAAGATCCTGCAGAAGTTAACTGCAATCAGACAATTAATAAGACAGCACATGTGAATGAAACAACCAAAATAGCATTAACAACTCCTGAGAGCAACAAGCCATACAGCACAGTTCTCCATCAGGTGGTAGCAAACAAAAGCCCAGACATCTGCTTTTTTTCTGGCTCTGGTAACTTGATGGATGGGTTTTCAGAAAGAAATACAATACAACAAGAAGCTGAGAAAGGAGAAGAATCTGGAAGATGTCATTTGATGGAGCCATCAAATCCAAGGCATTTTCAGGACGATCTCTTTACGGGCTCCGAGTATTCGGCTGGAACAATGAGGGCAGCCCACAACAATGATGCTGTGTACCGCAGCGCTCATGATAAACCTCTTCAATTGGGTGGGGACAATTCTGTGGAAGATAAACTTAATGGTAAAATGTCTTCAATAGTATTATCAAATCCACTTCACCCAGCACCTTCACACGAAGAATGCGTGATCCCCAAAGGTTGCGGCTTGCCTGAAGAACTTTCAACCAGTGACTACTTGAACAACCAGGAAAGCTTACTAAGCCACCATGAGTCCAGTGTACCATCTGAAGTCAATTGCACACTTTCCAATCACCCGCATCCTGACAGTCTCTTTTTGTGGGGTTCTGCTTTTCACCAATTTCCTGAATCTTCTATTGGATTCTCTGAGCAGGAGGGCACCCACAAAAATTCAGATACATGGAGCAAGGAGGATGACAATAACTCTGACACTTCTCCATTGGCACCTACCCACACTGATCAGTTGTCTAATGGCGACCAGACTTCAACCAAAGAAGAAAATGCTTCTGATAAGATGGCGGAAGATGAAAGGATGAAAGTTGAGCAGTCACAGACACTGCATGAAAATGTACATAATTGGGCTCGATCACCAAAAGCTGCAGTGATACATCCGCCAGTGAAAACTAACGGCCAAATAAATGAGGACTTTGATCAAGCTCTAGAACTTCAGGGATTAAATCATGGAATTCTTGATGACCCAGATGACTGGAACTCTCAAACAGAATCTCCAACGTCCAGTTCAGAGATGAGCAACGCGTTTGACGAACCCACTTGTGCTGAAAATCTGTGCGCTGGCCAGAATCTGGCTGTAGGAGATGTTGAAGAATCTGACGAAAAACATCTTGGTGGGGGAGATGTTTCTCAACACTTTACGTCTCAGAATATTTTCAACCATAGAGAATGCATGTCCCCCCATCAGATGCCCCCTCCACATTGCAATGCTTGGAATGAATTGGTATGTGTTGAGAGCAAGTCTGCCAGGACGAGTCCTGAGAGTAATGACATTCTTGAAGGCAAGCTTTGGGAACTGACTGCAATGGACCACCATTGCAAAGAAGAAAATGTCTGCAGTGGTTCGTCCAATGATTATACTAAGTCCAGCGCATCAAGTCCAGACATTGGTGATGCTCTAGGAAATGTCCACTCTTCAGTCTTCGAGCAAGAGGCTCCAGAGGATGCCACGTGTTGCTCGGACAATGTAGGGGTATGGAGTCCAGCCCAAGTGTCTGATGAGGACAGCAGTCATGTAAATCATGCCTTGGAGACTGTACTCCATGAAGACGGTCATTGGAGCACCAGTCACAAGGTTCCTATAAACCTGGACATTTGGAATACGCAGGTTGATGTTGACACAGAGTCCACTTTAACAACTCCAGAAACCAATGGAACTTCAGAGAACTCTGGGGCACTGGAGGGAGATGTGGAGACCTCTTCACACCAGGTAGGTGTTGCCCGTTTGGGTCATCAAGCAATGTGGGAAAGTCAGCAGTCTACTGCAACAACCCCTGGCACGGATGAGGAGGGTCTGTATGCTGTCAGTGCAGCAGAAATCGACCTGGACGTTAGTTCGAAAACATCTGGTTTTCCAACAGATGCTTCAGATTGGTGGAATCTTGCCTCAGAAGCGGCGCCAGCATTGACAGCAGAATATTCCAGCTCAAGCAGTGGTTTTGAAATCAATCAAGAAGAAAACCAGAATTATTCCCTATGGCCAAGCACAATAAGTCAAGAAAAAGGATGCAGGCCACTGCATGCATGTTCCACTAACCCAACTGGCAGGGAAGCAATCAATGATTTAAAGGAGAGCCATTGTTTCAACGAGGAGACCTTGAATAATCAAACTGACCCCAGGTCACCCGATACTTTGCATCACAAAAAGTCAATTCCACTAACTGTTTGCAACCAGGAACACGGGTCAAAAGATGAGCCAGAAGGTGCCGCTGCATGGTGGAGAGCGGACCATGAAAATCAACGGGGTCAACAGCAGCCAACCAATATGCGACCCAATGTGCCTGCAATAAACCCAGCAAGTGGTCAGTCATCGGCTCCATGCCTCCTTCAGACTTTCCAGGACCCTAATGCCACACTTTCTCCTTCAAGTGGTAAGGAGAGCACAAACTTGTGCAGTGAAGAACATACCCAGCCCACCAAAAACAGCTTTGAATCCAGAGGACATGAGACTCTGCAGGCGTCCTTCATCCCGGATATCCTCCCTGACAATGACCTAGAGCGCCCCGCGGAACCCGATCTGTGGAATGAATGCTCCGCTGTGACGGTGGAGCGTGATAACCCGGATGTCGTGCATTCTTGTGACGGCAGCCTGCAGGCCTCAAGCAGCCCGGATCTGTGCCGGGACTACGATGCTACGCGCCTCTCCAGGCCGCAGCCTTCAGCCTCTGAAGACTCTGAAGAGGCAGCAGGGCCCTGTGACACGCATCAGGAACATGCATGGGTCTTAAAGCAGCACGCAGCTTACACGCATATGTGCAACGTAGATCCTGTCGTGCAAGAGCATAGCGAGTCACCCCAGCATGTGTCGGGGTCACCCGACTCGCGTGATTTCAGGGACATAGACAGTAGAGGTGTGAGAGACAGTGAACCTGGGGGCGCGCTGCCCATTGAGCCAGCAAACGAAAGTGTTACTTTAACAGAAGAACATATAGCAGCACACGCCGTAGATGTAATAGGCGCGTGCCTGTCGGGCAGCGACCCTGCAGCTGGCTCTGGCTCCTTGCCCCCGGCTGGAGATCGTTCTGCGGATCGTTCAGATATCACGCCTTCCTTCCCTGCAGTCCCTTCGGGGGAGAGTGTCTGTAAGGGGGCCTTGCCAGACAGTAAAGACCGGGTAGGCCGTCAACGGGGAGGGGCGCCTTCCCAAGACTTGGAAGCACCCGCTGCCGTGTATGGATGCGGGCAATTGCGTGAAGTCAACACCACGCCAGGTGGGGAGGAGATCAGCAAGCTTGGGGCGGCGGGCAGCGACCAGGAAGAAGCAGGACAGGCCGAGGAAGGCACATGCCTGCAACCGACGCTTTTCAGTTATCAATATGACGAGGCCAGTGAATGTGCTGAGCAGTCTTGTTTGGGAAACGAGCAAGAGAGCAAAAAGGACCTGTCAAGAGAATGTGATGAGCAAAGGATGGACATGGGGAGTCTACCCCTCTCTGCGCCGGGTGACGTAGATGATACCCTCCAGCTACCAACAAGCTCTCGGGTGAACACTTTGGTGGCAGTCCTACCCACCTCATCAGTAAAACAAGGTCAGATCACCTGTCCACACCCGGGAGGCGATGACAATAAAACGCCACGTGTGGAGCACGCCGGCGAAGGATTCCCAAAAGCAATGTTTACAGATCCTGAAATACATCGAAAGAGCTACGCTGATTCCTTGGAAAACCTCGAAGAAATACATAGACGCAACTTATATTCACCAGAAGGTGGCGGAAAAGGATTACTTTCCGGTAAGAGTTTGCAGTAATTACATCTATGATGCTACTTTCTGCAAGAATGTCATTCGGGCAGCATGCGCATGGCAAAATATTTAGTGTCATGTTATCTATATGGCCCCTTGTTAGAGATGAACCCTGTACTCTGGGAAGGTGTGCTTCCTGCCAGAGATATGACAGAGAAAAACAATTACGACTTTGAGGAATGCAATCTAGGGTAATTTGTGCAATGTTTTTATGTGCTGTTTTGCAAAATACCTGCTGTTTGGGTTAACTTCTGTGTGTTTTTGTGTTTTCCTCAGAGACTAGCCGGTCGGTTCCCGGTGCAAGGGACATGGCTAGAAATGCAGAGAGTAACTCTGAAGGCAGAGAAACAGACGTCATGAGGGACAGGATTGCCTCGGTCGACTGTGCGAATGGCTGGATTGTTATCGGCGACACAGACACCCCGTTTTGGAGCCAGGACTCACCGGGAACGTTTTCATCTGAAGGAACCGATGAGAGAACTGACCAAACGCGGTGCGAGGACAACCCTTTAGGAGGCGACTTGGGTATCTTTGCCTCGATCTCCGTGCCAAGCGACGGACACAGGCCGCAGCGGGGCCCAATTCAACCCGCAAAGGACCCGTTGTCTGTACTACTGCAAAACCTGTCCGACGAAAAAGACTCGGGGGAAAATGTTGAACAGGAACAGAGTTGGATGTTGGTTGGAAACCAAAACGACGCTTTTGAAACATCACCCGAGGAAAGTTCCAGCAGGGCCGAGACTGTCTGCTCGGAGTCGGGAAATTCCATCAAAGAATTCGAAATGACGTTAAATGACGAAACACCGAGGGGCCCGGGGGCTGCCAGGGGCCCTGGGGACCCCTATGAACATGGAGGACTCATTGTCATCAGCAGTTTCCCAGGGAAGGTCACTGACGCTGCTCCTTTTGTTGACACGGACACAGAAAATCACGCGCAGTCCCCGTGTTGTACGAAAGATGGCAGTGAAGTCGAACCAGAAATGGAAGAAACGAATTTTTCAGATGCGAGCATTGAAACGAAAAATGGTCAAATGTATGATAGGTAAGTCAGTATCCTGCTTCTCTAACAAACCCACTCGTTCGCCCTTTCTCTCTTTTTCTTTAAATCATTGTGTGGTTGAATAATTTCTTCAAAAAGCTTAACCCCGTTCAAACAGCTTTTACAAGGGGAACTTCATTTCTTGAGCAGATATTACATTGCCCTACAAAAATATGCCCGCATTGTGTTTAGCGTTTTATGACTGCATCTCTGGCATTAAACGGCAGAGGGTGTTTGTACTTGAATTCAGCGTGGCCAGACTGTATGTCATCGGTAATTAACACTAATGATAATTGAGCTATTAAGGTCGAGCCCGCAGGCTGGATCGGTTGTTAATGGCCCGGACCCAAGGCACGAGGGCCTTAATGATGGGTCCCGGCACCATTACCACCCTATCCGGCAAGCCTACGAGGGCGTTATTGCTATTTGCAGATCCAGGTTTGTAATCCCAGGTGCTGCTAGTAGTCATTTTGTTTGAATGAAAAGGACGCACTCTTGCAGAATCCCCTTCATTCAAACTGAACTAAGATGGCCACCATGGAAGTGGGGCTCCATGTGGATTTATACCAGGGGTGCACAACTGATTTTGACATCACATGATAGCTATAGTGGGCCAAAAAGTAAATGTGGGTGGGGCAATAGGCGTGGCAGGAGGCTTTTTCAACACCCAATTTTTATTAAACACATGGAAAAAGAATATGTTTTTGAGGTGTAACGATTTTTATTTATATTTCAAACTTACATTTTGTACTACACATTTTCCATTGTTATCATTTATTTCTATTTAGTTATTTCTGGTTCTCAATGTTACTGTAAACTGTCTTGTGAATGCAGGCATATTAAGATCCTTTTTTTCACCTGTAGCTCAATCATATTTGTCATTATTTGCACATATCAATATGCTTGCCTGTTATTCTCAAATTCCTGTGGTGCTCCACCCAATCTGGACCAAAACTTTTGGTTCAATAAGTCTAGGACCATGCTCATCCGGTGCATTATATCATTTCCACACCAAACGCCAGTGCTAACAAGCCACAATTGAGATATAGGCCAGGATTGCCAGTTTACCAGAAATGCTGCTTGCTGCTGATTGGGGCTGATGGGAGAGGGAACAAGAGGACCTGCAAGATACACAGTGATTGTGCTGCTTAAAATGCCTTAGAAAGATTCTATGCTGCAGACCACCTGTTTGAGGAGCCTGTCCTGTTACTGGATACATTTCCTTTGGAGCACTAAAGTGTGCATTTTCTGAGTTCCTGCTTACCGTAGAGGTTTTATGTAGTTAATGGTGTCGAGAGACGAGGGAAAATTGGTGTTTATTTATTTAATTGGTTTTCTTATAACACACCTAATACCGTACCTGAGTTTGGTTTCTAGGCGCAGATCCAGGATTCCAGCCTCTCTTGCTCTGCATGGTCTTGCTTCAAAGCCCAGCGCATTTCCCCTGTGCTATCCTCCATTACCTGCAAGTTGAACATTGACTGCTGGGCTTTAGACCTTTGGGTGGCGTTGTAGAGCTTTGCAGCTGCACACTGGCTTTTTCAGCATTCTGACCCTGCGTGGATGCATTTCATTCACTGCACTGAAACAGTTTTGCGGTGGCATGACAGAGACACGTGTCACTGTCTTGCTGGCACCTGCGAGCCCAGACCCAGTTACTCTACTAGAAATCGGTCAGAGGAAGAGACCTTTAAGTGTAATAACAGAATCATTGCTGGATGGTGACTCTGTGACATCAAATGGTAGGTGGAATTATATATTAACATCAGATGCTGGGAGTGTTACTAAGTGGCAACTGTACAATCCACAAAGTACGAAAATACTTGCCTACATAGAGGAAAGATAAAATTATGACCTTTAATGTTTTAATTTGCTGCTGTACATGAAGGTGGGTTCATACACTAAGTGCCAGATTCATGGAATTTTTTGCACGGTTCAAAGTGACTTTGCACTGCTGAAAAGTGACTTTGCACTGCCAACACACACCCTGATTCATTGAACTGTGCAAAGTGTATTTTTGCAGTGCAAAGTCCATGTTAAGTCAGTGCATAGTCATTTTTGCAGTTCAAAATGACTTAGCACAGACTTTGCACTGCAAAAATACACTTTGCACAGTTCATTGAATCAGTGTTTGTGTCTGCAGTGGAAAGTCCCTTTTCAGCAGTGCCAAGTCCCTTTGAACCTTGCAAGAAATAAATCAATGAATCTCATCCCAAATACTTTATTCATCCACAGAGCATTTTCCAATGGGATTGCACCATAATAACATTCTTCTGTGAATCAGACCCTCAGGGAATGCTAACATCACTAATAGCCTATGAAAAACGGGTAATAGCAAAATAATTGATTTTTTTCCCCTCGAAAGAGGAGCCCTCGAGCCACAGGTCCTTTGGATACAATGATAACCAATATAAACTGTGTTTCCTCTAAATGAACAGAATTGATCAGTGATAATCTACGTTTGAATAATAACACACTTAAGAACATTTGCACAGGGAGATGTAGGTGATTGCAACTTGTCTAATGGTAACGTGGTGATGTTAAGGCAATCGAAACACGTGCACGAACAACATCATAGCCACCACACAGCAGTTGGAGGAGTGCATATGTCTGCATTCTAACTGGAGAGTCTGTTGAGAGAGAGAGAAATGGCATCATTGACAATGGAGGTCAGATCAATGCACCTGGCCCCGATGAACTTTCAGTGTCATCGCTTAAAACATTAAGTACCTGATTCACAGAGCGTTTTCTTATGGGATTGCGCCATTGTAAAACGCTTCTGTGAATGAGGCCCTGACCTCACGTTAGGGCTTGATAATGTAGAAGATAACTGGAAATGAGCAGGAGTGAAGAAAGGTTCAGGGAGGTCGCCGATGTCACTGACAACCCAAACAATTGAATCAACATGAACAATGGGCCTCATTACGAGTCCGGCGGTAGCCGTGCGGGTAAAACCGGCAGGCAGCCACCGGACTCGTGATGATTTACCACCAACTGACTTGCCGGAATAACCGGGGCATTGCAGCACCAGCGGTCCAGTAAGTCAGGCGGCGGCATTCGTAACTCCCCATTCCCATTGCGTCCCAAAGGACTCAATGGGAATGGGGAGGACGGAAGCACCGACAATGTGAGCAACAGTGCCAGTGCTTCCGTCAAAGTCAGCGGGCGGGTGCTGTCCCACCCGCCAGGTATGACCTGTCGGGCAGGACGGTACCCGTCCACAGAACTCTTAGTTTGCTGGTACGGAAACAACAGTAATGAGGCCCAATGACAATGAGATTGACTTGGCGATTGAGCACAAGTCAAGTGAATGAGGCGCGCTCGTCAAATATAAATGAAGAGGCAGCTCAGATTTTACCATTAGAATTATCAAAGGCGGAGCCACACATAACAAACAAAAACAAAAACGGAAAAAGAACATGTTAACAGGATTTTTCTTTACAATCATTGCTGTGGGGTCTAGAGAAGCCAGCCTGTCGTGGACCTGCAGGCTTTATATTGAGTTTATATTGAAAAGCGGGGCATGCAATAAATAAAATAGCAGGGCTACACATTTCAAGTTGCAAGCTAAAGGCCTATCATAAATAGTCTCACTCAACCCCTCAATTCTACACATTCAGCACACCATTTTTTACTCGCCAAGAGCCATTTATCACTAGCCAACTAGCCAATGGTTAGTGGCAAGTGCACATTTTTTGTCCGGTAACAGGTATTGTCTAAGCACCAGAATGTCAAGGTTCTAGTGGATGGTGGCGGCAAAGAATCCAAAATGACATTTATACCCAGAGTCTTAGCAATCATGAACATTGTGAAGACGTTCTTGTACTGCGCCATACCAAATATTAAAGTGCTACTGGATACATATTACATTAATTGGAATCAGTGTCTGTATTCTTAGAGCAAAGAATCAAAGCTAATGTATTTCAAACATGTTTCACTCATATTCTGAGATTCATTTGGGTCAAATATATTTGAGATAATATCACAATCCAATAAAATGTCCAATGTTTCTGAAATACAGCTGACTTGATGTCTATTCTCAATTGTTATAGACCAACAGTAAGCATACAATTCCCCACTCCAATGGGGTACTCTACGGGGCTGATATGAACCAACACTGAAACTACAGGAGGAGTATTTGAAGCTTGAGAAAGGCCGTGCATAACACACAGCCACCATACTGTGGATTGGAGGAGCGGATTCAAGGTCCAAACAGCCCAGACTACATGGCACACAAGACAAGTTGGCCATAGCCCTCATCCTCTCTGATTGGTCGAAATTCCAGCCAATCAGGAAAGTAAAACGATAGGCCATTCAGAAGGTTCCACTTGCCATGATCTGCTGGAATGCAGTGCACTCCAAAAATCAGATGGGCAGAATTAATTGGCCACTCTGATTATCCAGCATGCAGAGCTAATTCTGGCCCATGTACACTCCCCTTCTCTTACAGACCAGTGGGTCAAAATAGGAGCGGCGTTTCATTGGTAGTGCAGAATCTAGGAGTGGACAACACTGATTCTGCTTTGCTAAAAGAAATTGTGCTTACCCCTATACTAGTGCTACCCCTCAGGGTGCCATGATGGCCTTACATTCATCATCACATCCAATTTTGTTCCCAGGACCTATACCCACTCTTGAACCAAGCTCAATGCAGCCGAAATCTGTATCACCTGTCTAATCCTCTGGAAGTGGCACCATAAAAGCCCTCCCATTTCTCAAACCTGGTACCATATGTATGAACATCCAGGCCTTACATATCCCATGCCCACGGGGGTCTGGATGCTACGAAATGAAGGATTGTCTCCAGCGGTGCACACATGTGGCCCGACAGTTTGAACAAGATTGCTAGTGATATAATGAAGACAGGTACACCTTGCTACAACCTGCCACCAAGCATCACACTGTACTGTGTATACTGCATTTTCTTTGTGGGAATAACAACTATCTGCTGGGCCTTCTCAATTGAGAGAGTGACAAATATCTCACAGGTGAGATATCCGTTGAAGGAGAGGGACTCTGCTATGGACGGTGGCCGGGTCACTTTGGCAGAAGCAGCTGTTTGTACTAGGAGCAAGGAATTTTCAAGTCTCCACTCCACACCCACAACAGTGGGCAGCTGGGAAGTTAAAAGCAGCCAATGGCCGAGTGGATAGATCAGGGACAAGATGGTTGTCTTGGAAGCAAGACAATGCAGAGCAGCACGGGTTCAAAACACAGTCCCTACATTAGATGCTGGACTCTGGCATGAAGCATGATAGAACCCAATTGATTTTTTATTGTCTTCTGTTAATTCCAAACCAAGCTATTGAGTGGCGAGGGTCTTCTTATATGTCACAGAGATACATGTATCAGCATTCTTCCCACTCGAAGCTCCATGAGTCTCCTTTCTGCTCGGTTTTCAGGCCCTATGAATTTTTTACTGATTGGCGAGATCCAGGAGGCATTAGGTATGCCAGTTTTAAGGCCTCACACGTTCCTTATGCGGCTTGTGCCGTCTCATGTTCCTCCAATAGGTCCTGCGACCCCGGCATTGCTGCCGTCATGACATAATTACTCAAGCTCTTTACAAAAAGCAGCTGTACTCAACTGTTGACTTGCTGAAGAATGTACTTCTATGCCGAAACCAAGTCGGTACCTCAACTTAAACCAACCCAACTTGTGACTCTTCTGCTGACCATGGCTTCCTGTGGGCCATCTGTCCTTTAGGTGAAAAATCGCTGAAAAATCACAGTAGCCCTAAATGCCTCTTCCGTATTTCTTTGGCTAGCTAGTGGTTAGGCCCCCTATGGTGCTGATGCACTGGCTAAAGTGTGCTCCCATCAGTCAGTGGAGCAAGTAGCAGAAGGCATTAGATAAACTTTTCTTTGCTTCCCACTCAGTTCAGGACTCCAAGCCATGGCACTGCCGTCATAAAGGACTCTGTAAGAATAGAGATCAGAGGGAATATCACTGTGGCGAGTGGTAACTGTCTATAAGCGCCCCCAAGATTAGAGGATGTTTACTCAAGAACCCTCCTAAGTGAGTGTGGTCTAATAAGAATTCAGCCTCCTCCTCCTTCGAAATCCCCCTTATGTCCTCCCAACAATGATCCAGTCCCCCGAAATCAAGTGAAAATGCAGTCTGTGAACAGATCACAGTGAAAATACCTCTGCAGTAAAAAAGTCACCAAGCACAAAGTAGTCAAAACGCCCGCTGAAAATTTGCCAAAAATGCAGTGCGTTTAGGGTAAGTGTTTGATTTTAGGAGGGTTTATTGGGCTTGCGATAACCTGTTTTAGCGTTGGGATAGAAGGTAGTGTAAGGATAGGGACAAGGGTTAGAGTAAAGATTTTGGTTAGAATTAGAGTCAGAGTTAGGATCATGGTGGTTGTGGGCGGGCTGGTGATGTGGGGGTTGGGTTAGTTGTTAGGGATGATTAAGTGACAGGGTTAGTGTTAGGGTAGGGAATATGATAAGGCTAGGGCTCATAGTGTAATAGTTTGGGTAAGTGTTAAATAAAGGGTTAGGGAGGATGGGGAGGGCTGCTGATGTTTGTGTAGGATAGGGGTTAGGATAAACATAGGGGTTAGGGTAGTGCAAGCATTTGGGTAAACGTTATGTGTTGGGGGTAAGGCTTAGGTTAGAACAAGGGCAAGGGTTTCGATTTGGACAAGGGCTGTGGAATTTGTGGTTACCTAGTTATGAGGTCATAGTTAGGTTCACTGTTCATTTTCTATTTATTTGGTGTTTTGTATTAAGTCACATGCAAATAAAATGTGTTCTTACTCATTGCTGATTGGGTGCTTGTCTTGGAGATCAGCGTAGATACAGAAAAATAATATTCACAGTAGACAGACAGGAAGACTGTCTAAAACCATACACCCACACAAGCCAGATAAGAGGGGGAGCACAATGGCACCGGTGGGCTGCCTCTGTGCCATAGAATTGTAGGATGAGTATTTCTGCACCCCCATTTGGTAACCACTACATAAGGACATTTTCTGCTTTGGCTGGAGCTTAAACCTCTTCTGTGTACCCCAGAGTGATGATACCATCGCTATAAAGGTGATGGAAGGTCTTGTATAAGCATGCATATTCATTCATCACTACTTGGACAAGGGCTCATTTAAACATTTTGCCGCAAGGCTTTCAAAGATGTCTAAACTCCACCTGACGAAGCCCCGCTGGGGGTCGAACGCGTGGTGTTTTCTGTGACTTTTGCCTGAAATGTGCTCTGATATGTTCGTGTTCTCAATGGATTGAATCAATAAACAAAAGTAATTTGCACCTTGCCAGTGGAGTGCCCGAATTACTTCCCATTCATGTGAGTATGTGTGCAGAAGAGCCATTGCCCTGAAGGAGTTTTTTGGTACTATATATGGTATCCAGTCATTTCATTGAAAACAAAACAGAGTGGGTTGGGGTGGCTTTAAAAGAGTGGGAAAAAGAGGTTATGGGGGACCCCCAAATTATTTTGTTGCAATGAAATTTACCACTCTAATTGTGGCCGATAAAATCACATATAACCCTATATATATATATATGTGTGCTTTATTTTGTATAGCGTAAACGTCATTGTGTAGCAAGAGAGCACTATAAAACAGGTGGATGCAATGGTAGTGTACAATATTATGGATGCAATTCGAACGTTAGACTATAAAGTGTACGCCTGAAAGGTGCCAGAGCGAGGGAATAGAGAGGGTAGAATGCAGGGGATACAGGATATTAAGGAAAGGGCAAACCAAATCTTCAATATGTTGCTGGTGGATCTTTAAATCCCCCAAAAAGGGCACAAAGGATAAAAGTCAGTAAGCATTTATTTCACATTTTCCTCGAATTTTTTGATGCCAAGGTTTACTGTTTTTTAAGCAACTTTGAATTTAGGGGCCAGTACAAGTTGGGACGACCTTTTTGGAGAAGTTCAGCTAGTCATAAATACCACTGCCACCAGTTGTATTTATGCAAATCTGCCTAATACATAGTTAACCACTGGCAGATGTGTTATGGGCTAACTCTGCAGTATTGCAGACGTAACCAAGTTATTTTATCAAAAAAAGTTATCTCTAATTCTACCTGGGAATGGATATGTACAGCAGTGGTTCACATACAGAAAAGGCTCAATACCAACCTTTGTATGCATTGCATATGTAATGTGGTGGGGGCATGAGAGATGCCCTCCTTTTCACCCCTTTACTATGACCCAGTCTAAAAACCCTTTTTACTGCATTGAAGGGAATCACACATGCTTCTCTTCTGTACAGTAAAACCAATAACAGTTTTATGGCAAACTTGAAATTTTTACTCCAGCCTCTGTGGTGGGTGTAAAAATAGGAAGACCTTGGCAACGATCTGTCGGAGGTCTTCTCCTGATAGTGTTGCATTGGAATACTGCCAAAGGTAACATCTCAGAACCCTGAATTCTGCAAATACTGTCAGAATTACCATTACCACCAAATACGTAATTACCCTCTTAGATTTTCTTAGTTTCTAGCCAGAATGCCATGCTTCACTAACTTACATTTTGAGCACTTTTTAGTTGGCAATCAGGATACTGCATCCACCAAATAAGAATCTTTACTGTGTTGGGGGCTCCACTTGCTTAATGCCCAGATGCCCAGTTGTTAAGTAAAAATGGTTAAGACAGGTCTAACTGGGTGGCCTTAATGGTGAAATAACAAAGAGGGATAGTATGGACAATTCAGGGATGTCTGTTAAAAAATCTATTACATTTCACACTAGGAGAGTAAATGGGACAGGCCCTCATGTACTGGGACAGCCTCAAACCACATTAGCACTGACCTCAAAGTTATGTTTTATTCAACAAATACGTCTGAAAACAATTAAAACAAAGTTGGAATTAATATTACAGACAGACCCACCAACACTGTCAGTCTAGAAAAATGGATACCTCTCATGATTAACAACAACCGTATTTTGGTGGCCGAAGGCCAACCATCTCATGCACGAAACAATGGAAATACAGGTTTCCGAGTTTACCAATGAACGGCCATTTTGATGTAACAAGGATCGCCATTTTGTTTTCTAACAATTGCTCATTGCTTTCTGTTCATATTACTTCGCAGCACATTTTCTGCTTACACTGCTCGACTATTAACATTGTTGTCTGAACGTGAAAGGACAAGGCCGCAGGGCCGCGAGGCTAATAAGAGTTCGTTGAAACACAATGTAGGCAGCGCCGGGAAGGAATGCCCGGCTCCCTCCCGAATGTAGCCTTGAAGCAGAGCCACAGGGCATTTAATCATTTCACAGCTGCCAGCCAGTCTCGTTATCTGGTAGAATATGTTAGAATAAAGCAGCTAAAGGCTTGAATTATGTCTTCTTACGGCCCCCCTTTTCCGAGCACTGTAGAGCGTGTCGGCTCCCAGGACACGAATAGCACTTCATAGATAGCAAGGTCTGGAATGTGACTCTTCCCCCGTGTGTAACTTGCTTCCAAGAACAGAAGCACTGTGTTCTGTTCAACAAAGAAAAGATGTCTCTGCACTTGCAAAGTTGCATATTGTTGCTAGAATAGACGTTTGAAGGTGTCATATTCGTCGAAAGTGTCCATCATCAAACCGAGTTCAACAAAACCCAATAAAGCGGGGGGTGTTAAACATGTCACAGCTGATTGTATGATATGCATTTTGTATATATGTAACTGATGTATGTAATTCGCTCTCTTGCCTCCTTCGAGGTCTAGAGATACACGTCGCGGGGCGTGAGACCGAGTTGGCCAACTGAGACTATTTGCTTTGCAATAAACCCTAGCTTTGGGAATACACCCTCGTGTCTGGTGTATCTATCGTGTGTGGTGACTTGGCTTGTTTCCATAGATGTGAGGGACCCCTAGGGGCCCCTTTCAAGATGGTGCCCGAATAGGGACCCTCCCCCACTTGTTCCATTGTGTACGTTGTAATTGAGTAAAGGCAGAGAACGAGGAGGACGGGACGATCGAGCCGGGATCAAGAGGTGTTCGGGGCACCCTGTAGAAGTGATGAGAGATTCCTTTGCAGATCTGCACACACCTGATCCCTGATCGACGTATCTGGCTAAAGAACAAGGAGGCGAGGGTCCCAAAACGAGGCGGAAGCCAAGGAACGCAGACACAACTTCATTGGTTGCGTCAGTATACAGACGAATTGTGTCCTGGAGGACAAATTGATTTATCAGGTGAGTCATTCCCCGATTCAAAGTAATCCTGATATTGGTTGAGAGTTGACTTTGCAAAATCAAACGCCCTAGGTAAGGTTGATTAACCAGGGGGAAGGTTGAAACATACCTGGGGTATTGTCCACCCTAGCTGGGTTTTTCCGCTGTGATAGACAATCTTTGGAAGATGGCCAAATTGCACCACCTGGGGGAACGCCGGCGTATGAGATGTATGTAAAGTATGGTGTGGGAGCGATAATATTCTGTGAGTCTTGGCATAGGCAAACCAGAAAGCAACAAGACCATCAGTGGCCGATAAATGGTAGTTTTGAGATAGCGAGAATAGATAATTTGGAAAGAGTGTTGATAAGAAAGAAAGCGCGTCCCGCAGCATTTGATATTGTTAAGGACTGGAGAAGGGAAGCAATGCTCCGATTTAAAAGTAGAGCGAGGCATGCGCGCAGGCATAAATCGAAAGGTGAAGTAGCGGATAAAAGGAGGAGGAGGAGTGGACTGAGAGTCTAATAAGGTCAGATAGACGTGACCAGTTAAATATAGAAAAAATATACCCACAACGAGAATTGAACATAGCAGATGAAGTAATGGAAAATATATTGATCCATACAAAACAAGGCCCAAGATTAGAAACGAGGCCAAACACGTCAGTAAATATTGCCCAAACCCCTCCCGCAGCTCAAGCCCTCCCACAGCCCGCGCACGTAACAATTCCTATTAGCCAACCAGGCCCACAGCAGACACTCCCCGTTCCCATTGTCCCATGCGCACCTCCCACCTTACATACAGACTCGGTACCGTCCGTCCCTCCAGGGGTTGAAGTTAAAACCGCGGGGGCGAGAGGCGGGACTGAACAAAGTGGATGCACGAGGGTAACTCGCAGTGCGATCAGCAAAGAAAGGAAGGGTGAATTGCAGCAACAGGCAGAAATGTATATAGACGGGAATGATGGGACGGCAGCATTGGCTTCGATATATGACTTCCGAAGAAGCAATTAAAGACAGGTAGTGTTGGAATGCATGGGTGAATATTTGGTGGAGAGATGGAAACAGTTAATTGGGAAATTACCACCACAGCGATTGTTAGACTTGAATACATTAGCACGTTGTAGACAAAGAGATGAAGTGAGAGAACATGTGTATGGACTTTTTGAACTTAAAATTGAATTGGATAATGAATATGCTGAAATGTTTACTGCACCTGGGTACAGGGGTAAGGATATCGGGAGAAATAGAAAGGAGGTGGTGGAGCCATATATACAGCGACGACATTCGATGTCGTCAGTACAGAGGGGCGACAAATTGAAAGTATGTATACGAAAAGCATTCAGATGGATGTCGGATCCTAGTATCCCCACAATGGAGATACATGAGATATTTGATGAATGATCCATGCCCATGAAAAGAAAAGCATTGCAGTCGATGGCTGAACATTTACTAGACAAAGATATAAAAAACGACAAGGCCAGCCCACTCGAAATAGTGGCAGTATATAAGAGAGGACTAGAGCGAGGGACAGGAGAGACAGCCCTATCGCTTGATCTGGGAATATTATTGCATATGAGAGAAGGGGGAGGGACAGTAAGTGGGGCATTTCCTATGAGGGAGGTCCCACCTACCTTTGTGCCAAAAACAGAGGTTCCCGCAGCGGGCAACATAGCGGCGCAGGTAACGCCAGCCCATTATATCGCCCAGTACGTGCATGTCCCCTTTTCCAGACAGGAGGTGAACAATATAAAGCAGATGATTCCCGATATAAGAAAGAATCCTGCAGGATTTTACAAAGAAGTAGAGTCCTGCCTGCAATCATCCGTGCTTACCATGGGTGACATAGACCTAATATTCCCAGTGATCCTGCCAACAGACATATGGAAGCAAATAAGAAAGGTGGATGACGCTACGGCCTATGGCGCCACATGGGCGGTCTTGGTAATAGAAGACAGGAATAAAGCGGTTGGAGGGACACCAGGAGCGAACATGGTAGCATTACCAGCACGCATAATACAGAAATTAAAAGAAATTGTCCCAGAGAAAAGAATTCAATGGGACAAGTTGACTGCATGTGTGCAAGGCAAGGATGAGTTAGCAACAGATTATTTCAATAGGTTCGAGGAAGTATTCGCAGACTTCAGTGGGCAGGATGTAAGCTTGGAAGCGGGGAAGAGGTTATTTGTTGATAAATATGTGAGGGGGATGAGACTTCCAATTCAGAACCTCATAATGACATCAGAAAGTGCATGGCAAGCAAAAACGCTGGGTGAAGTATTGCACATGGCCCAAAATTACGAGACGAGAGTGAATGCAGGAAAGGACCAGGAGGGGGGAGAGAGAGAGTAAATCTGAAAACAAGGGTGTTACTGTAGCAAGTAGCAGGACATAATAGAGGAAGAGGGAACGCACATGGGAGGAGTAATTTGAATATGCGTGGGGGGCCTTTGGGACCAAATCAGTGTGCATACTGTAATGAGGAAGGACACTGGCGAGCGCAATGTCCACATTTACAGAATAGAAATGGATCTGGTCAGAGAAGACAGCACAGAGGGCACCAAGGAGCAAATGGACCAAATAGGAATAGTATGCAGCAGCACCACAATAATGAAAGTAATCAAAACCAAGGCCAAAATCAAAGTGCCCCTAACCAGATTCAGGGTCAGCAGAACCAACAGTATGGGAATCAGAATGGGGGAAAGAGTGGGAACATTTTCAATATGCAGCCAAATACGTATTACAGTAATAGTAGTGACTACACATCGGACAATGTGTTATTTTCCCAATAGGACAGCCCAGGGCAGGGGTCGGAACCAGTGTCTATTCCAGTGAATCAGAGAGAACCCTACGTAGAAATGGGAGTCGGGAATAAGGAGCACTGCTTCTTTATAGATACAGGAGCGCAAAAGTGTTCAATAGACCATCACTTGGTTCCGGATATACCCCTGTCAGGGCAAAAGAATGTTTCCGTAGGGTTCGCAGGTACACCAGTAATAAACCCAGTATCCCAACCAGTCCCAGTTAGTATAGGACCATTCACTGAACATTGTCCTTTCCTTTTAACAGACAATTGTGGGGAGAACTTGTTGGGATTGAACTTGTTGAAAAAGCTAGGTGCGATTATACATTGTACGTCAGACGGGGTGTTTCTAACAATTTGGCCACAAGATGCCCCTGTGTCAGAATTCATGTCAGAAACCTTGCCAGGAGAGTTAAGAGAAGTGCCAATCTGTATAAGAGCGATGCATGACAACGATGTAGGATGCTTGAAGATAGAGCCAGTGGGGATCATTTTGAAAGAAGGAGTTACACTGCCACGAATTCCCCAGTATAAAAGTTCGGCTAATGGAGAGAAAGGATTGAAAAGTATTGTTTCAGATTTGGTGAAATTAGGGGTAATTGAAGAAATTACAGGCAGTACATGTAACAGCCCGATTCTTCCAGTGTTTAAGAAAGGAGGCAATGAAGTACCATATCGTTTCATAATTGATTTGCACGCGCTAAACAAAGTAGTAGATCCACAATTTCCTTTGGTCCCAGACGTCACTACAATATTGACAATTATACCTGCCTCAGCAGAATACTTTAGCGTGATTGATCTAAAAAAACGCTTTCTTTAGCATTCCGGTGGACAAGGACAGTAGATATTTGTTCGCGTTCACATTAGGGGGACGATCATTTACATTCACGCGCATTCCACAAGGATATACGGAAAGTCCGAGTATTTACAGTAGAGCGTTAAAGGAGCAGCTAGACATGCTAGAATTGCCAGTGGGGTGTGTACTATTGCAGTATATAAATGATCTATTGATCGCTGCTGATACAGAAGAGATTTGTAAAAAGAGCACCATATTACTACTATCACACCTAGCGGCACATGGCCATAAAGCTAGTTTGAAGAAGCTTCAATATAATCGAAAGGATTTAGCTTATTTGGGCTACCTTCTTTCGAAAGAGGGGAGAAGGCTAACGCCAGAACGCACAGAAAGTATTTCTTGTATGCCTATTCTAAAGACACAGAAAGGATTCAGAGCCATAATGGGCATGGCTTCTTATTGCCGGCAGTGGATCGGTAATTTTGCGTTAATTGTGAAGCCAATGGTGCTATTAACTAAGAAGGATGCGGTGATGCCTTTGCAATGGAATGAAGAATGTCAGAGAGCGTTTGATCAATTGAAAACTGCATTATGTTCTGCTCCAGTTTTGGGCATGCCAAATTATGAAAAAGTTTTTAGATTATTTGTATGTGAGAATGAAGGATGTGCATTAGCTGTTTTGACACAGGAACAAGGTGGAAGAAATAGGCCGTGCGGCTATTTTTCTTCTGCGCTGGACCCTGTAGCGCGCGCACTATCACGATGTTTGTGATCTGTTGCAGCGGCTGCTGCATCGGTGAAACACACGGAAGGGATGGTATTGGGGCATACTTTAATTCTGATGGTGCCACATGCCATAGATGTCCTATTAATTAGGACACAGACACAACACCTCACCTCCGCTAGACTGACAAGATATGAGATTATCTTGTTCGCACCCAATATCCAAATTATGAGGTGTAGCGCTTTGAATCCTGCAGAATTAATGCCACTGCCCATAAAAGAAATTGGTGACAAAGAATCACCACCCCATGATTGCTTAATGGTCACTGAGGAAGAAACGAAGGGGAGAGTTGATTTAAGTGACATCCCACAAAAGGAGCCAGATGGAGAGTTATTTTGTGACAGCTCTTGTTTCAAACTACCTGATGGCACAACAACTGCCGCTTACGCTATCACTACCCTAGAGAACGTAGTAGAAAGCAAAAGAATTCCCTACAACTCGGCACAAGCCGCAGAAATAATAGCATTCACCAGAGCCTGTGAGATTTCCGAAAATTTGAACGTGAATATCTATATTGATAGTCAGTATGCTTTTGGGGTGGTTCCTAACTTTGGTCGACTCTGAGCTGAGAGAGATTTCTGGACATCACATGGTGCCAGAATTCAACATGGCCCTTTGATTGCTGTCTGCACTCACATCTCCAAAGCGCCTAGCAATAGTGAAATGCGAGGCACATAAAAAGGTAACATGCAAAGTGGGAAAGGGAAATGCATTTGCAGACAGAATTGTGAAACAAACTGCCACTGATTTGAATAATAAAATGATGACAGTTCAGACTGAGGAAGTACCCTGTATGATAGAAGATGGAATTGCCACTGTGAAAGAGATGCAGGCCGAAGCCGCGGCCGATGAGATACGAGGATGGGCAGAAGGCTCTGCTGAGTTAGATTTAGAGGGTTGTTGGGTGGACAAGGGAACTAAAAATTGGATGTTGCCAAAACTTGAAATATGTCTTAGTGGTGATCTGTGCATTCAGCAAATGGGTGGAGGCATATCCCTTAAAAGACTGCACAGCAATGAGTACGGCAAAAGTAATGCTTAAAGAATACTTTTCCCGTTTGGGTTTGCCCCGTGTTATATGGTCAGATAATGGTCCAAATTTTGTGGGCGCAGTGATGTTACAGATATGTGCGGGTCTCCAGATTGATAAAAGATTTCATAGTTCAAGGCATCCGAGTTCGGCTGGTCTTGTTGAGAGGCACAACGGAATCCTCAAGTAAAAAATTAGCAAGATATTTGCAGGGAGCAATTTGAGTTGGGTGGATGCATTACCGATAGCGCTATTGTGCATGCGTACGTCTGTACAGGCTAGGACTGGGCTCTCCCCGTATGGGATTGTGATGGGGAGGCTGGCGAATGCTTGGTGCGCACCTCAGCCAAAGCGACTGAGTGAAGTGGAACATCCTGCACTTAGCACTTATTGTGGCCTTTTAATGCAGAAATTGCATTTGATTCATCAGCAGGTGCAGGAGGCTCTACCCGTGAGATATACTGGTCCAGGGCACACGCTGGAGCCAGGCAACTGGGTACTGCTAAAAAAACTTTTAGAGAAAATCGTCATTAGCACCCAGGTGGCGTGGCCCCTATCAAGTGCTTCTGGCAACGCAGACGGCAATACGGGTGTATGGGAGGAAGTCATGGATCCATGCCACCCATGCCAAAAAGATCCCATCTTCACTGAAAGATTTGCCCAATCCGGACGACCAGAAAGAGACAGCGGTCCCAGAAACGAAAGAAACTGCTGCCAGTCCACTGCCGCTAAATCTGTCCGAGCGGAAAGTGAAAATCGAAACAAAGCCTGAAGAGATTGCCAAAAAGGGGGATGGGCAAAGAGTGCCCCAACGTTGCCCAGCAGAACCTATATCACTGCTGGCCGACACAAAATCTGCATTGCAAATAACGTCAGATACCAAACGTGTACCCCTTTGGCACCCACCAGCACTTGCCATTGCGCCAGAGCCAAAGACCGAATCCGCATCACTGTCGCGGCACACACCAGCATCTGCCATAGCGCCGCAGGCTGACGCTGAGCCTGGATTTGGAAGTGCATGGGCACTGTTCACGGATCACACAATACCATGAGTCAGGCGATATGATTTGCGGCCTTGAAAGACACAGTGATCCACAGTTCTTTGGTGTTTATGCTAACCTCTGGTTCCGCTCATGGACGGAGAAGGAACTAGAGGCGTAGAGGAGAGAAGCGTGAGAATTGTGCAAATCGGACAATTCAAGACTCGCGGCTCCTCGGTGCGATCATAAAAAGTACATGTGTCCTGAACCAGAGCGGACAAGCTGGGCGCACATGGTACTAAGGCAATAGAGAGCTGTTCAGAAGTCCTCTGAGCAGTATGAAAGAGAATAAGTGATCTTGCCTAGAACGAATAAGCAAACCAGGCTGCAAAGGGCTGGCAGACTAAACTGTTGACAATTCCTTTGAACTTATTGACATCCGGACAAGTGCGACGAATAGAAATATCCACGACGAACGTTGTCAGGAAGAAGGACGGTGAGAAAAATGTCGGGAACGTTTTAAGCCTCCTCCTGCACCACGGCTGAGAATGAGTTAGTTATAAAGACTGTAAACTTAGGGAAAAGGCATGGTAAAAAAATTGTATGCCGGCTTTGACGATAATGTGCTTCATGAGTGTGGTAGCACCAATAAAGACAGCGTTGGTGTTATGGTATGTGGAATCTATACACCCATTGGGAATGGTTTTACCAATAATTAATATATCCACTACTGAAAGGCCGGTTCAGGTGATTACATATACCGTGTCCCCAATGGAAGAGAGGCACAGAGAAGGGTATGGGAACAATACGCTATTACTCATCATGAATATGACGCATGCAATTCTAAAGAAAAGTAATTGTTGGGTATGCGCCCATTTACCGCAGCATGCGGGGAAAGGAATAGGGTGGTATGTACAACCATTACCATTGAGTTCTGCATGCAGTGCATCTTTAAGTGCAATGTTCTATGGAAAGTGGAATAAGAGTAGTACGGGTCAATTAGACAGAACAAACATGAATGAGTTTGAGGAAATAATTATGAGGCCTGTGGTTTGTTCCATATTCCATAAAGCACAAGTAATGACCCCAGAACCTACAAAAAAAGTACGTGAAAAATAACACAGCAAAATAGACAAGATAGATTGTCCCCACCAGTTAAAACATCTGTGATGACATTCCGTGTAAGAACGGACGGGAACAAAGATGCAGTTCCCCCTTCTTACACGGTAAATTACAACCCGAGAACTGTCCATTTTTGTCTAAAAAGGAAAGGCTCCTATTTAGTAGGAACATTTACTGGATGCATGAATACAGTGGTATTAAAATGGGAGATAGAACCAGTATATGTGGGTGATCCAGTTTATTTTATATGTGGAGAGAAAGCATATCCTTGGTTGCCCAGAAACTAGGGGGGAACATGTTACCTAGGTCTTCTGTTCCCAGGAGTGTTCCTCTTAGAAACAGTAGACATGGCCAGGCTATCCAGATCTAGAACCAAAAGGAGTACCGAAGGTGTTTTGATAGCAACGGACGTAGCAAAATCATTTGTTCCATTCTTGTCCCAGATAGTGAACTCCTACAACATAAGGCAGCTGTCCAGAATACTAAAAGATACCATAAACACAATGACAGACATACTATTTAACATGACATTGGAAGAAAAAGGAATCAGGTTAATGACGCTGAAAAATAGAATGGCTCTCGATGTAATCCCGGTTGATCGTGGGGGAATTTGCAAGATTGTGGGATCAGCGTGCTGTGTATTCGTAGATGACTATTCCCCTACGATTTTTGAAGCAATAAAGAAAATGCCTGTCCTAAGCTCTGAACTCCCTACTGGAGAAGGGGGTTGGGGAATAGAGTCCTGGTTTTGGGGGATACTGCGTTCTTGGGGATGGAAGTTGATCTCGATATTAGTAGTGGTGTTTGGAATATTCATAATGTGCTGTTGTTGCATACACTGCCTACCGTTAGTTTGCACTGAGGTAACTAAGGGATGTACAAAGGGATGTATGCATATGATAACAAAAAGAAAAACTTATGGCCGGGATGACAGACACACAAATGAAATGAAAACAGTGAAAGAATTAATGGTTATAGATATTAATGAAGATGATGATGCTTATAATAGCATGCAAGATTCAGACATAAGTGATTCAGACTTATCGTCATCAGAGGAGGATACAATAAATGAATGAGACGTTTGGCATACGGCCAAAGGAGGGGTTGTCAGTCTAGAAAAATGGATACCTCTCATGATTAACGACAAACGTATTTTGGTGGCCGAAGGCCAACCGTCTCATGCACGAAACAATAGAAATACAGGTTTCCGAATTTACCAATGAACGGCCATTTTGATGTAACAAGGATCGCCATTTTGTTTTCTAACAATTGCTCATTGCTTTCTGTTCATATTGCTTTGCAGCACATTTCCTGCTTACACTGCTCGACTGTTAACATTGTTGTCTGAACGTGAACGGACAAGGCCGCAGGGCCGCAAGGCTAATAAGAGTTCGTTGAAACACAACGTAGGCAGCGCCGGGAAGGAATGCCTGGCTCTCTTCCGAATGTAGCCTTGAAGCAGAGCCACAGGGCATTTAATCATTTAACGGCTGCCAGCCAGTCTCGTTATATGGTAGAATATCTTAGAATAAAGCAGCTAAAGGCTTGAATTATGCTCTTCTTACGGCCCCCCTTTTCCGAGCCATGTAGAGCGTGTCGGCTCCAAGGACACGAATAGCACCTCATAGATAGCAAGGTCTGGAATGTGACTCTTCCCCCGTATGTAACTTGCTTCCAAGAACAGAAGCACTGTGTTCTGTTCAACAAAGAAAAGATGTCTCTGCACTTGCAAAGTTGCATATTGTTGCCAGAATAGACGTTTGAAGGTGTCATATTCATCGAAAGTGTCCATCATCAAACTGAGTTCAAAGAAACCCAATAAAGGGGGGGTGTTAAACATGTCACAGCTGATTGTATGATATGCATTTTGTATATATGTAATTGATGTACGTAATTCGCTCTCTTGTGTCCCTCGAGGTCTAGAGATGCATGTTGCGGTGCGTGAGACCGAGTTGGCCAACTGAGACTATTTGCTTTGCAATAAACCCTAGCTTTGGGAATACACCCTCGTATCTGGCGTATCTATCGTATGTGGTGACTTGCCTTGTTTCCATAGACATGAGGGACCCCTAGGGGCCCCTTTCAACATGAGGGCGTGACCCCTATATCAGGACAGGTCTCAGCAGCATAAGATGTGGCCTCACAGTTGAATATCATTTAGCAAAAACAGTAGAAAGGAAGTGAACCCAAAAGTGAAGTTATTCACTCCAGACCGCCCTCACAACATGAAGATAGACCACTAAGAGATGGACAAACCCCAACACCATAAACACTAGCTTCAGTGACTTAGAACAGGGATTCAGTCACAGATAAGGCACAGAACACACCTGTGGCAATCTATTTAATCAGTGAAAAACCTTAGTTGAAGATAGGTTAAGGTAAAATGTAGTGCAACAAAACCCCTGAAATTTGGCAGAAAATTCACTCAAAGCCAACTTAACTACCCACCCCCTGTTGTACAGAGATTACATCACTGATGACATCACTGGTGACATCACTAATTACAACATATATGGCACGTTAACGTCTCTTCAACTAAGGTTTTGTTCATTGAAATTCAAAGGTTTTTGTTCACCTAAACTGTTTTCAAAGTAAAACATTTTTCATTGAATTCCAAAGGTTTTATTATCCTACGGTTTATACATTTTCTATGCTATAATGAAGAATATTATTTTCCTCACATTATGGAAACACTTAATTTCCCAAATAATATTTCAAAAACGTAGACAAAAATACAAATATACTGCATGATTGCTTACTTTATTCTTCATTTTGAATTAGTATTTGGATCTTTTTCAGCAGGAAATCTGTCAATAAGTATGTAGCATAATAAAAAATGAAAACAAATACGGACCAGTAAAGTTTTTTTAACTCCGCAATAGTACTGTATTAATATGAAACGTATTCTTATTATTCAATCAATTAAGGTTGGAACTATTAATCATGTGGCTTTAGAGGAAAAAAGAACTCGTTGGAGAGAAAAGTAAACTCTACTTCTACTACCAGTAAACAAAAATATATGAAAATATTCATGATAAGAAAGTGTTTGGTATTAATTTAATAGGTTACGCTATAATATTTACAATGATATTAATGCATACATCATTCAACTGTTTACAAAACAAAATGACTATTTACAGTACATGTCCTTAATATATCAATTTACTATATGTAATAGTACTTTGGACAAGACCATATGCAAATAAATTATGTTCATTAGATGATAATTACATTATACAAAGTCACTGATGTAATCTCAGTGTTGAAGAAAATTAAATTATACGCTAACAATATCATAACAATAACTACCTATATGCAAATAGTTTTGCATTTCATGTTTGTACAAACTTTATTTCAAAATGCAGTGTATACGAAATACAGAATGGTTTAAATAACCTTAGCAAGGAAACTTAGACAAATAACCTAAACATGTCATATGTTTTACTGAATATATAAAGCCATGCATACAGTGTATCATACTTTTGAGTTGAATCTTTTTAATGTAAAGTCACACTAGCACATGAAGTACTAGTAAGACAAAAAAAATTGTGCCATGACTATCACTAAATGCATAAATACTTAATTCCGAACATTGTGCATATGTCTTTATGGTCATTACAATACTTCTTCTAACATCAGTGTGTATCCGTATGTTGACCTCCTTCACACATAAGACGCTAATGTCAAAATTGTACAATGCAGACTTTCAAATAGAATGTTTTTTATAACTTTGAGTTCTGTGAAAATTAACATTTCTGTGATTTTCATTTGCGCTCTCTTTACAACAGTTTTATTTTATTTCATACGTAAACAGTTATCTCAAAGTACACTCATTAGCACTCCAAATAATGTACATGGAACCCACTTACACAACCTAGTACTTATAGGAAATACTGTTGCATACATAATGTTAAAACAGAAGTAGAAGATTGCAGAAAGCTCCTTATTATCATTTCTACCATTGTGACCTTCAGAAGAAATCAAATATATGCGTACTTGGTTTTCTAATTTAATTATATGCTATATTGAAGTATTATCAAATCTTTAATAGTGTGTGTCTTTTTTTGACAGCATACACACTAATCATAGGCCATGAAAATAAACTAACACTAGAAATCTTTCCAAGGTTTTACATCAGTACAATGGTTCTAAATACGCAAATGTGTATACCTTAGTCACACAAAATGTAACTTAGTACATTTCCTGATTAATAATCTGATCTGTTTATTGTGTACTTACTTTGCCATTGCGGATATGCACAACAATCTTAAAACTTTGGTTCTAATAATATTATGTAGGCGTTTTTTGAACCCTTAGGCAATCTAGCTTTGTGTGCTAGTGTAGAGTTATTGCACACTAGCTGTCCCGGGCCACACATTGCTATGGCTCAGTCTGGTTACATGGAAAAAAAGAAAAGCGAAAGCGCACTTTGTAATATGTTTAATTTCACAATGCTTGTCGGTAGTTTTTAATGGCTCTGGCGGTTCTCCAAGTTGAGGCAGTTTAATTTTCCCGGCGGCGCAACACATTCCTTTTGTTCCTCTCAAATTTCAGAGCCTTCCAATAAGGACACACTTCAGTCATGGTGCCGATGAGAACATGCCGGCTCAAACTATAATCATCAGCTGGGTTGTACCGGAATGCAAGGCGATTGTAATCGCGTGATTGCTGAGCACGTAGTCGTGTTTGACACACAATGCTTGTGGGTAGTTTTTAATGGCTCTGGCGGTTCTCCAAATTGAGGCAGTTTAATTTTCCCAGCGGCACAACACATTCCTTTCGTTTCTCCATCAAATTTCAGAGCCTTCCAATAAGGACACACTTCATTCATGGTGCTGATGAGAACATGCCGGCTCAAACTATAATCATCAGCTGGGTTGTACCGGAATGCAAGGCATTTGTAATCGCAGGATTGCTGAGCACGGTGTCGTGTTTGACGGTGATCTGCTCAGCCACTCTCAGCCTGTCGCGTTCGAAGCAGATCTGAAGCTGCAGAACGCGATCGCCGTGCTCGCAACCGTGCATTCTAAAGTCTGGCCGCACGTCACTCTGCTGAGCCAGCGTGTGTTGCTTTTACGTCCAACAGATGGCGCTGTTTTTCAGAAAAAGCATGTTTTTACCTTTCACAGGTGTGACATCTATGTATAGTAGGTATATAAAAACACGCGCCTATTCGAATGCAATGTTGTGTCCAAATTTCGAAGCAATCAGTGAAGACATTTCTGAGATTTAAGGTTTTGAACAAACAAACATGTACATTTTTATTTACATAGATAGATAAGTCAATACATGTGTGCACCTATGTAGTGACATGTCCACTATAAACCCTCATGTAATATGATTGCACATGCTTTAAATATAAAATATACCATCCACTCTGTATTTGTGGAACATAACAAACAATATTTATCACAGTTTAGATTTGGAAGTGATGATTGCAAATAAATAATAACCACACTGACTATGTATCATATCATAGTGAACTTTCTTTAACAGATCAGCAATACACTTTTCTGATCTGGAACAGGGAGATATAAAAACCTCTCCAAAGGGTCTTGACACATTTCTTGTTTATGACATTGTGGACAATCATGATTCCGCTCACAAGAACTTCCTATGAAATTGTATACACTTACTTTCTCCTTCTCTTACACCTCCAGCATACTCACTAGAAATCTGTGGGCATCTTGTTGAGTATTTTTAGAAAAATGTACTTCTTCTGTTTCAACAGCCACTACATGTCAAATTGACATTTCAGAATGTATGCGTTGTGGTCTTTCATCTACTGACATTTTAAGACTTATAAGTTCAATGGATAGGAATTTTTCATATATTGAAGTTACTATTTGCATGAGTGATGTCATTTGAAACAAAATACACAAGCTGCATTTGAGTAACCTTCAACCCCTATTTCATTATAACATCTCCAACGTAAATACTTAAACTCGACTTTACTTTTTTCCACTGTTAGATTGGCTTCTTTTGTAGAAGGCAGGAACAGTTTTCTTTGAATGTGGCTTTGCCTGTTGTTTATATTGTTAAATAAGTCTTACAGATGTTAGTAACAAATCATGAAGAGGAGCATACAGTACATGTAACCTATTGTACTCTTGAATTCATGAAATGTCAGCTGTCACTTTTGACCTATCAACGTTTTAATAAGAACAATCCTTTAGTTTTTATGTGACAGTGCTACATGTGACATAACTTCTTTAAAAACTATTTGAACGAATAATATCAGTGCAACACTGCAGCATCCAAAGTCAATCCTTGAGAATTATGCACAGTTATTGTATATGTAGAACACAATGAGAATTGTGCTCTTTTTACAAACATATTTTTGAAAATCATAAATTGGGCAGAGGTACGACAAACCAGGTGAGGTTCCTATACACGATCAAACTTAACTAAAATATAGTATATACTTGTACTGGTGGAAAAGTGACAATTGGAGCTACTCTGCCCATTGCTCCATCAATTAGGCCAAATTCAGCATTCAGGTTCCATGTTAACATAAACAGTACATCTATGCACAACTTTAAGACAGATTCTGGACCTGCTGTTTTTTAAATAGATTTTTCTAATTTACTTAATCATGCTTTTGCAATATTCATCCATAAAGGCTGCAGTGGACAAAGTAGCATTCATGTTTATCATTTTTAAGACCATGCAGAAACCTATCTTTTCATGAATTCTTTTCTGCTCTTTGCTAAGCGTACTTACTAAAGTCTCCACATCTGTATGTAAACGTTGTACTTGTTGCATTGCACTCTTGACTTCCTCCATGGTGAGTCAACTTTCATAATTGGATATCCTAACACATTTTGACTCCCCTCTGGTGTATCCTTTGCCAATTCAGCTACAAATAGTTCTTCTTGGCAATAACTGCAAGTGCTGCTCGAACTTTGTGTATGTGATATTTCCTTTATTGGCAACAAATGACTTCCTGACATTTTCAGAATTTCCAAGATCGCTCGCTGTTCGCCATGGTAAGAACAACTGCAAAAGGCAAAAATAAAATAATTCCCTTTTCTCTTTAGTTTGGCAAGACAGTTTCATGTAGTTGATGAGACTTAGCTTTTCATGTCTCACCTATGCAGTTCGCATAGTTAAAAACATAAATAATAGAGAACATGTGTCAACAGGGAGAAGAGCACTACACTGGCTAAGAGTGGAGGAGAGAGTCAGGTTCAAGGCTATGACTATAATTCACAGATGCCTATATGGAGAGTCCCCTAGCTACTTCAAAAAACACTTCTCTTTCTATGCTCCTGGAAGATGTCTAAGATCAGCCGACAGGGGCACGCTGAACAGACCTGGGGCTAAATCCGTACTTAGGCAAGGCAAATCTTTCCCGGTGAAAGCAGTAGACCTCTGGAACAAATAGCCGACGGCTTTACGGCTTGAAGCTAACTACCAGAGTTTTAGGAAATCGCTAAAAACCTCATTGTTTCAATGAGCATTAGAGCTTCGTTTTCCCTAGGTTTTCTACCTGTCTTAATGAGGTGTTTCGTTTTTCTGATCTTCTTGGTTTCCCGCACCCTGATGCCTGCGGGCTACCAGCGCGTAATAAGCACGCACATAACATAACATGTAACCAGTACATCCACGTACATTATACCATCCTCTTCTATTGTTACCTTCCAGATAGCAGTATGAGTAGCATGATGCTACCTCATACAAGCAAAGGTTCTCCAAATGTGAAGACACGTTTAGATAATAGGTTTTCTTAAATTAGTTTTTCAAAATGTCTTTACTATCAGGTACTCTCAGCTAGCTGTTCAATGTCAGTCATAGGCTTCAGTACCGATTCCCTGCTAATTGCAGGACCAAGACTCAGAGCCAAATGATGCTGATGATACAACAATATAGAGGCAATCTAGTAAGTTGATGTGCAGCTTCATAGGATACATGCTTTCTGTGTGAGAGCATTTTGATTCCAAAGCTTAGTAGTTTGTGACTAAGGGCCTCATCACGAGTTGGGCGGTAACTCCGGCGCTAATAGCACTGGTGTTAATAGCCCTACCGCCAAACCCACCAGCGCTATTAGCGCTGGATCACGGGTTTGGCGGAACGGGAAATCCCCATTCACCATTGAGCTCCTTCGGGAATGCCCCATTTCCCATTGGGCTCAATGGGGAAATTTTGTGCTTTTACTGCTGGCGGATTTCCCGCCGGCGGTAAATGGGCCGAAAATCGGCAAAATCTTGGTGGGTTTCCCCCCCCCAGCTTAGAGCTGGGGGGAAATCAGCCGAAGCCGTGATTTGGCGGACCCTTAAATCCGGCGGTAACAGCGCTACCGCTGGATTTAAGGGCTACCGCCAAACTCGTGATGACGCCCTAAGACTTTTGTCTGCTGATGATTAGTCAGCCCACACCTCTTCGGCATTGCTCTTGTCAGCTTTTGTAAAGTATGCTGTAATGTAACGAGCAACAGCTGTTGTGTTATCAGCAATATACTGTACATCAGTATTGGCAATCCAAAGATGAGCAATGCCAGAATTGTAATAATTTACACATTGACATTCCTTATCTCTTTTTAGGTGATATGTATTCTTAAGTGATTTACCAGTAGCATGGTGTGGAGCAGATGTGAAAACACTGCTTGCGCAACCAACTTGAGAAACAGGCATAGGAAATCCAAATCTGCAATTGGTATAGTACTTTGCTTTACTTTTAAATGTTCTTTGACAGTACTTTCCACACATGTGCATTTCAAACCTTTCCACCTTGTTCCGTAAATCTGCGTTAACATTCTGAGCAGGGATAGGATAAGTGACATACTTTTCAATAAATTCCATTACACAGCTATCACTGTCTTTACCAACCCCTGGAGCATCTTTAACCCACAACAAGTGTATGTATATGTAGAACGCCAAGAGCTTAGCCCTCTTTCCTCCAAAAGCAATGTTCCACAGTGCCTGGTGGACCATTTTCTTTATTGCATATAAAATGCAACTTTGCTATGGATTGGTGATGAAGGAATCTTGATACAGTAACAAGGTTCATAGCATACAATTGTGGACCCCTTTGTCTTACCTGTTTGACCTCTGATTAGCTGAAGCATTCTGAAATTTAGACCCTGTTTGAAGTGCATGAGCAACAGAATAACACAGTGTTGAAAATTCACTTTCATCGAGTAAGTGAAAAATATATTCAATACTGGGGCGTAATCTGGAATCTTCAGAATACATACTTTTACAATGCTATTCCGAGGAAGAAATTAGAACGTTGCGATCATCCAATCTGCCACCTTTCTCAGTGGGAAAACGCCTAGGGAAACATTGAACCTCTGGAGTTTTTTCCCAGACACTGACTGGTGCACTTTTTGTTTACTTCATTTGATATAATTCAAGACTGTCACCCATCAGTTCTCTTGAGTGTAGAGGATGAATAGTGTAATGTGCATGCAAACTGTTACCTTCAGCATGTGCTGAAATTGACCTTCACTGTTCTTCTCTGGTAATCCAACATCAAGTATAGGCATGTCTGGTACATTGAGACAGCCTTAATACAGTTCATTCTGGGTGACTAGATACTGTAAAGCTCCCTTTACCTTTGTAATAGCTATAACCTTTTGCCATACTTGTTTATGCCTTGTAGCAACAATGTTCACCAAAACAAACAAAACAAAGAATCATTAATGTCACATTTCACCTCTAGATCGTTCACGTTTTCTTGCAGGTTTAGAGGTAAATACACAACTTTACCTTTCACACCTTGCACTGGTGCCGTTTATGAAGTTTTGATGTCTTTGTAGTCTAATAATACCCTGTAAATGATGAACAGTTTGCCATGCACTCACCTCAAACACGGTTCAAGTTTTGAAGCACAACAGGAATTTTTGGCACCTCCATGTAGTTTAATATGCTTCTTGGAGGAACCTTTCCTCCTTTGAAAACACTGCAACAGTATTTCCGCACAAATAGCGGGTCTCCTGTAGTAAATCGCTCTTCTACAAACAAACACACCTACTACTTGCCACTGTCCATTCAAAATACATCTTCCTGAGATGTCTTTCCACTCACCCTATCAGTCATTACCATCATCCATTAGTCTGCCATAATATTTTCTAACCATTCTACAGAGAAGTAAATGGCTTGATTGCAACTTAAAAGGTCTACAACATACAGCTCTAGATAGGTTTTCGACTACCACTCCCATGATCACTCACCATTCACTAAACCGGCTAAGGCTGATAGAAATTGTAGAACAAAACATGTGAGAGCAACAGGTTGCAGAACCTTAAAAATCTTTCTCGGATTGTTGTAATCCATTCCTATGCAACGCCCTTGGAGTGACCTTGGCTTAATGTTATGGAGGCCTCAGGACCTAGTTACAGTACTTACTCTTTTTCATAAGATCAAGTGTGCTAATGATAACCTCCAGCAATAGTAAACAAGCATTAGGACTGCAACCAGTTTTGGCTTTTGAATCGGCATGAGAAATGCTTTTGTCAGGTACTTCTGTAGTGGTATTAACTCGCCATCATTGGTGGCACCTGAACAGTGGGGCAAGTACCTGAGCATATACGAGCAGCAGTTGGTGGCAAATGCCTAATAGATATACATTTTCCAAAATAGTTGGCTTTGCCAACTCTTTTTTACTATAAACTGTACTAGCAGTTGTAACTGTGCTTCACACAGTAATTCCTACAAAAAAAAGAAATATTGGACAAAGGTATATTTATATTTGATACTTTTTACATTGTCTATACCATGGAACCTACCCACATGCCAAATCTCAGGTTTGTAGCATGTTGGGAAGTATGCTGAACATTTCGAACAGACACACACAAACATACCCAAGCATTGCATACCGCTTGAAAAAAAACACTTTAAAAAACAAAATTAGAAAAATGTATATTTTATACTTTTTATATTGTCTACACCATGGAACCTACCCCATGCCAAATTTGCGCTTCACCTTGAGCAGAATTGCACTTTTTCTCTGGGGAAATGAATGGGAATAGTCTGAACACAGCGTTTTGTTTACATTTCGTAATAGCTTTTTCATTTTTTAACAAACCTTTCCCAAACGTTCAAGTCTGGCGGAGGGGGCGCCGTGATAAACTTTTTGTTTGGAAAATATCAGCCAAATCCATCCTGCAAGTCAAAAGTTATTAGCAACAGAATTTTCGGATTTCCTATGGCTCATATGTATTACCTTAACTATAGGAAGGCTACCGCTGCCCTATAATCAGTCTATATATAAAAGGGACATTTGTGGATATGTGTGTGTGTATGTTCGAAATGTTCAGCATACTACCCAAAATGCTACAAACCTGAAATTTAGCATGTGGGTAGGTTTTATGGTGTAGACAATGTAAAAAGTATAAAATATACATTTTTCTAATTTTCTTTTTTTCAAGCGTCCTGCAATGCCTGGCTACGTGTGTGTCTCTGTTTGAAATGTTCTGCATACTTCCCAACATGCTACAAACCTGACATTTGGCATGTGTGTAGACCATGGGTGCACAACATAAGGCCCGCATGCGAAGTGCGGCCAGGCATGTTGGTTTTCCCGGCCTGCCAGATTTTAAGACTTTCCTAATGGAGGGCGGCTCGCAAGCAGCAATGGTTGACATCCATCAGGAAAGTCTTTGTTTTCCTTGACGGGTTGAGAAAAATACTGACCCTCCATTGGTTCAGTGCATGCACTACTACTCACATAGTGTGTGTGCTGCACCAATGGAGGGCCAGCACTGAGGTTGGCGTGGCTAAAGGTTTGTTGCTGAGGGCCTTTCAGTCTTGCCACGCCAGCCGCAGTACAAGTTCACAAGAGGCCCGCCTCCATGCCACCTTGCTAGTCAACCTGCACTCCAGCTTGCTAGACCGCCTGCTCACCGGTGCTCCCCAGGTAAGTGCATTCTGAGTCATGGTGTTTTGATGGAGCGTCATGGCTAGGGCCTCTTGTTGGGGGGAGTGCAGGACTCATGGGGATGGTCTTTTGTTTGGGGGTTATGAGGATGGCCTTTTGTTGAGGGATGTGGGTCATGGGGCATAGTGTTTGGTTGGGGTGGGGATCATGGGGGATTGTGTTTGGTTGGGGGTCATGGAGCGTAGTGTTTGGTTGGGGTCACGGTCATGGGGCATAGTGTTTGTTTAGGGGGTGGAGTCATGGGGCATAGTATTTGGTTAGGGATGGTGGGGGTCATGGGGTATAGTGTTTGGTTTTGGGGTGGGGGCCATGGGGCATAGTGTTTGGGTGAGGGGTGGGGGGCATAGGGTGGTCCAGGGCCATGCTATTTGTGGGGTCTGGGGGACCAGGGCCATGCCATTGGTGAGTTTTGGGGGCATATAGGGGCAAATAGGGACATGCTCTTTGGTGTAGGTCGGGAGGATATGAGGGACCAGGGCCATGCAATTGGTGGGGTTTGGGGGATATTGGGACCAGGGCCATGCCATTGGTGGTCGGTGGGAGGGGAAAGGGGGTGACTAGGTCCATGCTGTTTGGTGTGGGTTGGGAGGGAATAGCGGGTGGGGCACAGCCATGCTGTATACTGTGGGTTGGGATGCTATGAGGGACCAGGGGCGTGCCATTGGTGGGGGTGACACAGGGCATGCTATTTAGTGGTGGGTAGGTGGACATGCAGTCCGGTGGGTGGGCTCAAGGGACATGGAATATGCCATTTGATGGTAGGGGATTAGAGCAGCACCATGGCCATGCAGTGTGGGGGGAGAATAGGGGAACCCAGGGCCATGCCATTGATTGGGGACAGGGGGGAACAGGGCCATGCGTTGAATACAAATTGGGGTTAAAAAAGTCTCCTTAACCACTGCCCGCCCGACTACTGACCCTCCCCAAACACATTTACTTTTTGGCCCAGTATAGGCAGCATGTAGGGTACATTCAACCCTCTACCAAAACCAGTTGTGCACCCCTGGGACAATGTAAAAAGTATAAAATATAAATATACATTTGTCTAATTTTTTGGGGGGGGACGTCTGGATATGTGTGTCTGTTCGAAATGTTCAGCATACTTCCCAACATAATACATACCTGAAATTTGGCATGGGGGTAGGTTCCATGGTGTAGACAATGTAAAAAGTAGAACATATAAATATACCTTTTTTGTAGGAATTACTGTGCAAAGCACAGGTGCATTTGCTACTGTGTATATATTACACGACCTGCGGAAGCGGCCGTGTAGTTATGGTTAAATTGTTAAACCCATAGGAAGAGCGCTTTTTGGGTGGCTCATAACTTTGCTCCCCCTGGACGACTGCGCCCCAAACCTTGCAAAAAACGTATATGGCCCGCTCTGCATTCCTTTGGCAAGCTTGGTGAGGTTTTGTCAAGGGGAGGCAAAGTTATAGGGGGTCCCAAAAATGTATTTTTTTCCATAGACTGAATGGAAAAAACTTTGCTCACGCCTACAGCCCCAACCTCTGGATGGATTTTCACCAAATTTGCAGCAGGAACAGTGGCTTGGTCCCAAAAGCGTACCTTTGTAAATTTGGTGAAAATCTGTCCAGTCGATGTTTTTAAAAACACGCAAAATGTAGGTAAAAAAAATGTGTGATATCTGGCTCCGCTCCGAGGACCCATTTCCCTGTTCGCCCGTGGACCGGGATACGATTGGTCTAGAGTGACGTGATGTCCGCAGACATAGGGCACGCCCCATGATTGGATGGTGAAAAGCATATAAAAAACACAACCTTGTACTTGTTAAACTTATCAAACAATCTCTGGGGAGGTGAAGGGTGATGAAGCGGGGATAGGATATGGCCATAAGAAGACAAAACATTGGTGTTTTTCACCCCAAAAAGTCAGCGAACAGTCTGGTTGTTCGGGGACAGTCCTGTGAAGTTTGCAGACACTGTTTGGGGACATCAGTGCCTATTTCATTGAGTGGTGCCAAAGGTATTAGCCATCCAAGAACTGCTTTTCACCAACCCTGTAATGCAGAAATAGGCACAGTGGTGTGAAGTGTCAGCGGACACAAGAGGACTGTCCGAGGACATCTGGAGTGTTCGCAGACTTTCGGGGGATGAAAAATACCCCTTTTTTTGGCTTCTTATGGCCATATCTAATCCCATCCTCATCACTGCCCACCTCCCCAGAGATTGTTGAGAATGACAAGTGCAATGTTGCGGTTTTTTCTACCACGGTGTCCGCGGACACCGGCAAAAGTCTGCAAATCCATCATGGTGGGCGTTTTACGCTTTTCCACATCCAATCAGCAGGCGCGCCCAATGTCCGTGGATTTCACATCGCCCGATACGCCAATCAGATAACTGTCCGCGGACCGAACAGGGAAATGGGTCAGCGGACCGAACCCAGATATCACTAATTATTTGGACTTATGTTTAGCCTATTTTAAAGAAAACTACAGGACTTATTTACACCAAATTTACGAAAGCACGCTTTTGGGACCAAGCTGCCGCTCCTGCTGCAAATTCGGTGAAAATCCGTCCAGCGGTTTGGGCTGTAGGTGTGAGCAAAGTTTTTTTCCTTTGTGTCTATCGCGTCTGCCTCTTAAATATGCCTCATTGATTCCTACAAGATACAAGACTGTAGTTCTGAGACAGACACAGGACCGGACTGGGAACCAAAAGAGGCAGTGGAAAAAATCAAAGTGGCCCCATATTTCGCCGTACAAGCAAGCACAGTGAGTGAGCCCAAGCCTTCTATGACGGGTTTGGGAGTATCCCCCAAGAAAATGTTGACTAAAAGTATTCAATATTAGTGCATTCAAAGCATGTTCTAAACATATATATGGATTAAACAGTTATGTTTTAAATAAATTCATGATCTATCAAAGTAGATCTTCAACGATAGAGTGCAATATCACAGTAAGAAACATATCAAATAACCATGATTATCCAATTTAACATCACTCAGTACAGGAGTGGCTTTGTGCTTGCAGACCCTGCGGCAGTGCTGAAAGAGGGGGTTGACAGCTTGCTCTGTAAAGGAACAAACCTACACATAAACTGATATGGATGCAGTAAATCAGCTAAGAACTCTCATGTGTTAACTGTACATCAAGCTCTCAGTTGACGGATGTGAAACATTTTACGTGGGAAAACCTGCACAGTGAAAGTGGATATAAACATGCAAAATAACCACTCGAACTCGAGGCAAAAAATTTAAACATGCCTTTTCGTGAGTAGAGAGATAGATCACCCCGTCACTTTGAAAACACCCCAACCTACCCATGCCTCTCCAAGGCCTCGGTTTCAGAATACACAGAACCTGAATGGCACCTCTAACACACTTGGCCCAGCTGAGCAGCAAACTTACAGCATCTTTAAATATAAATTACTGGCAGCACTTATTATATACAGGGGAGTATCCAGCACTGCAAGAGTGAGGGGGGCGAGCCAGGAAAATGTCCTACTACTTTCTGCCCTCCAAATACAGTGCACGCACTTCAATATGGTCTCATTCACTCCCCCAAACCACCCACCCCCGCCCCAATCTACCTTTTTGGTGACATTAGTGGCAGATAGCATTTTAACACAACAAATAATAAAACTGCAGAATCAGTACAGATGCAGGAAACTCATCTATTAGAGCTCTATCCAGGAGCTCTCGAGCAAAATACATGCAAACCTCCAAATTTGCATATGGACTGCACCAACAGAAATGATTTCACAGAAACTGACATTGCAAGGAGCATCATCAGTCTTTGATACTTGGAGGCACCATGGAAGAGCCTTTAGAATACGTTGCCATAAGTAAGCCAAGTGGCAAATAACTTTGTGGTGCAAAATAACTAAATTGCACTATTATTATATATGGAGCAACTGTATAGTCTTTAGGCTTGTTTAAATAATAGCATGATACATTAACATAAGCCGTGAAGTGAACCACTTACATAACTGCAGATAACACACAGTGTGATTAAGTGATTTGCCCAAGATCACACACTATTGTTAAATGGTGAAACCAGGATGTGGACAATTTAAGCAACTGAGCACATCTTCCCATGTTTAGTTGATCTAGATATGTATTAAGGTTTTGCTTTGCATTCCATGGGCTTAAATAATTCTTTATTTATAGCAATGCCTTGGTAGCAAAGCACATTACATAATAAACTAGCCTTTCATAGTAATCTAACTATACACTATATACATTGTCATAGAAATATTTTGAGCAATAAGCGTATGGCTTTAGTTTTATTCTTCCCATCCTGCATGAAAAGACACAATAGTATCATGCCGATTAATGTGAGCCTAACAAATGCCCCTTAGGTTTTAAAACCATAGGCATTATTTCATAAAGCATGCCGCATTATGCACCCCTTTCACTTCTAATCACTCCCTCACATTTCTAAAGGGACAAAAGTCCTTGCTAATAGCCCCCCCTCCCTCTCATCGGTGCCTAATGGCTCACATGGAAATGCTCTGTTGACACAGAGCTATGCGAGAACCACTCTGATGCCCTGAGCTCCTTTGGACATTGTCCTGGCAGTGGGACACCTCTCCCGTTAGGAAGGGGTAAGGTGTCCTGGTGCCAGGACAATGAGCGTGCTGAGCAGGAATTGCTTAGCACACATTGTCCTGCCAGCGGGACACCTTCCCGTTGGGCACCCTCATTGAGGTGCCGAACGGGATAGGTGTCCCCAAAAGAGCCTGGGTGGCCTTGGTGAGATGAAACCACAAGGGGGGTAGCATTTGACTCCAAGCCCCTTCCCAAATCTCCCACTGATGAAGGTTTCTCGCAGTGACAGCTACTAAAGCTTTCACCCTCATTGCAATTAAGAAATGATTACATGTGGTGCCTCACAATACAGTTGGGTACAGGTATTATTCTTTCGCTTGGAGAACTGCCAATACTCAAATCAGTCAAAAAAGAAAAGTGTCGGTACTGAGAGACTGATAGGTCCGATCCATTTAAAGCATTGCTGTAATGGCTGGATTGTGTTGGAGTGAGAAATATCTTGGCAAAAGTCATTTCGCCTGGATTTTTCCTGATACTGCATTTATCAGAATGAGTCAGGCTGCTCAAAATCATCGATCTGTATAGACCGCTCATTGGTGTTACACTGGTGGTATTAAGGCCAGTAGACATAGATGATCATTTTTAAATGGTTTATAGGTGCCAAGATTACATGTCCATTGTCTAATATCCTGGTCAAGCATTTTAGTAAACAGTTAAGAAAATGTAGTTGTGAGAAATGAATGTAACTCATCCTAATGGCGCGAAGCTCATTGCAAACATGTTTCCATGCTCTTAAGAGCAGCCGAATGCCGGTTGAATTGTTATATTGTGTGCAAAATGGGGTTCTTACAGGGCTTCTGCTGTTTAAGCGTCGCCTATTACAGCTATTTATTTTAAAAATCAGAAGAACATCCACATTTTAACAATCATCTTTGTGTGAATACAGACAGCCGGTAGAGAACAGTATGGCCTTAAACCAGAATGGCTCCATCTGGCAGAGTTAATACCTGTGGTAGGTCACACTTGAATGATGTCCATTTGCATGAAGAGGCCTCCCTGATTCTTTGCAGCTGAAAGCTGTATTTCAATATTTCCTATCAAGAAGTTGACTTGCTTTTGTCTGGAGTCCTGCATCACTATCAAAATACAAGTCATGTGGAAGTAGAACTTCGGTCTTCAGCAGCGGATAGTAAACTGGCCAGTACAAATTAATCTCAAACAACAAGAGTAACAGGGGATACCAGGGATATCTCAATACTGTGACCTGACCTGGATAGAACACAAGAATACTTAACAAAAAAGGTCAGAGTACTCTCTGTGTTTATATAGTGAGCATCAATGCAACCTATCCGTCTCTAAGCGCCCATTAAATCATGGCAAAGAAGATACAGTATACAGCAACGTGTCTTATTACAAACATTATGTTGGATAGAAACAAATTGAATTCAATCCAGTCGACACACCAACACTATTAAATATAATTTATTAACATATCTTGAAAAAATTATTATCGTAAAAAAAAAAAACACACATCGTCAAAAATGTTAATATTATTCAAAGTGTAAACCAGTCCCCTCAATTCATCCATGGGCTGGTACAATATAACATTCCCATCTTAAAACCACAAGACAACACACATCAACCATATCACATTCACTCTCAAACCATTCATAAATTCATACACATTTTACAAATAATTTTCATTATAAAAAATGATTGTACTAAAAAACAAGTTTAGCAATATAAGTCCAATATTCAATATGGATCATACACACTCACTAATGAGTCAGACTTAAATACTACAATCTGGTCCGACTCTAACTAGTTATACTAGAAACTGTTTATAATTAACAGTATATTCCCCAACCCGACATGTTTCTTTCTGTATAGGTCTAAATAAACAGAAATTCTTCAGGGGTATTATGGTCCCGTATGGTCAGGTGGATAGTAGATGGAGAACAATGGAACGGATAGACTGCACTGGAACTACTCACCTAAATACAAACACAGAATAAACAACATCAATCTGGCGCAATTGCTCAATTTATCAAATTGATCTTTATCATCTCCGTGACATTTAGTTAACGGGATGTAGAAAAAGGGGTGGTAAATACCCTCAATATGCCTAAACCACTACAAATATCTAGAGGACCGGAAATCGGACCCTAGAAGAACACACCATATTAGTTGGTGTGCCCTTGATGACACCACCACCACCACCAACACCACGTGGCAAGTTTGGATAACCAGCACCGTTTAGATAAAACCTCTCCAGTGAGGACGTACAAGTACTTTCACTAGACACGAACACGTGCAATAATTTTGTTATCTGCAGACAAACAGCTTACAGCAAGTTTCATGTAGTTGTCTCTATCCGTGCCGCCGATGAAAAACACATAGGCCCAGTACTAGAGTGCCCAAAGTCACTGCTTTAGATCAAAACTCCGCATCTAGGAAGGTGAGATACAGAACCAAATCTCTGGACAGATTGGACCCCATTTCGCTTTAATCAAACACCACCTACAAACAACATGGAGTAAGCAAAACATGGAGCTCAGTAACTCTTAGTGTTTCGCACACTGTTGGAGTGAAGAATGTAATACTAACACCTAAATAGGTGATATTTTAACCTAGGCGATCAGTGTCTATACGGGGTAAAACTACATCCTCACAAGAACTGTGCACCCTTAAATCAAGCCCACTTAACGTGGCTTACCTCAATACGAAGGGTATGGAGCTCTCCGTTGTATGTATCAAATACATGCATTCTAGTGGTGATCACCCCGGCAGCCAATGGCCGTAATCTGGTCAATCGAGACCCGTGACTCTTGTATGTAACTATCAAGTGTCAAAATAAGAGAAAAGAGACAAGCCATAGGCACCCATCAGTAAAAATAATCATAGTCACTGGTTGTGCTCATCTCTTAAATGACACATCTCTGGCAAAACAAACGAACAATAAAATCAAATAAGCGTAGGTAGAATGAATCACTCTCGCAAGGTTTCCTAACATCGGCTATGTCGGCAGATCCATTCGGAACAACATTACTTACCTGAATTACTCTCGAGTGTGCTTTGAAAGAGGCTGGGATCTTCCTATGAGCCCTCACGTCCAGTGTGTGGGCGAAGCGTATCCGCAATATATACGTAAGTTCGTCCGGTCACGTGAAAATCACGTGATACGGACGTCTAGTGCGTCCATGGACACACGCCCATCAGCCGTCAATCTACTGGAACGGCTCAACGCACCGACACGGCATCACAGCCGCATCATCACGCACACTAGACTAGGCTCCACAGAGCCCGCTAACCCAGCTGGATAAATATACAAGTAAGCACACTGCACTTCGCCATCGTGCAACAATACAAGCAACTTAATGAGTCTGAATACCCAGGACTTGAAGCCACATATGGAACTTCATGTATAAAATAGAAAAAAGACACCAACTCGTGTATCTTAAACCTTCACACCATAACATGTCTAGATGAATGTAGTCCACATTTGAAGGTCTATATATATCCCAGGCCACAAGACAACCAAATGACTATATCGTCAAAACTCGTCTATCTCAATGAGGCAGTCAAGACTGAAAATTCCAGTCTATTGTCTCATTTAAACCAACACAATGACTCTTGCTCAAGAAAATGAGTTTGGTTTCCTCCCTTGATAAGGTTTGTTTGTCCACTGCGATATTGTTAGTTACCACAATTTTTTTCAGTACTGTCCATCTTAACTCGTCACACCCATGGTTCCGCATTAGAAAATGTCCTACCAAGGGGGCTGTCAAATTCCTTAATCTGATACAACTCCTATGTTCACTTATTCGGACTTTAATTTTTCTCTCCGTTTTGCCGATGTAAATTTTGTCACAAGGACACCAGATAGCATAAATTACATGGCACGAGTTACAATTGGAAAACTCCATTTGAACCCAAGGTCTAGCCAGACCGATGTCAACCTGAGTAGTGCGTTTCGTAAGAGGACAACACACACACGAGCCGCAGGGGGCATGTCCTCGCAATTTAGGTAGCCCCCACTGCTGGGTGATAGTGATTTGTTTATCCACTTTAATACTTATATCATTCTTACTCACCAACTCTTTAACATTGCGTCCCCTTTTGAAAGCACAACGCGGACTTGCTACTGGTATTTTAGCTTGTGCTAAAAGGTGCCAATGTTTTTTAATAATCTTAACCACATGGTTAGACAGATGATTGAAAGTACTAACAAAGACCAGAGGGTCATCACCAGAAGGACAATTTTTTGGTCTGTATTCCAGTAGGGCATCACGATGGTTATTTGATGCTCTCTTGAATGATCTTCTAACAATCTTGTCGGGATAACCTCGTTGGATCAGATTCTGGCTCAAAGTCATAGATTCGGACTCATAAGTATCCCTCATACTACTGTTACGTTTAAGTCGTAAGAATTGCCCGAACGGTAAGTTATCCCGCAAGGACTTTGGATGAAAGCTATCATATCGAAGGAGCGAATTCCTATCAGTGGGTTTATGGAATGGTTTTAAACCCAGAACTTTAGTTGACAGATCAGAGAAGATGGTTAAGTCTAAAAAATCTATCTGTTCCTTGTGGAAATTCATAGTGAACTTTAAAAAAGGGTTAATCTCTTTCAACCATTGAAAAAAAGCCAATAGGGTAGTTTGGTCACCATGCCAAATCATCAATACATCGTCAATGTACCTCCGCCACAATTTAATGTGGTCTCTGAAAATGTTGTTTTCGCTATAAACACTCATGTGTTCCACAAAATCCACATATAGATTTGCCAATGAAGGCGCCACAGCTGAACCCATCGCAGTACCATGGATTTGTTGGTAAAAGTGGCCGTCAAACTGAAAATAATTCTCAGTGAGGGCCAGCTCTGTACACCATAATATAAAAGAATTTGGTGTCATCCCTGATGTCCGTTTGGATAATAGCAATTCTTCAATCACTTCCAGTGTGGAGATCTGGGGAATTTTCGTGTACAGTGAAATGATATCCATGGTAACTAAGATGTCTTCTTGTGGATCAAAATGTAAATTCTCAATCAGTTTAATCACCGCCATGGAGTCTTGAACATAGGAGGTCATTTTACCAACAAACCCTTTTAAAAAGGAGTCAGCAAATTTCGCTAAGGGTTCCAGCACTGTGTTCACGCCCGACACTATAGGTCTCCCTGGAGGATTTACTAGTGTCTTATGAACTTTAGGCAAGATGTAGAACAAGGGGACACTGGGATCCTTCTTAACCAAATATTCGGCTTCTTTCCGGGTTATCCAGTGTCTATCCTTAGCTTTCTCGACCTTATGGGCAATCAGATTCATAAGGCGTTCTGTAGGGTCTTGTTCAACCAGTTTATAAAAGGACGTGTCTGAGAGCTGTTTTAAACATTCAGTGACATAGTCTTCCCGATTCAGTAATACAATCGCGCCACCCTTGTCGGCACTCCGTATTACTATAGATGTATTTTTCTTAAGAGAGTCAAATGCCTTCCTTTGTGCCGCAGAACAATTTTGAAAGGGAAATGGGGAATGCGTCCGTTCCAATGATTCTAAATCAGTCAAAACCCTCCTCTCAAATACCACAGATTCAGGACTGTGGCTAGTAGTAGGTGGGCTAAAAGTAGAACGATTATGTAAACCACTATTCCTTTCCTCTTCATCAAAAGGATTCTCACGGAAGTATTGTTTCAAGTGTATTTTTCTGAATAATTCTTCAATTTCAACTCGCGAGACAAATCGATCATAGGCAACGGTGGGAACAAATCCAAACCCTTTCTCTAATACTGAAATCTCGACTTGGCTAGGGATATATGACGACAAGTTGATTAGTAAACTTTGTTGCTCCTTGTCACTGGTGGTTCGTAATCCCAATTTTGTAAGTCCTGATCTAAAAAACCAACTGATGGTCCTCTGCCTCTTGGAAAGGGACGGGTGTTCTGAGACCTACGTCTGTTGGCATTTCCTCGCCCCCGATTATTACCACGTCTCTGCTGTCTACCACCCATGCCACGCGCAAAGGTATCATCATCCGAGCTCAATGAACTGAACGAAGTGTTGGTGAATCTAGCATTTTTTTGTGATTGTGGCCTAGAGGCCCCATCATAATGTTGATCCGGCACATAACCTTCTTGGGTGTAACGGAAGGCTTTTTCATGTGAGAAGTCGGTAATATCGGTCTTCAAACGTCTAATACGATCCCGTACAGTACAAATTAATCCCAGCTTCCATCACTTCATTAAATACTATGTGATCCTGGTCAAATCACGATGACTCCCACTCCCAGTGCCACTGTCGGAAGAGGGTCTGACAAGGAGCAACCCGGTTGGCACGAAGCGCTATAGAAAAGAATATGGTGCTGTAATTCAAGGGAAAGTCCTATTAACCCAGGATGGCCCTGCTGCTGGGCATGGAGACTCTGGTCATGCTTGTAGAATGGCATGAGCAGGTCAGTGCAGGTTTACATGTGCGCTCCCTTAAGTGGGTATTGGCACAGTGCTGTGAAGCATCGGAAGGGACACAGATTCAGGCTGTGCCGGGGTGAGCCCAGTCAGCACCTCGGGCTGTGGTGCGGGAGAGGGGCAGTGATACTGTGCAGGCAATGTGGGACCTGGCCGTTGCATGCCTTGGTGGTGAGACAGTGCACCCCTTGAGTGTTAATGCTGTGCAGTGTATATGGAGGACCTGGCAGTGGTATGTCGAGGTTGGATGAGGATGAACGAGGCACACTACATCTATGGGGGTTTCTTAAAAGGGCAGGGTTCCTGTATGGTGTGTGCTACGGAGTGTGCAAAGGCATGTGAGGTACTTGCATGAGGTGTGCTGGGATTTCGAATGCTATGTGTGGGTGGTTCTAAGTGGTCTAGGATATCATTTAATACGGGATAAAAGTATGGGTACGTTGGTTAGTATAGTGTGGCTATATCTAGTGAATTGAAGGTTATGGTACTTTGTATAGTGTTGAGTGTAATGTGGGCTGTTGCATGTCTGTTATAGTGTGTGGTGTGGCGATAATAAGCTGTAGTGTATGATATAGTTATCGGCATAGTATGGGGTGTGTGTGGGTGTTCTTGTGTGTGGTATAATCTATGCTAGGATGTGGTGTCATTGTTAGGTGTAGAGTGTGCCCTCCCTGACCCCTCATGCCCGTCCTGCCCTCGGGCCTGCTGAACGCAGCACAGGGGCCCAGCTGCATACAGTGGATTTTCCTCTGCTCCCCATGCACTGCGCTGTCACAGCAACCCCGCCCCAGCACTGGAGAAGCCCGGCTCCACCTGATGGGCTGGTGGAGATTCACTACCTCGGTACACAGGTCATTACTGTATTATGTGATTACTAGCTCTAATTAGCAGCATGGGGGTGTAACAATGGACACAGAACATTGCTGCCTTAGTCACAAACTGCTTTGCAAGATGGATTCGAAACCTAGGCCTCTTGTGGCAATCATCTTTTATTTCGAGTTCAATAGCATGACAGACAGAAATTAACTTGTCTCAAACACCATGTTTACATGTACATACCTCGCTCGCAGTTCAACAACCTTCCCCAGCGTGGCCTTCCTAGCTCGCTCGTCAGAGCAGAGCAGCCAGCCAGCCAGGTCACTCGCTGCACGCAGCCTGCTCCTGCCACTTGCCAGGCTCCTGCACTGTGTGCACTGTGCAGAAACAAGCTGCAGGGCAGGGCACGTAAAGTTATCCGGGCGGTGCCAGGGCTCATGCGCAGATGCAGTCCGGCTCGTCAGCCCTGGGGGGTTGAGAAAAGACATGTGCATCACCAGCAGCCAGTTTCATGCGAACAACCCAGTCGGATCGATGTAATTCGTTCTTTTTATGTATCCTTCCAAGTTCTGTGAAAAGAGGCCCTTTGACCCGAGGCCTACTGGGGGATGTCCCGGTGTCCCGGTGGGGCAGTCCAACCCTGGGCAGACAAGCGTAGTTTAATTTGCAAATACTGTCCCTCATGTGCCAAATAAGTCACTCTAGGCAAACACAAATGTTCCCACCAAGAGAGGTGAATGCAAGCATGTGACAAATGTCCCCTATTCCCTTTCAATGGTTCCTAAGCTCACCTGATGTACTGGATGTCGAATTGCATCTGCTGGTCTACCAGTTTTCTGCAAGAGGGGAACAGGCTGTATAGACAGATTTAAGTCTGGGGTGTGAATTTGATGGGACATGAGGCAGACGTGTGCATTTGCATATGCGCAATTGTCGCTGTGAACTGACAGAGCACTGTACAACACGGGAGTACAGCAATAGTGCCATAATATGGTTACACATTGATGGACAGACTATTAAGGGGACAATTGACAGAACAGGTGAGAGGGGATACAGAGGGTTACAGGTTGCAGAAGATACTAGCAAACAGGTCCCATTGATGGATTTTGACTCTGGCCTTTCAGTGAGCATGGCTGCGAATCATAAGACAGGCTGTGAGGGGTAGGGTGTAAGGTAAACAATTGAGAATGTACTGATCATGCATCATCTTCAGTTTTTAGTTTTGGTTATGAGCTGAAAAAATGCTTTTGATTACAGATAGAAGGGAAAAGGGGTGTGAGTAGGACTGTGTGGAAGAAACCACAGCCTTTCAGTGTTTGGCTTTTTTCCCACGTATTGACCATCCTTGGCCTCCCACCCACTACCTTCCCCGCTCTACCCAAAACAGGCCCTTAGCAGATCTCTTTATAATATGTCTATCATTCTTTAATATCAAACTGTGTGCATCATTGCAGATGAAAATGAGCTCCTGAGGTCATGAAAATGTCTTCTGCAGTGTGCTTTCAACCACTTGATTTATAAACAGTGTGTGGTTTCTTGCATCTGTTACTTGCACTGAAGTCCTGTTAAATACAAACATTTGCTAAGCCAGCAGTTTTGGCCTTTGTATAGGTATTTGGCATTTTTCAGGCACTGACATCAAAAGCCCAGGTGCAAAAACCATTTTCTAGCTGTTGCAATCTTTTCGCCAAGTAAAACCATTATGGCAGTTCAGGGCTTGCAAAATCGCCTTGCCTACTCACATTGTCGAGGAGATTATATGAAGGACAAGGACCATTAAGGTGGTCCTTGCCCTTCATGGCGAATATGGGGATGTAGATTTGCTTTTTACTGCAAACTAATGTTATTTACAATAAATAGCAAAGACACGTTTCACTGTGCACGTCTGGCCTCTGGAGGGCAGCATTGCTCCAAATATGAAATGTATTTATGATGGAATGCGGTACGTATGGCACTGCCATTTCAGCACTAACCGTTGTGATGCAGCACCTTTGTCTCAGGTCCATACTGGGTGCGCCCAGTTGGCTGCAGCCAGCAGGGCGTAGAGACCTATCCGTGCCTGAATATATGTTTTCCTTAAATATTGTGTCCCCAAAATCACTAATAAATGCGGTGCTTCAGGTAAAACAATGTATTTAAGAAAAACACTTCAAGATCAGTACATGGAGCTGTCCTGAAAGTGAGCAAATGCACAAAGGAGTTGCTTTGTCCTAACCCTGTCACATGTTAGAAAATAATGCTTCAATGTTGTGGTTAAAGGAAGGAGACTTGTTCCTACTACCATCAACACTGGAAGCAAAACATCAGTGCAGCTTGATTAGGAAGTGCAGCGCCGATCATCCCTACTGGTGCTAGCTCCTCCGTCCAGACTCAGATCTGCCATCAATGAACCAGAGAATGGCGAAGAGGCCTAGCAGATAATGGTAGAAAACTGCTAGCTTAAGGCTGGTGGTAGCCCGCCTTCCAGCCTCCTTTCAGACTTAAAGAAAAGCTTATGAGATTTGTACTTCTCATTTTTGACGCAGTGGAATGAATCAGAGACTTACTCCCTCATTTCTTCCCTCAGAGACCACATCATGTGCATTTCAAATTGTAATTAAACTTGCTTGTTTCTTAATATGGTAGATCTTTTTAATGTAATCTTGTGAAATGTTCAAGTGAGACACAATTGCCCCTGGGAACTTTGCCTCCACGTTGTATGATTTATATATTCACTCATCAGTCTTCTTATTGGGCGACACCGTCGTCTGCAGCTTATTGTCAGTCTTTTTTTTGCCGTATCGGGTTTGCCTTGGCCATCTTTCCACCATCCCACAGCCTTCTTCCTGGTTCTCCTTTTCACAAGCAACTGGCATCCAAGAACCTCTCTCGACTCTCGGGGCTGCTCAATGTCTATGGCTGTCTCCTTTTGGTCAGACATGCAGTCCTCTCACTCAGTGACCTCTCTGGTAGCTCTGTATCTTCTCAGAATCTGGCATCCCTTCTCTGCATGTTGCTCTCAACACCTCACAGTTCTGTCCCATTCTGCTCCTCTCATTGTCACTCCTCCCTGTTGGCTTAGTGTCGGACATCAGCCATTTTTCCCTTTCGTAGTGTTCCATCTCAGTTTATCCCCAATTTCCTAGCATTCTCTGGCAGTGTAGTTCCATCAAGACTCTCGTCCTATTTGTCTCGTGTGTCCTTTATCTGAACCTCAGTGCCTCGTCCAGCATCACCTGATCATGGAAAGGGAAAAAAGATCCATGATTCACTGTGTCTCTTGGGGGTTGCTTTGCAACACCTATTTGTAAATATTCTGTAAAGGAAGAGACTAGGTTGTAAGAGAGATCTTGGTTTTGTAGGGATGAGGATGCTGTATGGCATGTTGATTCTAATGCCAATAAAATAATCCAAAAAGGCCAAAAATGAGATGCACAAGATAAAGGAACCAAAACGATGTATTGCAATAGACTGCCAGGCAGGGAATTATCCAACAGACATTCAAATGCTAATCGAGTGAGTACATACTTATATTATGTTTTCAGAAAGCAAAAAACAACACATTTGTAACAGCTTTCTTCATTTCTTCATGGTGATTGGCTAGTAAACATTGCACAATACATTAATGAATTTCATTGGCCTATTCTAAACATGTGGTGGACTAGTTAGCTCATTGTGCAGTGAGATCATTTTGCATCTCACGCACTTCCATTGGACAGTAGCATTAGACACATGTCTCAGTCGAAACTTCCCTTTCCATTGGTTGTTTCAGGGTGAGTGGAAGTAGAATGAACAATTAGACCAAGCAGATTGGTTACATATGACACAATAAAATATAACAGTCGATTTCCTTCCTCGAGGAACTTAAGCATTCGCACCAGCATTCTGTTATTTTTATGAACTATATTTATCAGTTTGTTTTGTAACTTCGCTCAGTGGGAAGGTTACTCACATGCATGAGTTAATTTGTCCTCTGTGTGACCAGAAATGCACATGCAGAAATGTGTGTACATTATCAAGAAAGTGGCTGCATTCACTATTATCTGCAGGTGGTGTGGTTCCATTTTACTAGTTGCAGGGTCTCAAGTAATTCTATTGTGGGGCGCAGGTACTCATGTGAGTTATGCCTTTTCTTGAAGGGTCTCTATTACTTTTGCATTTGATCGAAGTGAGAATGTGAACAGCTGTACTAGTTATGATTTCTGTTTTAAACTGTTTGGTGGATATCGGGACACAGAGAACTTTATAATTTGAATGTATTCTGTAGGGGGCAGTGTGGTGCTATGTCTGCCATAGCTCTGTAAAAATATTGTTTTGCATTGTCCCATTCACTCTTGCCAATTCATAAATTGCATTTTGGCTGTTCTGCCTAAAAATGTAGTTTTGTTATAATGTGCTGGGATATGGCTTGTGAGAACTTGAAACGCATGCATCATCTTGGCTAATCAATGTCCAATTTCTTGCCTTCAGACCTCCAGAGCTTTGTATCTTTTGTTAAGTTGCATTTGTATGACTCAGCACCAAGAGCTAAACTCCTGGGAAAGCTTGCGCTCCCTTGGCATTAAACTATCAGTGAGTGGCATTCAACGTCTGACTGTACAAATTGTTGCAATCTTGGAATGTATGTGCCTTTCTGCAATGCACTGTCTAATATTTTGTTCTGAGAGGAAGGTTTTTGTGCTTTGAGAGAAGCCAACTAAATTCTGGCCTACATTTGCTGATTCAGCTAATGTTCTGTAATGGTGATTATTTATTCATTAATATAAATTCTCTGCATATATGTTTTCTTAACTGACTAAATCTGGAATTCTTATTTAATGTGTTTAGCTAATGCAAACTGGTGGCAATCTATTTATCACTATAAACACCTCTTCTATATTTCTCAAGCTAATGCAAACTGCTGCTGGTTTGGGTTAAATGTACATGTGTGCTCGCCTACAAAAAGTACATTATAGCCTAACTAAAAGGCATCTGCCAGGCTTTGCTGGGCCTGCATGTAATGTTTTTCACTAAATAGGCTGCTTTGCTTCTTGGCTGTGTTGGTTATTTCCCAGAGTGACTTTCTCAGCTTATATATTTGTGTGGGCTTAGAATGCTGAATAAAGGGGTTCGTATTTGCATACTCCCCTACACTCCCCCTTTCATCCCTTGAGGGAGGAATGTTTCACTAACTGCTTCTTTATAGCTTTCATTTTCTTCTTCTGTCCACTCATAGACAATTCTGGGTATCCATATTTTCCCCTCATCTCTTATATCCCCACTATACATGATATAATCCGAAGGGGTGCATTGCCAATAGCTATGGGGCCATTCTAGATTGGTATATATGTAACATTCAAGGCGCTCAGTGGGGTCATTAAGTTGGAACCAAAGGACATTCCCAGGGTAGCTGCTTATGTTTGCTCCTCTTCCTACCTGTGATGGCTCATCTGTTTGACAGCTTTGGGCCTTCCACAGAGGAGTTGCATTTTCTGTCATTACTGCAAAAAAAATATTTTTATTTGGTTAGTACACACAACATGTAGCAATTGCTTGGTATATGCACCAGAATAATATCATGAGGATGAGGATGGGGAAAGGTATGCAACAAATATTGGTCAACCAATGGGACATCCACAAAGTAAACATCACTAGCCAGTCATCGTCTTTACCAATTCCACCTTCTTTTTCCATGGCCATTGTCAATTGGGCCATCTGCTTGATAGCTATGTGGTTCTGATGCGCTATGAGCCTAAGTGCACTAAGTTCTTTGCGTATGGCGTTGAGTCCAGGTTCAGTTGCATGTTTCTTCAAGTCTCAGCTGAGCCATAGTAGCCATTTGGAATTGGTGGCTACTTGGATTCCAGGGTCGGGCATTGGGTCGAAGAGCACCGGTTTTGGTGATAAAAATGAACTTGAGGCAGCATCTTCTCCAGTGCCTCATCAGCTTCCTTTTCATAATATGCACTCTTTTCCTTTCTGTGCACCCTAGGTGAGTACACATGTCCTACATTCGTTGGGGGATGTTCATGGGACCAGGATTCCTTCTGGGGAAGTTCCATGTCCCTTGCGGAGATGACCATCATATGGTGAATGTAGGGTGACAAGGGTGCAGAGGTCATGCCAAGGTGGTGGCAGCTTGTAGTAGGCTTTTGACCCATACTGCCAGGTAATGTCCATTACTGTGGGCATCTGGTATGTCTTGTTGCAGATTGTGCTGACATCCACAAGCACACTCCTCTTGCCTTTGAAACATAATGAAGATCGAGTGAGTTTCAGTACTTTATCAGGTTGTTCATATTAATGCACACTTGTCAACCTGCTCCCATGCAATGCCCCTATATAGTCTGTCCGCTTCACTTCATCTTCTGTAGCCCCTCAGTGCTGAATACTGCCTGCCCCTTTTATCCACTTCTTATTCCAAAATGTTGCTTCTTCTATCACCATCAGTTGTTTTCTTCGCCATTGTGTGCTTTTTTGCTTTTTCCAGCTTTTCACATTCTTCTTATCTTTTTCCATTCTAATATATAGTGTGTGTCCCTGGCATTTCCAAATTACTAAATGTGCTCATCCCTGTGCCTCTAAAGTCAAAGCTTCCTGTGATGAGAATAGTCTGGGGGTGCCAACTGCATGTGGGATTAACCCACGGATATAGCATGATATAGCATGATTCATTTACTTATGTCCTATTAAACTCTTTATCTGTGTGATGTTTATTCAATACTCCACTTGCTTCTGCGTTAACTTGTCATTTAATGTTTAATCATAACATTATTCCTAGATACAAATACATTTCCTACTTGTGTGTTATTTTGCTTAGTACCTTTATTCCCTAATCTCAATATCTCTGCAAAAAGATAGAAAGAAGAAGAGAGAGAAAAATAGAGAGCCTTTCCCTATTAACACATTTTCATATTAATACCACTTTTGCTTGAGCTTTCTCCATGTCGGCAGTAGCAATGCTCTGTTATGTCCAAAGAGTCTCACTTTCATCCTGGATTTCCCCCTTATGTTAATTGATATACTCCTCTTTCTTTGCTTATTCTGATGTTGGAGATGGTTTTCCATCCAAGTTGAGGTGCTGTGCTTGTCTTTCCTTGTCGCAGCATTGTAGCTGAAGAGGCACCTCTGAGTTGTCTGGCCCTTCCTCAATGATTCTGTTTATCTGTGAAGAAATGTACTTTGGAGAGATTGACCTGATCTTGACATACTCTTCAAATCCATTTCCTATTCCTGTACTGCTTTGTCTCCAAACAGTTTTGGTAGGTGATAGGACGCACCTTCTTTTTTCCCATACACATTTTTCCTCTGCTTGAGCTCTCCCTTGTATATGGTATGGGATATGGTATGACATTTATAACGTGCCTGTACACAGGCGTTTCTAGGCCCAACAAGACAAGAAGGAGGAAACAAAGGGAGGACAAAACAACGATCTTACTAGGCCTTGTGTCATTCTGTTCGCGTAAGTGCTGGGTAAAGGGAGGGGAGAAGTGCCGTGAGGGAGGGGAGGGGAGAAGTGCAGATACCTCAATAAGTGTAGCCAGCGGGTGGCTCATAAGCGCAGAGAGAAGGGACTGTAAGGTTGCAGGTACAGACCTTTAAGTGCAGGGGGAGACCGGAGGCAGTGCAAGGGCAACTGGACATGCAGGAGCCTGGGCCTGAGTTCAGAGGGTAGCCAGGTGACCAGTGCGTGGAACCGTCAGGGACATCAGCAGGGGACAGGAAGAGAGAAAGCAGAAGCGAAAAGGAAGGTCTTGAGTTGCTTCAGGAACTGGAGGTGGTTCTGCTCAAGTTTGAGAGAGGCAGTGAGGCTATTCCAGAAGGAGGCCCCAACCGAGGAGAGAGATCTGCCCCCGACTCTGTGCTTGGAGAAGCGTCTGACCCTCAGAGAGTTGGCGGTGGATGAGCAGAGAGCTCGAGAAGGAAGATGTTTAGGAAGAGAACGTTCGAGGTATTGCAGTCCCAGGCCCCAGAAAGCCTTGTGGACAGTGCAAAGGGTCTTGAGCTTGATCCTTGCAGCCACCGGGAGCCAGTGGTGAGATTTCACAGCTGGAGAGATATGATCCCTGGGCTTGAGACCAAGGACAAGTCTTGCAGTCCTTTTCTGGATAAGAGGTGCTACCAGACAGTCTGGTATGAGAGAAGGAGCAGAGGCGGCTGAGGGGCGCCTGAAAGAAAGCTGGGTGTCATCCGCATAACACTACAAATTGGAGCAGAAAGTAGCGATGCGGTGGGTAAGAGGTGCCAAGCTGAAGAGAGAGATAGAAGAAAGGAAAGACCCCAGTTGGACCTGAGAGGGTCTGTCGGTGAGAAAGGAGGTAAACCAAACCAGAGCCTGATCAGTGATACACAGGTTATCATAGAGGCGATTCAGCAGGATGGCATGGTGGACTGTATCAAAAGTAGAGGATAGATCGAAGAGAATAACGACAGAAGGAAGATTAGAGTCAAGATTAAAGAGCAGGTCTTAACAGGTGTTCAGGAGAGCAGTTTCTGTGCTTCTGGCAGCTCTGAAGCCAGACTGGTGATCATGGAGACAACCAACTGATTCAGTATGCAGATTAAGCTGGGAAATGGCCCGCTTTTCCAGGAATTTGCACAGGAAAGGAGTGATGAAGATCGGGACGTAGATAGCTGGAGAGGAAGGATCGGGAGAGGGCTTCTTAAGAAGGGGATGCACAAGGGTGTGCTTGAGGGGAGAGGGAAAGGTTCCAGTGGCAAAGGAGGGATAGCAGAAATTGGCCAAGACTGGAGCAAGGGTGTCGATGTGGTCCTTGATGGTTCTGGATGAGTAGGGGAGAACCTGCTTTGGCAAGACTTTCATAGATCAGAATTGTCTAGAAACATTGTTGGGGTGAACGAGGGAAAGGAGGAGAAAGGAGAAGGAGAGATGGCCACAGACGGGCCAGGAGTGGTAGAGTAGTAGGAAGAAAGAGTGGACAGGATGTCATGAGTTTTAGTGAAGAAATGAGAGGCAAAGGCGTGCAGTGGGCCTGGGAGGGCACAGGAGAGGTAGAGGCTGCAGTAGGAGTGGCCAGCTCCTTGCAGATTTTAAAAAGTTCTGCCGAGTTGGTAGATGCCGCAGAGACGCGGGCTTGGATGTAGACTCTCTTCTTAGAGAGGACAGAGAGTCTGTATTGCCTTTGGAGCAGGCGGCAGGCCAGTTTGTCAAGGGGTGTGCCTGATCACTCTACTTTCTCGCAGCCGCCCTACACTTGCATTTAAGGGAGGTGAAGTCGGAGTCGTACCAAGAGTTACACTTGGATTTAGGCTTCAAACGGATCTTCATGACAGGGACAAGAGTGTTAGAGATAGAAATATGAAGGTTAGAGAGGGCTGTGTCAGGTTGTGAGTCAGCCAAAGGTGTAGGAGGAGGAGAGAACGTGGCAGCAAAAGCCTCAACTGACACATGCTTCATGGGTCGGATGACCGAGAAGGTAGGTGGCAGTGCTGGAGTCAGCTAAACTTGAGGGTTAGAGAGGGAGGATAGGAGAAAGTGGTCACACCAAGAGAGATGAGTGGTGAGAGGGTTAGCGAAGGGGAGGTCTGAGGAGATCCGAACGTCCAGGGTGTGCCCTGCAGAGTGAGTCAGGCCAGAGGGAAGAATAGAGAGAGAGACACAGTCGTAGAGGTTGCGAAAGAGTCCCAAAGAAGGGCTAGTAGCATCCAGGTGGATGTTCAGGGAGGAGGAGAGGTCATCCCACTCAGAGAGGAAGAGGGCAACCTGGCCAGGCAGCCTGTAGATAGTGGCCACTGTGAGAGAGAGTGAGAAAGAGAAGGTTCCCAATTTGGGAACTCCCGTCCCCTGCGCACTATCTGGGGGCTGTGTAAAACAGGCTAATATCTTTAAGGTAATTTACCAAATGTGGGATAAATAAAGTAACAAGTCAATTTATAATAGGTAATTACAGAATGGAATTCAAAGTAACAGTTATCTTGTAATCACAAGTTCTTCTTTTATTCATGTTGTTAATGAGAGCCCAATGCGTTTCCAGATACTACTCTTCATCAGGGGCAAAGCATTTCTATAAAAAAAGGATATGCATAACATAAATTAAATTGAATAAAATACATCATTCATCAAGGTCTCTATACGTTCTAGACAAAGTAATTCTATTTATTGCTTAGTCATTAGGCAAGGCCAAATAGAGTTTTTCCATTTTATTTGTTTCATCAACATTACAATTTGGACATATATTCAAAAGAAAAGTGTAGTCTCTCAACATAAATTCACCAACCATTAACTGAATAGATAGTTAGCAAATCCAATCTACTAGTGAAGTTAGAAAATGACTTCTAGGAGGAAAGTGCAGCTGGTGTGCTAAGTTATGTCTAAGGTGAAATACTACTATGAATGGTGACTAGCTCAATAGTAAGAACGTGCTGACCTTGTGATCAGTTCAACACTTGTGTGGCCTCAGCCGGTTATAATAACCAAAATAACTTCTCGTCATCCAATGGGATGTTGTCTTCAATGTGTAAGCTGCAAACATCAGGTAAATAGATGTCAGTTGGTGCTGCATATTCTCATCTTATAATCTATTCAATCTAGTAGAGAATGATTTCATGATGTCTTACCGACTGATTAGTTTCTGGTCCATCAACAAAAAACAGCGTCTGTTGTGGAATGATTAATGGAATCTATGCGCTCCTCTCCCCAATTTATCAGCTGCAATTCACTCCAGGATACTTCATGATTTATTACCTTAGAACAGGAGGGCTAGGCCCTGGAGAAATATATATATAGTATAGTGACATGATGTGTGACCACAATGTTGGCGGACTACGACCTGTCCGTCTAGTGTTGTTGGTAGCAAGCCATTGAATGCATGGGCCGTTGGTGCCCATATGCTGAGAGTGAATGTTAGGAACCCAAGTTCCTATGTAAGTTTATTGTTTATTCGGAAGATGCTATGTGTCACTGAGCCTCAAGTGACAACTAAACAATCACCCTTTCCTTGGTCAGTCTGATTATGGTCTCCCAAGTAAGTAGTTCCGGATAGGGTTGTTATACAAAGAGTGGAGAACTCCTACCTATATACTGATGACTAAGTGGGATAAAATGGTGCGCATATTTAAAATGGCCTATGGTTTTCTGCTATCTGATGTGTGCTTTATCAGTTCCAATTGCAGTCTCCTCCTCTTTCATGGACGGTGTCTCGTCATCATTAAGGTTGTCCTTACTAGGGATCACAATTTTACATAGTAGGTAGACATAATGTCAGTAAACAATTTCATCAATACTGTCCCTTGACGGGATCACAATCTAGTGGCCTTCCCGCATGAATATTTTTACATAAGCACACCTTATAACAGAACACATTTTTGGACATATTTCTGGATAGATGACCATTAGTCTAATCAATACTTTCTCTGTAGACTTACGGATGTCAAGTTTTCTCAAGACATTTGATTTTTGTGCTCAGCATTTATTTCTGGAAGAAGGTAAAGACAGACTCTGATAGTTATACCAATTGACGTTTCACTATATAAACGGGCCTAAGTAGTAATCTTCATTTAAGCCTAAGGGTGTCATGACATCCAATCTATGGATCCAGAACAATTCCTGCTGTGACAGGATTTTGGGTAAATTGCTTCCCCTAGGAAGCGGGTGAACCACCTCTAGAATGGCAACTCTCATTTGTGAGATGTTATAGTGATTGTCCCTGAAGTGTCTAAATACAGGAGATTTCGTATTGCAGGTCCTGATGTGTGACTTATGTTCGGTTCACCGATCTTTGGATCTTCTTGCGGTTTTACCCACATAGTATTTACTGCATGGGCAACGTATTGCATATATCACATTTCTGGTGTCAGAGGTGGCATTATTTTTTTGTAGAATTTTCTTGCTAGTGTTTGGGTGGCCGATGTGATCCCCCATAATTATGTTTGAGCAATTTTGGCAGTTTAAGCATGGGAATGTACCGAATTTCTGTCTGCTGAGACATCTTTGTGGCGTTCTTTTTGGTTTCTCTGTTTTTATGAGTTTGTCCCACAGGTTGTTACCTCTCTTGTATGCCAACATCGCTGGCTGAGGGAAAGGTTGATTGAGATTTGTGTCAGCTCTTATCAGGTCTCAGTTTTTGTTGATGATCCGTTTGATTTGAAAACTTTGGCTTGAGTATTTTAGTGTGTAAATAAAATTAGATTTATCTTTGTTGACTTTGGGTCCAAGAAGATCCTGTCTACTGTGTGCCTCATTTCCGATAATGGCTTTATCCTGTATTGCTTCGGAGAAGCCTCTGTTCAGGAATCTGGTTTTCATATTTTCATATTCTTCTTGTAGTTTCCCAACATCAGATGTTATTTTTTTCAGTTTCAGTAGTTGGCTGTACAGTAAGTTTTTTTAAGGTGCTTTGGGTGGAAGCTGTTATAATGTAATGTGCTGTTTACATCGGTTGGTTTCCTGAAGATGTTTGCGTTAAAACCTGTTTCTGTCAATTCAATTGTGACATCCAAGAAACTGATCTGTGGTTTCCCAATAACAATAGTGAATTTAATTCTTTCATTACATTGGTTGAGATATTCCCAACGCTGTAATAGTTCTGCTTCCGTTCCAATCCAGATTCCAAAAATGTCATCTATGTATCTTAGCCAACTTTTGATCTTATTTTTCCAATGTAGATTTTCCAGGACAAAAGTGTTCTCAAAGTGGTACATGAAGATGTTGGCATATGACAGAGCTACTGCTGAACCCATCAAGGTCCCTGATGTTTGTAGATAATATTGGCTATTGAACCAAAAGTAATTGTTATAAAGAATGATGTTTATCAGTTCTATTGCAGATTTTGTGAATTGTAATTCCCTCTTCTCTTAATATGAGCCATTCCAGTGCTGTTATTGATTCATCATTGGGGATGGACGTGTACAAGCTGCTAACGTCCATTGTAAATAGCAGTAGGTTTGGTTGGTCAATCTTCAGAGTTCTGATGGTTTGCAGGAAGTGTGTGGTGTCTTTCAGGTAGGTTGGAATCTTCTGGACGAGAGGTTGTAATGCTGTGTCCAGGTGTAGGGCTAATGGTTGAAAGATACTGTCGGTACCGGCAACAATTGGCCTGAAAGGTGGATCTCTCCTGCTCTTGTGTATTTCCAGTAAGCCATAAAAGACGGGTGTTACTGGAAATTTTTGGATGAAGAAATCTTCTGTTCTTTCTGAGATCCAATTCCTTTCACTAGCCTTGTCTATAACCCTTTTTATCATGTCCATTATTGAAATAACAGGATCACTGTCCAGTGGTGGGTGGATAGGTTTGGCAATCATTGAGCAGTTTTAAGCAACCTTCATTGTAGAAGGTGGTGTCCATCAGCACCAGAGGTCTGCCTTTATCCGCTTGCTTTATAGTAAGATTGTTGTCTTCTGCCAGATCTTTCATCATTTTGAGTTGATGTCTTCGAATGTTCTGTCTGTGTGATGTTTCATATTTTAACTTCCTTAGTTCTTTTGTGGTTCTGGCTTTAAATAAGTTGATTAAGGGATGATTAACTTGTGGGTCAAAGCTGCTTTTGTTCCTCATTTCCAAGTAGTCCTGTGCTTTGATGCTCTGTGTCGCATTAGGTCTGCTTTTCTCCCCTCGCAGGACTCTCAAATTTAGGTGGCCTCTACACTGGGTACCTAATTCGTTTTTACTGTGTTACGGTTGCTCTGAAATTGTGGTAAACTAGGGCTTTTTTCTCCCCTCTCAGGACTCTCAAATTTAGGTGGCCTCTACACTGGGTACCTAATTCATTTTGTTTACTGTGTTACTGTTGCTCTGAAACTGTGGTAACTAGGGCTTGCCGCTTCATTCCTTTCCGCTTGATCTCGTCTGTCTTCCCCCCACTCTCTCCTTATTCCATGGTGCTCTCTATCTCTCCTATCTTCTCTAACTGCTTCTCCATTGACGATCCTGCTCTCCTCACTAAATCTGGTAGGAAAATGTTTAAAAAGGATATCCTGGTCTCCAACCCAGGCCTCCCTATCGCTGACACCTAAACTAGCGCCGCCTCCAAGGAAACACTTACTGACATCCTCTTTTTCGTGCCTTCCCCTGACCAATGGACCCTTCATGTGGTCTCTGTGCTCTCTCCCTTTTCCTCTTCTCCCATTAATTGTGCCACCCGTTGGGACGTCCTCTTGGCCCCCTTCCGCTCCTCTAAGGCCATCATTAACGTCGACCGTCTTGGTCCAAGGCCCTCAGGCCAACCTCCACCTCTTTGATAGACGCTTCCCGCGCCTCATCAACTTCCTTTCCACTCCTGCTGTCCCCTCTTCTCTGTCCTCGGCTACCTTGCCTCCACCCTCTCACCCTGCCCTCTCTCTGGCTCCTTCTTCTTCTTCACCTCCACAGGGCGTACCTCTGATCTGCACCCCTCCCTGGAAGTCCTTCAAGGATGGCAACCTACTCCACATTGCCACTCTTAACTCTCGCTCTGCCGTCAAACATTCCTCTGATATCTGTCGCCTTCTTGAGGAACTGGACCTTGACATCCTTGGTCTCACTGAGACATGGTTCACGGCCAGCTCTGTCGCCAGCTTTGACACACTCCTGCCTGATGGTTACAAGATCCTCTCCTTGGCCAGGCCCAACCGTGCTGGGGGGGTGTGGCCCTTATCTTCCCTGAGTGGATTCCTGCCACTGTCACTTCTACGCAGACCTACTCCTCCTTTGAATGCCTTGTCTGCCGACTCTCTCTCTCTCTCCTAGCCATTCCCTTACCGTGGCCACTATCTATCGGCCACCTGGTCAAATTTCCTCCTTCCTCTCTGAGTGGGCTGACCTCTCCTCCTCACTCCTGTCCTTAACCACTCAACTCCTCTTTCTTGGAGACTTCAATATCCACCTTGAAGCCTCCTGTCCTCCCTCTAGACTCTTTCGCGACCTCTGCGACTCTCTCTCACTCTCTGTTCTCCCATCTGGGCCGACCCATTCTCTAGGCCCACTCTTGATGCTCTGATCTCTTCTGACCTTCCCCTCTCTGTCCCTCTCTCCACTCCTCTCTCCTGGAGTGATCACTCTCTCCTTTCCTCCCACCTCACCCTCCCTACCCCAAAGGCAAAGCCACCCTCTTCACTGCCACACACCTTTTGTGGTCTTCCGACCCATGAAGCGCGTGTCAGTTGAGGCTTTCGCTACCATCTTCTCGCCCCCCTTCCCCCTTCGGCTGACTCCCACCTTGACACAGCCCTCTCCACTCTGCTATATCTGATACCCTTGATATCCTTGCCCCTGTCATGAGAATCCGCCTGAAGCCCAAAGCCAAATGTAACTCCTGGTATGACTCAGATCTTGTCACCCTTAAACACAAGTGCAGGGTGGCAGAGAGGAAATGGCGTGCTTCATGTTCATCCCCTGACAAACTGGCCTGCCGCCTGCTCCAAAGGCAATACCGGCTCTCCGTTCTCACTAAGAAGAGAGCCCTTATCCAAGCTCGCATCTCTGCGGCATCTAACAATTCGGCCGAACTCTTTAAAATCTGCAAGGAGCTGGCCAACCCTGCTGCAGTCTCCACCTCTCCCGTCCCCTCCCAGGCCCTCTGCACAGCACTGGCTTCTCACTTCATTTAAAAAACTCAAGACATCCTGTCCTCACTCTCCTCCTATCACCTCCCCTCCCCTATTCCCTGCTCTCCCACTGGCCTCTCGGCAGCCACCCCTCCTCCCTCCTTCTCTGCCTTTCCCCTTTTTTCTGCTGACGAGGTTTCGAGACAAGTCCGATCTATGAAAGTCTCGTCAAAACAGGTCCATCCCTATTCCTCCAAAACTATCAAGGACCACATCGACTCCCTAGCGCCTGCCTTGGCTGACTTCTGCAATCACTCCTTTGCCTCTGGAGTCTTCCCATTCCCCCTCAAGCACTCCCTTGTGCACCCCCTTCTTAAGAAACCCTCCTCAGACCCCTCCTGCCCAGCTAACTATCGCCCAATATCTATCACTCCCTTCCTGGGCAAGCTCCTGGAGAAACTGGCCATCTCCCAGCTTAATCTCCTTGCTGAATCTGTTGGTAGTCTTCATGACCATCAGTCTGGCTTCAGAGCTGCCAGAAGCACGGAAACTGCTCTCCTGAACATCCGTGAGGACCTGCTCTCAAACCTTGACTCTAATACCCCTTGTGTTCTCATCTTGCTCGACCACTCCTCTGCCTTTGACACTGTTAACCACATCATCCTGCTCAACCATCTCCTTGATAACCTGGGTATCACTGGTCAAGCTCTGGCGTGGCTGTCGTCCTTCCTCTCCAATCGACCCTCCCAGGTCCAACTGGGTTCCTTCCTCTCTGACATCTTTTTCTCTACCTGTGGTGTCCCCCAGGGATCTAACCTTTCCCCCTGGCTGTTCAATCAGTATCTTGCACTTCTTGCTCACCGCATAGCCGCTCTCTGTCCCAACTTTCAGTGCTACGCGGATGATACCCAGCTCATTTTCAGGCTACCCTCGACCTTCTCTTCCACTTCCCTCATCTCTGACTGTCTTTCTGCTATCCAGGAATGGTGTGCCGCCAACGACCTCTACCTTAATGCCAGTAAGACTGAAATTCTACTTATCGGCACACCCACTCCCTCCTTCCCTGCAGCTCTCTGGCCGGCCTCCCTTGGACCTCTTCCTGCTCCAACCTGCACGGCAAAAAACCTCAGGGCCATCTTCGACTCCACACTCTCCTTCACTCCTCACATCTCTGACGTCTCTAAGAAGTCACACTACCAGCTACACCGCCTCAGAGGTATCCTTCCTTTTCTCTCCTTCCCCCAGAAGCTCACTGTCTCCAGAGCTCCGGTTCTCTCTAGGCTGGACTACTGTAACAGCCTCTATCTAAATCTTCCTGCCTCTACTCTCTGCCCTTTGCATCTCATCCAGAACAGGACTGCAAGACTTGTCCTTGGCCTCAAGCCCAGGGACCGTATCTCTCCAGGACTGAAATCACTACACTGGCTCCCAGTGGCTGCAAGGATTAAGTTCAAAACCCTCTGCATTGTCCACAAGGCTGGGGCCTTGGGCCGAAATACCTTCAACTCTCTCTTCCTAAATATCTTCCTTATCGAGCCCTTCGCTCATCCACCTCCAACTACCTCAGGGTCAGCCGCTTCTCCAAGCAACGAGCTGGTGGTAGATCTCTCGCTGCAGCAGGGGGCTCCCTCTGAAACAGCCTTCCTGCCTCACTGAAACTTGAGGAGAACCATCTCCGGTTCCAGAAGCACCTCAAAACCTTCTTCTTTGCCTCCGCTTTCTCTCCCTCTCTCCCCTGCTAAAATCACTGAACCTGCACTAAATCTGCAACTCGGCCACTCACTGATCTCATGTCCTGGCCCAGCCACTCTTCCTTGCACTGCATACATGCACTACGGGACTGTCTATGTATCCTACAGCCCCTTCTCCTGGCACTTACCACCAGCTGGCCCTATTATTTATCTCGTATTCTATTAACCATGTACCGCACTTTCCTTGCACTTGTCACCAGCTGGCCCTATTATTTATCTTGTATTCTACTAACCATGTACTGCACTTCCCCTCTCCCCTCCCCCTGCTCTTTTTTCCCAGTCCCCCTACCCTTGCGCGATCTGAATGACACCTGGCCTAGTAGGATCGTTGTCTGTCTCCCTCTGTGCCCCCCGCCTCGTCACGCGTTGAAACACTTGTGTATAGGCATGTTACAAATGCCATATCATATCATCTTCAAGATTTGCAAAAAACACTGTAAGTTCAATTTTTCAGACCAATTTGAAGAGCTTAACTTCCTCTTCAAACATACTTGTATTATTTGATGGTATGAAGAAATTTCCAAGATTTAAGGTGCCAGTTTGTGATTTTGTCAGTTGTTTTGAGATGTTGATCACAATAGGGGCTGCTATTTGTTTTTCTGCCTTGGTTTTCTTTTTCCCTCGTCTTGCTTACCTTCGCCTAAAAAAGATTGTGGCAGTAGTATTGTTTTGCCTGTGCCTCTTGGTTGTTCCAATAGTGAGTCCGTTTGTGGAGGTATTTTCTCAGTGTTTCTGTTGGTGGAAGGTTGTTCTTCTAATTCGCCACTTGTAACTTCACTGCTGTCTGTGTTGTTGTTGGCCGAGGGTTGTCTGGGTGGACCTGTTGGAGTTGGTCTTGGTCTGTTGTTGCCGTAATATTCCTGCCAAGAGTAGATTATGTCTCTCGCGTAGTCCAAGGTGTCTCGCCTGAATTTTCTGATTTGGTAGCACATCGGGAAATCATTCTCTACTAGATTGAATAGTTTATAAGATGAGAATATGCAGCGCCAACTGACATCTATTTACCTGATGTTTGCATCTTACACATTGAAGACAACATCCCAGTGGGTGACGAGAAGTTATTTCGGTTATTATAACCGGCTGAGCCCACACAAGTGTGGAACTGATCACAAGGTCAGCATCTCCTTAATATTGAGCTAGTCACCATTCATAGTAGTATTTCACTTAAGACAGAACTTAGCACACCAGCTGCGCTTTCCTCCTGAAAGTCTTTTTCTAACTTCACAAGTAAATTGGTTTTGCAAACTATCTATACAGTTAATGGTTGGTGAATTTATACTGAGAGACTAAATGTTTTCTTTTGAATATATGTCCAAATTGTGATGTTGATGAAACAAATAACATGGAAAAACTCTATTTGGCCTTGCCTAATGACTTAGCAATAAATAGAATTACTTTGTCTAGAACGTATAGAGACCTTGATGAATGATGTATTGTATTCAATTTAATTTATGTTATGCATATCCTTTTTTATAGAATTGCTTTGCCCCTGATGAAGAGTAGTATCTCGAAACGTGTTGGGCTTTCATTAACAACATGAATAAAAGAAGAACTTGTGATAACAAGCTAACTGTTACTTTTAATTATTTTCTGTAATTACCTATTATAAATTGACTTGTTACTTTATTTATCTCAAATTTGGTAAATTACCTTTAAGATATTAGTCTGTTTTACACAGACCCCAGATAATGCACAGGGGATGGAAGTTCCCAAATTGGGAACCTTCTCTTTCTCATTTTATTCCACAACCTAGATGCCAAGGTTGTTTATTTGTCCTCTGCACCTCAAACTTAAATTAAAATTATTACTTACCATCAAAAATAATTCGACCAACCTGAAAGAACTTTACAACTAATAAGGTGTGCCCAGTGTTTTCCTCATTTTTACAAACACTGTGAGAGAGAGGCCAGGAGAAATAGAGAGCCTGCAGACCAGGCATTCAAGTGAGGAGGAGTCCTGCATTGGAATGATAGATGCAGGGATCCACTCTGGGAAAATCAATGCAACACCCCCACCGGGACGATTGGATCTGGGTTTGAGAGGATCTTGTAGCTATCAGGAAGGAAAGTGTCAAAACTTGTGTGAGAGCTGGCCATGAACCAAGTCTCAGTGAGACTGAGTACATCCAAATCAAGCTCTTCCAGGAGACAGCAGATGTCCGAGAAATGTTTGACAGCTGAGCGAGAGTTGAGAGTAGCATTGTGGAGCAGGTTGCCACTTTTGAAGGACTTCCGTGGAGGGGTACAGGCCAGCGGTACGCCCTGCAGAAGTATTGGAGGTGCCAGAGGATGGGCAGAGGAGTATGGAAGAGAAGGCAGGGTAGTCGGAGAGGAAGAGGAGAGTGCCAGAGGTGTTGCAGAGAAAGGAGGAAAAACACCCTGCAGAAGGGATGGAGGTGCACGTGGGTGGGCAGAGGCGGAAGGAGGGTAGTCAGAGCGGAAGAGGAGAGTGCCAGAGGGGTTGCGTAGGAAGAAGGCAACAGGGTGGCCAGAGAAGCAACAGGGGGTGCCAGAGAGGTGGCTGAGGAAGGAGTTAACAGAGGAGCCAGAGAGGGGTAAGAAGGGATAGCTGAAGAGGAAAGGAAGTTGATAATGTGCAGGAAGCATCTATCAAAAAGGAAGAGATTGGCCTGAGAGCCCTGGACAAAGATGGTGCCATGCAAGTAGACATTAATGATGGTCTTAGAGGAGAATGAGAGAAGAGGAATAGCGATAGGCAGGCCTGGGTGGGAGAACAGGATGTCCCTTTTGAGCTTCTTCCTTCAAGACCTAGTGAGAGGGATAGGATAGTCGATAGAAAAGTAATTCGAGAAGATAGGTGAGACAGAGAGCACCATTGAGGGTTCAGGGAGCCAAAGGGGGGGGGAGAAGTGAGCCCAAGAAAAGGAGGGCAGGGGTAGTGCTGGGGGTGAAAGAGGGGGTAGACACAAGGGGGGCACAAAAGAACAACAAAGAACAAGAACAACGGACCTGCGAAATCAGATGCAATACAGAACCAACAGCAAATCACAGAGCACAAGGGAACCTAAAATGGAACAACACATGTCTTACCTTCCCACGTTCCCACGATGAAAACGGTACTTCACATGTGTGGATGCACTGACCTGGATACAAAAGGAAAAGGCTAAACCGCTAGTACACCGAATGCCCTGGGGAGACGAATTGTAAGGTGTTTTTGGCCTTCTGGACAACCCACAGATTTAGGCCTGGAGTGTTGCAGCCACCAAGGAAAACGGGCAACCCCATGCTTTTCTGAAAAGAAGACACCTGTGGGAATCCAAAGAGATCTCACTCATGTGTGTCGCCTAAAATGTGTTATACGGAATGCTCAGCAAGTTCCAAAATCTAGGGGAAAAACACAATTTTGAGACATTTGCCAATAGGAAACCACCGAAACACGTGGGCAACAACACATGTCCTACCTTCCCACATTCTCACAGGTATCTTGATGAAAACAATAGTTCACATGTGTGGGTGCACTGACTTGGGCACAAAGGCGAAAGGCTAAACCACTGGTACACCAAACGCCATGGAGAGACTAAATGTATAGTGTTTTTGGCCTTCTGGATAACCCACAGATTTGGGCTTGGGGTGTTGCAGTCACCAAGGAAAACGGGGAACCTCATACATTTCTGAAAAGAAGACACCCATGGGAATCCAAAGAGGTTTCACTTGCCTGTGTCGCACTACAATTTATTACCCAGAATGCCCTGCAGATTCCAAACTGTAGGGAAAAGAGACACTTGTGATCAGTAAACCACCAAAACATGTGTGCAACAACACATGTCCTCCCTTCCAACTTTCCCAGAGGTATCCCGATGAAAACGGTTCCTCACATGTTTGGGTGTAATGACCTGGCCGCAAAGGAAAAAGGCCACTAGTGCACCAAACGCCCTCGTAAGACTTAATTTGGCTTGTGAACAACCCACAAATTTGGGTCTGGTGTGTTGCAGCCACCAAGGAAAATAGGGAACCCCATGCATTTCTGAAATTAGGACACCTCTGGGAATCCAAAGAGAACTCACTTGCATGTGACATACTACAATTTAAAACCCAGAATGGCCAGCAGAGTCCAAAATGTAAGGAAAAAAACACAATTTTCAGACATTTGCGACCAGGAAACCACCGAAACACACGGGTAACAATCCATGTCCTACCTTCCAAGATTCCCCCAGATGTCCCAATGAAACCGTGCCTCACATGTGTGGGTGCACTGACCTGGACACAGAGGGAAAAGGCTAAACCACTGCTACGCAGAACCCCCTCAGATGATGAAATGTATAGTGTTTTTGGCCTTCTGGACAACTGACAGATTTGGGCCTGGGATGCCGCAGCCATCAAGAGAAACCGGGAACCCTCTGCATTTCTGGAAGAAGACACCCATGCAAATCCATAGAGGCATCATTTGCGTGAATCACGCTAGAATTTCTTACCCAGAATGCACTGCAAAGTTGTTAATGTGACAAAAAATATAACATTTGCCCACATTTCCCACTGGGAAATTATTGAAATGCTCGCAAAGTCCCACATGTCCCACCTTCCCACACAGATGTCCCGACTAAAACCAGACCTCACTTGCGTGGGCGTGCATATCTGGGCAGAAAAGAAAATGAGTAGACCGCCTCACAGCCCAGCGACGCTCATTGGGCGACCCGGTGGTGTCCCCATTCCTCCCCAGAGGGAAAAGCTGTAATGCTGCCAGCCAAATCCCTAGGACGGCTGAGGGTGCTGTCCCCTACCTTGGGCATCTGCCAAGTACCTGGATCGACTGCCCCCAGCAAAGCAGCAGTAATTGGGTGACCTGGCAGGTTCCCCGTCCCTCCCCAGAGGGAAAAGCTGTAATGTGGCACAGCCAGAGCTCCAGCATGGCCGGGGTGCTGCTCCAGTCTCAGGCGCCTATCACCCAATTGGGTCAACCATCCCAAAGCCCTACAGCGGTCCCATGGAGCCCCGGCAGGGTCCAAGTCCCTCCACAGAGGGACAAGCTGTAACACAGCCCAGCCAGAGCTCTAAGAAGGCTGAGGGTACTGCCCCTACCATGGGCGTCTGCCTTGCACCTGGGTCGACTGCCCCGCATCCCAGAGATGGACATGGTCGGACCCAGCGGGGTCCCCGTACCTCCCCTGAAGGAGAATCTGTAATGTGGCATGGCCAGAGCTCCAAGACGGCTGCAGGTGCTGCTCTCAGCCTTGAGTGCCTGTCTCCCATGTGGGTCGACCATCCCCAAGTCTAGCGGCGATCCCAGGGAGCCCTGGCGAGGTCCCCGTCCTTCCCCGGAGGGAAAAGCTGTAGCACAGCATGGCCAGTTCTCCAGGACGGCCGGAGGTGCTTCCCCTGGCCTTGAGTGTCTGCCTTGCACCTAGGTCAACTGCACTCAGCCCAGCTGTGGTCATTGGCCGACCCGGCAAGGTCTCCATACCTCCCCGGAGAGAAAAGTGTAATGCGTCTTGGCTAGAGCTCCAGTACTGGCATGGGGTGGTGCCACTGGCTTTGGGTGCCTGTCTCCCTTGTGGTTGGACCATTGCCAAGCCCAGCAGTGGGTCCCAGGGAGCCCTGGCAGGTTCCCCATCCCTCCCCAGACAGAAATGCTGTAACGCAACCCAGCCAGAGCACCAGGACGACTGGGGGTCTGCCTCGCACATGGGCCAACTGCCCACAGCCCAGTAGCGGTCACAGAGCAACCCGGCAGGTACCTGTCTCTCGCAGAGGGAAAAGCTGTGACGCGGCATTGGCCAGAGCTCCAGGGTGGCCAGGGGTGCTGCCCCGACCTTGGGCGCCATCCCTCCCCGGTAGGAAAAGCTGTAATGTGGCATGGCCAGAGCACCAGGACGGCCGGGGTGCTACCCTCGGACTTGCTCTCCTGTCTCTCATGTGGGTCGACCGTCCCGAAGCCCAACAGCAGTCCCAGGGAGCCTCAGCAGGGTCCCCATCCGTCCCAAGAGGGAAAAGCTGTAATGCAGCCCAGCCAGAGCTCTAGGACAGCTGTGGGTGCTGCCCAAGACTTTGGGCATCTTCCTCGCACATGAGTCGATTGTCCCCCAGCCCAGCAGAGGTCATGGGGCAACCCGGCGGGGTCCCTGTCCCTCCCAGGTGGGAAAAGCTGTAACGTGGCAAGATCAGAGCTCCAGGACGGCCGGGGGTGCTGCCCCCGACTTTGGGTGCCTGTCTCGCATGTGGGTCGACCATCCTCAAGCCCAGCGGCGGTCCCAGGAAGCCGTGGCAGGGTCCCCATCCATCCGCAGAGGGAAAGCTGTAACATAGCCCAGTTAGGGCTCTAGGATGGCCTGGGTTCTGCTCCTGGCCTGGGGCATCTGCCTCAGATATTGGATCGACCTCCACCCTGCAGCAGTCATGGGGCCATCCGGCTTAGTCCCATTCCCTCCCCGGAATGAAAAGCTGTTGCGTTGCACAGCCAGACCTCCAGGACTGCTTGGGTGCCTGTCTCCCATGCGGGTTGATCGTCCCCAAACCCAACAGTAGTCCCAGGGTGCCGCAGGCAGGGTTCCCATCCCTCCCAGGAAGGAAAACTGTAACCCAGCCAGAGCTCTAGGATGGCCAGGGGTGCAGACCCCAGCCGTGGGCATCTGCCTCACGTGTGGGTGGACCACCCTCCAAGCCAAGCGGCAGTCATGGGGTGACCCAGCAGGGTTTACGTTCCTCCCTGGAGGGAAAAGCTCTAATGTGGCCCAGCCAGACCATTAGGATGATCGGAGGTGCTTCCCCAGGCCTCAGGTGCCTGTCTCCCAAGTGGGACCACTGCCCCAAACCCAGTGGCAGTTCCAGGGAGCCCCGGCAGGGTCCCCGTTCCTCGCCAGAGGGAAAAGCTGTAACACGGCATGGCCAGAGCTCCAGGATGACTGGGCTGCTGCCCCCGGCGTTGCCCGCCTGTCTCCCATGTGGGTCAACCCTTGCAAAGTCCTCCAGCGATCCCAGGGAGCCCCGGCATGGTCTCCATCCCTCCACAGAGGGAAAAGCTGTAACTTAACCCAGTCAGGGCTCTAGGACGGCTGAGGGTGCTCCCCCTAGCGTGGGTGTCTGCCTTGTACCTGGGTCGACTGTCCCCCAGCACAGCGTAGGTCATGGGGCAACCCAGCGGGTTCCCCGTCCCTCCCCGGTAGGAAAAGCTGTAATATGGCATGGCCAGAGCACCAGGACGGCCGGGGGTGCTGCCCTCTGCCTTGGGCTCCTGTCTCCCATGTGGGTCGACTGTCCTCAAGCCCAGAGGCGGTCATAGGGAGCTGTGGCAGGGTCTCCATCCATGCCTGGTGTAACTTAGCCCAGTTAGGGCACTAGGATGGCCATGGTTCTGCTCTGGCCTTGGGCGTCTGCCTCGCATGTTGGGTGGACCTCCGCCCAGCATCAGTCATGGTGCAACCCAGCGGAGTCCCATCCCTCCCCAGAAGGAAAAGCTGTAACTTGGCACAGCCAGAACTCCAGGACGGCTGGGGGTGCTGCCCCGACCTTGGGTTCCTGTCTCCCATGTGGGTCAACCATTCCCAAGCCCAACGGCGGTCCCATGGAGCTCCGGGAGGGTTCTCATCCCTCCCAGGAGGGAAAGCTGTAACGTAGCCCAGCCAGAGCGCTAGGAAGGCCGAGGGTACTGCGCCATACCATGGGTGTCTGCCTCGTGCCTGGATCGACTGCCCGACAGCCCAGCGAAGTTCATGGGGAAACCCGGCGGGGTCCCCGTCACCCCCCAGTAGGAAAGCTGTAATGTGTCATGTCCAGAACACCAGAGTCGCTGGGGGTGCGGCCCTCCGCCTTGGGCTCCTGTCTTCCATGTGGGTCGACCTCCTCAAGCCCGGTGGTGGTCATAGGGAGCCATTGTAGGGTCCCCATCCATCCCCGGAGGGAAAGCTGTAATGTGGCACAGCCAGACCTCCAGGACATCTCCAGGAGACTCCAGCCCTTTCAGACGAGGTAGAAATACCCTTGAGATGAATGGGGATGCCGAAGTTACTCAAACATCAAGAATCGAAACTACGCGAGTAGTTGGCAAAAAGATAATTGTTTTAATATCAATTATCTATAACAGGGAGTACAACGGACATCAACGGATTTGTCTCAGCTCATAGTTTCTCCATGCATCTTTAAAAAAAGCTTACTTTTATAACAAAAAATCATCATTGACTACAACGATCTAGTGGCTATTGTGATTGGGTCTAAGGGAACATCTAAGTTTATGCTCCATACAAGTCTAAGAAAATGATAGGCTTCTTAACATCAGGTGGGGCAACTACGCCCTCCCATAAAACAGTTCACTATGAACATCACTAAATATACGACGTCCCATTGGTTACACAAACTAAAGGACCCTTAATCACGCAGCCTGCTAGCATTGGTTGGCACTCTTACATCCATCAGTACTTTTCCAACTACGTTAGCAGCACGCAGGCCGTGCTTCCATGTGCTGGTGAGCTAGTCTTAACCCTAGCTTTCCACCAAATAGCATATCATCTATCATCACCTCAAGGGTTTGCTGTCAATTAGGACTTTGAACTTGTCCTTGGGAGTGTTCTTTGCTCTTTAGAATTCAGGGGAGTGAAGGCACGCTCTGCCTTCATGCTTAGGTGTGGTCGTCATGTTCATCCAACTTCATCCTTACACGTGACTGAAGACCACAAAATCGAGCTCTAGTGCATTTAAAATACTATTTTCTAATGGACCTCTGACGCCTTCCTTATTTTTGTCCATGTCTTCTGAACAGGAGTTTCGTTCTTTCACACGATTTGTATCCAATGTCTGTTCATTCCAGCCTGATACGACCTTGGCTTCTTGGGCTCATTCAGTCACGCCTTTCTGAGTTTCACTCCTGTTAATTCAATTGTTTTAACTGCGAAACACTGGAAAAGAGGCCTTCCTTTTTTAATCCAGCTCTGCTATAATACGTAGTGGAAACATCCATTCTTTACTCACTCCTATATATGTATACATTGGTGCATGCCGCAATCTATTCACGATAAAGCTAGCCTCAAGAATACTTTGTCTGCTTGCCTTTCTTTGCATATGTACATGTGTAAAATGACTTGATATCTTCATCAGTTCGGTAGCATAAGTTTCATCATCTTGATCCCAAGATGTCCCTTATCTTTGATACTTTCTTGATGCCTTATAGAATATCTTCAATCTCTTATCTCTGCATCTCTTCTACGTATGTCAGGCTTGTTTCGGGTGACGTGGACTCACCATTCTTCTCTTCCATTCAGCTGTCCTGTTTCTTCTGGGATTTCATTCAAATGGCCATCATACTGTCTTGTATGCAGGTATTGTTTTCTCAATGGGAACCTTTCTTCCAGGATTCTCCCTTGATATCTGTATTTTCAATGGTTTTGCTTGTGTCTCACACTCTGGTTCCCAACATATAGGCAATATGGGCAAGTTGGTTGAGGTGGGGGTGCTTGGCTCCTTCTCTACAATCCCCCCTCTGGGCAATTCATCGACCACTCTCCCATCATCCTTCATATCTAGACATCCTTGTCTGAAGAAATGCTTCTTTGGGATCCATATCTTTATGACTCCCTTCAGGCATCAAGCTTATTTCACATGCTCATCCTATTCCAAGTCATGGGCATCCACTGTCAACTTGGGCTGCAGTAGATACACTTTCCCACAAACTTCTTATGGTTCTTTGGATACAGGAACTTCGTTCCCTCAGGTGCATCAATGCTGGCCTTCACGCAGTCTCTTCATCTGTCAAATCTCTGGCCTTCCATCCTGATTCATTATCGATCATGATTTTCATCCCTATGGCTTTCTTTGCTGTTTTCTTCCATTGTGTGATTATTATTCTGATCACACAAAATCCAAGCAACACCAATACGATCAGGGCTCCAAGGAACTTGAACATGTCTGCCATCCATTGTTGAACCCAAGAAAAGATTGATCCAAACCAACTATCATCAGCAATGTCTTCCACTTTGTCTATCATCTGGACGTATAGTTTCATCAGCATTTCTATGGCCTCTGCAAAGGGGCCATTCTTTCCATCATGAGACGGTATGAATGTGCAACATGATGCCCGATTTTTGCGCAAACACCTCCATCCATAGCTGTGATCATGTCCAGGACGTATCTATTCTGAAGAATCATCAGTCATATGGCTCTCAGCTCTTCTCCGATAGCATTCAATCCCTTTATGGAAGTGTTGATTGTCTACAGCAATTCCCATCTGGTAATCTGCAGCTATTTGGTATTTGCTCCAAGTTGGATTCTTGGCATGAAGATCATCGTGAATATCGACAGAGTCTGGCTGAACAGTCTGTGTTCATAGAGGATGGAGTCAAAAGCTTCTATTGACTTGGCTCAGAAATAGTTATCCCTCTTCATTCGATTAATCAGCTCCACAGATCTATTATTCCTCAGGTGAGCATCTGCTTTCGGAAAACTTTAAGACTTAAATCACTTTTAGGAATCACCAACGCTGGAACATGGACATTCACTAGTGGGCATCGTCCTCCCCAATCTTTGGGTAACTTCATGTACGCTCTGGATCCACATGCCCAATAGTGATCCATGAGCACTGTTGTTCCAAGTTTCATTCCTGGTACATCAGTGATTCGACCACAGTTCTGGTTCTCTCCAACTTTTCTTGTGCCATTGTTTCTGAAGCACAGCAATGGTCCTCCTTTATCTTCAACCCAGGTCAGCCGCTTAGCAAGTCTTGGCCATAGAGGCTTGCATCCATTCTGCACTGTGTCAATGACTGGTTGATAACAACCAATAACCACCCAGGCTCTACAGATCACCACTCCTTCTGCTCATCCATCTCGTGACAGCACTGATCCCCAAATCTGTAACTGGCCTCTGTTTTTCCATCTACGAATTTCTTCTGCAGATTTTCCTGGACTCTCAAGTCTTCTGTTTACTTCCCATCTGATTCCAGCTCCTTTTACTCCAGGTTTCTCATATCTGATCATATTATTCTTAGTGTGCACCCGATGTCTTGTCTTCGTGTCTGGGACATAATCATCTTCATCTGGGTTTGTCCATTCAGTTGCCTATTGGAGATAGGCATCTTGGCCCATGAACTGGCCTCTTGTACGACAGAGTGCGATGTGTGAAAGACAATATGCGGTCTGGACGTCTATTTCAATAACTATGAAGATCTTAGACTTCCCCATGCTATAAGGCAGGAGTGTACATACTAAGCACTCCTCCTTTGAGGTCCTTCTTCCCATTTCTTTCATATGCTGATACCATATGTTATTCCCCAAGTGTGCTGTACTGTCCAGGTAGTCATTTAATTCATAATCATCCTCCCTAGCACTTCTCTTAGGTCTCGTCCTTTTCTTACGAAAAATATGTCAGCATAGTTTCTTCTTACTGGACCAATCATAGAAACATTCGTCAGTGTGCTGGGTGCTTTTACATGTGCTGCCTGTGTGGAAGAGAGTTCCAAAAGCTTCATTCTATTCACATGATATGCAGGCATAAAGATGTCTCGCATAATCGCCATACGTGACCTCCCTCCAAAAGGTAACCCAGGTTTATTTATCCCAGGACCAGGTGCCATTGTGTGTACCTCTAGAGTAGGAAAAATGACATAAGGTTTCGGCTGCCTTGTAGTTGCCACATCTGTACCCTACTTCTGTATAGGAAGATCCACAGAAATATTTGCTCCATTTGCGTCTAGATAGTAAGCATTACGTACTGTAAATGAAAGCAGTATCACTATAAACAAAATGTAAGTGTAAATGATGTATAAGTATGCCCATTTACAACAATAGTTTCTTGCACATTGTGGACGTCTCTCGTGATCTGCCATGATGATGTTGCTTTTGATGCTGCCCATTCTTACTGATTTTTAATTGGCCAATATTATGCAATACTCTAGAAGCTGTTGATTCTTCTCCACAAGTTCCTCGATCAGCTTCATCTGGCTGGCTATATGTCACCAGGATTGGTGATATCCTCGTCAGAGAACGTATAATCCGATTCACCACCCTCCCCTAACTCCTCACCTTCGTCTCTTCTTCCAGTACCCTTCTTCCCTTTACTTCTTGGTCGCTCCTTTTTTTTATGTAGGTAGGGGCGCCCACGGAAGGAAGCCACCGTGTTACCCAAAAAGGGTTTCCGGTGCCTCCTCCCGGGAACGCCGGTAAGGGGAAAAAGCCAAAGGGCACAAAAAACCCCGAAGCGACCTGCGTGACTCTCCTTCGGAATGAGCTGGAATGTGCTGGAATGCAGTCGGCTGAAGCAGATACTCCGTGGTATTTTGGATGAAGCTCCGAAGGAAGGTAGGCAGTAAGTAGAATGGAATCTCACAGGGAGAACCAAGTCCAAAGGTGAAGCGCAATGAATAGGCAGTCCTTAAACAGGCCGGGTTCTGGTACACGGGAGATCACAGAGGAAGGTATCCGAATCAGAAGAATCAGCTATCCAAGAAAACAGGCCTAGGTCTGGTACACAAAGAGGCAGGCAGGAGGAGAAAACAGGAAGGGGGAATAGAAGAAGGGAAAAAAGGGCAGAAGGCAAGACAAGGGGAAATAGGAAAAGGACCCGAATAGGATTCGGGTATAACCAGCAGTGAGTGAGAGCAGGCGAAAGGGCAGACAGCACTAACGGAGGAAACCGGAAGCGTTGCAACGCGTACACAACCCGGAAGGAGCTGTATTTATACTCCGGGCCGCGTAAGCGCGCATACGCACGGGCGGAGCTGAAAGTGGGCGTGACAGGCTACCAGCGTGCACGTCCGGATAATGTCCGCGCCGCCAGCGGTTCCACAGGCGCCAAGTACCTCGTGGCATGACACTATATGACAATGAACAAAAGTTCCCAATGAAGACAATGAATCGTCCTTTCACCAGATGACATTTGGATGCCTTTTCAGCAAGAAGTAGAAACCTTCCGTTAGTAGACTCTGGATCTCTTCCTCCGAAAGTCTCATTCAGTCCTAAGTGTTCTCTCAGAGTAAGAGCTCACCTGTGTTATTATGTCTCTCAGTATTTCATTAAGTGCTGCATTATTCCTCGGATCCCTCAGGAAGGTGCGGACATTAGTTTGTCTTCCAACAAGATGCGGGCATTCCAAAATCAGGTAGTAGAACACCAAGCCGACCAGTGCCTGCGCATTATCATCCGATAGGGGTATTTGTGTTTTCCCCACTGTACTTAGGAAGCTGAAGAACTTGCTCTATTATAGTGCAAGCAATCTCCTCATGATTGGACCAGACTTAGGATCTTGCAGGAACAGATGAACCCTAGTAGTTCTCCCCACAAGTGCAGGGTATGCGTGCAGAATGAGCAGAAAAACTGTAAGAATGATCCGTGAAACGTTGTCATTGGGCACGACCATGGGCACCTCCGAAAAGAAATTCAGTGAAAAAAGAATCGGGAAACTGTTCCCTCTTCCAGTCATCGAAAAGGAACTCCAAATCTGGCATGCTCTCCTTCTCGATCAAGACTTAAATGTGTCTCAGTCCAGTGTCAACAAGCTCCTGTGTTCTCAAGAACAAATAGCTTCCCTTAACTCCTTTTTTAGTGACTGCAAAGAGTGTCCCGAAATAAGCCACAGTCCAATATACTCGTTTTCTGTTTATTCAACATCTTCTGCGTCCTTCTTCCTCGTCATAGACCTAGTCTGCACGTCCTGTGGTTCTTCCCCGATGCTTGATTTTGATGGGGGTGGGAGTGAAGGGGGTTCTCCAGCATAGATTTTCACGTCTCAGAGAAATATTCAAACGCATCTGCCTTGCACCTTGGCTGCAGACGGTGGGCCTCATTACACATTATGCGGTAAACCATGGTGCTATTAGCACCATGGTTGCCGCCGGTACCAAACCTGTACCACCATGGGGAAAAGGGGAATTACCACCCCATTCCAAGGTTGGCGGGCGGTAATTCCCCCTTTCTCCATGGCCCTTCCCCATTCCCATTTTTGCCCCATAGGTCTCAGTGGGAATGGGGAAGGAGCTAACTACGGTACTGCAAATTGCGGTACTGTAATTAGCACCAAGGTCCCTTTGCGGGTCCCAACTTTAACGGCTGGTCTACACCAGCCGTTAAGGTCGGGTCCCGCAAAGGGACTTCGTAGTAAGGTGGTAAGGGTTTACCGGTACCGGTGCCCTTACCGGTACCGGTAAACCCTTACCGCCTACCGTGTAATGAGGCCCAGTGTCACGTCTTCTACGACAAATGGCCCATTAAAATGTGGTTCGTGCCATCTCCTTGTGAAATTCCTGATCAAGATCTGATCACTGGGAAAAAGTTTGGGAAGTCATAGTACTTTAATTCCGGTTGCTGTAACATATCCTTCTGTGTTCTGTGCCCCACACCCCTTCCGCTTGAGCTGATCTGAAATGACAGAGATACTTGAAGTCATGCATGTTAAGTAATCACGTAACTCCTTTTCTAACAATTCTGCTGTTGTCTGGGCATCACTTCTAGTTCTAGATGGAGGTGTGAATGGTGTCCTCATTTGCCTCCATGTCACTATTTCATGGGCGGTAAGATGGGGGTCTGAACCTGGTTGATTTTTCAACGTATACAATGCCAGTGCTAGGCAATGCAACCATCCTTTCTTCAAGGTAAGCTTCAATTTGTCTATTCATGCCATTGAGTCTCTCACAGAGCCCGTTCGCTTGCTGGTGATAAGCCGATGAAAAGTTGTGCTTTCTACTAAGCAACACGCTAATCTATTCAAAGACTTGATTAATAAAATGAGGGCCATTATCTGATCTTAATACTTCACATATTCCCCATCTAGGAAACACTTCTTGTTCTAAAAGAATGTCTGCACAGGAGGAGTCTGGGTGTGTACATGGACCAGCCTCAATCCACCTCAAAAAAGGACATACCACTACAATCATATATCTGTATCCATTGCATACTTGCAGCATGTCGACATAGTCGACGTGCAAATGCTGAAAGGGACCATTAGGTCTCGGAATAACTCCTCTAACTGTGCACAGTGTGTGCCCAGCGATAAACATTTGACATACAATACAGTTTCTACATAAAATGCAACGTGTTCTACCAAATTCGGAATGAACCATTGCTCCACAATTGTTGCGGCGAGGCTCTCTCTAGTGGCATGCGCAGGGTAGTGTAGGTGCTCTAACACCCCCCTTGATAAGGGTACATGCATCACCGGTTTACCAGTGCTGTCTTGTCGCCACAATGCTTTGGAAGGGTTCAAAGAACATCCCCTCCATGTCTATAGGTCTTTCTCATCCTGAGGCGCTTCCCCTTGAATCTCTACTAGCTGAGTCCTACACAAATCATTATAACGATCAGACACACTGATCATTACTACCATGCTTTCATTCACATCCGGCGTGGTAAACTCATAATGTTTTCTGAACATGCAACTTGTTTTGCTTCATCATCTGCCTTTTGATTTCCATGTGAGATAAAGTCTGCCCTTTTAGTGTGTGCTGCGCATTTAATGACTGTGATGGCTACTGGGAGTTGTAGTGCTTTAATGAGTTTATCCAATAAGGCTGCATGCTGCGCTGGAGTGCCGTCTGTTCGGAGGTAGCCCCTCCTTTTCCAACCTGCTAGCCCTACATGCACTGTTGACGTCACATAGTCGAAGTCACTATACACAGTTACTTCCTGGTCTGCATGATTCTCAAGCGCGACAATCAGTGCCACTAATTCTCAGCCTGTGTCGAAAAGTGAGACGGTAGTCATGCACTTATCAATACTTCAAACTCTCCATTGGCCATGTGTTTCACGACAGCGGCATCTTTATATCTTTGTCCATCATTTTGATAGAAGAACTGTCAATAAAGAGAATCTCCCCAGAAGCCAACGCATTTTCCTTTACCCTCTGGAGTTCATCATAGAATTCCTCATAGTTCGAGAAATCATGTGCATGTTCATCCTCTGCCAGTGGTTCTGCTACAAACAAGGCAGGAGTCACTATTCTGCATCAAACTATCTTAATCGCTGGATTCAATATGACCACCTGATAGGCAGAAGCCCTTTGAGAAGTTAACGTATCTTTAGGTTTTTCCAAAATGGCAAACAAAGCATGTTCAACAAATAACATCATGGAGCATCCCTTACTTTACTGGCAGCTTTAATGGCGAACGCGGTGACTGTCAAAGATTGTTCGCAAGGAAAGTGACCCCTCATTACTGGGTCTAGATCCCACTGTAATATGCAAGGGGCTTATACCCCAACGTGGTTATCTGCGTGGGTACATCTGTCACAACAGTGCCATTCGTGTGCGAAAACAAAAATAATTCCTCAGCATAATTGGGAATCCCTAAAACTGGAGCTTTTTTCAACTCATCAAACCCTTCTTCCATTTCTTCAGTCCAGACAATTTGTTTCCTGATTTGCCTGTGCTTTCTTCACGGATTGCAACAAGGGCCTTATGTTTGAACTGTAATCAAAGACCCATGCTCTTACATAGTTACATAGTCCCAAAAATCTTTGCATGTGCTTTACCGTGAGTGGCTTCACTGTTTTCAAAATAGCCTTAGCCCTCTCAGGAGTTACTTTTTTTTCATTCATGCGAAATTAACTGGCCTATATACAGCAATTTCTCTTTCTCTACTTTATATCCTTTGTCTGCAAGAATAATCATTAGCTAAACTGAATCACGTCTGCACTCTTCTGCTAAGGTGCTACAGTCATCCACATACTATCACACAGTGACTCTGACATCACTAAGATACCCTGTTCCATCATGGTGGATATCGTCTTAGAAATACCTTAATCTGCCTCTCGAGACATGGGATAATGTCGTGCTCGAGGTAAAATTGCTCCTGGTTTCAATTTAATCTTCACTTCTCCAGCCCCTTTCAATAGTTCTACGTCATAGGGGGCTGTTGTCCATAATGAAACTGCCACTTTTGCCATGTCTTCATTGAAATACTAGGGGTGTTTCTGTGCTAGCATCATTTTCTGAGGACCCTCACGTTTAATTGCCCGTACCCAATAAGTAATACTCATCTCAAATACTACTTCGTCATCTGACGGATGGTCCCTAGACATAAACTCATCAGTGACGTCAGTCAATCTGTAACCTTCCCCAATGACAATCACTGTGCTCCATTGTCTGCCTTCATAATCATTTCCATCAAGCAAAGCCATTTCTCCTCGCACTATGGCTGCTTGTAATTCTAAAAGGAAATAGTTGTTCTTCTTCTTCATCCATAGATACTTTTGGCCTAAATAGAAAATTCATCAGGTATTATTATAGTTCTGCTCACTAAACCTGGTAGCCATGTTAACAGATGCATACCCCATAGTGAAAAACTTCTGGTTCTAACGGTACTCTTCTTGTGGCCACTTGTCCTGAAAACACCCTAATAAATTCACTCACATTTAAGTAATGCATTCAAGGTGTTGAACACACTATGCCTTTATTGGTGGACGAAATCATCATGTTTAATTTGGTCATTAAATCACGACCTAATATATTGACAGGTGTCTGCCTTCAATATAATAATGGCACAGACATGTCACACTCTCCTATAGAGACTGGCAATTCTTCAGTAAAAGGAATTCTACTTGTAGCTCCTGTGAAACCTTGAGTATTCATGGCATTTCCAGACATCGAAAATGTCCCCTCTCGTATATATGAGCGTGTTGCATCCGTGTCTACTAGAAAAGAAAAATATTTGCCTCCTATATTGACGTCAACCCTCAGTTCCTCTTGAGGATTTGGCGTCACCGATAGTATTGAACACATCAAGTCTCTCAGTGAACTGTCATATTGTGGATACAGAGAGATTTGTTTTAGTTTCCACTCATTCAGCATGCGTGCTGTTTAGTATACAGAGGTTTTCTCCTTTGCTTTCAGCTTAGGTGCATGAAGAATATAGGTCCACAAAGACCTTGGTTTCAATTTTCTGATTTTATTCTCATGAATCCATCAAATGATGGTATATCAAGTGGTGCTGACACGTGTTTCGACCTAACAGGTCTTTTTCTAGGCTACCAATTTATTTATTTTTTGTACATAACAATGGATACGATAACAAAATATGAGTCGTGCATAGTGCATTGGTGGTGCATGGTGGGTGTAGGCCCCCCGTGTGGGGTGGTCAGCCATTGTGATCATATTACCAAGGTGTAATTTATTTAAACATTTGATGTGAATGTGAAGCCATTCCAAGTGAGGTGACATAGTGTCTGATATACCATAGTGTTTTGACGAGGTTTTACAAAATTTAGTTCTAATCATCATATATCCAGTTGCATATTGGCATATACATGAAAGTGTGACATTTATAATTTTGTAACAACAGAGATTTTGAACAAAAGGGAGAGAAAAAAAAAAGAAATTGTGAGAGACTGTTAGTTTTGTCCTAGAGTTGCATAGATTATAGGTTGCCGGCGTGTTACTGGGTAGGGCTCACCTGGTGGGTGAAAGGCAAGAGTTTGTCTTCATCGATGCTTGGTGCATGAGCGTCTGTTTGGCCCAGTTGGTCCTGGGTTGTTGGAGGTGGTAGGGCTAAAGTCTGCCCTGTTCTAGAGTAAGCCAAGGTCAGTGCCTAGTGGTAAAAGAATGGACAATATTGGCGAGGGCTTGTGCCTGGTTGCTAGGATGGGAGGCATGGCAGTGTGTTGGAGTGGATTATCTGACAGTGTTCTCTGTGCCTCCCTCTGGGTGCTACCCCGTGAGAGTTTGGTGCCTATGGGTGGTGCATTGTGTAACATGGTCCGTGTGGAGGTTGAGCATTATATTTCAACCGTGTGGGTGCTTAGTGGTCTGTCACATAATGGGTATCCCAGTTCTAAAAACAAATATAGTGGACAAATATTCCTACCATGTTGAGGTATACCATCCTCTATTATAGTTCACATATGTAGTGAGCTGCGCCTGGATGTACATTCTGCAGTGATCCATAATCCTCAGAACGAGGACGCTATGAAAATGTGGCGGGTGCCTGTTGGTGGTTCTATGTAGTGAGGGCACAGGTGCCCGGGGACCCTTCTCTCAGTGGCCCCTAAGGGAGATGGGAGAAGGGTCTGTGGCTGTTAACGTTGTGAGCGTGTGTTCCGTTACTACCCATGATCAGGTTACGGTACGTTCGGGTTGTGACATGCTAGATTGAAAAACCGTCTCAAGTATGTAGCGTGTGCTGCATGGCGGTAGAATATTAGTGTTCAGTTGGCCGGATGCCCTTTTAAATAGTGTGCTACGTGGCGGTTCTGGTGCCTGGGTTTAGTGAAAAATTGGTTGCAGTGGGTTCAAAGTCAGCAGTAGGCGTGTAAAGGTACATCTTACCTCTCGTTAGGGGTCTGTCTCTGGCTTGTAAGAGGATTCAATTCAACACTACAGCTAAGTCAACGCCTAGTCTAGAATACTGAATGAAAACCCTTATTGATATATCTTTATGTCCAGTTCATGCGTTCTGGATGACTACCCCTATATAACACCCCTCTCTTGGAATCCCCCTGACCCCACTGAGCCAAGAAGTAGTTCTGTTTTGCAAGTTAAAAGGTTTATTTGAGAATTTAAACAATATATATATATATCACACTTTATAATAAATTAATAATTGAATATCACACTTAATCTGAGCAGTAATCAATAATGGATAGTCCGGCACTAGCACACTTCTTTATAATCAATGATGAGTGGTTATAGGATGGATAAGATAGCAACAAATGGATGCAATGTGGAATGAAATGCAGTACAGAAAATAACTTGATAGGATTTCAGCAAAAGACAATGTAATCACTTTCTTGGACAATTCACCCCCCCCCCCTTTTATGCAATGCAAGGAAATGGAAGGAAAGCACACAGTTCTCAGAAATGCAATCAAATGTAATTCAGTTCACCCCAGCAAGCTTAGACTACAGAAGTTTGAAACACAGGCCCAAAATGCTTTTATATGTGCTGGCAATGAAGTGAAAAATATGCTAAAATGCTTTTAATTCCCTCTAGAGGTTCAGGGTGAGTGGTATCAAGTTAATATTAGTCCAGGCTCACTCTAGCAATGATTCAGGGATGGTTCTTAAGAGGCAAACAAATTTTTAGCAAGGAAAGCAAGGAAGCTGCTGTTTTCACACGTGGAGAAATTGCAAATCGCGGTAAAATTTGCGAGTGCGTTTTTCGCGATTGCGGCAAAAGTATAGGGAATAGGAATGCGGTTCTAGGTTCTTTGAAAAGCCAAGATTCCCAGCTTTCAGAGGAAAGTTACTGCAGGTCTCTAAGACAAATGGTCACGGAGATATGAGCGATATGGTAAAGGTCGTTTTTCAGATTTGAAATTTTAAAAGTTCAAAGTGACAAGTTACAGCTTGCAACTAGAAAATGACAGGTGACAGCTTTGCAAATGACGGTGACAGTTAGGAGGCAGTTCTACTTAGATTAAAATAGCTTGGATTAGATTATTTTAACTAAGAGAGTGGTTCTGCACAGTTCTGCAAGGTACTCACAATATATTTAGAAATAGAATGGGCCTCGCCACGGATCTGGTCAGGTTTTCTTCACTCGCCACGGACGGTCTCTGCGCACAGTGTCGGGGTCAGCTCTACTCTGCTGGTCTGGTCTGGGTCTCTGGTTCTGATCAGGTCTGTGGGTCCGATACAGCGGTCTCCGGTTCAGCTGGTCTCTCTCTGGATACAACACTGCTCTCTGGCAAATGGCAAGAGTTCTTGCAAAGAATTCAAACAGCTCGCCTGGCTGTGATAATGGCAATGATTTGAGGCCTGCTAAAGAGGGATTTAGCTTGTAGTTGACCTCTCTGCTACAAAATCTGAAGTAAAGTCTTGGTCTCTGAAGGTGGATAGATTGAAGTCTCTATGTTGGCTCTCTTGAGGTTGATGGAGGTAAAGTATGGATTTTCCCGGCAGAGCGTCCCGCAGCAGATGGAATAGAATGTCCCTATCTGTCCTGACTGTCTGCTTTTATGTGTTTTGAAAGTGGGTGTGTGTGCAGCATCACTAGCCAGCCCCTCTCTCAACTGCCCATTGGCCCAATTCTCCCCTCTCCCATGCTTCGGGAAGGAACTGTGAGTCAGAGTGATGCTGTAGGTTTTATGGGTCAAAGGATCCTCCCCTGGTCAGTCTGCCCACAAAATCTATATTTGATCAAAATGCACACTTCATAGATACGCAGTGGTTTGAAATTACATGCATCCATCATGCATTTACTGATTGTATCCCCTGTTCCAACTCTGCTCTTCCTGGGGGCTTGCATTCAGAAATGGCAATATTTTGTGCTTTTTAGTGGTTTTGCAACATCGGATTTTTCTCCAGATTTGTACACATGTACACGGCCTGTCCATACATACTCCAATAAATTAACATGTCTCTAGCTTAAACACAGAGTCTGTAGTATACATAAATAGCAGGGTTTTGCCCCAGAACATCACACAAATTGGAGTTTGGGCTTGAATTGAAGGTACATTTCTTAAATTAAGGCTCTCAAAGTTATACATTTCTGTCATTTGATTACAAAGAGTTATCAGTGTTTCTGTAAATATATATTTTGCTTTCAATTCAGTTCTCAGAGTGTTGGAGTCCGCCTCCAAGACTTGGGTGGGTCAGTCACATGTGTCTTCTGGCAGGCAGGCCTTTGTTGACAGGAAACAGTCAAAATCAACATATCCCATTCAATTGCAAGAGCCTATTGTGTGGTCTCCAGGAGGCTCCCAGCCAGTCTGCCTTCTATCAATCAAGAGGTCATGTGAGATTCTAACTCCTGGTGTGAATCTCTGGAGGTGAGAGGGTTTCCCAGGCTTCAGGCCTCTGGGAACAGCAGGTGGCTAATTTTTAATTAAAATACAGCCTTTGAAGTCAGCTGAGTCAAATCCCGTTGTCAGCAACTGCACTCAGTTCTCCTGTCAGAGTTTAGACCGCTAGCGCCGCCTTGAGGATTTTGTTGGTACTGCATGCAATTTTGGGATCTTTCTTGGATTAATGCATTCTAAACAGGAATGGTTCTTACATGGTAGTAAATAATCCTTGCTTAACATTGTTTTGATGGGGCTCCTTACAGTAAGATGGTTATGTGGAACCCCACAAAAGGGTTGAATCTTTAAAGTGGTCTGGTGAGCCACGATTTCAGCAACTTTTTGACATCAGTAACAGTGGATTTTGTTAACAAAGATCTTTCTTTACACTGGTGGGTGGCAAGTGAGGTAACCATTTTGGTGTGCGCACAAACTGCGTGGTTCTCCTGGATTCTGGCGCACTTGTGGGCTTTTTGGCCATCTTGGATTTTCTAAGCCCACAGCACCAAATGTTGCAGCATGATAGCTCAAACGTGGGTCAGGACACCCAACAAATCCCCCCACGTGACTGCCCTTTGAATTTGAGTCGATGGGGAGTCGGGTGCACAAGGGTTTTGACCCACGCACTGGTCTGTCCGCATAATCTTCTTCCAATTCTGCAAATGGCACAGTTCAGCATCTTTTCCTCCATCCGGTACTGATCGATCGGTTCTCCTTGCCGGTCCTGATGGGAATATTGGGCGGTACCCTGGGCCCCTTGCGTCTCTGCTCCCGGTCTCCGGATCGTCCTCCTTGGCCAGTCTCGAGGTTTTCTTTCTCCTAGGACGACAAAGGAAGAGCGGCAATACCTACTCATAGACATTTTTCCCCCACCATTGATATAGTGTGGTGGCATATATATTTTAGAACTCAACAGATATGAACATGCACATTTTTTTTAAATTAAGAGACAGGAACACATAAACTTGAGAAACAAGGAATTTGATAGGCGATATGTAGGATATTTTAAGTTAGAACTGAATTAATCTGAGACAGTACCCTCTAGGATTCCAGAGGATTCCTCCAGTTGTTGCAGAGTGTGCCTGGGATGGCAACACTTCAACTGGTTTATGTGGACCCACTTGTCTTCCCCCTCTGCCAAACCGCCTTTGGGGATGCGGATCTTGTAGGCCACAGGGGAGATTTTGTCTATAATCTCAAAGGGTCCCTTCCATGTAGGCAAAAATGTTCGCTGTTTTGCCTGGTTTCTTTGGAAGTTGTATAGATAGACCCGGTCCCCCACCTGATATTCCTTCCTGGAAGTTTTCAGGTCATAGTGGGTCTTCATGCTATCAGCTGATCTTTCTAGATTCCGCTGAGCATAAGCAAAAGCATGCTGAAGGTGTTTCCTTAAATTCTCCACATACTCATGAGTTGTGGAGGCATTTATCAGTGTCTGCTCTTGGGTCCTGTAGAGCAAATGCTGAGGAAGCACCATCTTGCGCCCAGTCATCAACTCAAATGGTGACATTTTGGTTGCAGATGAAGGGGTAGATCTGATGGCCATTAGGACCAGAGGTAATCGGATATCCCAACTTGCCCAGAATCTGCCACAAACTTCTTTAATATGCTCACAATGGTTCGGTTATATCTCTCTACTGCCCCAGAAAAAGCCAGCCGGTAAGCAATATGCAACTTCCTTTTGACCCCCAGTATCTCCCACATCTTTGTCATTACTTCACTGGTGAAGTGGCTACCCCTGTCTGACTCAATCCTTTGAGGTAGACCGAAACGGGAAAAGATGTGGTTAATCATCAGGGCAGCTGCAGTTTCTGCCTTGCAATTTGGAGCTGGGAGACATTCCACCCACTCGGTAAACAAGCATGTCACAGTCAACATGTACTTATTCCCCCTAGCAGAGCGAATCACGGGGCCTACGAAGTCGATTTGTAAATCTGACCATGGCAGTGTCATCCCCCTCTTTTGGAGGGGTGCACGGTGTGTGAGGGATGTTGGCTGAAATTGTGCACACACAAGACACCCCTTCAAGTATTGGTTGAGGTCCTGGCCCATGTGTGGCCAGTATGCAACCTCTCTTAAGATTTCCAGTGTTGTGTGAAACCCCCTATGACCGGCGGTGGCCGCATCATGGGCGTGACTTAACATCAGGCTTCGGAATGAGGTAGGAACCACCCACTGATCGTGGCCAGCTTTGGATTTCCTTACCAACAAACCGTCTTGGATCCGGAACATTTTTGGACATTTCATCAACACTCTAAGGTCCTCTTTCCCAATGTAATCGGTATCCGTCAGGGGAAAGTTCTCAGGGTCCTCAAGGTGCTGGTAAAATTTACCAATTATTGGATCCCCCTTCTGAGCGGTAATCAAATCAGCATCAGGGGTCTCCTTACTCCATTGTGCCATTGAAAGGTCGTTGTGAGCATTTGTCTGGGACCTAGTGATAGCAGTGACCTGGATTTCCCCCAACAGGGACTCTATTTCGATTAGATCCCCTTGGATGGCCCCGGTTTTGGCCAGCTGATCAGCTAAGTCATTTCCAGTTTTGTCTGGTCCCTCTACTTTGGAATGACCCTTGATCTTTTTCCAATAGATGGTCATCTCATTCGAGGTGACCAGATCATCAATGTTTTGGATCAACTTCCCATGTTTCAAGGGTTTGTTGTTAGCACATAACATGCCTCTGGTTTTCCAATTAACCAGGTGCTCCACGAACCCGTTCCGTACATAATCCGAATCTGTGATTATGACCAGTTTGTGGAGTTGATGCTGGACAGCAGTGAGGATGGCCTGATGCACAGCCATCAATTCTGCCACCTGACTACTTCGGGGACCAATTTTGTATCCAGCGGAGGGTTCTGGGGACTCATTCACCCATGCATTCCCTACGCCAGCCACCAGTTCTTTCTCCCCATCGTTGTCAACATGGTACGAGCATCCATCCACATAGACAGTGGGCATTCCCTCACACTTGTCCTCTTCAAAGTCTTTGTGTGGGGAATTAAGGTATGCCTCCGTGTTGTCCTTGATTTTTAGACTTTCGTCCTCAGACAGTTTTCTCTGGCACAATCATGCAAGTCAGCCAGACCTTGCGCGAGGGGACTCTTCTTGTTTTGGCCATATCTGACCTCCACAGGAAAGCCTTGCATTGATAGAATCCAGGAAGTAATTCGGGAATTACTCACATTTCCGGCCCGGATTCTGTCACTTTGGAGATATTGCAGAGGCTGGTGTGGAGTCTCCACTATGATGTGTTCCCCCTGGATAAACGGGCGGTAATTCTTCAATGCCCACACCGTTGCCAGGAGTGCCTTCTCACAATCGTTGAATTTTTCCTCCACAGAGGATAAAGTTTTGCTCGCATAGGAGATTACTTTATTGACCTTGTCATGCTTTTGGTATAATACTGCCGTCAAGCACGTATTGGAGAACCCCGTCTCCAGGAAGAACTCCTTGTTTCTGACAGGGTAAGCTAGGCAGGGCGCTTGTGACAGGCTTCTTTTGAGTTGTTTTACTGCCTCGGCTTGTTCTGGACCCCATTCCCACTTGACCCCCCCTTCAGGAGATGAATCAGGGGTCTGGTGATCTCTGCGTAGCCCTCAATGAACTTTCTGCTGTAATTAGTCAGTCCAAGGTCCACAGACCTGATCAGAACCAGAGACCCAGACCAGCAGAGTAGAGCTGACCCCGACGCTGTGCGCAGAGACCGTCCGTGGCGAGTGAAGAAAACCTGACCAGATCCGTGGCGAGGCCCATTCTATTTCTAAATATATTGTGAGTACCTAGCAGAACTGTGCAGAGCCAATCTCTTAGTTAAAATAATCTAATCCAAGCTATTTTAATCTAAGTAGAACTGCCCCCTAACTGTCACCGTCATTTGCAAAGCTGTCACCTGTCATTTTCTAGTTGCAAGCTGTAACTTGTCACTTTGAACTTTTAAAATTTCAAATCTGAAAAACGACCTTTACCATATCGCTCATATCTCCGTGATCGTTTGTCTTAGAGACTTGCAGTAACTTTCCTCTGAAAGCTGGGAATCTTGGCTTTTCAACGAACCTAGAACCACATTCCTATTCCCTATACTTTTGCCGCAATCGCGAAAAACGCACTCGCGAATTTTACCGCGATTTGCAATTTCTCCACATGTGAAAACAGCAGCTTCCTTGCTTTCCTTGCTAAAAATTCGTTTGCCTCTTAAGAACGATCCCTGAATCATTGCTAGAGTGAGCCTGGACTAATATTAACTTGATACCACTCACCCTGAACCTCTAGAGGGAATTAAAAGCATTTTAGCATATTTTTCACTTCATTGCCAGCACATATAAAAGCATTTTGGGCCTGTGTTTCAAACTTCTGTAGTCTAAGCTTGCTGGGGTGAACTGAATTACATTTGATTGCATTTCTGAGAACTGTGTGCTTTCCTTCCATTTCCTTGCATTGCATAAAAGGGGGGGGGGTGAATTGTCCAAGAAAGTGATTACATTGTCTTTTGCTGAAATCCTATCAAGTTATTTTCTGTACTGCATTTCATTCCACATTGCATCCATTTGAAACCATCAAAGTATTGTTGCTATCTTATCCATCCTACAACCACTCATCATTGATTATAAAGAAGTGTGCTAGTGCCGGACTATCCATTATTGATTACTGCTCAGATTAAGTGTGATATTCAATTATTAATTTATTATAAAGTGTGATATATATATATATATATTGTTTAAATTCTCAAATAAACCTTTTAACTTGCAAAACAGAACTACTTCTTGGCTCAGTGGGGTCAGGGGGATTCCAAGAGAGGGGTGTTATATAGGGGTAGTCAACCAGAACGCATGAACTGGACATAAAGATATATCAATAAGGGTTTTCATTCAGTATTCTAGACTAGGCGTTGACTTAGCTGTAGTGTTGAATTGAATCCTCTTACAAATTGGGGGCTCGTAGCCGGGGATTCCGGATTAGATCTATCACTTGTGCAGATTAATACAGTGTGCCAGCTGACCAGATACACATATCCGGTCGGATCACCACGCTGTGTTACGCTGTAAAGCACTCCTCAAAGGAACGCTCTAAGGAAAAGGTCTGTTTTGCAAAAATAAAATACAAACTTCTGTAAGTCAGGAAGGAACTCAAATTCCAGAATGACGACCTTGGTAGATATGAAAATAGCCAGAGAGCACTTCTTACATAAGCTATTTGTGAGAGGTGAGTGGACTCATCAGGACCAGACGGTCTGGTTGCAAGCAATCGCACCCCAGATCACGGAAACAGGGTCAGATATATGGAGAGACCAGGGTCCCTTACATGTGGCCCTGAGGGAACTATATATGTCCTCTAAGGCCAAGGATGAGCACAACAAGATTGCCAGGGTAGCGGCATATTTATATTTACATATGGGAGCCATGCAGGACAAATGTGCTGAAGGCCAAGATCTGGCGAGTAGGCAACTGCTGACATTACAGAAGGTCCAATCTGACCTGGTCTCTTCTGAGCAGAGGCTGCAGGGGAGCCAGGAGCCAGAAAATGAGAGTAGACAGCACATCATTAAAATAAAGAGGCATATGGACATCCTGCAACAGGAAAAGGCTGACCAGGATACCAGATTTCTTGCCTTGCAGAAGGAGTACCAAGAAGGTTTGGACTCCCTACTGCAGAGCCAGAAAAAGCTGGAGCAACAGTTAGACTTCAATAGGGCATGTGCTGAGCAGGTAGTCACCCTGCAAAGCCACCTAGATAGGGAGAAGGCAGAGAGCAATAAACTGATTTTGAAAGACCTGGATACCCAGGCAGAGTTTGACCAGGAGCGCCAGAAAGCTGGTGCCTTCCAAAGGCAAAGGGACGACCTGGCGGCACAGATGCAGGCTCTTAGTCAGGAAAGGGATACCTTAGGCCAGGAAGTCTGCCACTTAAAAAGGAAAATGGAAGAAAATCACCTGGCCCTCCAGGGACTGGGTGACCTCCAAAAAGAACACCCTAACTTGTTAGAGCACACCAGGAAGGTGGAGGATGCTCTGGCAAGAAAGGAGCAGGCCAATAGGGACACAGCTCAGGAGGTAACCCTCCTGCAGAAAAGACTGGCCCAGTGCTCCAGGACCAATCAGGAAACGCAGAGAGAGAATGAGGCTCTCTGCCAGCACAATGATAGGCTCCAACAACAGGTAGCGATGCAGGAGAGACTGATAGAGTCTAGTAAGGCCTTAACTGAGGAACTGAAGGCGCAGGCTCTTGCATTGCAACAGGGAGCAGGGGCGGATAGAGACCAGGTTCGCTGGGAAAGGGAAACTCCTGAGCATAACCTCAGGAGCCCTAGTACCAGAGGCCTTTATCTCTCTCAGTCCCTGGACTCTGCCACCCCCATGTCCCCTGGCGCACATGAGCACCGGGCCACAGGGATGGCAGATTACTATCCAGCCAGAAGCATGGGGCTCATAGGCCAGTACCTCCCAGGAATGGATGGGCGGGCATCCGGGTATGGGCACCCAAGCACAGTGCAATTTAGTGGGGAACCCCAGGAGAGTAGGCCCATTAAGGGCATCCTGAAAACCTCTGCCCAGTTAGGTCAGTGGGGGGGGGGTTACCCATCAAATCCACATATATGATAAAATACAGGTATTGATTTCCCCCTAGCCTCGCATGTCTCCAAAGCCCACTGATCTTAGAAATTCTGAATGTAAACAAGAGGATCATCCACTTCCTGCATCTTTTTCACCATAATAGCTCCCATATCTGACGTGTCCGGATACAGTATTCTAAGCGCTTTCCAAACCGTCGCCCTACTGTTATTGAACGGTGCTCCATCATGAGCAGTATTTACCATAGTAACACTAGAATACCCTGCTCTCCACCAAAAGTCATTAGCTCTCTCCCCAAGGATTGTGATCAGGAGACCTTTAATTTCCCCTATAGCTAACGTGTTTCCTCATGTATCCATTTCCCAGCGTCAGAAGTTAAACTCAGAAGTTTACACCTTAAATTATCCTTTTCTATCTGTGGCCAAGGTATATACTGTGGCCTGGCTCCTCCTTTCTCTAACAAGGGAAACTGTGAAACCCCAAATTCACACTCATCCCCCATCGTCTGTCTCTTCATAACAGGGACAATGGCTCTGCACTGTCTTCTTCCTGGCAGTGACCATAACCTGCTCACATAGGGGGGCGTGTCCCCCCTCTCACTATGGGAACGCCCTCTAGGTGGATCTAGCCGTGTCAATGTTTCTGACGCCCGAGATATAGGTAGTTCTAAATCCGACCATCTTACTTCCTTGTCCATTGAATAACACCATTCAGGGCCACATGCGTTGCCTTCCTCCTCCCCATGGAAGGTTTCTCTGTCCTCGTCTGACTTATCCTGTCCCCAACTTGTGTGACTTCTCTCTTCTTCATCCCCATTCAGGCAGCTCTTTAGGCTCAAAACTACATGAGGCTCCCTCTTTTTCATACAACTGTGTACTCTCGTTTTTACCCTTTCCCTGTAGTACTTTCTTAGTCCTCATATCATGATAGACTTTATCGGTTACGTCCCTGGTGCTTCTAGTGTCAAACACATGCTCTAGATTTGCTCTAGGCGGACCTGCTATTGGATCATGTGCTGGGAAGAACTCTTCTTTGTCTTCCCATGCTACTACTGGATTAGGATCCATTAACTCTTTTTCGCGTGCTCTCTGCCTCCTCTTTCGTTCTAGTTCATCATCAAACTCTCTTTGCTTCCTTGCTTCCTCTCTTACCCTTTCTTCCTCTTTTCTTTTCATATCTCTCCTCTAATTTGCCCTTCATATCTCTTTGTCTTTTCGTCTTTGTATTCTTTTATCCCTTAATTTCTGTTCCTCCTCTTCCTCTCTTTTTCTTTTTCTTTCTCGCTTTTCTCATTCTTCGATTGCCCTCTGTTGTCATACTTTCTTTGGTCCTCTTTCCTTTCCTGCTTTCTCAGTTGCTCATCTTGATACTACTGTTCCCGTCTCTTTGTCTATCTTTTCTTTTCACCTCATCTTCTTTCAATCGTTCCTCTTTCTCTATCCTTTTTGTCCTGTTTGTCTCGATCTTCCCTTTGCCTCACGTCCTCAATGCTCTTACCATAGAGTATGAGCAAAATCTGACCACCCATCCATTTGTTCTGTATAACTGCTAACTCATCAGTCTTATCTTTATCTCCTTTCCGTCTCTTTATTTCCCGTCCTATTTCTAAGGATGTACTTGGTCTATCACTTCCCTCCTTGTCGCGTCTCTCCTTGTCCCTTATAGATGACATCTCTCTCAGGAATTTTTTATGGGCCTTCGTCGCTGCTTTGCGTAGGCGATTCATATTGTCATGGCCAGGGGCCCCAGTAACCAAAAATCACACCATCTAGTGACGGTGCAATGGGTCACTTGACTCACTTATGTCCCTTTGGGACTCATAAACACAGGGGCCCTGGCTGGACTCAGTCCTGGCGCCTTTGGTGCCAGGCTCATATAGAGATGTGAGCAGGAACACTTTATTTCAGTGCAGGAGTGATTTTATTTTACTTCAGTGCACTTTTTTTCAGTGCAGGAGTGCTTTTATTTTACTTCAGTGCGGGAGTGCTTTTATTTTACAAGACCTTTCCAGGTGCTGGAAGCCTTTATTCCAGAGAAGATCCCCATGTGCTGGCTCATCGGGCGTGGCTCCCTAGGCCTGGTCTTCAGGTGCTGACTCATCGGTTGTGGCAGGGCATGGCAGCAGGCAGGCCAGAGCTACTGGGTGTGGCAGAGAACAAGACTATATAAACCCACCAATCCCTCAAGCAAATGCTTCGCGTTACTTTGCACCTACGTACAACATGACGCTCACCGCCGCCTGGACCAGCTACTTACCTCGTGATCCTGCAACAACAGCATCCTTACCTGGACCCTGGCTCACATCTCACGGCAACGCTCCATCTTCTCGGCAGCTCCCGAATCGACGCTGCAGCACCTGCGCTCTCTGTCCCACAAAGCCGAAGTCCTAAAACGAGAAAAGAAGACAAGACAAGGTTAGAACTCCCAAAAACACCCAACCCAGGGTAGTGCCACATTTAAAACCCAACACGCACCCGAAGGCACCATTAAAGGCTACTTACCAGCTGTTGGACCATCTCATCCCCACTCCTTCGTACCGCCGGCTCCGCTTCTTCTACCGGAGATACCGCTGGCACCGCTACACCCCCTACAAGGGGAGAGAGCAGAGAAAAGAGACATTACATACAAAGGACAGAGAACAAACTTTGCAAATACAATTACAACAGTCAGAAGACAAGCAGGCAAGTGGAAACAAGGGAAACACTTACCCACAAGAGAAGTGGACTAGTCGCAGCTGGCCTGGACTTCCACGACAAGGGACCAGTGAAGGAACTCGGTTCCCTTCAACAAGCTACCCTGCCAGAAGCAGCAGGATGGAGAGCTCATCATCATCATTCAGCAGGTGAGCATCAAGAGTAGTGCAACCCCAGGGAAGCCACATCCAGGGAGAAGAGGTGTGGGGTAGGGGTCAGGGAGCCCAGGCTGCATACTTCTACGACCCCCCCTTATATTCACGCAAGAACCGCACTGCTCACAGATGCAGCGGGAGTAACAGACAAGAGGAGTTTCATCCGTGGGAGGGCTGCGACCGTGCCCCAACGCCGCTGCAGAGACCAGGTGAATGTAACACATATGCTGGATTGCTGTACCCTCTCGCTGCCTTAAGCTCCCTTAATCGGTACAACCCATCATCTTTCTTACTATCGCTGTCTGCTTGAGGCGCGGTGGGGGAGCAGAAGGCTCCTCACCCCCTCTTTGCATATATTCAAAATACAATCCCCAGGAGTCGGCTCCTCTCTTTCCTCGTGGTACATTTTCCAGAGCTCTAAGCTCGCTAATCGTTTATCTAACTTTTCCCTGCATATGCTGCATGCAAATATGTCGTCATATGCTGCAAAGCTGCCTTCGATAGTGGAGAAACGCGTGTCGAGGGAGTTAACAAATAAGGCACCAATTAAGAACTTTAATTAAATTCTAATAACAATATATGTGAAACAACATACATTGAAGGCACCTTAAACTGTTGCACTCCACATGGTGGTGCAATCAGAGGACTAACCTATCGTCTTGAAAATCTGTGCAAATTTGTGAAAACAACAAGTTTATGTTCTTTATTCTTTTGAATTTTGTGGATTCACCAATAACATTTCTTTATAAAAAAACGTGCTAAATTAACAAGACGCCTATTTCTGTTGAAATATACTGTCAATGAAACCAAGGAGCCTTTTACTTTGCTGGACAAACTGTTTAATTATAACAACTGAAACAACAAATGGCTCTACATTGAATTTTTCTCTTCACAACTAAGGGTGCGCACCACCAACTGATGTTCTTGATGTTTTGATGTAGTAGCTATTAACACTGGGCCACCTCAGTGTCAACACCACAGACCGCAGCCCCTAGAACCAGTCAGTACACCTCAATTAAAAATCAGTCAAACTCGCCAAAGGTTGCCCTTAAGGCTGTGAAAATTGAACAATTCGAGTGTAACACATATGCCGGATTGTTGTACTCTGTCGCTGCCTTAAGCTCCCTTAATGGGTACAACCCATCATCTTTCTTACCATACACGTCTGCTTGAGGCACGGTGGGGGGAGCAGAAAGCTCCTCAACCCCGTCTTTGCATATATTCAATATACAATCCTCAGGAGGCGGCTCCTCTCTTTCCTTGTGGTACATTTTCCAGAGCTCTAAGCTCGCTAATCGTTTATCTAACTTTTCCCTGCATATGCTGCATGCAAATATGTCGTCATATGCTACAAAGCTGTCTTTGATAGTGATCCCCCTTGTGGCCATGACATGAACATTTTATCTTTCATGCCCTTAACCCATTCTGCACTGTACTGCTTAAGTTTGGGTGCGTGTTTGGCAACTGTTTGCAGAGATGTATAAGTGGAGTAATATCCTCCAATTTGACTCGTCACACTTGACTGTCAATACTCACCTTTATTCTTGGCAAATTTCAAAAATACATTTCAGAAAAGCAAAACAATATGAGCGTGCACCGATCGTCACAGGCTCCAAACGCTCTATATCATGTGTTTTAATTTAATCTATTTTTTCACTAAACACCATCAATTCAATTCCAATAAATAATTAATTCTTGAATCTCGTTATTTTTTTCCTTTTCACGTCTATCAATTCCACTGTTTTTTCACCATATGCAATCACATAAAACAAACAGACAAACGGACATACTCGACGGGCCACATATATCCATATATCTGTCTTTATCCTCAAGGTTTATCCTACCCCTAAAAATACACTGATTGGGATGTGAACCGTTCTCTTTAAACTTGTCTTTAACCAAGTTCGTAGCCTACGTCACCCGTAAATAGGGCTCTAAAAACAGTTCTTTCTGTTACGTCTTTATGACGCAGGAAACAGGGCGTACTCTTTATCGTGGCTCCTTTCCTCATGATATCTCTTAATTGCTTGCCCTCTCAAGTCAATTACTCAATAACTCGATTGCTTGGCCTCTCCTCAAGTCAAATACTTAATAAATCAATTGCTTGGCCTCTCCGCAAGTCAATTACTTAATATTCAAAGCTCATCATTCACAAGTTACTTTAACCCAACCTTCCTCCACTGGTAGTTTTTTCCCTTCTTACTTTCTCCACTCACTGCCCATTCACAATTTTGCCACCTCATTCAGTTTTTATTCACCATTCTTTTTTTTTTACTTCCGACTCTTGGGATCGTCCGCCTCGTTTATCGGCCGCTTCAACTTTCCGTTCGTTTAGCTTCGTGTAAACGCTGGGAGGGGATTCTGTCTGAAACCAAGGGACCCGTCTCACCTAACGCCTGCAAGTCTGATAATTAAAAATGGTTCTGCTCTCTACAGGGAGCTTCACATCCTTTCAGCCAAATGGCAGATGTTGTGCGATATTTCCGGGACCCCAAAAGCTACTATTACGATGGATTTTTAACTGTCATCTCTGCTACCATTTGAACTGGGAAACTCCTGCCCTTTAAGACGAGGTAGCAATCCCCGGAGATGAATGGGAATGCAGAAGTTATTCAAACATCAATAATCGAAACGACTCAGGTAGTTGGCAAAAAGATAACTGTTTTAATATCAATAATCTAAAACAGGGAGTACAACGGACATCAACGGACATCTCAGCGCATAGTTTCTCAATGCATCTTAAAAAAAGTGTACTTTTATAACAAAAAATCACCATTGATGACGTCAACCTATATATTTACTAATGTAATCCTACGTGGCAAACTACAAAAACCTAGTCTCTTTTGTGATTGGGTCAAAGGGAACATCTAAGTGTATGTTCCATACTAGTCTAAGAAAATGATAGGCTTCATAACATCAGGTGGGACAACTAAGCCCTCCCCTAAAACTGGTCCCTATGAACGTCACTAAATACATGATGTCCCATTGGTTACACAAACTATAGAACCCTTAATCACGTGGCCCCTTACCAGTGGTTGGCACTCTTACATCCATCAGTACTTTCCCACCTACGTTAGCAGCATGCAGGCTGGGCTTCAAGGTGCTGGTGAGCTAGTCTTAACCATAGCTTCCCACCAATTAGCATATCATCTATCATCTCCTCAGTGGTCTGCTGTCAATTAGACCTTTGAACTTGTCCTTTGGAGTGTTCTTTGCTCTGGAGAATTCAGGGGAATGAAGGCACGCTCTGCCTTCATGCGTAGGTGTGGTTGTCATGGTCATCCAACTTCATCCTTCCACATGACTGAAGACCACAAAATCGAGCTCTAGTGCATTTAACATACTATTTTCTAATAGACCTCTGATGTCTTCCTTGTTTTTGTCCATGTCTTCTGAACCGGAGTTTCGTTCTTTCACACGATTTGTATCCTATGTCTGTTCATTCCAGCCTGATACGATCATGGCTTCTTGGGCTCATTCAGCCTTGCCTTTCTGAATTTCACTAATAGGTTTTAACTGCGATACACTGGAAAAGAGGCCTTCCTTTTTTAATCCAGCTCTGCTATAATACGTAGTGTAAACATACATTCTTTACTCACTCCTATATATGTATACATCGACGCATGCCGCAATCTATTCACTATTATGCTAGCCTCAAGAATACTTTATCTGCTTGCGTTTCCTTGCATATGTACATGTGTAGAATGACTTGATATCTTCATCCGTTCTGTAGCATAGGTTTCTTCATCTTGATCCCACGATGTTACTTATCTTTGATACTTTCCTGATGCCTTATAGAATATCTTCATTCTGTTATCTCTGCATCTCTTCTATGTACGTCAGACATGCTTCGGGTGACGATGACGCCACCATTCTTCTCTTATTTTCTTTTTATTCTTTGCATATAATTGAAACAATTTTTTAGCAAAAGAAAACAAAATTGACAGAAATGTCATATCTTCCATATCTCACAGTTCAACGTCATAATGTTCCCATGATGGTTTGTTTCATCATGCTTGATCAAGAAAATCCTCACGAAACAAACAAGGGTTCTAAAAATTTGGTAATAGCGATCACATGAGTTGTTTTGATTCCAGAGATCAGTATTGACCAACATACTTCCATCTCCTGTTTTTGAAAACTAGAGAAGAGATGGTTGAAGAATGTTGTGTGTCTGTCATTTAGGGCTGGGCAAGCATTAGCCCAATGTTTAAGTGTTTCTAGCTCAGCTGTATTTTTGTTGAAACGACAAATACTACTTTCACAGAGGCCCCGGCTGCCTTGCACTTCATTTGTTGGCTGGATGTTGAGGCGAATTCGAAGAAATTGGTCTCTTTGTTTTTTATCTGGGAATTGTTTCATGTATTCACAAACAGTGTACCTTTTACGTAATCCCCAGGAGATGTGGGCTGCTGAGTTATATCCATTTGCATCCTTCAGGGTGTTAATCCAAAAATGTTCTCTAAGTTTGATCTTGCTCTTCATAGGATTGTTGATCAAGTTTTCGATCGAACACCGAATATCTTTCAGCAGATTACACATTTTTCTCGCCACCTCTGTAGCATGAGATTTTGCAAAGCCATTATTTATTTGTGTATTATCTCCATCAGCCAAAAAACATTTCCTAAAAGGACTCAAGCTTTTCCACAGGACCACTGATAACAAAGAGGAAAGACCCAATTCTCATTGTAGCAGTGGAATTGGTACATATGTGGGCAGACCAAGGACCTTCTTCCAGAAGAGACCTTCCAAATAGGTCCACGTTTTCTCGGGGATGCATGGCATTGCCTCTGATCCATAAGTGAATTTAGTTACAACTTTGGCCCGATAAAAATCAAGCACTGGTACAATTGAAAATCGCCTGTATCTCTGATTCAGGGCACGTGCCTGACTGGTCAGGGCCATAGTTGAAGATTTTAAACCCCGAACCATTGGAGTTTCAGATATGGTGTCACTTAGCCAAACTCCCAGGTATATGAATATGGTCACTTGTTCAATGCGATAGTCATCCAACATTCAAGAATACGTGTTTTTCCCTTCATCAGAGTTTCCAAATGCCTGAATTTTTGTCGTTGGTCCATTATTTTCCAGAACGTTGGATCTGATTTAGTTCTGTACAGAGTTAATTTGTTGCTGTAGGCCCACTGGTGTTTGATCGTCGACTAAAACGATGTTGTCAGCATAGAGTAGTCTGGGTAGCGGCACACCGGCCACCACTAGTGGAAACGTTCTTATTTCAGGGTCTGAGTGCTGTATGTCGGCCACAAGGAAGTTAAAAAGGGCAGACGCCATTGAGCACCCTTGCTTAAATCCCCTGGCTGTGTGTATTTCTTCAGATAACAGACCCGATCTATCCAATGGAACTCTTAGCGAAGTGGATTGATGCAGTGCTTTTATTGGTGCCATTATTCGCTCTGGGCCGTTCTTCAATTCGAGTTTGGTCCATCATTTTTGGCGGTCAGTCAGATCAATCGCTTGAACTAAGTCAAAGAAAGCCATGTATATTTATATTTTCGTTTTTTTAACACAACCCTTTAATATGTTAATGCCAATAACGAATGTGATCTGAAATTATGGCGCCGTACAGTTTTCCAGTAACATCTAAGAAAGCGATTGGCTGGTAGTTTTTTGGATTCTCCCTGTCTCCTTTTTTGAAGGGACCAAAATCACTTTTTTCCAGGTTTGTGCTATGTTATGTGAGGTAGAGACCCGCGTTAGAAGGGTGTGGATGAACGATGCCCACTCCACAAGATGTTCTTTTAGGCTCGGATTTGTGAGGCCATCGGGACCGGGTGCCTGGGAGTTATTTAACTTTGAGATTCGTTCTAAGATGTCTTCCGGGTTTGCCTCCAGGGCCCAAGGCATGGTTCCTTTTACGATAAAAGTTGGCACAAAGTCAGGCGTGAGGGCTGAATATACTTTTTCAAAGTGCTGAATCCATTTTGTTTCCCCAATAGGATTTGATTGCTCTATGATCGATTGCCCACCGACAGATTTTATTAAAGCCCAGAAGTCTTTGGTTTTCTTACTATCAAGGTTTTTAACATGACTTCCGAGTCAAATTGATACAGTGCTGATCGCATTGCAGAGAGCCATTTTTTACAGTTCCGCTTCTCTTTCCTCAGGCTTGAATGGTCTTCGATAAGTTTAGATTTTTTAGCCACCCTAAATAGCCTTCTTACTACTTTTCTCCGCTTTACCAGCTCTTCATTATAAATGTGTAGATGGGTTTTCTGTACTTGCTGTCTGTTTCTGATTTTACATCAATATGGTTCAAATAGTGGGATGTAATCCACAGTTGATCTGTCAGCTTCCAATTCTGTCATCAATTTCTCGATGTTTTTATTCATCAGCTTCAATCTAAGTCAATCATTGCTCACAGATGTCCCAGCTGGCATTCATTTTCGAGTGCTACTCGTGGTTCCCGTCCATTCTATCATTCTACTATCATTCTACCATTCTATGGTCACACCCATACCTTCCCAGGTCATCTGGGGTGTGTTATCTTGTTTGTAATTAACATTTAACACAAGGCATATATTAGTTTTCAAAAATTGATTAGCAGAGTTTGCTAATTAAAATGTTTTTGATTTGCAAACAGCCCAATTTAATAGCAATTTTGTACTAATATGGTTTATGTCACCGGATGTTATTTGTACCCAAGACATGAAATGAGCAACAATACAACAGTTTTGCTGAAATAAGACATTTGTGAGAGGAGTCAGGCCTTGCAAATTCATTAAACGTCAGCTAGACCTGCAGGTCAGGTAACTTAGTTTACCTATTCAACCTAAGAGAAATGCACTTGACCCATAGCAACAGAGAACAACAAATGTATAATGCGATTTCTGTAAAATGGTGATTGTCACTACAAACCCACTTAATGTTTGGCACACTGCTGCCACTCAGAGTCCAGCCATGCACAGTGAAACTTTTATTTGACATTTACTGCAAGCAAAGTATATGTTAAATAAAAGTTTCAAACATCACTTGTAAATGCTACTCGCCCTTCATAAAATCTACTCGACTAAGTAGGCGAAACGACTTTGCGATCCATAGATGAGTGTAAAATGGAAAAGGTTAGCTGCATGAATGGACACAAATAAATAGATATGATAAAAAGGCTCTGAAAACAGTTTGGCCAGCTGTCTCCTGCAGGTGATAATATATAATACATTCATAAAGTAAAGCGAGCTCTAGAGGCTAACTACAGTGTTTGGTATTGCAGTAGATCTATAGATCTACAGACTGGATGGAACTATTGATCACTACTTTATGTAAGCATTTAGCTCACTTTGTGTATTTATTAAATAAGAGGAAAGAAAGACACTAAGCAGAACTAGGTGGAATATTGTAGTTTGTGGTCATCTCACTTTCAGGGTACCTCGTATAAAGAAACAGGATGATAATATAGAATGTCAAGGAGTATGGGTTAGATAATGGGTTGATCACCAGTTGCAAGACGTATACAACCTTCAGGTTACAGAACTAAGTGTGCCATCAAAAGCACTTGATCATTTGATGATCTACATTTTCAAAAGTTCACTAATCAATGCATCTACCCCAAAATGAAGTTGAAACTGTGAAGTTCAGATACTCTATCGAGTCGATGCAAGGTTTTACAGTCTCAAAACTATAATTATGTATGATTTAACAACTTACATTTTAGGAATGGAATTGCATGACTGTCTTTTTAAAAGATAACATTTTGACACATACTTGTCTTTGCCAGACATGATATAAAAAGCTTAATAAAAGTATTATCCCGATTACTTCTGGTTTGCAATTATTTGAAAAACAAATGCGTGTACTCCTACACATGCATTTGGCACCTAAGAGTAGAGGAGTGGATTACTGCTGCACTTTTCCTCCATTAGCACTAGAAGTGAATAGAGAAAAGAGGGTGAAGAGAGCACCGACGGCAAGAGAGGAATGCAGGGCGAGCTGTGCTGTCATTGAAGAGGGCAACTTAAATAGCTAACTTTGCTACACAAGAGTTCATTTGATTAGCAAAACTACAGAATTGCATAGCAAATTGCTATGCGACACTGCTTATTTTATGGCTTGTAACATGTGCATGTCTTTGCTATTCATTAAAACATTACACAAAGTGGCTCTTGACTTTTTGGCTGAATTGTGTTCCGGTCCATTGGGTGTTCTACGATTGGGGATGCATGTGGTGTTCAAGTCGCCACAGACAATTACAAAATCAGTATTCTGATTTATGTATGCATCGTCAATAAGATCGGCTATGTGTTCAATGAACTCGTCGTTTGAGATCAGAGCCGGATTCCAATAAAAATGTATGACAACCAATTTCTTCAGCGCATCTCCAGACTGGGAATGTTTGTTCAGATCCCATCCAATTACTATTGCTTGGGACAAGGCACATGCTGATATGCATTTTATTCGTGTTAAAGGGCTTCCTGATTTAATCGCTGTCAATAGGCCTGAAGAGGGTCGCCCTCTTGTTTTTTGTGGCTGCACTCAGTGAAATCTCGAAGCTGTCGAGAACTGGTTTCTCCTGAAGCCAAGTCTCTTGTAAGCACATAGCATCAAAGAGACCAAAATTTATGTCGCCGGCTTTGGTAAGATGTCTATATCCACGGGTGTTCCATGAAGCCAATTTTAGTTGTTGGTATACTATGTTTGAATTGCATAGTGACTGGATTTCACTTTTAACAGTTGGGCTGAGTTGCTAGACGGCGTCTTGAGATGTTAATGCTCTTGACACCCAACACCAGTCTTGTTGTTCTTTGAGTGGTGCTGTGACACAAGAGTTCAATGTTGCTGTGTTAATTTCACATGTGGCAGATGACGTTTCAAATGTGACATTAATTTTATGCCGTGGACCGTGAGGGCACCTTCCTGTCTTGAGCGGGTCCAGATATTTGACTCCCTCATTACAGACTTGTTCTTTACTGAGGGTTGCCCCTGAAATAGATGTCTTCTGGTCAGTGCAAGTAGACACTGTTTATTTTTTTGCAGGGTCCATATTCTTCAACCTCCATATTTTTGATAATTCTCAGATCGAACCCCAGCATTAAGAAATTTTCAGTTGCATTGATTAGCATATTCTTAATCACTGAAGATGTTAGATGTAGGTATATTCTATCTGTACGCTGCTCGTCCACAAACTCAATCATTTTGAGATCATTAGAGTTTATTTGACGAAGGTTCGGAATGTGAGATTTGCCCTACAGCTGATGCACATGTTCAGATTCGCTCACCTACCATGAGATTTGCCCTGCAGCTGATGCCCATGTTCAGATTTGCTCACCTTCTGTGAGATTTGCTCAGATCTACAGCCACTCTTCACCCAGGCAGCCCCGATCCCGCGCCTGCATGCGTGCCAGCATCGAATTTAAAAACAAAATGTCAGGCGCGATGCAGCGCCATAACGAGGCTCAGCATCTTGTGGTTGCTAAGCAACTGCCTACAATTTGCATGCGCATCCGCCGGCAGGCGGAAGAGCTGGCCTTATCGAAGGCCATCTAAGGCCCTGTTTGCCCCTGTTCACCGCTGGACGGCGCTTGACGACCTTACCACCACTGGACTCCACCTTCTGACTATGCAGTCTTTGTAAGTACTTACATGCAGTCAGCCTCGCGGTATTCTTTCTAAAATAGTTATATGTATACGTTTCTTGTCTGAAATTGCTGACCCATTGTACACGCAAATACTATCAACTGCACTCAGATTCAAGTTAGGCATTCTGCCTACCATATTGCTGTGCCCATATCTCCATGTTCTGCACCCTGTTACCAAATGCCCACATCACTTGTTAGCTCTATATATTGCCTTAGCAGAGCCTGTCAATCACACGCTACAACTACGCATAGCTGTGCATACATTTCACCTGAATAACAGCTGTAGATAACTCCATGCACTCTGAACTACACCAAAGTGATGCCTACTTACCCACCCGCAATACAACTGCGACCGGCTCGTGCAAACCCTTGTGTACCTTGCTCCCATTGAGGCCACTCTATACTTTTATGACTATTACTATTCTACTCTAACAGCAATACCCAACTGCATTATTGCATGCTCACTGCTCTGAATGCCAGACACAGCTACGTTATCACTGTTTGACCCTTCTGTGTATTTGAATGTTGCTTATTGTCACTACCAGACACAGTGTGTAATAAATACTGTTAGCCACGGTGAGCCCACTTGAAATTACCTGCCGATTGGCAGATTTTGTGTGCTACACTGTCACAGCCAATTGCTAACTATTGTATGCACCCTGAAACTACCCTTTGCCTACTGCCAGCCACTGTGTGCCCACCGAAATAGCATGCTTGTCAAAACTTTTGTGTGACCTGCTGAACCAGCTAATTGTCAGCCATTGTGTACCCCTTGAAATTGCCTATTGCCGACTACTGTGTGACTATTTGGAACAACCCACTGCAACAGCCTACTGCCAGATATTGTATGCCCCTCTGAAGCAGCCTACTGCCAGCCATTGAGTTGCTCTTATACCTTAACCTACATGGGACCAGCCTATCCTCATCTATACGCCCCCTGCCTATGCTGAGCTAGACTGCATCTCCCACCCACTCATTACGATGCGCCTTAACAAGATGTAGGTGGCCACTTTACTGCGCCTTACAATACCTTTATTGTGCCATACCATACCTACTATTGCCTTAATCATGTCTTCCACTAAACACGCACCCCGTCCCACCATGGACAGAAACAGCAGACCTCGAGCTAGATTACCCCGCCTTTATGAGCCTATATGTTACAACAACAAAGCCCCTTACCCTCAACATAAACCTACCTCACGGTACCCTAAGCTATGTCCCAACTTAACCACACCTTGCAACAATACCACTCAACATAAACTTATCCCAATAAAAATCCACAACACACCCAATATAAGTGTACTATCTGGAGCTTTGATTAATGCCAGGTCTTTAGTGGCCCTTGACCTCCTAGCAGTCCCCGAATCATGGCTGCACGAAGCAGCAGGTCCAGCACTCTCTCTAGCAATTCCTGAAAACTATCAGCTAATCAGAATGGACAGACCTAATAGTAGAGGAGGTGGTTTGGCCATTATAGCAAAAGCCAACCTCGCTCTAAGACTACTAGTTCAACATCCCCTCAAATCATGCAAACTCCTCACAGCAAAATTGCCTATCTCCAATTGCCACACATTAACCATCTACCTAATACATAGGCCACTTGGCCCTGTTGGAACATTCGAGGAGGATATATCTAGCCTCTTAGCAAATAACATAAAAGAAACCTCACAAATCCTGCTTCTAGGCGACTTAAATCTAGGATTTAATGACCCTGATGACAAATCACCCCAAGCTATAGCCACCATGCTAGCTGAACTTGGCCTAAACCAAAAAGTTCTCACCCCTACCCACAACAAAGGAAGGACCTTGGACTCTCTAGCCACCTTGAACTGCGACACCGCCATCACCAGAATCACTCCTCAACACTGGACAGACCATTACCTTATTGACTTTACATTATCTCTTAATAAACAAATGACCAAAGAGATAATTATGGCACCACCCCTGCCCACTAGAGCAAACAAATATATAACTCCTGACAATCTCCTGCCACTACTGATGCCAACCATTAATGCTCTTCCTGATAACCTGCATCCAGAGCACCTGGTAGAAAGCTACAATAACGCTATGAAGAAAGCACTAGACATTATTGCCCCTTTAAAACTTCAAAAAAGCAGACAGCAAGAACCCCTAAACGCCTGGTTCACCCCCCACTTAAAAGAATTAAGAATGCAAAAAAGGAAACTAGAATCTAAATGGCGCCACACCCCATCTGAAGAGAACAGACTGAAACTTAAACTCTTTGCTAATAATTACAAAAAAGAAATCTTACTCACAAAACAAATCTCTTTAATGAAAGAATCTGCAATACCAGCTCTAACACCAGAGAATTATTTTCTATCCTAAGGGAGCTGGAATCCCCCGTATCCCCACCCGACAACATAGCCAAAGATAAACAATGGTGCACTAACATCCAAAACGCTCTAACAAATAAAATGAAAACTCTCCCAACCAAAGTCTCCTTAAAAAAAAGACTCCCTAACTCCCAATGAGTCACCTATCAGCACCCACACTATGACAAGTAACCCACCAGGCCCGGTCCCATTCAAATTCGCCAAAATCTCCACTCTGGAAAAAGGAAAGGATTATCGCATCCCTCAAATCATCCAACTGTAACGGCGATAGTTGCCCAGCCGAGCTAATTAAGGATGCTGCCAGGGACTTAGCCCCTTCCTAACCAAATTGATTAACGCATCCTTCTCCTCGAACAACATCTCAAGCAATCTCACAGAGTCTTGGGTTCTGCCTCTCCTCAAGAAGCAAACCCTAGACCCCGCTATTCCCACCAACTACAGGCCTATCACCACGGTACCATTCCTTCTAAAGATAATAAACAGTGTAGCATACCTACAAATTCAGCAATATCTTGAAACCAACCAACTCTTAGGTACCCGCCAATCAGGATTCAGACCGCAGCACAGTACAGAGACAGCCCTAATTGATCTCAAAGCACAGATCGACAAGCTTAATGACAAGGGAAACACCGCTATGCCATTCCTCCTTGATCTGTCGGCAGCCTTTGACCTGGTGGATCACACGGTCCTGTGCGAACACCTGGCCTCGGCTGCCCACTTTTCAAACGAGGCCATAGCCTGGATCCAATCATTCCTGGACAACCGCTCAATGAGAGTCTTCTCCACATTGGTATCAGCAGGCCCCATTAAAATACCTTGCGGTGTACCCCAAGGGTCTTGCGTCTCACCAACTCTGTTCAACATCTTTACCAAGCCCCTATTTGACAAATTTGACAGACTGGGTGTCGGATACACTAATTACGCTGATGACACTCAGATCCTCATACCCCTTTTGGGCAATTTGGATTCTGATACGGCCTTGGTAGACAAAATATACCTCATCATTCAGGCATGGATGGCCACGCATGGCCTATGCCTGAATTGTGATAAAACTGAAATCCTGTTGCTCAGTTCCGACGCCAACCTAAAAAAACTCAACTCCAACGACTGAGCATTTAATATTGATGGAAATATTATTACAGTTGCCAAAACAGTGAAAACACCAGGCTTTCACCTTGATTCGGCCTTGACATTAAAGAAACAAGTGAACTCATTAGCATCCTCTACTGCCTACACGTGCAAGCTTATTAGGGCAGGTAGAGCTTTCCTCACCCAAGCCAGCTGCATCATTATCGCCAACGCCCTGATACTTCCAAACTTGACTATTGCAATGCCCTGTATTTGGGAGCCAACAAATACATCATTGACAAACTTCAAACATTGCAAAACAATGCCCTTAGAACAGCCCTGAACTTACCTTCCAAAGAACACATTTCCAATAAAAGAAGAGAATACAAATGGCTCAAAATCTGCGACAGAATGTCACTTAAAATGGCATCACTCACCTTCAGATGTCTTAACAATGCAGCCCCCCCCTACCTGGCAGCAAGAATAGTATTTATATTGTGCCTTACCCTGTAACTAAGTTTTTAAGTACTCATGTTTTTCTGCCCTCTGTTGCGCCCAGTTACCCTTGGGTTTGGCGCGCCATACAAAATCAATAAACAAACAAACATTGTAATGAAAGAGCTCTAGTACTGCTCTCCTATTGATAATTATGGTTTCATTAGTGTCTAAGATTTACTTGAGTATAAATGTTGTGTGCTCCACGCTTTGTGTTGGTGTCCCTCGGTTTTTACTATGTTGGCCCGTCTCGATCTTTGGTCTATTCTCTCTTTCATACGACGAGTTTTTGATAGCGTTTACTTGTGGCTCTTTCGATGCCGAAATGGTACCGAACGATGGAATCTCGTTGGTTTTAGCTGGGCCAACTATAGGTCTTTGTCGTCCAACACAGGACGAAGGATTTGCTTTGTGCGACAGGCTTGTAAATTAAGGGATTGCACTTTGGTGTTTCGACTAGGAACTCGGACACAGCTTATCGCACATTGGTCCTTATGAGTGTCATTTAAATGACATATTTTTCTCTTTTGCGACATAGTAAGAAATCGAGAGTTTGAGTTTCTAGTCTGCAAGTTCTTTGGCGGGGTATCTTTGTCAACCTGTACAGCCGGTTGCTCATGATCTCTGCTTACTTGAGGGTCATCTAGAGATTGCTCTAGCGTGTAAGTTGAAAGGTCTACTAATGTCTCGGGCGTTGGGCTCATTGCGTTTGTTGATGTTTCGGGCAACAATATCCTCTCACTGTTAGTGTTATGTATGTTCAAGGTGGTGTTGTCATTTTTAGTTGGTGCTCTCGTTCTTGGGGCCAGTTTAGGTACGCCTTTACTTGTTTTCAGTGATGATGGCAATAATGGTGAGGGGCTCGTCAATTGGCCTTCATGTACCTTTTCAGCTAAATTTGTTTTTTATCCACAAAAAATGGCAAATGCTGGACTTTCGCCTTTGCTATGACAAGCATTGTCAGGCTGAATTTCATTGAAGACGTGCCTAGGTTGTACACCCGACCTTGCTCTCTTTTCTGAAGCATTGTGCCTTACAAGATTGTTCTGATTTGTTGACCACATCTTTTGTCTCTTTCTTTTGTACTTCGATTTTGATTGAAGCAAGAGAAGTGTTATGGCGGGACATTGAGCTTCAGCTGTGTGATGTTTGCTGATTCTAACAATATGGAGTTTTGAGTGACACAGTAGTGAGCCTATCGTTGGTAAGTGGTGGTTCATTGTGCATTATTGCTTCCACAACATGCGCATTACATGTTTTGGATTGTTATCCTTAGCTGGACTTGGTAATTTGGGTTAATGTTGATCAGTCACGACCTGCACAGTGAGCTCTTCTACCGCTTCCTCGTTCAATCTCAATGAGGGGCGAGTGAGCTTGTACGGAGCTGATGTGGGCCTCACACCCATCAACCCCGAGACAGGGCTTACGAACAGGGGACTTGAGTCAGTTAATACGTTAGTTTCGGCAACCTCTGATATACATGTAATTTCGCCGGTAGATGTAATTGGATGCATCGGGGAACATGTTTCTGCATTTAAGCTAGTACATTTAGGGAGAGCAGGTGATAATTTTTCTGCATCCCTCAAGTGTTTGCTAAGCAATGGGGAAGCAGTAAGTACAAACCCTCAATCATCCACACATTCTTCTCCAGACACAGTCAATGTGGGAGGGTGTTTGCTGGACAGCGAGAGTCGTTGCAAACTCAGCAACGATATAAGGGCAATATTTAGTAATGCAGATTTTCTCACAGGCTTACCCGGTGTCGGTAGATGAGAAACAAGAGTCTCGGTCTCCATATTCATTGCCGGTACAGTCAGTGACCCATTGTTTGTCGAGGCGGCAGCGGGGTCTCCCTCCTTCCTCTTCTTACTACTACGTAATGTCCTTCCTTCATCCATGCTTGCCCTCGGCTGCCCGGACACCAGACACTCTCCACACTCCGCTCCGTTCACCGGAATGATTATGAGAGCAGGCGTTAGCAGGAGGCGGGGTCTGGCTCAACAAGGATGCTGGTGGAAAGACTTCTCTGCTCACCAGCTCGATTCAGTGAAACAATGTAGCATGTAGAATTATTGTATCAAGGCAATGTCAGTCAGCCTCACTCCAATACACCAGACACTCTCCACACTCCGCTACGCTCCACTCACCAGAATGATTATGAGAGCAGGCGTTAGCAGGAGTCGGGGTCTGGCTCAGCAATGGTGCTGGTGGAAAGACTTCAATGCTCACCATCTCGATTCACTGAAACAATGTAGCATGTAGAATTCTCGTATCAAGGTAATGTCAGTCAGCCTCACTCTAAGACCTTGTCTTCTCTTCCATTCAGCTGCCCTGTTTCTTTTGGGATTTCATTCAAATGGCCATCATCCTGTCTCTTATGCAGATATGGTTTTCTCAATGGGAACCTTGATTCCAGGATTCTCCTTGGTATCTGTATTTTCAATGGTTTTGCTCGTGTCTCACACTCTGGTTCCCAACATATAGGCAATATGGCCGAGGTGGTTGAGGTGGGGGTACTTGGCTCCTTCTCTACAGTTGCAATGCAGCCAGAGCTCTAGGATGGTCAGGTGTGCAGACCCAGCCTTGGGCATCTGCGTTGCACGTGGGTCGACTGCCCTCCTGCACAGCGACAGTCATGGGGTGACCCAGCGGAGTCCCGACCCTCCCCAGAGAAGAAAGCTCTAACATGACCCAGACAGAACTCTAGGGCAGCTGGGGGTGCTGCCCCCGGCCTTGGGTGCCTGTCTCCCATGTCGGCTGACCATCCGTCGCAAAGCCCAGTGGCGGTCTCAGGGAGACCTGGCAGGGTCCCCACCCCTCCCCAGAGGGGCAAGCTGTAATGCAGCCCGGCCAGAGCTCTAGGATGGTCAGGGGTGCATCCCCTGGCATTGGGTGACTGTCTCCCATGTGGGCCAACCGTTCCCGAGCCCAGTGCTGGTCCCAGGGAGCTCCGGCAGGGTCCTCGTCCCTCCCTAGAGAGAAAAGCAGTAACACGGCATGGCCATTGCACCAGGATGGCCGGGGTGCGGCCCCCAGCCTTGGGTGCCTGTCTCCCATGTGGGTCAACTGTCCCGAAGCAGTCCGGTGGTCCCAGGGAGCCCAAGCAGGGTACCCATCCCTCCACAGAGGGAAAAGCTGTAACGCAGCCCAGCCAGAGCTCTAGGGCAGCTGAGGGTGCTGCCCCCTAGTGTGGGTGCCTTTCTCCCATGTGGGTCGACTGCCCCCAAGCTGACGGGCAGTCCTAGGGAGCCTTGGCAGGGCCTCATCCATCCCCAGGGGGAAAAGCTGTAATGCAGCCCAGCCAGAGCTCTAGGACAGCCAGGGGTGCTGCCCTCAGCCTTGGACTCCTGTCTCCCATGTGGGTCGACCGTACCCAAGCCCAGCAACGGTCCCAGGGAGCCCCATCAGGGTCCCCGTCCCTCCCTGGATGGAAAAGCTTTAATGCAGCACAGCCAGAACGCTAGGATGGCCGGGGGTGCTGGCCCCAGCTTTGGGCATCTGCCTCACATGTGGGTTGACCGCCCCCAGCCAGCAGCAGTCATGGTGCAACCCAGCGAGGTCCTTGTTCCTTCCCGGGGGGAAAAGATGTAACAGATTGTTAGGTAAAATTTCACTTACTGCTGTTTTACCTCTATATTTGTGGACCCCCCAACTTTTTGATTTTGTTTCAACCTCCTGTCCTGACTTTTTTTCAGTAGAGCACATCCTTCAGCTGCAATCCACTGGGCTTTCGCTCATTGTTCTGGGGAAACTGACTCGTCCTTCTGACATTCAGTACTGGGAAACATTGTTTCCCTTAGTCTTATGACTTTGTTGCCACTTTTGGCAACTCTATTTCAGTGTGCAAAGTACATTACAGTACTGCACATTGGGGTCCTTGCGTTTTCATGCCCTAGACATCCCGTAAGGATTTTTCTGTAACTGGACAATGTGCGTAGGATTAGACTGGTGGCAACAGAAGCTTTTTTGTGTATTTTTATGAACTTTTACTGAGCCATACTGCGCTCACTACTTTTGGCTCATGACTGTGACTAGTATCCATCATGGCTGTGCCACAAGGTCTTTTGTCTTCGCCTTTGGCCATTTTGTCCATTAGCCTTCCCCTTGCTCTTTGTGACCCGAGGAGTCCTCTTTTGGGCATGCATTCACCCGCAAAAGCCTGCTCTTTTCGCGGGCTAATGCATGTCACCTGTGTGGGTACCCAGGGAGTGGGCTGGGACTGTCTGGTCTCAATCCACACTACTGGTGCCAGGATGTCTGGTGTGCTTGAGAGCATGAGAGCCGCAGTGGTCCCTGATTGTACCACTGCTTTCGTGCATGAATGGGGCAGATCTCCTCATTGGCCAGCTGGGTGAGAGCACTCACTGAACATTAGGATATGAGGAGGGGCTCTGGGTGCAGATCTGCAGATCACCCTTTGGTCCGAATCGACCTATACATGGAGCCAAGTATCCAGAGAAGTGAAGCAGATCCAAGAACTGTCCGGAACCTTGCAGAGAAGGTTTGGCAATCTGAGCACGCTGCTTTCCCTGTAGAGCCCTGCATTGCACTCTATCTCAGAAGACCTGCAAAGGTGCTTCAACCCTTTTGAGTGGTGGGACCAATCAATCTCAACGCCTCCTTGATGCCCTGTAAATGAGCCTTCTCAGAAGTGTCCCTGGGCACTCCAGTGGATTGACCAGTTTGTACCTTGGCACCCATGCTGGAACATTGCTACATCGAGTTTCTGTTCGAGCTTTGGGAGAACCCTAGATTGCACTGCAAAACACCTTCTTGCCAAATCTCATCATCCCTCCAACTTTGGGCTGTGAGAGAGAAGCATGGTTCAGTACACAAGACTTGGGTCCTCCTGCGTAAATGTGCGACAGTGGCGGTCGCTGCTGGCGACTTTCCCTCCTTTTTGTCAAGTGTCCTTAGACCAGCTGCATCAGTGCTTTCTTTGTCCTGCATTTGGGATGAGAGATCCAGCTCTTGTTGTAAATCAGATCCACACCCACAGCGCCTCTGCACTTTGAAGTGTAACCAAGGAGGGGATTTCGTAGTCCAGGCGATCTTCTTCAAACCTGCCAAGTTTGAACCCTGAGTGAGCTAGGGGCGGTGAGTAAACTTACCGGTGGCCCCTAGTTCATCCATACCGTTTTTACGCAGGAAGGATCCTATGTGGCCCTTGTCTTGACTCGAGTGGCTCTTCCTTCCTATAGTTGTCTGAAAGTTGGGGACAGCTTTGTTCTTCGTAGCAGACCTGCCTCTGACACTTGGAACCAAATCCCTCACACTCCAGTGTCATCTTCTAACTTTTCCTTCCCATTGACGTTTGTCCCTTGTGAGCTGTATGCCTCGACAAGTGCTTTTTACGCACAAACATAACATTGAGCACAAGTCTCCGATCTTCGTTGGGCTGGACTTCTTAAATTAGTGATATCCATTTCTGGAGTTGGCCATTGTGATAAAGTGGGGGTCGACCCACGTGCGAGGCAGATGCGTCAGAGAGCTCTAGCTGGGTGGTGGTACAGCTTTTCACTCTGAGGAGGGACGGGGACCCCGCTGGATTGTCCCTTGACCGATGCTGGGCGGGGCGGAGGTCGACCCAACATGCGAGGCAGACGCCCAAGGCTGGGGGCAGAGCCCTGGCAGTCCTAGAGCCCTAGCTAGGCTGTTACAGCTTTACACTACGGGGACAGCCTTGGACACCTGTCTCCCATGTGGGTTGACTGTCCCCAAGCCCAGCGGCGGTCCCAGGGAGCCCCAACAGGGTCTCCATCCCTCCCCAGAAGGAAAAGCTGTACCACCACCCAGCTAGAGTTCTCTGACACATCTGCCTCGCACGTGGGTCGACCCCCCATTCCAGCAACGGTCATCGGTCAACCCGGCGGGGTGACCGTCCATCCCAGGAGGGAAAAGCTGTAACGCGGCATGGCCAAAGCTCTAGGATGGGCGGGAGCGCTGCCCTGTCCTTGGGCACATATCTTGCATGTGGGTCGACCGTCCGCATACCCAGCAGCGGCCCCAGGGAGCCCCGGCGGCGTCCCCATCACTCTCCGGGGGGAAAAGCTGTAACGCGGCACAGCAACTGCTCCAGGACGGCACAGAGGTACTGCCCCCATCATTGGGTACCTATCTCCCTTGATGGTCGAGTGTCCCAAAGCCCAGCGGCAGTCAAGGGGTGACCCAGGAGGGTCCCTGTCCCTCCTCGGAGGGAAACGCTGTAACGCGGCATGGCATGAGCTCCATGACGGCCGGGGGTGCTGCCTCCAGCCTTGGGCACCTGTCTCCCACATGGGTCGTCTGTCCCCAAGTCCATCGACAGTCGCAGGGAGACCCCTGGTGTTAGAATGGATTTCTGAACTCTGTTCTGGTGAACAGATGTTCTGGAGGCCACCCTAGTTTAGTGAACATGGAAACACTAATGCTAAGTTAGCCAGGACAATATTCGGCCCAGAACAAACACAGGTGCATAATGAAGAACACGGTAATAGTACAACTTCAACACACACTGCAGTCAATGCAATGAAATGTGGATTCCCACCAAAACCTGTAAGGAGGGAAAGCACACAAACTTTAACACAATGGCCACCTCCAAAAATGGATAGCCCTAACTTAAGAAGTCCAGCCCTAAGAAGATTGGAGCTTTGTGCTCAATGTTAGGTGTGTGCGTAAAAGCGTTTGTCAGTGCGTAAAGCTTACAAGGGACACATTTCAATGGGAAAGAAAAGTTAGAAGAGTACACTGGTGTGTGAAGAATTTGGTTCCAAGAGTCAAGGGTCTGCTACAGAGAACAAAGCTGTCCCCAACTTTCAGACAACTATAGGAACCAAAAGCCACCCAAGTCGAGACAAGAACCACATGTGATCTTTTGTGTGCAAAAATGGTATGGATGAACTAGGGACCACGGGTAAGTGGAATGATTACTCACGGCCCTTAGCTCACTCGGGCTCAATTTGCAGCTTTGAAGAAGGTCACCTGGACTACGAAATCCCCTCCTTGCCTACGCTTCAAATTGCACAAGCGCTGCGGGTATAGATGCATGTCTGATTTACATCAGGAGCTATATCTCTCGTCACAAATGCAGGAATGCAAGGAAAAGAAAGCTCTGAAGCAGCTTCTCTCAGGACACTAAAAGACAAGTGGGAAAGTCGCCAGCAGTGACTTCCACTGTCGCACAGTGACGCCCACTTCTGTCTCGCGACCCAAAGCATTAGGGACAACGAGATTTGGCAAGAAGGTGCCTTGCAGTGCGGACTATGGTTCTCCCAAAGCTGAAGTCAAAACTCGATATAGCAACGATGCAGCATGGGTGCCAATGGAAAAGCTCGGCAGTCCACTGTCCACTGGAGGGCCCAGGGACACTTCCAAGAAGGCTTGCTTGCAGGTCACCGAGGAGACGCTGAGAGTGGTTGGTCCCACCAATGAAGAGGGTTGAAGCACCTTTGCAGGTCTTCGGAGATGGAGCGCAAAGCAGGGCACTACCGGGACAACAGCTGGCTCATGGTGCCAAACCTTCTCTGCACGGTTCTGGGCGGTCCTTGGATCTGCTTCGCTTCTCATGATATTTGGCTCCGTGCAGAGGTCTATTCAGACCTCAGGGTGATCTGCGGGTTTGCACTCAGAGCCCCTCCTCATATCCTAAAGTCCAGTGAGTGCTCACACCCCAGCTGGCTAATGAGGAGATCTGCCCCACTCATGCACGCTAGCAGTGGTCCAATCAGAGACCACTGCAGCTCACATGCTCTTGTGCACACCAGACATCCTGGCACCAGTAGTGTGGATTGTGACTAGAAAGTCCCAGCCCATTTCCTGGGTACCGACAAACGTTACATGCATTAGCCTGCATAAAACGTAGGCTTCCGTGGGTGAATCCATGCCCAAATAAGGACTCCCCGGGTCACAAAAAGCAAGGGGAAGGCCTAAGGACAAAATAGCCAATGGAAAAAACAAAAGACCTCGTGGCACAGCCATAATGGACACTAGCCACAGTCATGAGCCAAGCGCGGTAAGCATGCTATGGCTCGGTAAAAGTTAATAAAAATATACAAAAATCTTGTGCTGACACCAGTCTACTCCTAGGCACATTGTCCATTTACCAAAAAATCCTTAAGGGATGTCAAGGGCCCGAAAACGCAAGGACCCCAGTGCGCGGTACAGTAATGTACTTTGCGCACTGAAATACAGTTGCCAAAAGGGTTAACAAAGTCATAAGACTAAGGGAAAGAAAGTTTCCCAGTACTGACTGTCAGAAGGACAAGTCAGTTTCCCCAGAACAATGAGCGAAAGCCCAGTAGAGGCAGCTGAAGGCTATGCTTCACTGACAGAAAGACAGGTCAGGAGGCTGAAACAAAAGCAAAAAGTTGGGGGATCCACAAATACAGATGTAAAACAGCAGTAAGTGAATATTACCTTGGGCGTCTGCCCGCTCGTGGGTGGACTTCCCCCAGCCCAGTGGCATTCATGGGGTGTCCCAACAGGGTCCACGTCCCTCCCCAGAGGGAAAAGCTGTAACATGGTACGGCCACAGCTCCAGGACAGTTGAGAGTGCTGCCCCTGGTCTTGGGCGATTGCCTCCCATGTGTGTCGACTGTCTCCAAACCTGGCGTGGTCCCAGGGATCCCCGGCGAGGTCTCCGTCCCTCCCCAAAGGGCCGACACAGTTCAGCCAGAGCTCCAAGAACACCGGGGATGCTGCCCCCAGCCTTGGTCGTCTGCCTCGCACATGGGTCGACTGCTCATCAGCACAGCGACAGTCATGGGCGACCTGGTGGGCTCCTTGTCCATCCCCTGAGGGAAAAGCTGTAACCTGGCATGGTCGGATGTCTAGGACGGCCGGGGGTTGCTGCCCCCGGCCATGGGCATCTGTATCCCATATGAGTCAACCGTCCCAAAGTCCTGCAGCAGTCCCAAGGTGCCCCAGCAGGGTCCCGATCTTTCCCGGAGTGAGAAGCTGTAGCACGTGGGTTGACCACCAGCCAGCCCAGTGGTGGTCATGGGAAATCCCACAGCCATAGGTCCAACTACCGATGCCCCCAAGTGTGCCTTTGGCAAAATTACCCTATGTTGTTTTGCCTTCCTTGTGTGCAAATAGGTGCAAAACAGCACACATCTGCCCCCCAAAAATGCAAAATATTGTGCCACCTTTCATTCTTTTTTTTGGTGGGGGACTGCTTGGCATGGGTGCCCCATCCCCAAAATCAACTCACTGGTGGTCCAGTGGTGATTTCTGGTTGAGGATCAAATGATACTCAACCAGCAATCTGCTTGTTTGAGGACTCATTGGAAAGGGGAGAGTCTCCCTTTTCCAATGAGCCCTCCCCCAAGCCAATTGGGTAGTAAATGCTCGTCCAGCACTGAAATGCGTGTCTCTGGAATTTAATTTCCTGATGACATCGGTGTACGTAGCGTGCGCCGACATCATCAAGGTTGACCCCTGGGCTTGGTAGGGGACGTCCTGCCCTTCATTGTCTGGGAGTTGGGAGGATTGGTGCGCCCCGAAGGAGGGGGCGATCCAACCCCTACAGGTAAGCAATGCGGAGGATGAGGTATCTCGTCCTCCGTACAGGAAACGAACTGCGGAGGACGAGATATCTCTTCCCCTGCAGTTAAAGGGTTAACAAGATAAACATTCTCAATGCTGTTTGAGGTAAACATGTGCTCCACACTTTAGTGGCTGAAGTATAGTTCACAAAATGCTTTGGACAAATTAGGACAACAAAAGCATAGCATACCTAAGAACTATTCATCAACTCTATTATTAACAAATAATGGGAGAAAAAACATTTTCTGGATTTTTCTTTAATTATTTGTTCTTTGAATTTGCTTGATCACAGCACTTACCTTTCTTTTGTAATGATTGAATTTCTGAAATAATCACTGGGGATTTTACAGTGTATATGGCTTTCATATTACATTCACTGCTCCAACAGATGACAATAGGATAGTCAGTAAACTCCGATTTTGTTAAAACCAGTGTCTCATTCCAAATCTGCAAGTTGTTCTGAATATTTTGCATCATCGAGCTTGACTAAAAAGCTAAAGTAATTCGATTTAGAGGTGTGCTTTAACCCTATTGATGCTACTGCTTAATTACTTTAGAACATTTTACTGAAAAAACCTGAAATTATCTTAGCGATTATTTACATTTTGAAGAATGCAATATGGTTGGCTCGTGCTAGTGCCATCTGTTGGCCATGCTGGTGCCATTTTGTTCGCTGTTTATACTTAAATGGCGTTAATCAAAATAGAAGTACGACTCTTTGGTTCTGGTTACGCCTCATTGCTGTTCAAAACAGTGTCATTTTGTCCACTGATTCGTTTTAGGTACACTTCTGAGAAAATCGAGAAAGAAATCCTTGTTCCGTCATATTTCGGCCATGTGTGAATTTGCCATATGAATTAAATGTCCAGTTATGCAAGCATTGTTGTTACAAATCAGACTTCCTCACCGTTCACGTTTGTGGTGTTAAAGTCAAATTTGTAATTCTTTATTTTGCTTTTCAATATGTGTTACTTCCACCACCGATCTCCATTTGCACCAGGACTAACTAAATTAATACGTGGCTTAGTAGACATTGTTGTCAATAGCAGACTTTCCTGATTCTGCTGCACATGTGTAGCAACACAGAAATTCCTCTGTTAGATGTATTCATCTTTGTACAATAAAGTAAATTACAAGCAAAACCTTTTAGAAAATTAGAGAGGCAAATACAACAATTCATGGAGCAAGTTTTCACAAATATAGTCTTGTTGGAAGCATCCTCTTTGGAGAGTAGTTCAGACTAAGAAGAACTTGCGGTCTGGATGAAGACAAACGAAAGGGGTAGAAGCAATTAGCAAATGCTTTCTACACAGAGTATGAAATACAAAATGTTAAAACAAATCATTCACGAAGCATGCAAAATAAAGAACAGAATATTTTAATTCTAAAAGCATATCATGACAGCCTGAATCAGCAAGAGGTCAGATTTATATCGGAATACGGCTCACACAGTACACATGGACAGAATTGAAATATTCGGCCTCATTACACGGATGGTGCTAAGGGATTACCGGCACCACTAAGGGCACCGGTGCCGGTAATCCCTTAGCGCCATACTACGAGGTCCCTCAGCGGATCTCGTCCTTAACGTGTGGCCAGACCACATGTTAAGGAAGGGACCCGCTGAGGGACTTCAGGGCAAATAACGGTATCGCTAATAGCGGTACCATTATTTGTTCCTTCCCCATTCCCATTGAGCCCTATTGGGGCTCAAATGGGAATGGGGAAGGGCCTTGGTGAATGGAGAATTACCGCCCCGTCAACCTTGGAATGGGGCGGTAATTCCTCCATTCACCAAGGCGGAATCGGTAAAATACCAGTGGCAACCATGGTGCTAATAGCGCCATGGTTACTGCCGTCCGTGTAATGAGGCCCATTGTGTGTTACCAGACCCTTTGATTGTGTGGAGCAAAGCAAAAACACCAATGATTGTCACATAGTCAATTATCCAGGATTAATGTTAACAAGAAAATGAGGTTATGCAATAACTGTAAGTATACTGTAAACCAATTAACTGGATATTTGGATTTGTGTGACAATAGGATAATAAGGAATCTCACGAAGAAAATAACAGAGCACATCAGAGTAATGAAAATGAAAGATATTCCGTTGGGTTGCATTGAAAGCTGGAACACCAAGAAGATAATGTATCCCATATGTCATTATATTTGGTTTTAAGAAGGTGGGGTAATTAAAAAGAAGAGGTAAAAGAGAACAGAGACAGAGGCATCAAGAGGCACAAATGAGTTTCACTGTGAATGCAACTACACTTGGTCTAAATAAGGACAGATAATTATGTGATTTATAACATGACATCATAGTGGATGTTAGAATTGTAATCGGCATGGAAAATATTCAAGTTAGATTTTATATATGTTATGTGGAATCATTATAAACTCCTTTTAGATTGGCCACTGGTATACGTTTTGGAGGATTTTCCAATGGTATTAAATAATTGGCTAACTTGTATCATTAGAAAGAGGTAGAGGGTTCCATTCTAGTATAATAAGATTCAACACTATTAGGTTACAATACAAATAAAACAATGTTTCTTAGATTTGGAGAAAATTAAGAAATTGATCATTTGAGTAATTAGGTATCCAAAAATGGAGCAGTCACACTTTTTATAAAATGAATTGATGCATTAGGTACATTCTAATTAGAGACAATAAAATTCATATTGTGGTAATTCTAAGGTAATATTATTGATTAAACAGATAATAGAAATAAGGGTTTCGTACCACACAGTGATGGTAACAAATGCCACTGGTTTGGTTAAAACAGAAGGTAGATATATGCTGTGAAGTCATTGGATGAGAACAGTAATGTTCAAGTATATGGGGAAATCGTAAAATATTAGGCTTTTAAGTTAAATTGCAAAAACACATGTATTGAACCAAGAAAGTCTGTTTATTAACAATGGTGACCAAATACCAGATGAATTTAGTTTGGGTCATTGTGCAAAGAGAGATCCAGGGTGAAAGTGACACTTAAACATGCTGAATTGACATGTCAAAGTAGTAGTACTTATCTTTATTTCAAAGGTTATAAAAACAGCATAAAAGAATAATGAATACCGTAAGAATAACAATAATAAAACCTATGAAATGAAAAATAAAATAAATTAGCTAAGTTGGAAACAAACGGCTCCTTCAATAAAAGAATATAAATCATAAGCAGATCGTTTAGCCAGCACAGAATGCGAATATTTATTTGCATCAACTATTGTTCTGCAATTAATCTTTTTAGCAGTGTGATTAAGTACCTTTACCTTAGAGCATGTGAAAAAAGACAAAACAATAAGAAATTAGCAAGATGACCAAGCGATCTAACATCACATGGGCACAACGTGCTCTATTGATAACAATTTGTGTCAATACGTCTGCTCAACAGGGTAGGTATTAGTATGCAAGTGGCCCTTAAGCTAAACAGCAGACAGCGCTTATACCAACTCATGAACCAATGCGCATAAATAGCTTTTGCCTGATGACATTCAAATGTGAAATATTAAGAGACTGCTTTTTTTCATATCTCAACATTATGGCACAGGTTCCTTCCCTGTTCCATAAACCTGGAGCGGACTAATATTGTGTCTATTTCAGATACATTAGGAAAAGGTATAAACAATTCAGAAAGGCCTAGGGAGATTAATTCCTTTTTTAATTAATTTACCAGGTAATTTTAGTACAAACATCCAAGGTTAGCAGTTCCTTAATAAAAACATGTGTAAGAGGTAACTTTGTGTTTGACCAAAGCCTGATCCAAAATAGTAGCGGTTCAAGACTAATTAGGTCACTTATATAGTCCAGGCCAGCTTCCTGGTGTAACAAATAGGATGAGGCACATGTTGCCTTTCCACAAAGACTGTGCAAAAATGGATTCTCTTCCATTTGGAAAACCCTCAGTCTTTAGCACCAAAAGCACTGATTACGGCTGACCTAGCTTGATAAATGGGGCAGTTGGATTAAAAGTTAAATCTCCCATGTCCCTACCAAAGTTCCTATTATTAATAGCACCATTAGCTCGATCAAATTTAGTAGCAAAGCAGTTTACGTAGTAACTCCAATTCATCACATTATTAAAAAATATGTTTTAACCAACTTTGATTTAGAGCTGATGCCGATATGCAAGGTAAGTTACCAGTGTGCTTGTCCAAGTAATAATCGTTACTCCCTTTGGAGAATTCTTTGGACACCTTCATTAGCATTTATTTTCACCTGACTTTGCAGTGTTAGACAGGTTTTGTGTAATGTCTATTGATAGGCCAAACATAATCCACGTAAAAGCAACTTGACCAGTTCATTGAAGCAAACTGTAAGTGAAAGTCCTGTAAATATATTCGAGACTGTGCTATGTGGCATAGCCTAGCTCAATAAAGGACAATCCTTTTTTTAAAAAAAGATAGAAACACAATTAATAGTGACATTTGTACTGGTTAATGGGGTTCAGCTACATTTACGAATACCCATAGATAGGGTGACCTGGTTTTCAGAACAGAGGAGACCTTTTGAAGAAGAGGACAGTCCACCCCAAATTAGGACCCACACTTTTACAAACTTCAGACACTTGTCTCAGATCATCACATATGCCCCCTCCCCGCCAATCAAAGGGGAGAGGTGCTATTCAGTAGCCAATGTCAAAGTCATGGCGTTGATGTGCACAGATCCAAAAGTCAGATATGTTCTCGATACATATGCACTGCAGAGTTACATGTAGATTGCTGCTCTTCCTCTCCCCCCATGAGTGAACACTGCCTGTCTTCTCATGGTAAGTAGTTCTGGAATTGTCTGCAGTACGTGCTAGGAGCAGATCAATGAGGTGAAGGAAAGTGATGTTGTATGGTCAGTTCTGCTCAGTCGATGTTCTTGTGCCGAACAAAGTGCAGGAACAGTTCATTGAACAACATCGGTTCTTCAGAAAGTTTTGAGGAGAGATCAGAGAAAGCATTCATCCCCACAATCATGAGGTCTAACACAGCTACCCACAAACAGTAGTAATCAAAGTGAACAGGGCGCAAGTGGCACAGTGGGGGTCTTGGTATCTGCCTGCATTATAATTGACAGCACATACAGGATGAGAATTCCAACAACCAAAAAAGAATTCAAGAAATTTGTTTTATATAGTGGTGTAAAATAGGGTGAGGACAGGAGTTCTTTGCAGCTTCTTCTTTTAGTCATGTCTTCAGGCACTTCCTTAATAAACATAATGTTAGCAGCAAGAGTGTGTGATGTTTATTGCAATTTTGGCGTCTTTGTTCAAATCACCAAATGCAAGAAAATGACTAGCTTCGGCAAGGACAGAAGTTATACCTGATCCATGCTGCTGCTGCTGTCTCTACCCGCAAGCAACAGAACTGTGCAGGGATTCACTTTCTTCAGTGGTATGTGAACTCATTGAATATGAGGCAACGTGTTAGTTAAAGTGGAAGTTGGAGATGATTCTGGGAGGTGGACAGTATCTGTACTAGTCTACAAAATAGAGGCTATCACTGCTGGAGGTGATGGTCAAGCGATTGATTAATTTGTGAATCAGAGAGGTTGCCACTCTTGCAGGTGTATTTGACATACTTCTGGACACTGTATCTGCAACACTAGGGCTTCAGATGGAGACAGACCATTTTGCACTTGAAGGCATTTGTTCACAATGAATGTCCATGACACTTAACAGCTATCTTGCTAGTGAGAAGAATTTTGTGTGTCCCCCGCAGTCTGGGTTAAAGCACCAACTTTCTCTGGTACATGTAAGTGCAGACCCAGTAGCGTGGCTTGAATGAATCGGAGTGTCCATGAGGAACTTCAGGCAGTGTTTCCTTCACCTGGAAATGGACAGGCCTTACAGACTTCATAAGGGAATTACCTTTTTTATTTTATTTAATATACTTACAACCAAGAGGTTTTGTATATAAAACATCAAACATATCACAATAAAAAGATAAACAACACTACATAGGTTATAAAATTGTTATCATAATCTGTGCAAATTAAGATAAACAGATTAAAAAAGGAAGACAATACAATCTTTATAACATAAAACATGTAAGCCTATAAGGAGCAGTGCTAGACTTCCAAAGTCGCTATACAATTGAGCAGCAATGACTGGGATTCTATTTCTGTTTACAACACTCTTTCAGACAGGTGGTTAAAATATTCATAGATTTCCAATAAAACAGTACAAAAAATACATAAAATTCATATCTTGTCCTTCCATAAGTAAGTCCCAACATTGCGAAATATTGACATAGTTAAACTGATTGTCATACATTTTAAGAACAACATTCTAAGAGCAAGCAAGCGTTCACATTAATTTAATATGTGCTTCATTGTTTCCAATTCCATATTGCCACGGAGTCTTCACCACCTATTAGGTCGTAGACCTCCATCAAGTGCAACCCTCTGCTTCCAGGTTATACTAGAATTAAATTTAATTAGCAGATACTGGCGAATTACTTTAGGAGCTCGGAAGGCTTTAATATATGCCTGTGGAGATTTCTGATGGAGTAGATACTCTAAGTAGACACCGCTAGTGTTTAGAGTTGCCAAATTTACAATGTTGGTTTCTAAACTGACTTCCTTAATCTCCTTTTTTACCCATCCTTTTAAAGGTGCCTAACGTACATCTGGGCATAATATTAGCATATTTGTCCCTCCAAATTTTGTGAATGCCCATCATCTTACCCAGACATCCCAGCTTCATACAACTCTCAACATCCTTAAACGCTGCCAGAAATGGCCATCAAGTATTGAACGTTTTTCATAGGTCATTGTTATTCTATTAGTTGTATCTGCAGTAATACTCTTAATGTCAAATTCAAGCAGGATATATCCTATTGAGACAATTTTGACAATATTAATGCTTCTAACCTTTGAATTTGGGGAAGAAAGTTATGTCCCCAAATTCCTACCCCATATAGTATCGATTTAACTCTTGCATTATATAGGAGTAGTATTGTCTCGATAGAATAACCCATACTTTTTCCAATGAAACTGCTGATCGCTCGAGTTACCTTCAAACATTTACATTTTAGATCAATCCAATGTGATTTCCTATTCAATCTATCATCTATAAGCAGCCCTAGATATTTGTATGTATCTACTTCTTCAAGGATCTTACCATGCAAAGTCCAGATATGTTTTTCTGTCAGGAGTATTTTTTTGCAAATGCCATGATTTTACTTTTGTCTTTATTTATCCTGAGGTTATTTACTTTAGGAAATTCTCCTAGCGCATTCAATAATACTTGCAGATCATATGGAGGGCGGTCCAGCAAAAGCAAGTCGTCGGCGTAAACCAACCAATTCAAACTAAATGCTTTTGCTGGACAACATATGGGACTTGACATATAGTTGGGAAGATCTACCAGATCCAAATTAAATAATGTAGCGGCTACTATACGGTCTTGTTTTATGCCGAGAGAAGTAGGAAAAGATTTAGAAAGTTCTCCTTGGGCATCTAAGCGGATTTGCACATTGGTTTCTGAGTATAATAGCATCAACATTTTTAACAACCCAGGTGGTATGTCCCAGTTATGAAGTTTTTTCCAGAGTTTATTTCTGTTCACTGAGTCAAAAGCTGCACTGAAGTCTATATATACGCAGTACATATTTGACTGGCTACACTTCCAGGAGTTTTCAACTGTGTTAGTTAAAATCAATATATTGGGGGTCATTACAAGTTTGCCAGTCCAGGAACTATGGTACCACTAAGCTTGCCAGTACCGTAGTTCCCAGACCGGCAAACTACGAGTTCTGCTTGCGGGTGCCATTACGGCCGCCAGGTCTGTCCTGGCACCCGTATTGGCACCCGCGAGCAGAACATGATGGAAGCACCGGCACCATTTTCAATGGGTCCGGTGCATCCGCCCTCCACATTCCCATTGAGCCCTATGGAGCCCTATGGGGCTCAAATGGGAATGGGGAGTAATGCATTCGGCGCCCGCGAATGGGCAATTACTGGGTCTGGCTGGGCCGTAATGACCCGGTAATTGCCCATTCGCGGGTGCAGAATTTATTTTAGCGGCCAGGCTACCGCCAAGCTTGTAATGATGTAATGAGGCCCTTTATCTGATGTGCTGGATTTCTGGATAAAACCAGTCAGGTTAGGTGGGAAAATCTTTTTTATGCGAATCCACTCATTAAATTCTGCCAGAAGAACACACGCAAAGTATTTGCAGGGATGTCCAACATCGACAAGAGACGATAATTTGCTGGATCATTCCACGCTCCCTTTTTGTAGACAGGCAATTTATTACTATTCTACAGGTGGGTGGAATGACCCTCTCCAACCTTTTTCATTACACAAGAGAAACAAGGCCTGGGCCCATTGCCCCGGAGATGCTTTAATTAAATTATTACATACTCCGTCCGGCCCTGCTACCCGAGAATTATTTAGGCGAAGAATCATCTTATATATGTTGTTCACTGTAGCCAAACATACCCATGAACCTTCAGGGAAGGGAACCCTTTCGTCTGATAGATCAAGAGTACCCAGGGTTCCCTGTATATATGTCTTCCACTCTAATTCCATTACACAATTGATTGGAAGGTCCCTAGTCTTTGATCGCTGTATAACTTGCCATATTTCAGTGGAGTTTTTCTGAGTAGCTAATAATGCTAATTTTTTCCATAGGTCAACCTCACATAAGGGAATTACATATATTTAAAAAATGATCTGCATCAAGATGCAAGTTAAATGCACTACAAACTTTTGGTTGGGTTGTGGCCACATGCATGGGTCTGTCTCCATGTCTCTGTTCTGCAGGACCACTGGACTGGGCATGATAAGTACAGTGTAGGTGCTGAGTGATATTTAGGGCTTTGCTGATATCTCTAATGAGCAGGCCAGGGAAGTGGGTCCTCCGGTCACTATTTATTGTAACTAGGAGACCAAATCAGGTAATGAATTCTGTTAGTAACCTTTTCACCACAGAAATGGTGTCTGCCTTTCTACATGGATATTTCTTTACCCATTGCGTAAAAACATCCACTAGAAAATATTCACAGGATAGACTTCAGTGGAGATGGGTAAAGTTTATTTGGATGTTTTGGAAAGAGCATTCAGAGGCCATGCGTGTAAAGTATAGAGTCTTGACCACCTGACCAATGTTGTGCACCAAATAAATCAGACAGGTGTTGCAATAATTGTGAAATATAGTGAAGAAATAAAGAGCAAGCCAATCCTGGGTAATAAGAGAAGTCATTCTTGTCTCAGTGGTATGAGCCACTCAGTGGTTCAGTCGGACGAGGTTAAGTAAGTTATCTAGGCACTACCAAGTGGCCACCGGGATGTGGCATTTGGATATCACTCCCAACTTGCAATTTCTGCAAGACCAGTTTGCTCTGTCTTGTGCAGAACTGGAGCTATATTCTGCAGCCCTGCCAGACTAGAAAGGGTGGAGATCAGGGACTGGTGTGCTGAAACACAAATAAGGACATCAGTAGGAGCCAAAAGGCTTCAAAGATTGGCAGTTCTGGCTGATTTGTTAGCCAAAGAGTTTCGCTAAGCAACAACAGAAATGGGTCATTAATGTGACTTGCACTTAACTGTAGCAGGGCAGCGGGAAACGGCACAGGGTCTAATAGACCAAGCCTTTGTCCATTACAAATAGGGGCACTGGCCGATGTTAAGAAATGGTATGTTGAAATTGTAGGTGACACCATGGGCATAGTGGGAGTTTGTAGAGCCAATGGTCCTCATTACGAGTCCGGCGGTAGCCGTGCCGCAAAAACCGACAGGCTGCCGCCGGACCCGTAATACCATTCCGCCTCCGTGATTGCAGGAATCACTGGTGCATTACAAGCCCAGTGACCCAGTAATTCTGGAGGAGGAATTCTGTAAATCCCCATTCCCATTAGTTCTCATAGGACTTCATGGGGATGGGGACCATGGAAACACTGGTTCCATCTATGACAGATCCAGTGTTTCCATGTCTGCCTGCAGGCGGGTGGTGTTACTCCTGCCAGGTCAGACCTGGCGGGAGTGACACCTCCCGCCTGTAGGACTTGGACTCAGCTGGTCTGGAAACAACAGTGGCGGCGGATTTACCGCCACCGTTGTATCCGGACTGGCTGACTTGTAATGAGGCCCAATGTCTGACTTGCCTTTTGCTCAAATTTAGACATGTGTGAGAGCAGTCAGCTCAGCAACTTGAGCAGAACCAGCATTTGACAAGTGATATGCTTCTAAAACTTCGTACAGAGCACAACTGATTAACCTGCTGAAAGTTGTCCCTTTGGGTCCCTCAAACACGACCCATCAACTAAGAGAATAAACGCTGGGTTCTGCATAGGTACATCTATCAGATCCAAACTGGGGGTTAAGAGATGCCTGGTAACAATTAAGCAATTATGAGGGCCGCCATCACGGGTGTCAGAAGCAGAAAAGCAGAATTCACAATACAACAATGAGGTATAATCACATTGCCAGCAAAAAGTAGCAGCTTTTCATAGTAAGTCAAATGGGAATTAGAAATGTGCTTGGGTTTCCCTTTAAGGAGTCAATCAATAACAGCATGAGGTACTTTCATAGTCACTAGGTGACCTAAAACCAGAGTATCTGTCTTTTCTATCAACAGGGCATTTGGAGCAAGAGATCAAAAACAGAGTGGCATACCTTCTGCAACAGGTACAGCTGAGCTGTATTAAGTAAAAGGTTGGAGCTTGTCCCAACGCAGTTGAGTCAAAACCACTAAAGCTATACCTTCATGTTCATCACAATAAAGGCTAAATGCTTTCTTGTAATTGGGCAGAACCACAGCAGAGGCTTTGTATAACTCTTGATTGATCTTGGTGAAAGACACATGCACTTTGGCAACCAGGACGAAAGTTGGAGGTGTTGTCACTGGTAAGAGCTAGTACAGCCTTTACCATAGAGGCATAAGCCATTGTATACTTTCAAAGGTAACTGTCCATCCTGAGAAAACCTCTCATCTGCTTGCATTTTCCAGGTTTGGAAACTCAAAGAATAACAGGTATGCATGTGAATGTTTGGTGCATGGGTGCATTTTAGTCATCATTATACTGTTCGCTAGACTTTGAGTGCCATGGACCGCTGTGCTGAAAATTGATTCTTGTTGTGCCAATAGCCAGGCAGTAAGGACTGCCACTAGTTTGTTGCTGCAGGAGTTACTATTTCTGTGTATCCCAGCCTAGCGCAGTGGGACTTTTCCACGGAACGCACATTTCACCTCAGTAGTTCATTAGAACTACATTACCCAGCTTCCCCGGTCCTCATAAACCCGTCAGCTCTGGCGCGTTTGCTGAGGCCGGTTACCACTGGTTTGTATCCGGCTTGCTTCCAGTACGCTTATTGCTCTCTACCTCGCCGCAGGTAGCCACTCGGCCTTTGGCAGTTTACTTTAAGTACAGACATTTTTTTACTTGCTTTGTATATCACGATATGCCCTAGACCAAATGTCTTCCTGCTATACACGTATGATGATGCTCTCTCAAATCCTACAAGGTCTCTCCCAATTAAAAACGACCTGCTCGACCCTCCACTGGTGGTTTCTCTTATTAATACACGCTCCCTCATGTCCCACATGGTCGAAGATAAAGACCTCCTTACACAGTCCAGCTATGATCTGCTGGCTATCACTGAGTCCTGGCTCAGTGACGCCATTTCAAATGAGGCTACTCTGGAGGTCCCCCCTGATTATTCCCTTTTGTGGGCTGACCTTAAAGATGCTAAGGGTGGGGGTTTTGCCTTACTCCTTAGGGATAACTTCAATATCACCTCTCACCTCATAATCCTCAGATCAGTGTGAATCATTAGTTGTCAAATTAAAAATGGATGACAACACCACTCTCACTGTCATTCTTATTTATCGCCCACCAAAAAGTCTCCCACTGTTTGAAGAACAACTGTTACATTTAATTAGCAAGGCTGCTGGCGGTAATGAGCCAGTTGTTTTGCTGGGGGACTTTAACCTCAGATAAGGCTGCCCAGTCATTGTTGGCTGCACTCTCTACCATAGTTTATATCCAACAATTTATGGAGCCCACCTACATAGGCGTCAATATTGGCGTCAATATTCTTGATTGGATATTACTTCACCAAGTGTCTGCTTCTACTCCATCTATTGCCTTGTGTCCTTGGTCAGATCATTCTTTGCTTACTCTTTGCATTAATCTGCCTGCTTCGCCCCCTAGAGTCGACTCCACTCCTAGACAGTTTATTAAGTTCAGAATTTTTAAAAAAACTCACACCTCAAAGACTCTTGCAGGCACTGAGAGGTAGGCTTAGCGATATACAGAACTATGACAGTTCATATAAAAGCCACCCTTGATTCTCTTATAGATGATCTGGCTCCCATTACCACAAGACGTGTTAAGGCCGAAATCTTGTCCCATCATTGGTTTAATGATGACATCCTTGCTTTTAGGCACGTAGGCGAGCAGCTGAGCTTGCATGGCGGAAGCAACTAACACCAGCTCTGCTTGCTCTATACAAACAGGCAGTGAAATAGTTCAAGGCTGCCGTGACTGTAGCCAAATCCACGTTTTACAACAATAGAATTCTGCAAGCTAAATCAAGTTCCAAGGAACTCTTTGCGATCCTTCGTTACTTTAATTGCAATACTCATATTAAGAGCAGCATTCCTCAAGATTCTGCATGGTGCCAAACCATCCATCACTTTTACAGTTAAGTTTGCCTCTCATCTGGACACTCCAATTCCTACACCTTCACCTGTGTTGTCCTCATCTAATACAATCTCCACAATTCAGCAAACCACCCCGAAGCCTATGTTTTCCTTCTCTTCCTGCATGGTGGCAGAAGTGACTAAGATCATTCTTGATATGAAAGTGACCACCTGCAAGGGTGATGCCTGTCCCTCCAGGTTCTAGGTCGGTTGCCTTGACACCACCGGCCCTTGGGTCACCAAGCTTATCAACCCATCTTTCCTGGGGGGTTGGGTTCCAATTGAGCTGAAAGAAGCATGGATTACTCTGCTTCTTAAAAGATATAATCTCAACCCCCTTCAGCCCAAGCATTACCGCCCTATTACTAACGTTCCGTTTCTCCTCAAGGTGATGGATCGGGTGGCATATCTCCATCTGCAGGGATTCATTGAGTAAAACTCTATCTTCGGGCCACGCCAATCCGGCTACCGTGCCCGACTTGGCACTGAGACTGCCATGCTCGACTTGAAGTCCAACCTGTTGGCCTTTATTGATAGAGTTCATCAAGCGCTTCTCGTGTTACTCGATCTCTCTGCTGCTTTCGATTTGGTCGAGCACTAGTTGCTGGCATCTAGGCTGCAATCACTGGTGGGCTGTTCTAGTCTTTCTACACAGTGGCTGGTGTCCTTTTTGGGTCCTCGCAATGCTTGAGTTGCCATTCACAATGTCTGTTCCTCCCCTACTTTACTCACGCCGGGTGTTCCGCAGGGCTCATCACTTATACCCACTCTTTTCAATATCTACATTCTCCCTCTCCTCATGATGCTTGATTACCTGAGTGTCCGGTATACCAACTATGCCGATGACACCCAGGTCACCCTTGAACTATCAGGCACCTGTGCTCAGGACCCCGAGGGCATCAATGCCATCTATGCCATCATTCATTCATGGATGGTGGCGAATTCCATGGCTCTCAACACGTATAAGACTGAGATTCTTATCATTGCCTCTAATCACATGCTGAAAAACTTCTCCCCGGCGTATGCCAACTTTTCCATTATAATGTCACCATTCCTGTGGCTAAGGTTATGTTAAAATGATGGCGTTACGCTCCACTCCAAGCTCACAATGAGGAAGTATGTAGCCAAGACCTGTGCCTCCTGTGGCTGGATGAATAAACAGCTGGGTTATCTGCATCCGTTCCTCTCTGTGAAAAACATTTACATCCTAGCCTCCGCCATGGTCAACTCGAGGCTTGACTATTGTAATAGTCTTCTGGCGGGCACTGCTCAGTCCAATCTCGCTGCCCTTCAGGTCGAACAAAACTGCAGTTGGAGCATTGCTCGGCATCCCCAGACGGCAGTCTACCACCGTAGCCAGAAGAAACTTGCACTGGCTGCCTGTCAAGCACTGTGTCTCCTTTAAGATCTTGACACTCACCTTTAAGTGCCTGACCATCGCAGCGCCCATCTATCATTATGAGCGCATCAAGCGTTATGTGCCATCACAATCTCTTAGCTCACTTGACCAGGCTAAACTGAGCCAACCCAGATTTCGCAAGCTAAATTTGGGAAGACAATGGTCATTACGACCTTGGAGGTAACCATGCCGCAATTTGTGGCATGGTTATCCCCTTAGCGGGTACCGGGTCCGAGTTCCTTGAATGAAGAATTACCAGGCCATTCCAACTTTGGAGGACCCGTTAATTCCTCATTCAAGTAACCCGGACCCGGTACATCCCCATTTCCATTCAAGCCCCATAGGGCTCAATGGGAATGGGGAGGGAGCTACCAACAGGCCCGTTAATAACGGGCCCGTTGTTAGCTCCCTGGTCTGCTAGCGGGACCATCTAAGGGCACCTGGTTTTACCAGGCGCCCTTTGCGGGTCCCGCGAGCAGACTCGTAATGGGGCGGTAAGGGGTTGACAGCTCCGGCACCATTACCAGCGCTGTGAACCCCTTACTGCCTCACTCGGAATGACCCCCAATGTTTCATATTGTAGCTCCTGCCGCCTGGAACTCCATCCCTTTGGATCTGAAAATGACCATGCGCCTGATTCATGGAACGTTTTCCTATGGAATTGCGCCATTATAAAACACTTCCATGAATCAGGCCCCACATTTCTTGCAGACTTCAAAAAGAAGTTGAGAACTTTTCTCTTTAGGGCTCCCTAGATCTAGTTTACACTTTTTCTGACACTGTTCTACTGTTCTTTTGTCTTCTGTATGTCATTTATGTGTGCTTTGAGGCCTTCGGGCGATCTGGCACGTTATTAAAAATTAAAATAAATAAATAATAACGTCAATGCAGGCTTGAGATGGGTAGTCTCTCTCTATCTCCCACTATGATGTCATGCCCCAAGTAATGACTTTGGGAATAACCTATTTGGAGCTTTTCTTTAGGAGCGCACTTCAGAGCAAGTACAGTTAACAGATCAAGACAATTTTTCTGTAATGCGTCTAGTGATGGGGATCTGGGAGAAGAGGTTTGGGCTCTCTACCGACCCCTGTGGAAACCTATTCAAGGAATTTTGCAAATGTGTATAAGTGAAAGCAAACATATATTGTCCTGTCAAATTGTACAGTTACAGTAAACAATGCAGAGCACAGATATACTACTATGAAAGGGTTCATGCTTGCATGTTTGCAAAACAAAATGTATGTGGGATTCAGAACAAGGGAAAAATGGAGGGCAGAACCGCTGCATTCACAGCACCGAGATATTGTACAAGTCTCTTTACCATGTTTCTTAACGAGCTGAATCAAGGTATTGCAGTGGTTTTGGTTTGGTACATTGATTCATTGCTAAAGCAGCGACTCAATGACAGGCTTTATGCCTTCCTCTTCTTCTCTCGAAATGGAATATTGTGGAATACAGGGAAGCAGTTTTTCTGGGCTCACGGTAGTACATACAATTTCTATGTTCAGTATGTGTCAGATCTCATTTGCGTGACAGGACCATACTTGTGGAGGAACCTGGTCCAACAATCCATGTTTCAATGAAGAGAGTGCTGCTCCATGGTCTGTCTGTCAAGACAGATAATTCCTATAAAAAAGCAGAACAAATCCAGTGTCCTACTAGCAGGGAAATCCAAATAAATACTATCAGGAGAATAGTAAATAGTTCAACCCATTTTACATAGCTGAAATAATCCCAAAATGTTCATAGGAGTTTGAAGGGCAAAGGAGAAAAGCATTATGTTCAGGCATAGGACCCAAAGTACCAATCAATGATTATGAAACAGGGAGGGGTACAAGCGGAACGCCAATACCCATGGCATTTATGACTTCATATTAACATCCTTTGCATATGGTCTTTCTCGTTTTGTAATATCTTGGCAAGCTGAAAAACAATGGTCTGTAGCATTGCCCAGAGCTATACCTGTAGTTGTGATGGATTACTAAACCTTCCAGCCATCACTATTTGATTTTGCTTCAGTCACCCCGATTGTGACGTGCATGTCCAGATGTCGGTCCTAGGTCTGCTGGATTTAGACATCTAAACTACAACTCACTGATGACGCTCAGTGAGGCTGAAACGTGACTTGGGTTGCTTGTGGTCTTGTGAAGAAGGGATGTGACTTAGCAATTTGGTTTGGTATTCCCCTTTTTGATGGGAGCAAGCCTGATCTTTTTATTTTTTTTATTTTACTTGATTCAATTTACAAGAAATTTTTACAATGAAAAGAATTCTTTAACCATTCCCTTTCCCCTCCCTCCTCCTTCCTCACCAACTGAAAAATTCCCTAAAATAGGAAAAGGTAATTTTTAGAAAAACTTGATCCAGATCTCTCAATCAAGTCTCAGTTACAATCCTGCAACTTCAAGTTCGTAAAAAATTGGGAAACCGCTATCACATGTGAAGTATTGTCCCCCTCTATTAGTCAGTTCCACCAGTCCTCTTCTCCGCAAGTTGTCGATTCTTTAAATATGTGTCCCAAATGCGTAGTTCTCAGCTTCGACAGTGTTGTACATGGCAATAAAAGATGCCAAAGTGTCTGTTTGGTCTTTCTTTTTACAGAAACGGCAGCTGTTATCCAGTATTATTTTTCTTATCGCTCTGATCTCGTTTGTTGGAAGAAGATTAATTCGAAATCGTAAAAAGATGTTTCTCAGAGACTTATTTGTGAACTTTTTTAAATAGGCCAGTAGATCATTTAGGCTCCTTGTTGTTGGTGGCTGCTGACTTATCAGTTTACTTCTGTGTTTTAAGGACGTCGTCTGTACCCAATCTCGTTACCACAATTTTTGTTTTACTTTATTTGGGTTTTGAAGGAGTTCTTCCTCAGAGCTATTAATTTCTTCCAGGAGTTTTTGGTTTTCTTTCACTCAGGTCATCAACAGATTACTTTTTTGATCTTTAATTTCTGTTTGAATAATGGACATTACATTTGGGCAGTTGCTGATTATGGTCTTCCTGTACAACATTATTGTGTTTCTAACAACCATCGACTCCAATGATTGTAAACACAATTCGTGACGTAAAGTCGCAGCTGGAGTTGACGCTGGTAGGTTCAAAGTATTTCTCCAAAAGAGACCTTCTATACGTTTCCAGAATTCTCGTGGTATCGTCAACATAGCATCTGCATCATAGATCGAGGAGGGAACCACCTTGCCCTTATAGAATTGTACCAGGGGGATTATTGTGAATCGGCAGAATCTTCCATCTATTGCTTTGGCCTGACTTGCCAGCTTCCTCTCTCTTTCCAAAAGATAGTTTTGCATTGGTTGCTCTTGTTTGTTATTACTTAGTATTACCCCCTTGTATTTGAATTCCTCCACTTGCTCAATCTTCTCCCCCTCCAAGGTCCATCTAAAGGTCTACATATGGGAATTATGTTTCTCGATGGTCATGACTTTAGTTTTAGCCTTATTGATTTCCAAATTGTTGTTCTTTATATAGGACGCCAGTTTGTTTAATTGGCGCTGGAGGCCTATTGGGGTGTAGTCCAGTAAAATAAGATCGTCCGCGTAAAGCAGTCTTGAAATCCTAGTTTTCCCTACTATCGGGGGAAATGAGCGGATCTCCAATTTACAGTCTTTAATGTCCCAAAGGTACGAGTTGAAAAGTGTCGGCGCAAGGGGGCACCCTTGCTTAACTCCTCTGGCCGTAGGGATTTGTTCTGATAACATCCCTCCTTGATTTAAAGGTACCCTGATGGAGGTGTCTTAATGGAGAGCTCTGAGTTCTAGAATGCTTTCCGGGCACCTTCTTGCTCTTATTTTTTCCCAGAGAATTTCACGGTTGACCAGGTCGAAAGCCTGGACCAGGTCAACGAAAGCAAGGTGGATTTTTGGACTTCCTTCATGGATCTTACTTTTTAAGGCACTTAGTAAGAGGATATTTGGTGCTGTTCCCGCATCCTTTATGAACCCCGATTGAAGTGGGTCTTCGTGTCAAGTAGACCTTGCCCGTTTTTGACAACTCTCTAGCAATAGTGATCCAAACACCTTCCCAACAACATCCAAAAGTGCTATTGGATGATAGTTCTTGGCTTTGTCTCTGGGCCCATGTTTATAAATTAGTACGATAGTTGCTGTTGTCCATGAGGAGGGTATGGATCTAGCTTCTGTGCAGTTTCTTATTACCTCATAAATGAAGTCAGCCCATTCTGCCTGGTGTTCCTTTAGATCAGCATTCGTAATGCCATTGGGCCCGGGGCCCTTGAGTTATTGAAATGGGCGAGTTTTCTCTTTATATCTTCCAAGTCCCAGGATGTCGTCCATGGTGTATTTGGCACAGCTTGATTAGATGGAGTGTTGCGTTCGACTTTCTGAAATAGACTTGTGAAATGATACAACTAGGCTTCTTCTCCCACAAAATTATTTATCAAGTTATTTTGCGTCCCTGACGATGTTCTGATCAGGGTCCAAAAGTCTCTTGATTTTCTACTGCACACTGTCTTTAGCATTGCAACTGCGTCCGCTTGGTTAATAGTTGTTCTTTGATGTCGTACCCAGCTTTTATATAACCTCGCTGCGGCTTTTACTTGGGTCACAAGCTCTAAAGTGTTTCATTTTTTTGCTTGACATTTTAGTTTCCTTAATTTTTTTCTCTCTTCCACAATATATTTGTTGAATTTGTGTACATGAATTTTTATCTCGTGATTTGGCCAGACCTTTCAAAGGTTGGTAATCAAAGTTATTTTTCTGGTTTGCCAGGCCTGTTTTCTGCTTTATCTTTCAAATGTTAATATATGTATCAGTCAATTCTACAACTGCATTTGCATACAGTCTTAGCTTTTTTCCTCCCTTACATGCTTCAATCTCAGCTGCAATACTTAGTCTGATACTCCTTATACAAGCCCATTTTACCTTTAAGAGGTTGTGGTCACTATTAATATTTCTCACAACCTCTAAATCAATTATGGTCTTCAGCATCTCATTTGAGACGAATATATGGTCTAGGTTTGCACTCTGATTATTTCTTTCTTTTCTTTTAATTTTTGTTTTTACTTGTTTTTATCTAGATTTAGATTTTACAAGATCTGGTGTGAATGTGCTTCTTCTTTAAAAAAAAATGTTGTAGCAGGGCTCCAGAGGCCAGTCTCTCAGCTATCTTCTTTACACTGCTGATTGCATTTTGTCAGGGCAATTTGCAGAATCTTAGCTGTAGCTAAGGTCTAGGCAGTCCTACCTCCCCCAATTAACCGCGGCCACCACTGCTCTTCTTCCGGCTCTGTGAACGGACTCAGTGTGTCGCGTAAGTAGGCTAGGCGTATAGTGGACAAAGCCTGGCAGCTAGTAAGCAAGTGTCTCACGTTTTCCATCTGGTCCGGCATCTTGCAGAGTCTGCAGGTGTTGTATTCTGACTGGCCTCTAATTTGAAGTATTTGATTTGTGGCAAGCAAGTTTAGACGTGCTCTTAAGAATAGTTGGCGAAGTGGTCTACTCGGGAACCTTCTTAGATATTGAGCTGTTTCGTTCCTCTTAAGTGCATAACATGGAAGGTGTTTCAAGAGTTTGTTGTTCGACGCTTTTTCCTCAGTAGCAATCCAGTCTAAGTCTGCCAGTTTCTTCTTAACTTTATCTGAATTTCCAATTAAATCAGCTTCTGTGCAAGCTACAAGGTCTAAATTTTGCTTTATCTTTGTTGACCATTTCTTCAGCATTTTGCACTTTTCTCTGCACCCTTCCTCGTTTATCAACTGGTAGAGAGGGAGGCGTTGTGAAATGATGGTTTTCTGATATAACGCCAGATTTTTTACTTCGACCGACAATTTCAATGACGAAATTTCCCAATTCTCTCCTTATTCCAGCCATTGCAGTTGATTTTGGTAGGTTCAATACAATCCTCCAGAAATAACCTTCTAGCCTCAGCCAAAGGGTGTCCGGTATCTCAGGCATGGCTTCGGAACCGTATGTAAGTGCCAGAGCTGCTTTTGCCTTATAGAATTTGATGGTAGGTATAAGGGAGAATCTTCCATATTTCCATTCCAGTATTTTGGCTTGGGTTGCCAATGATCTTACTTTTGCCCATAGGTGTTCCTGCATGCTCGTTTCTTGAGGCGAGTTGTCAATAGTAACTCTCAGAAATTTGAATTTTGTTGTTTTCTCAATCGGGACGTTTTCCGTGGTCCATTTGAAATTTTTCTGTTTCTTTGTTGATTTCCCCAAGGTTATGATTTTTGTTTTTTCTTTATTTATCTCCAGGTTTGAGAGCTTGATATAGTTTGCCAAATTATCTAATTGACGCTGCAGCCCTATTTGGGTTAGGTCCATTAGTACAATATCGTCTGCGTATGTTAGATGTGGCATTGATGTATTTCCAATTTTTGGCGGAAAAGCTCTCACCGAGGCGTAGGAATCTTGGAAATCGCCCATGAATGCAACAAACAGGGCCGGTGCCAGGGGACAGCCTTGTTTCACCCCTCTTCGTATAGGAGTTTCTTCCGACAGGTCGCCTTGTATGTTTAATTTCACTCTGATGGAGGTTTTAGTATGTAGTACTTTGATTGGAGCCAGAATGGCTTGCGGGCAGTTCCAGGAGTTCAATTTCTTCCATAAGAGTTCTCTATCCACCCGGTCAAAGGCCTGGGTCAAGTCTATGAAGGCCACGAACACTGAGGCCCCTTCCTCAGCGACTTTGCTCTTGATTATGCTAAGGAGCATGATGTTTATCGTCGTGGATGAGTTTTTCTTGAAGCCTGCTTGAAATGGGTCGTTACATGGTGCCTCTGTTGCCCATAGTTGGAATTTCTTTAGGAGCAGCATGTCGAAAACTTTCCAGATCGTATCGAGCAATGCTATGGGCCGATAGTTGCCGGGATCAGACTTGTCTCCTCTTTTGTAAATGGGTACCACGTTAGCTGAGGTCCAAGATTTTGGGATGGCTCTTGATGTTTCACAGTATTTGAGGACTAGGCTGATAAAGGGAATCCATTGTTTTTTAAATGATTTTAAGTCGATGTTAGTGACACCATCTTGTCCCGGTGCTCGAGAGTTTTTTAGTTTGTTGATTATCTCCCTGATGTCCTCTGGGTTTGAGACGTCCACCCACGGGCTGTCTTGTTGGAAACAAACTTAGTCCTCATTTCCCGTTGGTTTTCGGAACAGCGCTTCGAAGTGTAATATCCACTTTTCTTCGCTTACGTGGTTTGCTGGCATATTGGTTTTCTGTTCTATACCAGTTTTTAAGAGGTTCCAGAAGCTCCTGGAGTTTTTCCCCGCTCCATTTCTCAGGATCTCTTCTGAATCTTTCTGATCTAGATTGATTCTGTGAGTTTTAATCCAGGCTTTATAATTTCTTTCTTCTTGAATTACTTGTGCTGCTAGATCCGGTGAATTGTGTTTTTTTGCTTTTCGCTTTAGTTGTCTCAAGCTAGCCCTTTTTGCCACGACTTGTTTATCGTATAGATGGTTCCCCGTAGGTGGCTTTCCAATTCTTTGACAAGCGGGAACTTTGTACGGGCTCAGAAAAGGGTGATAATCGATGGTTTTTTGCTCAAGTTCCACCGTTTTTGTTGAGGCTTTATATGCTTTGAACAGGTCTTCTATTCTCTCGGTGGTCAGCTTTAAGCGGGTTCCCTTTGTATTACATTCAATTTCTGAGTTCATTTTTTGGTGGGGCACCTCTGTTGAGATCCATGCTGCTCTTAGCAGATTGTGGTCACTTGGGATAGTTTGCATCACTTCAAATTCTATGATCACTTCCAACATGGCCTCTGACACATAGCTGTAATCTAATGTGCTGTTTAGGGCACCCCTCTCCCAGGTTGGCAGTCTGGTGGAGAGTGGGAATGTCTGATCTAGATTGTAGAACCCTCTTGAAGACATCAGATTGTGCCACAACTCCCCTCTAGATTCTAGGGTGGATTTTTTTCATTCAGTGATGGATGTAGATGCGTTTTTTTGTTTCAGATTTAGATCCCCGCAAATTAAGACATGGGCGATGTTCTTTTCCGCATATAACCTGTTGATTTCTTTTTCCAATATTGTTAGGAATTTTTTGTCTGTGATTGCTTGTGGGTTCCAGTAGATATTGATTATTCCAATTTCTTTAACTGTTCTCTTTTCTGGCTGTTTCTCTGGAATTGTCCATGTCAGCCTGATCACTTGTAATAGATTCTGTAATCCTTAGCCCGCAGTCCACTCTAATCGCCACCAAAAGATGAAGGGCGCCCCAATCTGTTCTTGTTTGCTGGGGCGATCTCGTAACCCTCCAGTGAAGGTTTCTCAGTTAGCCAGTGTTCCTGAAGTGCGATTATTTCAAATTGACCCAGATCCGGCCCCCCCCGTCGTAAGATGTTTATATCCACAGGTGTTCCATGAGGCTATCTGGATCTTTTTTTTTCTCACACGTCGCGTTGTTGGAGATGTTTGTTCTGTGGCCCCGTCTCCTAGGGCCGATCGTTGCTATTTGGTCAAAGTTGCTGTAAGTGATTTTGGTAACCAAGCCCATAGTGGTTTTGATGTGGGCACAGATATAGCCTGAGGGACTTCTTTCAATGACGGAATCTTCATTTGGGGTGCTGTTTCATAATTCCCCGTTTCAACAGAGGTAGCTCTTTTTCGACGTGTTGATTCCGTTGATCGGGTGACACCTTTGCTCTTCGCATCTGTTTCATTGTTTGTGGTTGTTTTTGGTTCGGTTCGTCCTTGACTCGGTTTTTCTTTTGGGTAGTCGGGTCTTTCTTTGTCGTATTGCAACCGGCTGTCTCTGTACAGTTCTTCCGTTCTGGATATATAATGAGTGTTCTTGCCCTTGTTTATTTTTGGAGACTTGGGCTTGTTCACCTTTGTCTTTGGGGTGATCTTGCTTAACCATAGGCCTTTCTCGGCTTCCTGCAGTTGAGCTCCGTAGTTCTTCCCTTTTATATGTAGGTAGCATTTTGCTTTGCTGCCTGAGTGGTACGGTTCCACTAGTATTAGATCCTCTGTCGACAGGCGATGTACCGACCATAGATGTCTTAAGATTTTCAGAATTGTGCTTCTGTTTAGGATTATGTCCTCTTTGTTTTCTCTCATTTGTTCCAATTTCAAAATTATGGACGGTTGGACGGGTTCGGACTCTGGCTTTCTTTTCTGACGGCCTCGGTCAGCATAATGTCTCGAATCGCTTCTCTCTTCTGCAGAGTTATGGAAGTACCAGTGTTTTTCCTTTCGTTCCCAAAGGTCTCGTTGATAGTCAGACTTGGAGTATGAGGGAAGATGTAGAGTCTGTCTGTCTACCTTCTTTTCCTCTTTATATTCCACCCGATTTCTGACAGTAGTTGGTTCTGATTGTTCTTTACCTTCCGTTCTTGCCCTACTGTCTGGTGGGTCTTGAATAGAGTCTTTCCTTGTCCGCCCCTTGTCATTGATGTGTTTTTGGGGGAGTACCTCCCCTGCGGATTGACGCGTCAATGATTGTTGATGGCACCTCTCCTCCGGCTCTTCATAGACGGATAAGTCCATCCATTCTTTGTCTCTTAAGAAATCATCCGCCGTCATTGGGGAACTGTTTTACTTCTGAGCCGAGAAACCCCTAGGTAAGTTGTTTTTCTTTTTTGTCAACTCCTTTCTTTTACTACTGGTCGATTTAGGCTCTTGCTCCGAGATTGATTTTGAACCTCCGCCCCATTTTTCTGTTGTTGCACTGGTCCTTTATTTGATGTTTCCTGCGATTTTATAGAGGTAGTCTGAATTGTCCTTGTGGAAATGCTACCCTCTTTCTTTGAGTTCTTATTAGCTGGGGATTCTTTTTTTTTTTTTGTAGACCAGAGGTTGATGGACTGTCCAAGTCTGTCATTTTTTGGTTGAAAGTGAAGACCTTATTTTGTGACAACGGGAACGATGGTCCAGTTCCCTGATTCATATTAAAAATGCTGAAAGCGCCCTGGGTTTGCACTTCGGCGTTTGCCATCTGCGTAGTTAGGTCAATGGCGTTTGATGTCCCTGAAGCCTGTGTCGACCCATTTTTAGATAAAGCTTTTTTCTCCTGCTTGGACTTCTCGGGGTGTTCTTTCGCTTCAGACAAGTAGTTTTTCTGACTTTCCTTATATTTCACATTTATGAGGTCGTCGATCCGTTTTTCTGAGGCCTTCACATATCCTTCCAAATAGATCAATTTTGTCAAGGTCATGGCCGACACTGTTGTTTGATCTTTCATTGAGTCATTTAGTGTTTCATATAATTTGCAGAACGGAGCCAGGGCGATTGTAATGGCGGACATAATAGTTGCTAAGTCTGATTTTTTTGCTGGTCTTTCTTTTAGGCCTGGACTGGGTCTGTCTTGTTTGGGGTGACCCCCCGAAGGATGGTCGTCGGCCAGGTCAAGTGATTGTCGCCTCGAAGGCGGGAAAGCCAACCCGAGGCTTCTGTTCGGCCCCCTTTTCTTACTGGTGTACTGGAGCGGAACTTCGGTCGGGTTTGGATTCACGTAGTCAGTTGTTCTTTCTTCTCCATAGTTGTGTTTTGGTCGTGGTGGGGTCTGGAGTTCGAAGAGACCGAGGATCTGCTCTTTTGGCCATGGCGGGGTTTTTTTCAGTTCCTTATCGCCCATCTTCACTGGGCTGGTTGGACTTGGGACCGTGTGTTCTTCTGTCCTTTCCTGTGCTTTTTGAGGCGAAGCCACTGGCATAGCGCTTTTTCGTGCCTCAGTTCCCATGCATATCGGAGAGGTGGCTTCTTTGTCCTTATTCTCTGCTCTGTTTTCCATACCGCCTTCCCCTTTGTCTTCCACCGAAATCGCCGTAAGGTTTAGATTGGGATTGTAGTCATCGCTTGAGTTGTCTTGATCTACCTCCATCGCGGCTTCCTGAGGTAGGCACATAATCTCACTTTGAGGTTTTTCAATTAGACTCACATCAGGTGGCGTCATTTTGCGTGTTTTAGGTGGTGGTGAGGTTTCCGTGATTGCTGCCAGGATTTCCGCGTCAGATAGTTCCAATATGTCATATTTCCTTTTTCCTTGATTTTTAAAGAAATCCAACAGTGAGTTTAATTGTCCTTTTTTCAGGGGCGTCTTGCATGGCTGAGTCTTTTTCTTATTGGCCTTGTTTAGCCCTTTATTTTTGTTATTTGCTTTGGATCCTTTCGTTTGATGGTCTTTTGTTTTTTGTGCTTCATTCGAGTGAGATCTAGTTGTTTCGTCGTCGATCTCTATCCACATCTCATTTGGAGGTGAGTTATTGATTAGAGGATTTTTCTCCCTCTGTGTCAATTGTAAGGATTTCCTTTTTTTTTTCTGTTATGTTCTTTTTTTTGTTAATTTGATTCTTTTGAGCTTGAGAGGAAGCAGATATAGTCTCACTTTCCACAGTAATTTTGTCTGTATTAATTATTTGAGGCACATCTTTTGCCTTTTTATTAAAGGACTGTATCCCCATAGCTGCGTCCTTTTCGCGTTGTACCTCTGCTCCCACCGACTGTGGGTTCCCTGGGACCAAGTCCTTTGTGGATCGTGTGGCAGCCTCAGGCTGAGCCCAGTGAACCTGGGCTATAATACTGCTCTGTTCCGCTTGGGCCGCCTCCTCCACGGTATCTGCCTGTTCCTGTATCTCCTGGCTCTCCGGTAGGATTTCGTATGGATTTATCCAATGGACCCGCACTACGGCTCCAGCTCCACATGGCGTCACAGGACCCTTCCCACTCCTGGCGGAGGGAGAGGGACCCCAAGCTCCCTTCTCTCCGGAGAGCCGGGGCTCTCTGGCGCAGTCCTCTGTCGTCCATACTTTGGGTGCATTTCTCGGAGCCCCTGTGAGGTCACCCACCTTCCTCTCGTCGAGGCCCGTCCGCCCACCGGCGGGCGAAGGGTGACCCACGAGCTCTGAGTCGGGCGGGGAAATCACTGTTCCCCCTGGAACGCTATCTGTTAATTCCGTTTGTCCCATATTCTGTCTCGCTGCACCAGGCGAGGTCAGATCTTTACCCTGTTTGAAAGGGCGTTGTTTTGTAGTGTGCATGATATTGATTTGGCATCACACATGCCTTCAGCGGTGTCGATGTCTGCACGTGTTTTGTGCAGGTGAGTGTCAATGGAGGACGCTCCGAACCTTTGCAGCGGGCGTGTTGTACGTGTTGGTCTTTTGTCTCTGGATCCCTCGGCCGGGAGTGTGTGCTCAGTCTGAATGGACATGATGGATTGCTTTACTGTTGTTTTGTGTCTTAAGGTGAAATTGGTACACGGTCCACTTACCGCCCCATATGGTTTCGCTTTTGTGACTTGTGGATTGACGGCTTTCTATGAAATTTTGATAGCCGGCGTCAGAGAGTAATGTTTGTCCAGCTGCCAGCGTACAGCAAAGCAGAAAACAGTGAAACAGTCAGAGCAGGATACTTGCGCCCTTGACTAGCGCGGGCTTAATGCCGCAAAGGCGTCCCTCTCAGCCTTTTGAGCTTCGCTTCCTGGTTGGGCGTAGCTACGAGACTCCGGTCTCTTAAGGCTACAGTGTCTTTCTCTGCTCGCTCGCTCAGGAATCGGCTCGCAATATGCAGCAATGTTCAGTACTGGTCACACGGAGTCCTTCTTCAAAGGGATTCAGGTACAATGCGCACTGCACTTCACTTCACTTCAGGCGCAGCCACAGTGAAACAGTCACAGCAGGATACTCGCGCCCTTGACTATTTCTTTCCCATGTCGGGATTGTTGGACTGGATCTGGGCATTGATGTTTCTAAGCTTTGTAGGTCCCAAGAGGTCATCATCGCCAACCATAAGTGTCCTCGAACCTTATTTAATGGGACTTTGTTCCTTGTTCCTTCAGAAATTTTAGTTTTAGGGCAAACCGCGTTAAGGTCTCCACATAGAATGATGAATTTCGGGGCCCATTGCAAGTGTATTTTTTCCAGGATGTTATCAGCCAGTTCCAGGTAATCCTAATTCTTAATCACTGCAGGATTCCAATATGTGTTTATCAGAATCACTTTCATCCTTTAGCCTAGTTTTGTTATTTTCCAAGGTTTGCTTAGTCCATTTCAGAAGGGACACTTGTAAGTGGATGTTTGATGTCACTGTTATTATGTACTGTAGTTCCAATCCAGATCTAATAGCGGTCAGTAAGCCTGACGATGGTCGGCCTCTTTCAGAACGTATCGCTGGGGAAAGGTAGGTTTCGTAGCCCTCCAGAAATGGCTTTTTAGTTAGCCATGTCTCTTGGAGACATAGGATGTCAAAGTCCCCTAAATTGACATCACTTGTAGCCAGGAGGTGACCGAAGCCTCTGTTGTTCCAGCTTCCCATTACGATAGTATCTTTCCTTGGTTCCTTAACTGCATCTCCCCCGACCTCCTCCCTTCTATCCATCCCTTCTATGCATGGCTAGCTTTTTTTTACTCGTGCTTTCGAAATCCACGACCATTGGGAATATTCGCCTTTTTCCCTGTCCTTAAGTTTTTTCGTGGTTGGTTGTTCATTGACCATGTCTGGGGCTTCTTGTACCAATGTAATCGTTAACCTCGGGAGAGGTCCTTTTGGATATCTTCCATTGTTCAAGGGATCCAAGTATGGAAATTCCTCCAGTCCGTCTGTAATCAATTAGACTCTTTGACCAGACCTCTTGGAGGTTCCCGTATGGTTCACCGTCACGGTCTCTTCCTCTTTTTGTGTCCACATTTTAATTGATCTGGCTGGCAGCTTGTTATTAGAGGCTAGTGTGTTCCCTTGTCTTGAGTATGTGTTCTCTTCGTATTCCTGTTGTCGTTTTTCTTGTTGTACCTTATCGCCTCTTGTACAGTAATCCCATAAATCATAGACCATCATTTGGGAACTTTCCTGTTCCATAATTATCATTGACCTGATTATTGCAGAAGGGATATGAAGATAGACAGTCTCTTTTGCCCGTAGAGCTGAATTCTACAATTCTGATGTCTTCAGAATTAATTAGCCTCAGATTAGGAATGCACTTAATTAGGGTCATGATGTTTTTCCTATTCAAAATCAAGTTGTCACAGGTATCACCCACTCCTTCCAATTTAAAGGTCCTTTCACCACCCAGCTTTTTACTATATGGGATGTGGGTGTCTTTGCCTTTGTCTGGATCATGACTTCTTTTCTTTCTTGAGTTTCGTTCTTGGTTTAATTCCAGTAAGGCTTTCTTATTTTGTTTTTTCTTTAGATTATTGACTGATTGAACCTCCTCCCAAACCTGGCTGACCGTGTTTCTTCTTGTACGGGGCGATCTACTCCTATGTTTCATGTTCCGAAGGCCCAATGTTTTTTCTCTAGGGTCTTCCCCCACCCTCTCTCTTCCTGGGGAGGGTGTTTTTCCCATTTTTCTTTGAGGTGGATTTTTTGATAATTTCTCCCGCCTTTCTTTCAAAGTAAGGTATGGGCTTGTTTCCTCTGCGTCAGTATTATTACTGGATTTCACTCCAGGGTCTTTTCCCGGTGTCCCCAGTTGTTGTACAATTTGTGGGGTTTCTGTGTCCACTTTTTCAACTGAGTACAGCAAGAGGTCCATGAGATCTATACTTTCTTCGGAGTCTTCAATCTCCATTTGTTGTTTGTTTAGAGAACCATCTTGGCTTTTTTTCTACATTAGGTGGCTCTGGATCCCGCAGAGCCACGAGTCTATTTCTCGTCTGTTCTTTCGTCCTCGCTTCTTTGCTCTGGTTGTTTTTAGGATTCTTTATTGCCTCTGGGATTGTTCATTGGGCTTCAATTATTACCACTCTGTTTACTACTTTTTTTGCATGTCTCTTTTCTTTCGCAAAGAGCGTATATGTTGTTTGTTCCTTGCTTTGTAAGTCGATGTTTCTTTGCTCAGGGGTCTCCAGAGGTTTCACCCTTGAAGGCTTTATTTGAGGCTCAGTTTCCCGCCTGCCTACAACCAGAGTCGTATTCAGAAAGTCTTTTTCCAAGGTCAGGATCACGTATCCATTAACTGTTTTGTTGTTGAAATCTGCTGATGAGCCCCCTGTTGTTTTAGTGGTTCTACTAGGGGGACTTTCTTGGATGCTTCCCGATCTTTCACTGGAGAGCTCTGTTCATCTCTCGCCGTTTGTATTTCACTTGACTTTTGTCCTTCGTCAATAACCAACGTGTTCAGAGTTGTTTTTACTGTCTCCTCGGTCTGTGATGCGACTGAGGTTTTTTGCTGAATGTTCTTCTCTGCTTCTCGGTCATCTTGTTGCTTTGGTTCTCCGTTTGTATTGCTTAAGGTGCTATTGACTATACAAGGCCCTCCTCCCCTAGCTTCCAACGCTGTAATATACCCTTCTATGTAGATCACTTTCCTATGGAGCATGGCTGCCAGAGTTGTATGGTCTTTTAGAGTATCATGGATGGATTCATATAATTTACAGAATGGAGCCAGGGCAATTGTTATTGCTGACATTACAGCAAAAATGTCTCGTTTTTTTGTTGGCGTTTCTTTCTCACTATCAGAGATCAAGGTTGAGGATCTTCTATTTCGTGGTGGTGTTTCTTTCTCGTTATTTGAGATCAAGGTTGAGGATTTTCTGTTTCGTATTGGTGATCGCAGTATAGGGCGCGTTCCAAAATCATTGCTTTTCGCTGGTTTTTCTACGTGATGTTCCCTTTGCAGTATCACTTCTATTGTTTTTTTATTTGGGTCCTTACCCACTGGGAGAATCTCGTATGATGTATCCTTAGTGTTTCTTTCGCGCCCAGGCAGATCCTTTTCACGTATAATTAACTCGCTGTTTTCCTGGTATGGAAGGCAATCGGCCTCCTTATCGTTCTTGTTATCAATGTCTACTTGTAGATGGAGTAAATGCCCTTTTCCTGAGTGGTTTTGGCTGCCCGAAGAGGTCTCTCTTGTTTTCTCCAATGTTTTCTCTGGTAGTTGCTTATTTTGCAAGGACACAGCCTGACTGTCCGACGCTACCTGTGAGTCTGGATCTTTAAAATATTGAATCCCTGGTTTTAAAACTGCTCTTGGGGTGTCCATTCTCATTCCTGACCAAACAAAACGTGATCCTTGTGAACTGTGATTTATAGGCGAGACAACTCCTTCCAATGAATCTGCATCAGACAGTTCTCCTGTTTGAGTTTGTTCCTTAGTTAACAGTTTTTGGAAGAATCTAGCCATGGAGTTTGGAGAACAAGTCTTCGTTTCTAGTCTGGGGATGATCTTTCGTAACACTCTTTTATTTTGTGAGCTTGTGTTCTTTTTTAAAGTCGCTTTCCCAGTTAGTGTTATTGCCTTTGTTTTGCCCCTTTGTTTTTGCGTCTATTTTTTTTGGTGTTTTTTACTGGGGTTTTTGTGGTTGGTGCTTCGCCACAAACAGAGTGTTGTTCATTACCCACGAGTAGGGCACGGGTTTTAGAAGGATTGCGTTTACCAGTTTTGTTCCCCGTTTCTAAATTCACAGCTTCCTCGTTTTGTTCCTCTGGATAGTTTGCATTCTATTGGATTGTGGATTCATCAAGAGGGATCTTGTTGTCTGGGCTCTAAGTCTGGCCCTGTCATCGGGGAATGGATTTCTATAATAATGCATATTGATTTTTTTGAGTTTACTATAGGCACGGTTAGCACATCCTGGAGGGGTTCTGCGTGCGCTTCGCTTTCAATGCCTTCCTGACTGGCAAGGGGCGTATCGACCCAAGTTGTAGCGGGGACCTCCCCCGCCTCCTCCTCCACCTCATTTCCCATGAGGCTCTCCCTCTGTATGTGCGCCACGCCAAACCCAGCCCGCGGCACCTCTCCCTCCATCCCCCGCTCGAGATCACCTTCCGCACGGATCACTCTCGGGCCACCCTCCCCCCACCGCCACTTCCCTCGCAACGTCCCCCGATGCTCCACCCTCTGGGAGTCGCTGGAATACAAAAGGTCTTAACGAGTCTTCCTCAGTGCTCCGGCCATCAGGCCCCTCCTCGACCTCCTCTCCCTCATCAGGTAAATGAAACACTGAAGTCTTTTGGGGAGCTAGAGGGGTTTGGGGGTTCTCTTGACCTTCGACTTCCAACACATGAGTGTTTTTATGTGTGTGGATGATGGGATGGGAGGGTATGTAGCCGGGAAATGGCGAGACTATTTGGGGTCATTATTGAAAGTCTAGAACCAGTTTGATCAATTTGATCCATACCTGTAATAAGCGGTTTGCTAGGCGATGTTGTAGAAGCAGTGCGTCGTTGTTGAGATGAATTTTTCAAGGGGCTCCTCAGATCCAAACCTGCGTCCTCTCGACTTGACAGCTGACTTCTGTGGCGCTGCCCGCGTCCTCGATTCTTGGATGGGCACACACTGCCCCGTGCTACCGCGGACTGCAGCTGACTGCTTCCAACCTCAGCTTCCAAACTCTGCGTCCACTCCGCGGTATGAGGTGGATTATGTAGGTATGGCACCTCCCACAGGCACCAGTGGAGATAGTGAACAGACTGCAAACACACAGTGACTGCAGCAGACTGCTTCCAACCTCAGCTTCCAAACAAGCCTGATTATATGGTCTTTCTCCTAATGTAATGGCTTGGCAGGCTGGAAAATGTTAGTATGGATGGTTTCCCAGACCTATGCCAATTAATAAGATTGGTTCAAATTGTCCAGTCTTCACCTTTTGGTTTTGCATTTGCCTGAACCAGAAGCTCCAGTGTCTAATGAACAAGAAATATTTTTCCCACTAGCAGAACATTCTACATAAGCAGAAGAGAGGTGAAGTGAAATTAGCAGCGCAATGATGTTGCTGGCTCTTCTGCTGTCCTGTTGGGAATCGAAAGAACCATGGGGTCGAGGTGGAGGAGGGGAGTCTGGAAACGATTGGGGAAAGGATCAGACTCTTTGTGAAGCAGCCCAGTTTGACACTTGCCCACACCTTAAAATAATGACACTGATCATTGTACGAATTAAAGTAAAGAATGTAGTTGTTGTTTCTTTGCTCCCCCAGGTACGGAGTTAACAAAAGTACCCTTTGCTTCTCTCCCTTCCCCACTTTATGGACCTGCTCTTTGTCCCACTCTCCCTTGAGAGGCTCGCAATTGTTGGATCTGTAGTGCCATTGATTTAGCCTCAGTTGTTTCTTTTGTCCTGCTTTTTCATGAAAGTGCTGGGCAGCCAGCAGACCCTCAATCAAATGATTACCTTCCCAACCTGTAAGTACGCCTTTCAGTCTATCCGCGTCCTTGGGCTGAAGTGAAGTCCCATTCCAAATGCGGCACAACGATTTGAGTTTATCAGATGCATTGGATATCCCTTAGTACCGGTCAAAGCAACGTTTTAAACTTTCCAGGGAATACACTGGATTTACGCCTTTAGACTTCTTTCTGGCATCAATCTTAGTCCAGTCAGTTTTGTTAGAGCAGATTTCTAAAACTGTGTGGAGAAGACTGCCAGTGAATTCGTTAAGGTTTCCTCTTGGGCTTTCCTATATGTGCCAGGTGCATTTTTTCTAAGGAAGGTATAGAAGGTATATGTGTTTGGGAGAATAGCCTTTGGAAGTAACTGGTCTGACTGTAACAGCATATTGTCATCTGGAGTTCCTCTTGGAACGTAATGGGATTATCTCATGTTCCAGGCAAATGTCGAACAATGTTAAACAAATCTGGAGAGCTCCACGGAGCATGGACATCCACTAATGCATTCCCAGTACTAGGCAGTTGTTGTAATGTGAATGCTGCAGAGTTATTTGGATGTATGGGGTTCATGCGTCCTTCAAACGTTGATAGTTCTTGCGTAGCATGAGAGGAAATAAACATTTTCTCGATGTGAATCAAAGGCTGAGCGTGATCGTGCCTATTGTATGGGGTAGATTGCCTTTATGCTAACAGTTAATTGAGGGTAGAGTCTGCACTGTGCAATACAACACGGTTATTGTGTCGATGTTGGGGAGTACATGTCGGTGATTGTGGCTGATAGGGTAGTGGTACAGGTGGGGCGAAAGGGCTCAATCTGGTTCTGTGGAAAAATTGGCAGATTCAAGGCAAAATGTGCCCGACCAATCAATTTCAACCATAGATTAGAATTTGCAGTTACTGGCCTTTTCCCACCCAAAGTTTTGTTTTAGAAACTTTTTTTTGTTTTTTAAACAAAATTTTGGATGTTTGGCACCCTTGAGTTTCGTCGTTCCTCGATATTTTGTGCACAAAAACTATGTTTCCGGTAGGAAACTAAATTTCTATGCAGAAATAAAACTGCCTAAGAATGTGGCAGACAAGCTAGATATCTGCCCTGCTGGTGTAAATTAAATGTTGGTGAATTTCGACACTTATCGCCGGCAGTAATTTTGCCTACCCCAGTAGTGGCTCAGTATGGCTAGATTATAGCAATAAAGAATGTCTGAGCGATTCTTTAGGTGCTGCATCCATTGACGTGCTAAATAAAGCCAGTTATGGACTTTCCTGTTTTTCGGGTCCATCCATTTCGCTCTAAAGTCTTTAACTCTTTCAGCTGATCTAAGATTTGGTACGTTCCACTGTTTCTGATGGATTTTTTCTCCACAGGATTCCAAAGCTCCCCGTAAATGGACAATATTATCTAGACCAAACGTGCCTACTTCAAGGAATTGCTTAGGGACATGTTCTCTCAAAAAATGTTGTCATTGGTCCTGGAATGTACGTCTTGGCTAAATAATTTCCGTACGTAAAATAAGTTGGACTTCGGGGGTGTATGGATGGGACTCTAATCACCTTATCCCAAGTGGGCCCACCACTTAAGGAACTAGTGCATGTTTTTGTGTGAAGCAAGTTTATTGTGCAATCATCCGGGGATGAGCTAGATGACCCTGTTGACTCAAACTAACCTGAGTCTCACTGAATCACATAAGTCGGCACATTATGTACATTTTTGCAACAGTTAAACACTCCCATATATTTTATTGCGATCCACCCCCATTCATGATTGGCCAAGAACTATTCAAAGAAATCTTATCTTTCTCTAATTCTTCCAGTCTCATTGGTCACTGATATCTTAACTACTGTCTTCAGATCACATTCATAGGACACTCCGTCTTGGGATTCGTCCATGGTAGGTTGTGACATCATCACACAGTTAAACATTTGCATACAAATATAATTCATTACAAGTCAAAGCTGGTCTGAGACCTCTTAATCCTAAATGTATTTTGCACATGGTTTGCATGGTTGCTTCAAACGACATGAGAGAGAGAGAGAGAATAAACAGGTTCCCCTGGAACTGTCGTAGTCATCTCATCCTCCCCGGTTTTACTGGTGTCCCGGAAAATTAAAATCTAAATGACTACCATTTCAGCACACACGGCACAACTCCTGAGTATCGGTCCCTTTGGCCTCGACTGTCACTTCACCCCATGTTTATTGTTGGTCAAACCAAATGGCTGGACCCCTCTGCAAGCTCTCATGCACTTAAAAGAGATTACATCTGCATTTTGCAAAACTGCCAGGCCATACCCCCTTGGTCAGTTGCTAGTTGCCCATCTGCTCAGTTAATCATTACTCCTCCAACCTTGCAGAACTAGATTTTCCCATTCACTTAAAATTCACTACGCAAACTGCTGACTGCAGAGTTTTCATGAATTCATAAAAGCCCACTACATATAGATTTATAAACTCCCTGTGAATGTATAACCAGTGTGCATGCATGTTTAAAAAATATTGTATCTTCTTTACATTGTGTCCTCTATGATCAGTCCCCTTCCTCACATGCACATTATGAAACTCCTCACCGCCCAGCCTTTAGGCACTTCATCTCACACCTTCTCGAATCGTGTTTTAGATTTCATTTGGCGGTTTTGGCATTTGTCTTTCTATGCATGTGCAAATCTCATTTGTATCAATTTGAATACAAATAACACTTAAAACAATCTATCCAATTCACATTTAACTACACTGAATGCATATGAAATTGCAACCTCACATCCATTTGGCGGGACACCCCCATGGCGCGCGCAACATGAACCTTTCTTCATCTTTAGGTCCTTTGCTGACCACCCCAATAAGGAAGGGTATAAAGCAAAACATTACTTTCACAGGAGTCTGTTCTTCTCCTCCACAATTCCCCACACTGTTACGCTGAGAGAAAATTTCAGACCGGATAACAGTTCATGTCTAACGCTTTGCCACCATGCTCTGCACTATAGTGCTGAGACAGAGATTATACCCAGAGAGTGATTCAGCGACAGGGTAAGGAAAAGCGATTGTGTTAAACATACATGGGAGGGAAGACGGGTGAGCATAATAGTAATCCTATTACCATTCCTGGAAGAGATAGAAAGGCGAAGTATGGAAAAGAAAAACATTGATAGGTAGAGAAAGGTAGAAAGCAGATGGGTGTGAAGTCACTAGCGTGTCCTTCGAAGATCACAGGAACTAAGACTACTAGAAGTGAAAAAGTCAAAGAATTTACCAAAGTTACATTTAGTCACATATGCTTTAAACATCAGAGCTATGGCTGTACAGCTATATTAGATTAAGGAAGAGACATGACAAAGGAGAGAGCTGCATGCATTCATGCAGGCCACTTTCTGGCACTCAGGCAATATTCTGTGCTGTTAGTCCTGTACGATAATCCACTCCCGGTTATCATGACTTGCGTAGCCAGCAGGGTGGAGGCGCAGGTTGCCCAACAGTTTTGGATTGTGACTTAACCATATTATTTAAAAAATAATGATTCAAAGGATCAAAAGCACATTCACTCGGGGGAAAAGACACTCGAAAATAATGACACTGATTCTCTACACTAAAAAACCTCAACCCGTGGACGTTCCCTCCGGCAAGTTCTCTAAATAGACGTATGTTGTCTTACCTGATTTAGAGGGTGCATTTGGAAGCTGCTGGTGGCCGTGTCCAAGATCTTGAGACCACCGGGCCCAGCCAATGGATCTCAGGCACACAGGCACCAAAATGTGCACATAAATCGGACAAAGAGATAGGCTTCTGTTAGATTAGCTCAATAAGACATATTTATTCCACAGCACTGTAGGAAACAAAATAAAAACAGATAGAGAAGACCCCTGTACAGAAATGAGTAAACCCCCTCTCATGATTCAAAAAACGTTTACATCGTTTTGGTCGTAAAAGTTTCAATACACCATCAGTGGATGTGTCTATGATCTTATCAAAGAGACACTCTCAACACAATGTACTGCATTGTGTTTTCCAGTCAGACCAAGGGACCTACGTTCAAACACCTAGTTAGTTGATAGATAAAGCTTTCAAGGAAAGTAGGGAGGGGAATGACTACATCCTTCAAGGTTCAAAAAGGCGTGCAGCAAGTTTTTTGTGCTAGTACCCACCTTGTTTCTATTATACATAGGTCTAATAGCTAAAACCCTAGCATCACCAACAGACGCCCCAAATCTAGCAGGGGAAGGATTCCCAGCACTTCTATTCGCTGATGACCTACTTCCAGTCTCTGTTGGAGAACAATTTCCAAGCACTGTCCTGAGTTGTGGGAGGGGCAGTTGAATGATATTTCCAAGTTTAGTTTAGTGGTAACAGCAAATGATGGTTTTGTAGCAGGTTTGGGGTGACACCTCTACTTGCAGCTGGCGGTGGGTAGCATTTTCGGGCAGACCTAATGATTTCCTGTGCTTGATGGATACCCCTCCTTCTCGCACCATGGGTCAACGTGGCAGAGGCACTAGTCTTATATTATCAAAGTCTTGGTGAGGGAGTCTCTGAACCATATTTCTGTGATGACAAATATGTCCCATCTTCTGGCAGAGATGAGGTCAAGGATGTCATTTGCATGTTAAATGGCTTTCCTGACATTGATGAGGCAGCAGAAAAATGCACGCTCAGCATCTTTCCCCTCGCCATTTCTTGTTGGTGTCTCGCAGTGTCTGTTGATGGACGGGGCGTAAGGTGTAGTGCACACGTTCCCTTTTGGTGCTTTTCATGAGTTTTTGGGGAGAGTCGTGGCATTTTTGTTGATAGGGAGGTTTGCTTTATGGAGGCTGCTGAGTGTCTGCTGTGTGTTGTATTGTGCTGTGGGCATTGGTGTTACTTGAACAGCGCCTTTATACAAAGCAGTGTACAGTGGATTTTTAAACATTGTTAAACATATATTTATAATGATAAAAACATTGTTTCAACCGACATGACAATAAATTGTCTATAAACCATGATAACATCACAATACCGATGTAAATACAGCATGAAACAAATATTAACTTAAGCGTATTTTTAAATGAGTTAAAAAAAATAACGGAGTGGCGGCGAGTGGCAGTCCTGCAGGTTATTGTGCAAGCAGAGTCTGTCCTCCCTGCCTCTCATTGTTGGAGGAGGAGCCTCACCTAAACCTACCTACAAGAACCCCCGCGGGACGCGGAGCGGACGCGGAGTGGCGGCGAGTGGCAGTCCTGCAGGTTATTGTGCAAGCAGAGTCTGTCCTCCCTGCCTCTCATTGTTGGAGGAGGAGCCTCACCTAAACCTACCTACAAGAACCCCCGCGGGACGCGGAGCGGACGCGGAGTGGCGGCGAGTGGCAGTCCTGCAGGTTATTGTGCAAGCAGAGTCTGTCCTCCCTGCCTCTCATTGTTGGAGGAGGAGCCTCACCTAAACCTACCTACAAGAACCCCCGCGGGACGCGGAGCGGACGCGGAGTGGCGGCGAGTGGCAGTCCTGCAGGTTATTGTGCAAGCAGAGTCTGTCCTCCCTGCCTCTCATTGTTGGAGGAGGAGCCTCACCTAAACCTACCTACAAGAACCCCCGCGGGACGCGGAGCGGACGCGGAGTGGCGGCGAGTGGCAGTCCTGCAGTCATGGCAGCCGAGGCTGCGGGAGCTGCGTTCGCCGTCAACTCCCCCCCAACTGAGGAGAAGCGCAGGCTGCGCAGTACACGTCCCAACTGGGACTCTGACGAACCGCTGCCTAAAGACTCGTCAGTCACTAAAAGAACTGTAGGCGCAAAAAGCCCAAAAGGGAAACGAGGAAGACCCCTTAAGCATGACATGCTTAAACCCTCAAATGGTTTTTTCCCAATTGAACCTCACCTAAATCCTCCATCAACAACGGCCATGCCCTTGGCCGAGACCGAAAACGAGCTAAGGAAGAGCTCCGAATCTCCTTCGAGAACAACAACAAACTCGTGCATCCCAACAACGGAGACGCCAACATCAATCATCACGAACTTGGGAAACCCCCACACATTGCCCCGCTTACCAGACACTCCCGGAGGGGGGTCCAAGTCGGCGTGGCCTGGTGGTGTGGTTCCCGGTTTAGCTGGTCCGCGGGAAACCTCAGGAAGTGCCATGCTTGCAACATCGGACACTGACGCAGGAGACGAAGGGGCTCGGCCGTTGGAGGGAGATATAGTGGAAGTAGGGGAGGGGCGGGAGGACCCGTCCCCCCCGATCGCCGTACAGGCACAGATCCATGGCCACACGGGAGTCGAGCAGATGGAGCCGCTGGAGGTACGCCTGGCCCCAGCTATGAAAGGAAAGGAGTCGGGCCAGTCGAGAGAGATAGGCCAAGGAGTCGGCGTGGACGCTGGACTCCCGAAAACACCGACTACAATCGAAACTGGCCTGGCGGTTGCACGTAACGCAAAAAAAAGACCAAGAGCATCTGGCCTCTCTATACAGAACGGAGTTAACATCTTTCGAGGAAAAAAGTACCGCCTAAGGCCGGGACGCCCAGCGACAAACTATACCCCCAAAGAAAGCACCGGCAGAGAGACCGAAGATATGAACATGAAAAAGGGGAAAGAGAACGAAAACCCACCCTCCCAGCCGACTTTAATGAGCTTCTTTAAAGGCATTAGTATTGGCCGCATTCCTTCCAACACTGAAATAACTGATCTGGAAATATTAGAAGCCATTAAAGATTACCCACCCCTGTCAAAATATAGGAGGATGGAACGACAAGCGGCATTTGATCCCCCATCAACTTCCCAAAGCTCGCTAGCACCGGAAGCTCTGCAAAAAGAGCCAATTAACGTGGGGTCAAAAGAGCAGCAGATCCCTTCGGTGGTGTGCCTAAACCCGAAGGAACTGCAGGATAGAGGGAAAACAGTCCCGCCCACACAAGAACAGGAAAGTGAAACCTCGCCCGTAGTGGTAGAAAAAGCTCAAAACAGGGAACATATTTGTGAACCCCAAAAAAAAACCAAAACGCTAACGACTAGCTCAAAACACGAGAGAGACGGGAGACAAACTGGGGAGGATGTCCCCTTGGCATCGACAACGAAACCACCTCCAGAACCTGCCCTCAAAATACCTGACCCCAGTTTTACAGCTGGACAAGCATCCAATAGTTCCCTACCGACCAGACCACCCAGCAGGAGACGGGACCCATCAAATCTGCTGGATAGGGGGACGGCAGGCGCAACTGCAGGAGAGACTACTGAGCCCCTTTCCACTTCTGGCTCCCTATCCATAACGATGCCAGCCTCTAACCACTCTGGGCACATAAGATGTGAAGGCCGAGAAGAAGGACCGGACGTCAGGCACCAGCGACATCTGCATAGAGGCCTTTCACTCGATACCTCTTGGAACAATTTGCAACAAAAACCGCCGAATACGACAAACTCTTTCGTTCTTACACCAAGGAAGACCCCCACCCAGGGATCACTCGCAGTAAAGGAGACCCCGACAAAAAAACCCGACATGACAACCATCATGTCAGCCATCACAATTGCGCTAGCTCCCTTCATAAAACTCTACGAGTCCATGAACGATACCTTAAAAGACCATACGTCTCTTCAGGCCACGATACTCACAAAACTGACGTATCTAGAAGGATACGTAACGGCCCAAACAGACCGGGAAAAACAGCTGGAAGAAATCCTGAACAGCAACTTATCCACTCGTTCTTCAGCAGCCCTACCACCTCTGTTAAACGATGGCTGTCCGGCAAACAAACTAGTAAAGGATAAACCTCACGAAAAATCAACGCAAATTGATCTGACAACTCCAAGCCATCTAACTTCAGATTGCAAGTCAAGGACTACACTAGCAGCAAAAAAATGTGTAACGGCAGCAGAAAACTGCAGAAGCACGGAAGTTCTTCTTATTATAGACGAAAACAACACTTCGCAACCTGCCATTACGACCGAGCCATTTAAAATCTTTACAAAAAAGGCTCCTGACCCAGCAAAAGTACTAGCAATAGAGAGAAATTGCTCAGGAGAAAAAAAGATGCAAGAACCCACTAATGGAACTAAGAAGAAACTATCTGACCCTCAACCATTAAGACCGGGATTGCAAGAAAGCCATTGTTCCAAGCTGCTCCTAAACAAAGTCCAAGACCAAGTCACACACTCACCGAAGACGGTGGTTGATTTCATGGAAAACGAAAGCCTAATGAACCTATCTCAGCACCTAGAAGACTCCGGACAACCGTCCTTAGGCGACCCTGATCTATCACCAGTTCGAAAAGTGACTTTTGAAGTTTATCCTGACAGCCCAAAAGCGACGTCCTCCACCAAGAACAGAACCCAAAGTCCCGAAGCTTTCTTGACAATCGAAGAACGTCGCAAAAAAATTCTAAGAACAAAGACGATAGAAAGCGTAGGAGCTAGAACGGAGTATAAGCCTCGAAAAGTCCAACAGTCCGTAGGGAAAAGACAACGATCGCCTATGCTAGAAAGCCCAGCAAAGAAAGTCCGATAGTCAAATAATAGCACAGACTCACCCAGTCATTCATCAAAACAACAAAAAAAAAGAAGAAACTCGTCACCCAATTCCCACTCAAAAAAACCCTATTCTTCAGACCAGCGATACCATTCGCAGACAGACAAATATCATAAAGATCAAAAACTAAAAATAAAATGGCGATGGCAAATAAAGCTGAAGCAAATTAAAGAAAACTTTGACGACATAACTCTGAACAGGAGATCAGTGCTAACTCTGCTCCACCATGTGCGCAATCTGAGAACAATAACAACTGACGACCTGAAGATTGTGGAACCTAGCCATATAAAGGGCAGAGCACAAACTTATCTTTACATCACCTCAGAAACCATAAAAAATCTCCTGATTAACGAAGCTGAAGAGCTGCTCCGGCTTGGATACGATCTCACCATCCCGAAAGAAGGCAGAAAACTGTCCAAATCAGAGAGCGTGGAACGACAGACCTCTGAGATCCTACGACCCCGGCATAGTTACTATGATCAGCCAACATCTTTAAAGAGCCGCACGATAAAAGGGGAAAAATCTGGTTTAAGAACAAACAACACAAACACACAACGACTGGTGGAAACGAAGCCACTCTCCTCTGGTTTGGGGAAAATCATTAGAGAAGAAAGGCAACCTGGCGCCAGGGATGAAAAGTTGAAACCTAAATCTACGCCTATCTCGAGGTTCTGGGCATGGCTGCCAAAAGCCCTCACAGAAAAGAAATCCTCATAGCAACAAAGACCCCCTTCTGAGGGCGACGAGGAACGGCTGCAACCAACAGTAACAAATATAAGACTTGGATCATGGAATACTAGAGGCTTTAGCCATCTAACTGTTCCAGGAGATGTAAACTTGGGCGATTTTGATATCCTGTGCCTACAAGAAACCTGGCTCACCAAACCACCGAGACTTGACGGCTATGAAATAACACTAGCCCCGGCGAAAAAGAGTATTAAGGGCCGCCCATCATCTGGTCTATTGACAGCAATCCGCATTGGCCATGGATTAAAGATGGACAAAACACTAACAGCAAACCAGTCTCTACTGACGGTACTCCTAACATGGACACACAAGTCAGTCACCGGTAACGAAACGCACTCATCGCCGGTGGCAATCGTAAACACCTATTGGAACCCGGATAAAATAGAAGCTGGAACATACATGAAGGAAATGGAAATGGCCATTGACGATATCCTGGCTACTTACCAAATCTCTTATCTACTAATCTGTGGAGACTTAAATTCAACTACTCCCTCGCAAAAACTTAAAAGAAATTGCACCCCTGCGGATCAGAGAGGAATGCTATGGCAGAACTTAATGAACTCTAGAAAATTGCATAACCTTGAGCTGGTCTTCCCTAACTTGGACCGCACTGCAACATGGACAAATGGAGCAACGAGCTCAACAATTGATCACATATTCACCTCGAGAGCCTTTCTGGATTTGATCTCAACCTTTGAGGTAATTAAAACGAAACACAGTGACCATAATTTGCTATCAGTTACCTGGGAAACCTCTACCGAACCCGTGGAGATCTTGGGCTATCAACTGGAAACGAACAGACAAGGAAACAGACTCCGTCTTTCAGCAGAAAACATCAAGGAGCTGACGGATAACTACAAAACTTTCAAATTTAGGAAACGCCCCAATAAGACCGATTACGGTCCCCTACTTACACTATACGAGAAGCCCAGTACCAAGACCCAGTTGACACCAAAGTTAAAAAATCACAATTACGACACCCAAGTAGTCGAAAAGCGAAGGATCTATCGGAAAATTGTGAGAAACGCATCAAAACAAAACTCCGTGGAAGCCGAAAGTCTAAAACGTGCCGCAAAAATCACTTACCGCTCATGGCTTCGAACCCATAGACTGAACATGCATCAACAAGACGCTGAGGCAATCATCAAATCTATATGTTCAAAGAACTCCAAAGAATTCTGGTCCCTGTTAAACGCTACAACATCGATGCCTTCTAGAAAGATCCAAAACACAATAGGAGAAAGTGCGTGGAGAATCCATATAGAAAAAACCTTTAAATCACTATCGGACAGACAATCTACCACTTCCACAGAAAATGTGTATAGGTGGGCCAGACTGGACGACAAAGATGAAATTTGTAAATTAATAATGTCGCTAAAAAACTCAAGAGCTCCGGGACCAGAGGGCATCACCAACATTGACCTGAAAGCTCACCCGGTGGCCTGGACAACATTCCTCAGCGAAGTCTTTGCAAGATGCTCGGATTCTAGAACGATTCCCGCTTCATGGACGTCGGCCATCATAGTCCCCATCTACAAAAAAGGAGATCCAAACAATCCTGCAAACTATCGGCCAATAGCCCTATTAGACCCTATTGGAAAGGTCTATGGCTCCCTGCTTCTGAAACGTTTCCAAACCTGGGCCAACGAAGCCCCATGCAACGACCATTTCCAATCTGGATTCAAGAAGAACACGGGAGCAACCGTTAACATCTTGTCACTGAGCCTTCTCAAAAGTAGAATGATGGAAGGAGGTTCCAGGCTATACTTGGCGTTCATTGACTTTACTCAAGCTTTCGACAGGGTCGATAGACTACTCTTATGGGAAAAACTTGAAGCTTGGGCATGCCCAAAAGAAATCTTGGATCCCATCAAAGCCCTCCATACGAACACACAGGTTAGAATTCGCTTAAACTGTAAAGGATCTCTCACTACAGCTATCGCGACAAACAGAGGAGTTAAACAAGGATGCCCCCTGGCACCTGCAATCTTTCTGGCTTACATTGGAGATTTTCAGCTAACCGAACCTATGGTAAGATCCTTCCCACCAAAACTGGGGGCGCAAAAAATAAGCAGACTCCTTTATGCGGATGATTTAATCTTGATAGATCAGACTCCAGTGGGCTTGCAACGTCAGCTGGATAATCTTGACTCCTACGTGACAACAAATAACTTAGAGGTAAACAAGGAAAAGACAAAAATCCTTGTTTTTGAAAGAACAGTGAAGAAATTTGACAACAATAAATGGTACTACAACTCGTGCCCGATTGAAAAAGTTCAGAGCTTTAAATATCTAGGTGTGATTCTGGATAGTACAAAAAACGACCTAGCTATGCAGGAAGCGCTCCTTTCAAAAATGAGAAAACTAGCAACAAAAGGCAAAGCAATCGATAGAAAATTTGGACGATTCTCGATGATTCCAGCTTTGAACTTCTATAAATCCAAAGTTGTGCCCTCTATTACATACGGAGTGGAGGCTATGTTACAGCTTCCGATTACTATCTGGCACAAACTCGAAGCCTACTACTGGAGAACCGTCCTGGGACTGCCCTCCTCTACGCCTGTTGCCTCGATTCGTAGGGAACTGAGCTTACTGTCCCTGTTAGGGTCAGTGGAATGTAGCTCTCTAAGACTATACAGAAAATGTCTGATGCCAACGAGCCCCTTCTTGTTTAAGTTAATAAAGAGGGAGCTGGACCAGGGCACCAACAAACCGCTCCAGCGCTGGAAAAAAAGGATGCTGACACTACTGGAATCAATCGAGAGTAATGAAGAGGAACTGCGGTCTAACCCATCAAGGATCCTAAGAAAATTGAAAGATCTTGATTGGATTCGGACATTGGATAAAGCCTCAGAAAACAAACTAACGCTCCATCTGCCTCCAAACATAAAAAAATTGAACGACCTCCAGGGCTACGTAAAAAAATTTCCGAACAAGCAAGCAAGAAACTATCTTTTGCGAGCCAGGCTAAACCTGCTTCCAACGAACGAGATCAATTTTATTAGAGGCTTAACAGCTACTAATGACTGCAGACTTTGCAAAATACCAAACGAAAAAGAAACAGTAAGGCATCTTCTCCTTAACTGCACAGAAACTGGCAAAGTCAGGTCCAGTTACATGCAACATTTCACATCTGACCTAACGCTGGAGTCCGAACCATGTTGGTGGTCAAGGATGATTAGTGGGGACAGATCAACCTGGCAAATCGCGACTACTAAAATACTGCAGTTCGCTCTGAACAAAATAGAAACTAACTCAACATAAGACGTCAAACTCAAAGGGCCACGAGTTGGCTGAAATTCCCAGTGAACCCATAAAACTTCGACACATCGACAAACGGAGAAGTATTTGTAAAAATCATTTGTTTGATTAAAACAAAAAAAAAAAAATAAATAAATAAATAACAGCTACTTAACTCTAACGAAGGAGTACTCCATACTTCGGTGCAATTCACTGAAATGAAGGAAAGCGAGATGGAGCACAAGATGGACGAGGCATTGCCCGAATCGCCTGAGAAAACCGAATCCAAAAATGCCGAGGCAAAAACACCGATTTTCTTCGAAAAAATGCGGGATTTTTGCAACTTTTTTAAATAAATAGATGTGGGGTTGGGTCAGGCAATAAATTAAGGGGGGGGATGTTGGGCGAGGGGTGCAGGCGTCTCTCCCCCGCCCCACCGCATTAAACCAAGAAAAACAATGCAAAAAAGTAACAACATTTTGGGAATGTGAGTAGAAAAAACGGTGTTTTTGGCCTCAGCGTTTTTTTTTCGCGGTATTTCAACGTTGATCCTTGTCAATAAAAATGCTGAAGAAGAACGGAGCTGCACATGTGCAGGTGCCAGGGCGTGAATGGATTAAAAATGAATGCATAGCATCCGAAATGAAGGTCGAAAGGAAATAGGCCACCGGTGAAGGTGAGTGCGACTATGGGAGCGGGATGATGAGTAATTAACACTGCACCAAGTATGAACAGGAGAATGTAAAGTAGGTGGGAATGGAAGTCATTCATATTCAGGTTGCTTGTCTTCAGAGTTGTGTAGCAGGCTCAGAGCATCTTCCCTTCCCATTTCTCATATGCATGGCTGGTTTTATTTCCGGTCAGAGTGATGCAGTGTGCCTTCGTTGCGGCGCAGTTCTGTATGAGCGTCTGCTTTGTGTGAGCTTGTGTGTACTTGGGGCAATGTAGTTCTGTGGGGCTTCTGTACTGAGCAAATGATCGGGCACGTTGGCATTTGCGTGGGCACCTCGGCATGTGAGAATGTATAATGTGCCTGGCTTATGCCCGCGGCTTCATAATGCAACATGTCTATACCTTTCATGTTCAGCAGTGCCAGGGTGAATGAGAACGGACAATAGTGCATGCGTGCTGTAAATGGGCATATATGGCCGTAACTGTGCATGCAAGGATTCACCTGCCATGTGATCGCAGTACCTGGACATGAGAGGCTGCCCTGTGCATGTGAGGGCTCGATGTGAGTTTAGGAAGTTGCATTATATAAAGGCTAAGCCCATTTGTCCTGTTGATGCTTGTAGTACCTGCTGGGAGGGCCTTTTAGGGAGCAGGCTTAGGGACATGACGGTATGTGCATTGGTCTAATACTCTTTTTATGGAAATGGCTATGGACAATCTTTGACATCAGGTAAGACCTGGGAGATTTGTCTTGTCTGCCCAATCCCCTGCCTTCTCTGACACAGATCTTTACTTTTAAAATGAATGAAGCATTCGGCCCGTTGCTTGAGATCCATGAAAGAGCAGATATCCCACGATACTGAATGGTGCCTGCACAAGATGGAGTATGGGATGCTGTCACCTGCTGTCAGTCATTTTTTACTTCAACTATGGCTATCAGATTTGGCTGTGAATCAGCTATCTCCGAAACTGGTCAACACCATCAAGTATATAAGCTTACATTCAGTGGTCCACCTTAAGAGGAAGAATCATATCTGTCTCTAAACCCCCCTTTGGAATCTTCTAAGGGGGGGTTTGGAGAGTTTTTAAACCAATCATAGCCTCTGGCAGTGCTTTGTAGACATTCCAGACCATCATGTGTGCCATTAGAGAAGGGGAACAACCTTATGTATATAAGGCCTGATCCCACTCTGATAGGGACAGTCAAGCACAAACTGCTAGGTCACACCCCTGCGACCACCAGACATGTTTCAGCCTCGTTGGACATTGTCAGTGAGCTGGGCTCTGGGCACAGGAGGCTTGGGACTAAAGCCAGGGCACACCTGCCCCACTCGCGGTGACATTAGAAAAACTGAAAGGTGATGGCTGAAACGTGTCTGAGGTAGATTGTGGGATGATGCAGAATGGATGTCACTTAGCAGTTTGGGCTGGACAGCCCCTTTTGGGTCCCATGCCGAATATGCATTTGGACTTTCCCCTTCTGTAATGACTTGGCAGGCTGGAAACCATTGTTGCTGAGGGTTGCCCAGAGCAATGGTAGTGATTATGATTAATCCAAGAGCCATCAAGCTTCAGTTCTTCCTTCATCATTTTTCGTCTGGTTGGTAATTGTGCTGTTGTGGTAGTTTTTCTGTGGTCTTATAAGGCAGCTCTGAAAGCTGCAGTGGATGGTGAGGCCTGATGGCTGCTAGCTTCACCCTTTTTTCTGCCATGCTGCAGTCATTGTACTGTTTCCCCGCAGAAGTGAGACTGTTGCCATAGATTGGTTGGGTGTTCTACTGAGCACTTCATCTTGGTCAGAATGTCCACTTAGCATCAAGAAAAAAGATTTCACTGGGCAAACTATTCTCTAGGTGTCAGTTGTTGGGGTGGTCATATTTGTGTCTGGGGGAGCAGCGAAGTTGGCGCAATATTGCAATTTTATATAGAGCGATAGACTACAGGCCATAAAACCCCCAATAAAGGTGACATAGCTCTACTGTCTGGAGTGGACAGAATATATATACAAAAAGAAGAGACAGGGACAGCAAATGTCAACAATCCCAGTGACTACCTCATACTCATTCCCAATGTTCAGTCCTGAAAAAAGGACCCAATAGCATAGACATAAAATCACAATGCCAATGTTATTACAATGTCATGTTAAATGTCAACATAGTATAAATCTAAAACATTTATATAAAAAAAATCATCTAAGAACATCCACAAACAAATTATTGAATGCAAAAATCACCAAACATACAACACTTACACATACTAATACAAATTGAATACTAAAACCATTACATTAACCACAATAGGACAAAACTACATTTAAATTAGTCCAGTTTGTGTCTCAACAATCATAGGCCCACCATATTTCTGTCCCTAACACCAAATTGGTCGGACATTCATCAGGGGCGGTCCACTGGAGATCTTTAGTAGGGCTTTTGATTCTTGTATCGTGGATGTTGTCAGTCACATCGAGTAGACTTTCTAACATAGTACCACAAACAAACAGGTGAATAAAAAACGGAAAGAGAATAAAAAAGTCACCAAATATTCTTAGAAGATATTAATTCATCCATCTATCCCAGAAATGAACAATTCATGTTTCAACTGGTGAAAGTTTGTAAAACCACAACTAAACGAGAAAGGGTACCTGCTCATTATGCATGGTAAGGCCCTTACACTGGAGAATGAATTCCTCTATCCTACATCATAGGACTCAGTCTTCATATCACAGCCTCCACTGGCCTCTGCAACTCACTGCAAAATACACAACACACATACAAGCCGGTCGTTACATGGGGAAATGTTCAGCATACACCTCCACCGCAGCTCTATCTGCCATCGTGATCATGTCCAACTGCAATTTCATAGCCCAAATACATTGTGCTGGGCCACTAGTACTCTGCACCACTCGGCTTGGCCACCGGTTACCAAGGACATATCGTCTCTGTTTGCCCAAACAAGATGCAGCAGTATCCGAAATTCATCCCTCTCCGAACTGATAAAATCCAAAGAAAAAATTGTGTCTCTCTTCACCCTCACTAGACAACACCACGTTCTGAGGAAACACGCCATCGCATCTGTGCCACAAACAAGCCTTTCCACCATACTTCACATGTTTTTATCACCTCTGTGCCATACATAGTTCACATGCGTTTATCAAAAGTGTACCAGTGCACCTACTCAACAAACTTGCATTTAATCATTCCTGTACCAACGACAAAAAGTGTCTCAAACAGCTTGTGGAAACCAACACTGTGCCCGGTACCCAAAACACCCACGTGGTACACAAGACAAACTCACCACGAACACACAAGCCACAGTGCTCAAAGTACATCAATGTGGTGGGCCAAGGCCCTTATTACCTTCAAAGCAGAGAATTGCAAACTGCATTCATATCGCGGATCTCATGTCCCGAAGTGAAACCCACAGCGGCGATTCAACTCCTTCGTGAACGCCTAGGAAAAACACCAACACATACGTCAAAAGAAAAAAAGGATGGAAAATGTATTGTTCGGGCCACTACAAGTAGGAAATGTTTATATGGCTGCCACCTTGCAATGGTGTAGTCACAGAGACACGCATAGCTAATGCTTCAGCCTCAACAGTGAAACATGCCATGCTCATTCCATATGCTGATGTAATCTATCACGTGCTGCACATCACTCCCATTACAAGTTCTCATATTATCAGAGATCCACCAAACAGGCCCTAAACGGTAACCAAAACAAAGACCCACATGTAAAATGCATGGATGTCAAAACAGTGGGTTATGAGCCATACTGTAATGTACAAAACGTATCCATATTGCTAATGTCACAAGGGTACCATAAACTAAAAATTGTCAAAAAACATCATGATAATCGAATTCGGCCACAACACCAGAAAAAAAGAGAAGAGAGAGAGAGAGAGAGAGAAAAAGAAAAGAGTGAACCCACATAGGCCAACCCCCCCCCCCCCCGATAGTATCAAGTCTCATAGACACAAGCCGTTAAAGGACAGACACACCATGATCATGTGAAACAAACACACTTGGAACTGTTCCATGTGATAATTCCACCGCAAAAATATTGTGATGCAAAAGTATTGCCATATTCTTGTGCCGAAATTCACACATGGACCCTGCTGGCGACACCCCCGCAACCCCCGCTCCCACATAATATCGCCAACAAAAATATTGCCTATGGTGAACCAAACGGCCATATCTAGGCCGATATTTTTGTTGGGGATAATATGTAGTGATACCCTTGGAACGGGGAAATGTCCTTAGATAAAATCTGCATAACATATTTCTCTACCCCTTGTAGCCGCTTAGTGACAAATTTGTATACCCTAATAAATGCTAACAAATGCTACATAATGCTTTGGCTTGATATGTATACATAACCATATTCGGTATTAATGTAAAAAGGGCAATGCCCATTGGATAAAGATATAACAAACATGTATGTGCAGAATTTTTTTTTATCAAACAGTTAATCAGGAAATAGTGAGCAGGCCCATCTCGCACCTTTGCTGAACAAGGTATGTCTAAGATAAATTGACATTTTGCCACTCCACCTCTTCTTTGAGACCAATAATATGGCTTTGAGTTTTGAAAATAATTTTCTGTTTGAAGGTTAAAAGTCTCTGATTGATTTCCTCCTTACTGCACCTGTGGATTTTTTAAAAAGTGTAACCAACTTAATGTTTTTATGGCTCTGTCCCTTTTCATTAAAAGGTCATACCATAGGGGCCTGAATAACTTTGCCTTTGATACAGCGTTGGTGCTCAATGAGTATGGTTTTACACTTTCTATTGGTCTTACCTATGTAGTGTAGCCAACACGGGCAAGTGATCATATACACTACATTCTCACTATTGCTGTTGATAAACTCTTTAATATACCACTAATCCTGTAGACCAATTTCAACTTCACTGGTTTTCGTGGTATATTTACACATTGCAAATTGTTCACATGCAAAAGGACCAATAACAGAGGCAAACCCCCATAAGGTTGTCTGTTTTACCAACCCCTGAAGTTTTTCTGTTATGTCATTTGAGAGAAAAAGAATTAAGAAAGATATTCAGATGTTCAGTCATGAAAGAGCCTTGCCCTATATCTCAGAAAACCATACATTAGGGAACAATTTTGGTGAACCAAACAGTAGAAGACATGTGCATTTTCGAGACACTTCATATAGTTCAAGTGATGATGGAGGCAGTAGGGATAACAAGAAAACTACTGGACCTAGCACCAATAGAGTCTCGTGTCAACAAGACACTAACAGGACAAGAGGCAGAGGTTATAGAGGTAGAAACCGGTCTAGACAGAGTCTGACTTCCTCTTCTTTTTTAGATCGAGGTTCCCACAGATGGAACTGGAACAACGACCAATTGAGGACTCTGAGCCAAAAACAGTGTAGTCAACCTTTCTTCCTATGTTTTGAGTGTAACAGAGGAGAACACTCTTAAAAAAGGGCTCCATTTTGTCATCACAAAAATCATGACCCCTTTGAGTTTAGAACTGAGCTTCAAGAGTTCATGGGAAAAATACATCTTAGTGAATTATTTGAAAATCAACTGGTTTTTGGTGTACAGAACTGTAGTGGATTATGGAATTCTTCCACTTGTAACCCCCCCGCCCCTGTTACATAGCGACTCAACGGAATCCCTTGTGTTTGAGGGAAAGGTTCTAGAGGAGGTCACTCGACTAGAGGGTGTTGAGAGAGATACCCATTTCGACTTCAGCAAATGCCAAAGGGACCTTATGCTTAAATTGGCTTGAACTATGGCGTGATTATACAGCAGGCCGACATGTTTTCTGCACGTGCATGTTTGTTATGCCTTTATCTAACGGGTATTGCACTTTTTGCATTAATACCTAATATGTTTATGTATACATATCATGCCAAAGCATTATGTAGCATCTGTTAGCATTTATTAGGGTATACAAATTTGGCATTAAGCGGCTACAAGGGGTAGAGACATGTGTTATGCAGAGTTCATCTAAAGAGATTTCCCTGTTGCATGTGTGTTTGTTTCACATGATTATGGGGTGTCTGTCCATTAATGGCTCGTGTCTATGAGACTTGATACTATCAGGGGGGGTGGGAGGGTTTGACCTATGCGGCTTCATCCTTTTTTCTTTTTCTCTTTTCTCTCTTCTCCTTTTTTTCTGCTGTTGTGGTTCAATTCGATTATCATGATGCTTTTTTTAACAATTTTTAGGTTATGGTACCCTTGTGACTTTAACAGTATAGATACCTTTTGTACATTACATCTATGGCTCTTTACCCACCATTTTGAAATCCATGCATTTTACATGTGGGTTATTGTTTTGGTTACTGTTTAGGGCCTGTTTGGTGTATTTTTGATAATATTTGAACTTGTAATGGGAGTGATGTGCAGTATGTGATAGAGAGCATCAGCATTTGGAATGAGCATGATATGGTTGACTGATGAGGCTGAGGCATTTGCTATGGGTGTCTCTGTGACTACACCATTGTACGATGACTGCCATATAAACATTTCATACTTGTAGGGGCTCGAACATTTTGGGGTCTTTATTTCGGTCCTTTATTTCTTTCGACGTATGTGTTGGTGTTTTTCCTCTGCCTTCATGAAGGCAGAGGATCGCCAGATCGCCGCTCTGGGTTTCACTTCGGGACACGAGATCTGAGATATGCACGCAGTTTGAGATTCTCCATGTTGAAGCTAATAAGTGCCTTGACCCACCACATTGGTGTACTTTGAGCACTGTGGCTTGTGTGTTCGTGGTGACTTTGTCTTGGGTACCACATAGGTGTTTTGGGTACTGGACAAAGTGCTGGTTTCCACAAGCTATTTTGAGACACTTTGTCATTGGTTCAGGAATGACTAAATGCAGGTTTGTTGGATAGGTGCACTGGTACACTTTTGATAAACGCATGTGAAATATGTATGGCACAGAGGTGATGGTGTGTTTCCTCTGAACATGGTGTTGTCTACTGAGGACCAAGAGAGATACCATTTTTTCTTTGGATGTTTTTCATTTGCAGAGGGTGAATTTTGGACCCTTCTACGTCTTGTTTGGGCAATCAAACATGATATTTCCTTGGTAAGCAGTGACCAACCAGAGTGGTGCAGAGTACTAGTGGTCCTGCACAAGGTATGTCGGCTATGAAATTGCAGTTGGACATGATCACTATGGCAGACAGAGCCGCGGTAGAGGTGTATGTTGAACATTTCCCCTATGTGATGACCAGCTTGTATGTGTGTTGTGAATTTTGCAGTGGGTTGCAGAGGCCAGTGAAGGCTGTGATATGAAGACTGAGTCCTATGATGTAGATTGAGGAATTCATTCTCCAGTGTAAGGGCGTTAGCATGCATAATGAGAAGGTACCGTTTCTCGTTTAGTTTGTGGTTTTACAAACTTTCACCAGATGAAACATTAATTGTTCATTTCTGGGATAATTTTTTTCTTATCTTTCCTTGATTTTTGTTCTCCTGTATGTTTGGGGTTGTGGGATGTATTTACCCATGCATCCGAGCCCTACCTCAAAACTGTGCAGTACTGACATGGAAAACCTCATGATGGCTTCCCAGAAAATGCACAGGGAAATGCATGAAGAATAGGCTGCCACCCATTTTTGCCGATGTTATGGGCACAGAAGGACACTGCCTAAAGCCACCATTGGACTACCCACACAGTAGTCTGAAACCATTGGGAATGGCAATGCTGATTGCCAAAAGCAAACCTAGAATTGTGGGGAATTCATTTCTTAAATCCCAAAAATGGGTGCAGTACCAGTACTCACCACTATCCAAAAGCCGGCGTTTTAAAACCACCCTGTGTTTCTCTGAAGGCAGGCTCAAAATGTCTATTTTAAACATTGCAACACATCTAAAAACTCACTGGACACCAGCAGACATTTGGTAGAATGGAGTGTTGTGTGCCTACAAAATCTGGGAAATGAAGAGCCCAAAACAATGCTTATAACAAAACTGCTATGGAGTCAGCAGTTTAAGTTGCACTGGATTTAAAGACACTAAAATCGAAAATGTTTAGATTAAATGAGTGACCTATGTTTGGTGTCACATGCCTTTGTAACTGTTGAAATGTCAGTTTTGCACTTAGAATCAGCATTCTAGCTGCATGTGTAAAATTGCAAGTTAATTTAAAAAGCAACAAAAAAACATGACAGTTAGCTGAAAGTCTGGCTTAAGGAACTTGATTTTGCTTGACAGCTACCCCCATCAGGAGTGAAACTTGAGTCACAGCTGTGTTCCCAGGCCTATCTGCCTTTTGCTGGCCACACTAAGGATATACCATCTATCTGATAATTGAATTAAGGGGGGCCCCACAGGATACAGGAGCTCTGTCAAAGCCTGTCATGACTCAGGCAAAGGTTTTATTACAGCGGTCGTAAAATGTAGCTTCCTCTTGGCAGAAGCTGGGAGGGGCACTGCCTGTGAGAGCAAGCTGGCTTGGCAGAACTGGATAAACCAGTATTTCCACCATGTGACCTGGGAAACCACACCCCTTTGTAGCCAGAATATTGTTTAGAAAAAGATGAATAACTCATAGAGCGGACATGTGAAAATTGTATAAATGACACCATAATTCTTGTGATTTTTCTGCCCACATTTTAAGAGGTTTTTAGAACCGGTGGCATGTTCAGGGGGGTTTTAGCGGAAAAGAGGATATTACTCAAAATGTGTGCATGTGAAAAATCTGACACTTCATCAATTAATGTCCATACTCCTTGCGCACATGTGTGTAAATTTGGGGTAATGTCCGGAATTGCAAACCAGTTAAAAAGTGCAAAATATTGCCATTTCTGAATGCAAGCTCCCAGGAAGAGCAGAGTTTGAACAGGAGATACCTCCTGTGATATGTGAGGGGTGCATATGATTTTAAAACAATATGTACCTCTGCAAATATGTATTTGTTTCAAATCTAGATTTGTGTGTAAGTTGACAGGAGGAGTGGACTCTCTGCAAGCCATAAAATGACATCACTCTGACACAATTTAGCTCCCCCAATCAAGTGAGAAATGGAAGTTTGACCAATTAGAAGCTGAGAGAGGGGTAGGGTCTAGTGATGCTCACACACACCCATTTTAAAAACACATAAAAGCAGAGAGACAGGACAGATAGGGACTTTCAAATCCATTTGCAGCTGGAAGCTCTGCCGGGAAAATCCATACTTTACCTCCATCAATCTCCAGAGAAAGCTGTGCAGAAAGATCCAGACTTTAAATCCCTCAATCTTCAGAATCCAGAGAGAGAGCAGACCCAGATCACTGTGAAGTGCAGAGACCAGAGTCCCGTCTAAAACCTGACCAGATCCGTGGCGAGGCCCATTTCACTCAAGAATATAGTGTGGGTACCTAGAAAACTGCGCAGGACCAATCTCCTAGTTAAAATAATATAATTCAATCTAGTTTAATCTAAGTAGAACTGTCTCCTAACTGTCACCTGTCATTTTCTAGTTGCAAGCTGCACTTGTCTTTTTGAACTTTAAAATTTCAAATCTGAAAAACGACCTTTATTTAATCGCTCATATCTCCGTGACCGTTTGTGCTAGAGACTTGCAGTAACTTTCATCTGGAAGCTGAGATCCTAGGCTTTGCTAGGACCCCAAAACGATAGTGATAGTCCTTGTAGTTCCTCTGTAATCGCGCCAGACGCATCCGCGAATTTTGCCGCGATTTGAAAATTTCTCCACTTGCAAAAAGATAGCTGCTTGCCTTCCATTTGCCAGAAATTGTTTAACCTGCTAATCATCCCTGAATCATTGCAAGAGTGAGCCTGAGCTAATATTAACTAGATACCACTCACCCTGAACCTCTAGAGGGAATCAAAAGCATTTTAGCATACTTTTCACTGAATTGCCAGCACATATCAAAGCATTTTGCCTGTGTTTTCAAAACTCCTATCTGTTTTCTTTAAGCGTGCTTGGGGGGGATTGAACTGAATTACATTGATTGCATTTCTGAGAACTGTGTGCTTTCCTCCCATTTCCTTGCATCCCATAAAGGGGGGGGGGAGTGAATAGCCAGAGAAAAATGATTACATTGTTTGGTTGAAATCATATTGAGTATTTTCTATACAGCATTTCATTCATTCAACCTTGCATTTCCTTGAACCCTATAAAACATTCTCTTCCACATTATTCTTCTGTCCCTATTTACCAGTGTGCTATCTTATCCATTTCATGTCAACTCCTTAGTGATTATAAAGAAGTGTGCTAGTGCCAGATTCTCCGTTGTTAATCTTTATCATATCAGATTAAGTGTGATATTCAATTATTAATTTATTATAAAGCGTGATATATATATTGTTTAAATTATCAATTAAACCTTTTAACTTGCAAAACAGAACTACTTCTTGGCTCAGTGGGGTCAGGAGGATTCCAAGAGAGGGGTGTTATATAGGGGTAGTCATCCAGAACGCATGAACTGGACATAAAGGTATATCAATAAGGGTTTTCATTCAGTATTCTAGACTAGGCGTTGACTTAGCTGTAGTGTTGAATTGAATCCTCTTACAAATTGGGGGCTCGGGCCGGACGTTTGGGTTAGAATACCACTTGTGCAGCTTAATACAGCGTGCCAGCTGACCAGATACACATATCCAGTCGGATCACCACGCTGCATTACCCTGTGAAGCATTCCTCAAAAGGGACACTCCAAGAAAAGTTCTGTTCTGCAAAAATAAAATACAAACTTCTGTAAGTCAGGACAGAGACCAATCTCTAGAATGACGACCTTGGTAGATATGAAAATAGCCAGAGAGCACTTCTTACATAAACTATTTGTGAGAGGTGAATGGGCTGAGCAGGGCCAGGATGCCTGGTTGCAGGCCATCACGCGACAAGTCACTGAAACAGGGTCAGACTTATGGAGAGATCAGGGTCCATTACATGTGGCCCTGAGTGAACTATATATGGCTCCTAAGGCCAAAGATGAACACGACAAGATTGTTAGGATAGCGGCATATTTATATTTATATATGGGAGCCATACAGAATAAATGTGCTGAAGGCCATGATCTGGCAAAAAGACAACAGATGGCGTTAGAGAAGGCCCAATCTGATCTGGACTCTTCTGAGCAAAGGCTGCACAGGAGCCAGGAGTCAGAAAATGAGGCCAGGCAGTACATCACTAAAATAAAGGAGGATATGGATGTGCTGCAAAAGGAAAAGTCAGAACAGGATACCAGATTTCGGACCTTGCAGAAGGAACACGAAGAAGGTTTGGCTCCCTACTGCAAAGCCAGAAAAAGCTGGAGCAACAACTGGACTTCAACAGGGTATGTGCTGAGCAGGTAGTCACCCTGCAAGGCCACCTAGATAGGGAAAAGGCAGAAAGCAATAAACTGATTCTGAAAGACCTGGATACCCAGGCAGAGTTTGATGAAGAGCGCCGGAAAGCTGGTGCCCTTCAAAGGCAGAGGGACGACCTGGCAGCACAGATGCAGGCTCTCAGTCAGGAAAGAGACACTTTAGGCCAGAAAGTCTGCCACTTAAAAAAGGAAATTGAAGAAAATCACCTGGCCCTCCAGGGGCTGGGTGACCTCCAAAAAGAAAACCAGAACTTGGTAGAGCACACCAGAAGGGTGGAAGATGCTCTGGCAAGAAAGGAGCAGGCCGGTAGGGATGGGACTCAGGAGGTAAACCTCCTGCAGCAAAGACTGGCCCAGTTCTCCAGGACCAACCAGGAAGCACAGAGGGAAAATGAGGCCCTCTGTCAACACAATGATAGGCTCCAACAACAGGTAGCGATGCAGGAGAGACTGATAGTCTAGTAAGGCCTTGACTGAGGAACTGAAAACACAAATGCAGGCTCTTGCATTGCAACAGGGAGCAGGGGCAGATAGAGATGAGGTCCGCTGGGAAAGAGAGACTCCTGACCATAACCGCAGGAGCCCTAACATCAGGGGCCTTCATCTCCCCCAGTCCCTGGACTCTACCACCCCCATGTCCCCTGGCGCACATGAGCACAGGGCCACAGGGATGGCAGATTACTATCCAGCTAAGAGTATGGGGCTCATAGGCCAGTACCACTCAGGAATGGAGGGGTGGGCATCCGGGTATGGGGTACAGTTCAATGGGGTACAGTTCAATGGGGAACCCCAGGAGAGTAGGCCCATTAAGGGCATCCTGAAAACCTCTGCCCAGTTAGGTCAGTGGAGGGGATACCCATCAAATCCTGGCAGCAAGGAGGAATCTGAAGACTCCTCTGAACTGCGCAGGACACAGGAGACCAGGTCCCCACATTCTGCCAGCCATTCCCAGGCTCGCAGAAGCCGGGAAAACCTGGAAGAACAGACGGGAACCTCTGGGAGCAGTGCCTCTGAGTCCGAGGACGAATGCGCAAGGGTTACCCGAACCAAAAAGGCCAATAAGGCAAAAAGGGCCTTGCTTAAGGACCCCTTAAAGCAGATTAAGGCGATCAGGAGCGTCATCACGCCTTACCATAAGAACGCTAAGTATTCTGTTTGGGAGCACTTAGAGTTGTTTGAACAAATGATGGAGACTTTCCATTTGAAGGACAGCCAAAGCTGTATTCAATATGTAAAGTGGACCTTCTCCCCGGAATACTCCAGTTTCTTTGCGGGGCTGGAGGACCAAAATCATTAAAGATGGTCCACCTATAAGGCGGCCATCTTGAAACATTTTTCTGTTCACAGAAATCCTCAAGAGGCTCGCAAGGCAGCCTACAATTTGCAATGTGGGGAGGATCAGGCCCCACAAGAATTTGTGCAGGAGTTAAAGCGTGCTTTTGCACAGACCACAAGAAGGGTGCGCACGGATAGCAGGGAATTTATTAATACGTTTTTCCATGCCTTGCCCAAATATATCATGACCCAGCTCGTGAGGGATTTTCACGAGAAAAGATCTTTAGACTGGGTCATTGAACAGGCTACCCGGATCTATGAGGTGCAGAAACCGATAGATAGCAAAAGTAATGCCCAGAAAAACCCCAAAGCCAACAGCACCCCTGCTGCTGCCAAGGTGGCAGAGGTAAAGGTCACCCCCGTTTTGGATTTGGAGATGGGGGGGCCTAAAAACCTACCTGCACCTAATAATGCTAGGCCCAGGAGGTCCTCGGGTCAGTCACAGACAGGGAGCCAAGGAGGCAGCCCCACAAATGGGGTCCCTCGCTCTCCTGATTATGTAAGTCCCCGTTACAAGGGAAATCGACCCATCCTGGGTTATGTGTGGACTCCTCCAGCCCAAGGGGGGGGATCCAGCCAAGCACCTAACCCAGGGAACTTCCCTCCCAATTTCCCACAGGAGGGCAGAAATTCTCCAAATCCTGGGCAGAACTTTTTCCCCAGGTATCCACCCAATTTCCAACCCCAAAATCATCCATCCTTCTTTCCCCAATTCCCTGAGCCCAGACAACCTAATCCGGGAGAGGGGAGGCCAAGGGTGGAGGGGTACCCAAATCTTCCCAACCAGGGGTACTACCAAAGAAGGGATAGCTACCCTTCCCGGGATCAGCCCAGGGGAGAAAACAGGGCCCCGTATCAGCCTGAGCGGGTTTCCCAGTTAGAGCGCCAGGTTCAAAACATGGCGCGGGATCTGGGTCACATACTGAGGGCTCAGCAGAACCCTCAGATCAGCATGCCGGCGCAGAACGCACCCAACTCTGGACCTGGTGCTCCAGAACAATGACGGGGGCAGCACCCCGATAACTCACCGGTTCCCAGGGAGGAGGCACAAGGGGAAGAGGGGTGTAAAGCCTTGGAGGAAGCTTCCTTCCTCACTTGTAAACAGCCCCTGGAAACCCAGGAACCGGAAACAAAATCTCTTGCCCCTGAAAGTCTGCCGCCTAAGGAGCAGAGGGGGGGTAGGAGAAACAAAAGACCCAAACAGACTCAGTTTGAGGAGGAGGTACAGATCTTCCAATTTGAGGGAGAGGGATCCTCAGAGGATCCTGGGAAAAGGATCTTCTCCTTCAGAGAGGGGGGAACTCCTCCCAAAGAAAAATGGGTCCCTAGGGATGCAAGTCCAGACTGGGGAGATGTGGAGACTGAGCTACCGCCGCCCACCATCTCATCCCAGAACCAACAGCAAGAAAATCCCCTGGTTCAAACCCATCCTGGTGACTGCCTCCAAAAAGGGGGGGGCGGCCCAGAACCGGAACCAGGGGAACCCACAATGGCTCTGATCTCCAGTTGCCAACTTTTTCTTTCAGATTCTCAAGGCTCTCCACAGAATTCTGCCCAAATCTCTTCGCTCGCCATGTCCAAAACCAGAAAGTTAGCCAACCAGTTGTCCAAAAATGTGCATTATCTGTGCCCCCTTGAGGAGAAGGAGGGAAGATATTATGCCCCGGTACAAGTACAGGGGCAGGGTACAATTTTGGCACTGGTGGACACTGGATCTCAAGCTACCCTTCTGTCCAGAAGGGCCTTTGACGAACTGAATGCAGGAAGGGGAGAGAATTACCAAATTCCTCTCACCTCTCTTCCTGGGCAACTCCAGAACTTTGACGGGAAGGAAATTCCCGTCGAGGGGACGGCAGATTTGGACATTAAAATTGGGCGACACAAGTTGAAACACCCGGTCATAGTTGTGACCCCAGAGGGCACCCCTTGTTTACTAGGGAATGACCTCCTGAGAAGGTTGTCACCCCTAATAGATTGCGTAAACAAGGTCCTCTGGACCCAGACTAGCCGACCAATAAAATTAAAACAGAGTGTTAACCATGTTAGTTTAAACGGCACCTGCCACATGGTTGAACAAAAATCTGACCAAGTAGAATTTCACTTCCAGAACAACCAGATTCCAGACGTGACAGTAATAGCAGTAGGACAACAGACTGGTGATGGGGGGTCCTCTCTATTTCTGAAAATCAACCTTCCTTCCAGTTTAAGGTGGTATTCCACGCTGGAAGGAAACACTCTGAAATTCTATACTAATCCACAATCAGAAACTCCCACTCCTATAGTCCAGAAAGATGTGAAATCAGCTCAGAGCCTGGCTGATATTCAGCAAATTGGAGAGCAGTTGTTCATCCCTGTTCAGTTAAATGATGGGAAGGACTCCGTTCTCGCTCGAGTGTGTGTGAACAACGGTAAGAGCTTCATCAGCGAAGCCATGTTTCGCCAACTCCCAAAAGATCCAGCCATTCCCACCTTCAAACTGATAGGCAAATGGGAAATGGACCTGGAAGCACCTGATTCCAAACATCTCCTGCCAAGCAGATGTATGCTCAAAATCTCCATTGGCAACAAGAGCATAGTCCACAATTGTTGGGTCGTGCGAGACGTCCCTGCCGCCTTTTACTTAGGCAGTGACATTCTCAATCGCTTTGCCATTAGTTTGGACCTAATAAACTTCAAAGCTTGGTCCCGATTAGCGGATAATCCCATGAGCTTTGATGATCCAGAAAAAGCATTTAGGTCAGCTCAATTGCTACCTTATGCAGTTGAAATTCAGATTAAAGAGGAAGTCACCATCCCAGAAAGGACCTGACAATTCTCCCTGGAAGTGAAAGTTAAAAGGGGACAAGAGTTGAAAAACCCTGATGCTTACATACATCTAAATGCTTCTCTCCAACAGCAAGGGTTGGGGGTAAACCCAACTCCATTAGTCAACATAGAACATGACACCATTCCAATAGAGGTGGATAACAGCGACTTAAAGAGTATTACTCTAGCCGCAGGCACCATTATTGGAATGGCGGTTGATGACCGACATTTTTCCATCGACTTAGTAAATGAACTGTTAGGACCAATCCCCAAGGACTGTTTTGACAGTGACAGTGAGGACCATACAACACCAGACAGGATTTTTACCCGGCATGGGGGGAACTTCCTGGTGTACACTTCTTGCCCTTATGGTAAGGAAGATGTGACTTGTGACTTCAGGAGGGATGAGGTGATTTTCCAGGTCCATGAGGGCTGCCTTTCCCACCTGAAGCCTCCAGTCCAAATCAGCACTCTGACCAGGGACTTCTCCACCCGGCTGGAGGAGGCCGCTGAGATAGCCAAACCAGAAGTCTTTCCAGGCTTCAGGCAGATGGTGGAAGAGAGAGTCAACCTAGCTGATCCCTGTGTGACTCTGGAACAAAAGCAAAAGTTGAAACAAGTTTTCTTGGATTTCCAAGATCTCTTTGCGGTAGACTCATATGACTGTGGTCGCACTGACATCCACACAACAACAATCCCCACAGACCCTGGCATGACTCCTGTGTTTGTGAAGCAATATCGCTTGCCTCTCGCATCAATGGAGTCCCTTACTGAAATAATTAAGAACCTTGAGTCCCGGGGAATAATCCGTCCAGTCCACAGCACCTTCAATAATCCGGTGCTGGGAATATTGAAGCCAAACGGCCAGTGGAGACTCTGTGCTGACCTCAGGGAGCTCAACAAACGGGTCCATACTTCTCGATGGCCTCTGCCCTACATTGACCAAGGGCTGGCCCAGATCCAGGGGTCACAGGTATTCACTGCAATAGACCTGACCAATGGGTACTGGACCGTGCCTGTCAGTAGGGAGGACCAATACAAACTGGCTTTTACCTTTGGGGGCCAGCAGTACACATGGACCCGGACTCCCTTCGGATACCTCAACTCCGGTAATGAGTTCAATATTTTCCTACATAAGGCCATGCCCGACCTGGGTGCGAGGGGTAACCTGGCTTATGTAGATGATGTCCTCATCAAAAGTTCATCTGTGGAGGAACACATAGCGGAGATCCGTTATGTTCTGACCCAGTTGAGAGCCGCCGGAGCAAAACTTTCCTTTCAGAAAGCACAGTGGTGTAGAACCCGTGTTAATTTCTTGGGGCATGAGATTACTCCTCAGGGTCTCTGTCCCCAGGAAAAGAAAGTGGAAGCACTTCAGAAACTGAAAGACCCCACAACTCTGCGAGAACTAAGGAGCCTCCTTGGACTGACTAATTACAGCAGAAAGTTCATTGAGGGCTACGCAGAGATCACCAGACCCCTGATTCATCTCCTGAAGGGGGGGGTCAAGTGGGAATGGGGTCCAGAACAAGCCGAGGCAGTAAGACAACTCAAGAGAAGCCTCTCACAAGCGCCTTGCCTAGCTTACCCTGTCAGAAACAAGGAGTTCTTCCTGGAGACAGGGTTCTCTAATACGTGCTTGACGGCAGTATTATACCAAAAGCATGACAAGGTCAATAAAGTAATCTCCTATGCGAGCAAAACTTTATCCTCTGTGGAGGAAAAATTCAACGATTGTGAGAAGGCACTCCTGGCAACGGTGTGGGCATTGAAGAATTACCGCCCGTTTATCCAGGGGGAACACATCATAGTGGAGACTCCACACCAGCCTCTGCAATATCTCCAAAGTGACAGAATCCGGGCCGGAAATGTGAGTAATTCCCGAATTACTTCCTGGATTCTGTCAATGCAAGGCTTTCCTGTGGAGGTCAGATATGGCCAAAACAAGAAGAGTCCACTCGCGCAAGGTCTGGCTGACTTGCATGATTGTGCCAGAGAAAACTGTCTCGAGGACGAAAGTCTAAAAATCAAGGACAACACGGAGGCATACCTTAATTCCCCACAAAGTCTTTGAAGAAGACAAGTGTGAGGGAATGCCCACTGTGTATGTGGATGGATGCTCTTACCATGTTGACACCAACGGGGAGAAAGAACTGGTGGCCGGCGTAGGGAATGCATGGGTGAATGAGTCCCCAGAACCCTCCGCTGGATACAAAATTGGTCCCCGAAGTAGTCAGGTGGCAGAATTGATGGCTGTGCATCAGGCCATCCTCACTGCTGTCCAGCATCAACTCCACGAACTGGTCATAATCACAGATTCGGATTATGTACGGAACGGGTTTGTGGAGCACCTGGTTAATTGGAAAACCAGAGGCATGTTATGTGCTAACAACAAACCCTTGAAACATGGGAAGTTGATCCAAAACATTGATGATCTGGTCACCTCGAATGAGATGACCATCTATTGGAAAAAGATCAAGGGTCATTCCAAAGTAGAGGGACCAGACAAAACTGGAAATGACTTAGCTGATCAGCTGGCCAAAACCGGGGCCATCCAAGGGGATCTAATTGAGATTGAGTCCCTGTTGGGGGAAATCCAGGTCACTGCTATCACTAGGTCCCAGACAAATGCTCACAACGACCTTTCAATTGCACAATGGAGCAAGGAGACCCCTGATGCTGATTTGATTACAGCTCAGAAGGGGGATCCAATAATTGGTAAATTTTACCAGCACCTTGAGGACCCTGAGAACTTTCCCCTGACGGATACCGATTACATTGGGAAAGAGGACCTAAGAGTGTTGATGAAATGTCCAAAAATGTTCCGGATCCAAGACGGTTTGTTGGTAAGGAAATCCAAAGCTGGCCACGATTAGTGGGTGGTTCCTACCTCATTCCGAAGCCTGATGTTAAGTCACGCCCATGATGCGGCCACTGCCGGTCATAGGGGGTTTCACACAACATTGGAAATCTTAAGAGAGGTTGCATACTGGCCACACATGGGGCAGGACCTCGACCAAGACTTGAAGGGGTGTCTTGTGTGTGCACAATTTCAGCCCTCATCCCTCACGCACCGCGCGCCTCTCCAAAAGAGGGGAATGACACTGCCATGGTCAGATTTACAAATCGACTTTGTAGGCCCTGTGATTCGCTCGGCTAGGGGGAATAAGTACATGTTGACTGTGACATGCTTGTTTACCAAGTGGGTGGAATGTCTCCCAGCCCCAAATTGCAAGGCAGAAACTGCAGCTGCCTGGATGATTAACCACATCTTTTCCCGTTTTGGTCTACCTCAAAGGATTGAGTCAGACAGAGGTAGCCACTTCACCAGTGAAGTAATGACAAAGATGTGGGAGATATTGGGGGTCAAGAGAAAGCTGCATATTGCTTATAGACCAGCTTCTTCTGGGGCAGTAGAGAGATATAACCGGACAATTGGGCGCATATTAAAGAAGTTTGTGGCAGATTCTGGGCCAAGTTGGGATATCCGATTACCTCTGGTCCTAATGGCCATCAGATCTACCCCTTCATCTGCAACCAAAATGTCACCATTTGAGTTGATGACTGGGCGCAAGATGGTGCTTCCTCAGCATTTGCTCTACAGGATCCAAGAGCAGACACTGATAAATGCCTCCACTACTCATGAGTATGTGGAGAATTTAAGGAAACACCTCCAACATGCTTTTGCTTATGCTCAGCGGAATCTAGAAAGATCAGCTGATAGCATGAAGACCCATTTTGACCTGAAAACTTCCAGGAAGGAATATCAGGTGGGAGACCGGGTCTATCTATACAACTTCCAAAGGAACCAGGCCAAGCAGCGCAAATTTTTGCCTACATGGAAGGGACCCTTTGAGATCATCGACAAGATCTCTCCTGTGGCCTACAAAATCCACATCCCCAAAGGTCCTTTGGCAGCGGGGGAAGACAAGTGGGTCCACATAAACCAGTTGAAATGTTGCCATCCCAGGCACACTCTGCAACAACTGGAGGAATCCTCTGGAATCCTAGCGGGTACTGTCTCAGACTAATTCAGTTCCAACCATAAAACATACCACATCTATTCTCTAAAATATTGTGATTTGCATGAAACTGTCTTAGTTATACTGTTTTTTTTCTCAAAATAAGAATGTAATGTTTCGTATGATGAAATGCATATGCTGCCCCACTATCTCAACAGTGGTGGAAAGACGTCTATGAGTAGGTATTGCCGCTCTTCCTTTGTCGCCCTAGGAGAGAGAAAACCTGGAGACGGGCCAAGGAGGACGATACGGAGACCGGGAGCAGAGACGCAACGGGCCCGGGGTACCGCCATATCTTCCCATCAGGACCGGCGAGGAGAACCGATCGACCAGTACCGGATGGAGGAAGAGATGCTGAACTGGCCATCCACCGGAAGAAGATGAGAACTACATCCCAGATCTTGCGGTTCCCACCAGTGAAGGATCAGATGGCCACCGCAAGAAGGGGGGCTTGTGGGATGTATTTACCCATGCATCCGAGCCCTACCTCAAAACTGTGCAGTACTGACATGGAAAACCTCATGATGGCCAGAGCTTCCCAGAAAATGCACAGGGAAATGCATGAAGAATAGGCTGCCACCCATTTTTGCCGATGTTATGGGCACAGAAGGACACTGCCTAAAACCACCATTGGACTACCCACACAGTAGTCTGAAACCATTGGGAATGGCAATGCTGATTGCCAAAAGCAAACCTAGAATTGTGGGGAATTCATTTCTTAAATCCCAAAAATGGGTGCAGTACCAGTACTCACCACTATCCAAAAGCCGGCGTTTTAAAACCACCCTGTGTTTCTCTGAAGGCAGGCTCAAAATGTCTATTTTAAACATTGCAACACATCTAAAAACTCACTGGACACCAGCAGACATTTGGTAGAATGGAGTGTTGTGTGCCTACAAAATCTGGGAAATGAAGAGCCCAAAACAATGCTTATAACAAAACTGCTATGGAGTCAGCAGTTTAAGTTGCACTGGATTTAAAGACACTAAAATCGAAAATGTTTAGATTAAATGAGTGACCTATGTTTGGTGTCACATGCCTTTGTAACTGTTGAAATGTCATAGTTTTGCACTTAGAATCAACATTCTAGCTGCATGTGTAAAATTGCAAGTTAATTTAAAAAGCAACAAAAAAACATGACAGTTAGCTGAAAGTCTGGCTTAAGGAACTTGATTTTGCTTGACAGCTACCCCCATCAGGAGTGAAACTTGAGTCACAGCTGTGTTCCCAGGCCTATCTGCCTTTTGCTGGCCACACTAAGGATATACCATCTATCTGATAATTGAATTAAGGGGGGCCCCACAGGATACAGGAGCTCTGAACAAAGCCTGTCATGGCTCAGGCAAAGGTTTTATTACAGCGGTCGTAAAATGTAGCTTCCTCTTGGCAGAAGCTGGGAGGGGCACTGCCTGTGAGAGCAAGCTGGCTTGGCAGAACTGGATAAACCAGTATTTCCACCATGTGACCTGGGAAACCACACCCCTTTGTAGCCAGAATATTGTTTAGAAAAAGATGAATAACTCATAGAGCGGACATGTGAAAATTGTATAAATGACACCATAATTCTTGTGATTTTTCTGCCCACATTTTAAGAGGTTTTTAGAACCGGTGGCATGTTCAGGGGGGTTTTAGCGGAAAAGAGGATATTACTCAAAATGTGTGCATGTGAAAAATCTGACACTTCATCAATTAATGTCCATATTCCTTGCGCACATGTGTGTAAATTTGGGGTAATGTCCGGAATTGCAAACCAGTTAAAAAGTGCAAAATATTGCCATTTCTGAATGCAAGCTCCCAGGAAGAGCAGAGTTTGAACAGGAGATACCTCCTGTGATATGTGAGGGGTGCATATGATTTTAAAACAATATGTACCTCTGCAAATATGTATTTGTTTCAAATCTAGATTTGTGTGTAAGTTGACAGGAGGAGTGGACTCTCTGCAAGCCATAACATGACATCACTCTGACACAACTTAGCTCCCCCAATCAAGTGAGAAATGGAAGTTTGACCAATTAGAAGCTGAGAGAGGGGTAGGGTCTAGTGATGCTCACACACACCCATTTTAAAAACACATAAAAGCAGAGAGACAGGACAGATAGGGACTTTCAAATCCATTTGCAGCTGGAAGCTCTGCCGGGAAAATCCATACTTTACCTCCATCAATCTCCAGAGAAAGCTGTGCAGAAAGATCCAGACTTTAAATCCCTCAATCTTCAGAATCCAGAGAGAGAGCAGACCCAGATCACTGTGAAGTGCAGAGACCAGAGTCCCGTCTAAAACCTGACCAGATCCGTGGCGAGGCCCATTTCACTCAAGAATATAGTGTGAGTACCTAGAAAACTGCGCAGGACCAATCTCCTAGTTAAAATAATATAATTCAATCTAGTTTAATCTAAGTAGAACTGTCTCCTAACTGTCACCTGTCATTTGCAAAGCTGTCACCTGTCATTTTCTAGTTGCAAGCTGCACTTGTCTTTTTGAACTTTAAAATTTCAAATCTGAAAAACGACCTTTATTTAATCGCTCATATCTCCGTGACCGTTTGTGCTAGAGACTTGCAGTAACTTTCATCTGGAAGCTGAGATCCTAGGCTTTGCTAGGACCCCAAAACGATAGTGATAGTCCTTGTAGTTCCGCTGTAATCGCGCCAGACGCATCCGCGAATTTTGCCGCGATTTGAAAATTTCTCCACTTGCAAAAAGATAGCTGCTTGCCTTCCATTTGCCAGAAATTGTTTAACCTGCTAATCATCCCTGAATCATTGCAAGAGTGAGCCTGAGCTAATATTAACTAGATACCACTCACCCTGAACCTCTAGAGGGAATCAAAAGCATTTTAGCATACTTTTCACTGAATTGCCAGCACATATCAAAGCATTTTGCCTGTGTTTTCAAAACTCCTATCTGTTTTCTTTAAGCGTGCTTGGGGGGGATTGAACTGAATTACATTGATTGCATTTCTGAGAACTGTGTGCTTTCCTCCCATTTCCTTGCATCCCATAAAGGGGGGGGGAGTGAATCGCCAGAGAAAAGTGATTACATTGTTTGGTTGAAATCATATTGAGTATTTTCTATACAGCATTTCATTCATTCAACCTTGCATTTCCTTGAACCCTATAAAACATTCTCTTCCACATTATTCTTCTGTCCCTATTTACCAGTGTGCTATCTTATCCATTTCATGTCAACTCCTTAGTGATTATAAAGAAGTGTGCTAGTGCCAGATTCTCCGTTGTTAATCTTTATCATATCAGATTAAGTGTGATATTCAATTATTAATTTATTATAAAGCGTGATATATATATATATTGTTTAAATTATCAATTAAACCTTTTAACTTGCAAAACAGAACTACTTCTTGGCTCAGTGGGGTCAGGAGGATTCCAAGAGAGGGGTGTTATATAGGGGTAGTCATCCAGAACACATGAACTGGACATAAAGGTATATCAATAAGGGTTTTCATTCAGTATTCTAGACTAGGCGTTGACTTAGCTGTAGTGTTGAATTGAATCCTCTTACAGGGTAGAATGTTAGAAAGTCTTCTCAATGTGATTGACAACATCCACGATACAAGAATCTAATGCTCGACTAAAGACCTCCAGTGGCCCGCCCCTGATGAATGTCCGACATATTTGGTGTTAGGGACAGAAACATGTTGGGCATATGATTGATGAGACACAAACTGGATGATCAATTTAAATTCAGTTGTCCTATTGTGGTTGATGTAATGATTTTAGGATTCCAGTGTTATTAATATGTATATGTGTTGTATGTTTGGTGATTTTTGTATGTAATAAATTGTTTCTGGATGGTCTTAGATGATTGTTTTTTATATAAATGTTTTAGATGTATACTATGCTGAAATTTAATATGAAATTGTAATAAATTCGGCAGTGCGATTTTATGTCTATGCTATTGGGTCAATTTTTTCAGGACTGACCATTGGGAATGAGTATGAGGTAGTCACCGGGATTGTTGAAATTTGATGTCCCTGTCTCTTCTTTTTGTATAGCCATTATATATGTATCCAGTGTAGTTAATGAGAAAAGGATGTGTGTTTAAGTTGATACATTTATAAATGTGTATACACGCAGCAAGATAAATGTCAAAATCACCAATGAAATATAAATACAATCTAGGTTTGGTGTGCCACGAAGCACCTTGAAGCCAGGCAATGAGGAGCTTTATAATACGCATGTGAGGAAATTAATTTGTCAGGAAGAGCCCACAGTCCTTCCATTTTGAGGATAAACACCCACGTTTTATAATGCAGTAAAGTTGCCACAATTCTTCCGTGGCATAGCCTGTGTATTGCTAAGCTCCTTAACATGTCCAATAGCATTAATTCTTCCAACTTACCTTGGGTGCAGAGAGTAGTTAAAAGCACACCCTTTTCCGATGTCCTTGCATACACAGGGTGTGGGCATTTGAGTGAAGAAATGGTGTTTTGGGTGTTAATGTTAGTTTTGTGTAATTTCACTGTACATTAGGTGTTGTAATGTGTTGGGTTTTCCAGTTCTATGTTGACCTTTTGTTCGACATATACTTCTTCGGTATGTTTTATACTGTACAGTGCACAGGCAGTCATGTACACAATTGCAAAGTAGCAGAATGCAGTATTTGTCCACTCAAGGAAATGCTAGCCTTTTCCTGATTAATGGACGTAAATGCCTGCACCATAATTGCCCTTGTTTACTGCAATCGTTACACATGTATTTCCCGGTATTGCATTTCTGAGTATTTTGGTTCTTTTATCGATTGGAAAACAGTGGCGCACATGGCAGCACAAGGTCAGCCCAATGAGTTTGCTTTCGGGGGCTCTCAACGGGTGCCTGGCTGAAATGTTTGCAAATACATGGGCAGCCAGAGGCCAGCATCATTCTCGCCCTCCTAAAATGACCTCCCGGCACAGCACTGACCAGGCTTGAGAAATGTTTCAGTTTCACACCAGCGCCTAGACCTCCCCTCTCCATCATTTGCATGTGGAGCATTAGCCATCCTGTTGTATTTGCATACTCACCCAGACCAATACATGGCTTCATTATTGTGGTGCGTTAAAAATAACTCCTTCCAGTGCGAGGAAGCAGCTTGAATGCACGCCCTGAACCGCACAGGGGGCTTTGTTTCACACACCCCTCTGCTAGTTGGAGGGCATAGGGGATTGCTGTTCGCACATGCTCCCCCTTCCCTCCCCTCATCTCCAGCACCAGTGTGGGCGTGGATGTTGCTTACACAGCAGACTACCAGGGGGGGCAGGTGATCCTGCTCATTTAGATGTACCACGAGTCACGTGACCAGAAAATGGTGGATGGTGCGTTATCCTGGCAACAGCGACAGAACAAGGGATGCTGAAAGTGCCATAAAGCAGCTTCGCCCCTTCCCTCATTGGGGGGTTCACGTCCGTCGGGAACCTACGCAGGACTTTGCATCAGGTAAGCCCGGGTGTGCGATGCATCACGCGTAGGACGCGCTGCTCCTGTAGTTACTTGAGGATGAGGAGGGGGAGGGAGAGATGAGAGCGCGGCGCCTGCCAGGGACATGCAAAGCAGTGGCCAGCGGTCTCCTGGCTGGAGGCAGGCGGCTGCGTGCTAGTCCGCTCCTCTTGGAAGCTAGCACACGCCCGCTGCACGGACCCGCTTTCTTTCCCGGAGCCCACGCAACATTTGAAAACGCATCTCGAAGGGCACCCTTTCTTCTGCCCACGGAAGCTCCCGCGGTGGGAGGCTACTTAGAGCAGAGCTGCGGCTGGCGGGGCGTGTGGGAGCAGCTTGTCTTTTGCTCTGGGGCGCAGAAGTCCTTTGACATGGACCAGAAAATGTCAAGCGCTGCTGTGGTGTGTTCTAACAGGGGCGCGGGAGCATCCTCCTCCTCCGAACCGTTGGGGGCCGTCAATGGACTTTTAAAAGTTTGCCCCTCGGCCGCCTCATATGAACAGGATTCTGCTGAAGGATACCGGCATCATAGCCTCACTTCCGTTCCCACATTTGCATTTCATGTATCTTCTGCCTAGAGGGGAAAGGGCCCTGCGGCGTAGCAATATTTCTTCTTTGCTGACAGATGTGTGTGTTGTTTCTGGGCGTGCATGCTGACATATGGTGTATTTTGCACCTCCCATTGTATTATGGTTTCACGTGTAAATAAATGCACAATCAAGTAAACGTCCCTGCGTCCTGCTCAACAAAGAATTGCATTTGACATTTGCAAGAAGTACATTTCAGAAGTCCGTCATACAAGCAAAAGCCCATAAAATAGAGTATTGTAAAAGTCGAGCTACATAGCCATGTTGGTCTATTTCGAGCTGTTTGTGTTGGGAATGGCGTGGCTTTCAGATGTATTGCGCTGTCCCCCTTAAGCGGCGGGATTGTGTGCTGAAGCAGGAGAACCTGTCCATGTGGAAGAACTGGGAGCTACTGTGAGCTGCTCTGAGGGGCATTGCAATATTCAGCCAGTTCCCCTACTCTACCTGGTGGCAACAGATCGAAATGGCAGCAGCGCCCTCTTGGAAATAGAGGCAAGGGAGCCGGTGATGTTTCTCAGTCGGCCGACATGAGGCGAGTTGGCTCCAGGGTCATTTGGTCACAAGCGCACGAACCACGGATGCTTGTGATCACCAATTGCCGCGCGTGCACGCAAAGGCAGAGTCATGACGCATGGACCTGACTGAGCATGGCATGGGGCATTGGTCTTCAAACTTTTTTATGTCATGGCCCACCTGAGCAAAAAATGAATTGTTCGGACCCCCCCTGCAGCGCCCCTCTGTGTTGGTGTCCGTTTTTTTTAATAGAGATGGCAGCGGAATGCGTGGTGTCCATACAAGAGCACACTGGAATTTTTTCTATATGTGACTCTGGCAGCATGCCATACTGTGCCCACACTCAAAGACATAAAGCAATTAAAGAAGTTGCCTCACATTGTAAATCCACTAGGCCAAACACCCTTTCTACACTGCCCCACCATGCTGCAGGACAGCACTAATACGAGATGCTAATGCCAGCTCTGTTAGATAAAGCATGGGCCTGCCCTTTTTTGCCAAAATAACCCCTGAGGCCTGTGGAATATAGAGGAGGTAGTGGCTGAGGATCTGTGGACCCTCTACCATGCATTAGAAGACGGTTTTCTTTAAAACGCTTCATCAGCTTATCACTGGTCAGGCTAAAGTTTGAAAGTGGTACAATCCTTTCTGTGTAGCCTTTCTGTGCATGATTATTTGGTCTCTCTTGTGCAGTATCCTGCCCTGTCTGTAGATATAATTCCCTAAAGATGTTTTGGTATTGGGGTTGGGCATGCCCACACTGAGACCCAGCTCGTCCTCCTCTAAAATTCTTCAGAAACAAGACGCAAAAGAGCCCTTGTACCCCATTTGAGTGGCTGATGTTGCAGCCCTTTTATAATTGCTTCGTAAGCTGTCTAAATGAGCATGTATGGTTCATGGTTTCCTAACATTTTGATGTTAGGGTGAGTATTGTGAACCATGATGTGAGCACCAAGCCATGCATCAGTTATGAATTTTGAGATTCACACATACAATCCTTTGATCACAGACTTGTTTATCAAATGTAGTTATCTCTGATCACTGGTATAGTCCTGAAATGCTCTATTATTTAATGCAAAGCATACATGAATCCTTATTGGTGCTATTTGTCCCCTTCCCACTCCCAGGGAGGTGTTTTGAAAGAGTACAATAAGAGTGTACCAGAATGTCCATCTTGGAGTGATAACCTTCTATCAGAAAATAATTCATATGGTTAGTCTAGTATTGCTCCTTGGGATATACAAGTGAGGTGGTGTGAACAGAACACCTGCAACGCAGGGCCAGGCCAGTCGGTCCTCAGACCCCGGTAGGCTATTCACACTGCCGTGTGCCAGTGTGGACAGTTTGAAACTGCATTCAGACAAGGCCTTCCCTAAGAGCAGGTGACAGAAAAACCATTTACTTGGGCAGCAACAGCTGTGTTTTCACATTAGAATTCTTCTGTAAAGTACTTGAATTACAATGTAATGAAACCAACTTAATTTATATAGCAATTATTTATTCATATTGAGGCAGGGTTTTGTTACACGACAGAGGTGTAGTTTGGGAGTGATGTGTGTCATTCGGGTCTATTCTACATGAATAGCCTCCTAATGGAGCCTTAGGCCCCAAAAAGGCCCGGCATCTGTACTTAGTGCGACAGGGGCCGGGCCTTTGTGGGGCCTCAGGTTTCATTAGGTTCCTATTCATGAAGACAAATGAAAAAGCACACACCTTCTTTTGTCTTCATATATAGGTTCTTAATGGTGCCTGAGGCCCCACAAAGGCTCGGCCCCCGTCGCACTAAGCATGTGTGGCAGGGGCCGTGGATCGGGCTGCTGCTTGTTGATGAAGCAACAGCCCGATCCATTTGTAATGCATCCTGTTGTTTTTTTTTCCTTTCAGGCTGAGGGTGCTCGCCCCCCTGGGCATGAGGCTGCGACTCACCAGTGGGGCCCACCCCACAATTTGAATGCCGCTGGCGAAGGGTGACCAGATGTCCCGGTTTTGCCGGGACTGTCCCAGTATTTGGTGCTCTGTCCCCATTTCTCAATAACCTGTGGAGCCAAAAGGTTAGTGACTGTCCCCCATGCATTCCTTAGAAACCACCAAACAACATTGTGTACGTGTTGGCAATAAAAGGCAGTGGTTTTTATTGCACATTACATGATAATAATACACAGTCATCATAATCCTCATAATAATACATCATGTACACTTTTGGGCGCGGGGTCCAGGGTTGTGCACCCTGGCCCGTGCCACCTTCCTCTTCCAACGAGGGTGTGGGCCCCGTTCGTTGCTCCGTGCAGAGTCCCAAACAGGATTGTACTTTTCTGCTGCTTGTGCAGCTCCTTATATTGTGGATCACTAGCCGTAGGCTATGTCTGCTTGTGTTGGGGCTCCGTGACAAGCCCCCGGCTGGCTGACGCCGACAGCATTTCGCACTTTGGGGTGCTCTTTTGTTCCCTACCTGGGGGTTTCCTGCCTCCTGCTTTTGGTGCTTGTCACCTTCTCTTGTTCTGTGTTGGCCCATTGCTTCCCACATCCTCCCCGGGACTGTGTGTCTGTTGGAAGGGCTGGGGAGAGGTGTTGCACTTCCCTTGATTCACAGGTTGCTGCCTGACAACCTGTGATCTGCCCCTCTCCCATATGTCCTATTTTGCCCCACACGTTACTGGCCCCCACTTTCTTAGCTGGGGTGCCCCCTTCGCAGCGCTGTCTATAACTGTGGCGCCAAAAGGTTAGTGACTGTCCCCCATGCTTTCCTCAGAAACCACCAAACAACATTGTGTAAGTGTTGGCAATAAAAGGCAGTGGTTTTTATTGCACAGTACGTGATAATAATACACAGTCATCATAATCATTATAATAACACATAATGTACACTTTTGGGCACAAGGTCCAGGGTTGTGCCCCCTGGCCCGTGCCGCCACACCTGGGAGGGTTTTCGGCCTACCAGATCCCCACCAAAAGTTGCTACCTACATCCTCTTTCTGCCAAGTTGTCTATTATTTCTCTGTAAAAATGTTCCATCCCTTTTTCGGACAGATGGGTTCCATCTTTGTGGAAACGTTCCGGGTTTTGCTAAAGATATTGCACTGTGCCTAATAAAACATATCCCTCTGGTGGCGCAGAATTTCTCTATCCCTCTGTTCAACTTCTTCCTCGCTATACCAATAGCCTTATACGAGTTTGCCCTCAACCATGTTTTCCTGGGCAATATTGCAGTGTAAATAAGTTCTGTCTCCTTCCAGGTGTGGGTTATGCCTGCTGATGTGGCGCATACATCATCCAATAGTTGGTTTCTCCCCAAGGCCACTAAATAATTGCCCCCAAGATGTATAATTAGAAATTCCGGTGGGTCCCTTAAAGCCACCAGATTGGCTAGCCTTTTGTGAGTATCCAGCCATTTTAGACGTCTGTACCCCCACCATGACGTGATGGTGTTTTGACCCTATTGCGTTTACGTGTTGCGCCCCTTAGTGTCCCACCCAGCCTTACCTATGAACTTCATGAGTACTGCTTTAAATTGGAACAGGCTTAGGGCGGATGTGTCCCTATGAATCAGGAAACAATCCCCCATTAATGGGCGTTGGTCGTTATATTGGTTGATGATGCACACCGGGCAGTTGGTAACGTCTTCTATGCATTCAATATTTATCTCCCTTCTGCACCCTGTCTTGGATGCCTGAAACTCTATTGTGATGCTGTCTGCCCTTACCCTTAGATCCGGTATCCCTAGATCATCACTGGTGTTTGTGCTTGACGCTATGAGCTCGCTCATCCTGAAAGCCCCGAAGTATGCTTAAGAAAAAGTAGCTTTAAACAATAGTGCCTCGTATGTGTGGGAGCATATTGTATCAAGTAGCCGTGTTATGGTTGTTAGCTTTTGGAAATCCAGCGGGCACCTCTTATCTTTCTGTGGCCCTTCAATTTTCCCCCAGCCCTTTAATTCGTAGGATATTAATGCACTGCGGGTTGGGTCTGATCCACCCTGGATCTTTGCAAAATATGCTACTGCTGTTAGGTGTCTTTTTGCCCATTCCTTTTTTACCCCTTTCCTGTAAGCCCCCTCTAGGAATTTGTTGATATCTGTTGTCGTTATTAACTCAACATGCGTTATACCTGTAAAATTTAGTACTGTTTCCAGACACTTACTACATTGGGCGGTGGTGTTGGTTGCCAAAGCTGCCTTGGCCAGGTCTAGAAGCAGCCCTGTTGCAGGGTCTGTGGTTTTCGTTGGCAGAGAAATCCTGCTGACACCCGTGTCTGAGGTGTGTTTTGTTGGTGGCTGCACATCATGGCCCCGGCTGTTCGGCCTTGGCGTTGATGCAGCCTGTCTGCCAGGATATCCCAGCAGTCCTTCGGTACTTCTGTCATATCTCTCTGGCCATTTGCGGCCATTTGACAAAATTTGCGCCACTGAAATCGAGATCATGCATCTGCAGTGTTTATTATCTGTCCCGGCAATTTGTTTCGCTCTTAACACCATGTTTCTGTTCAGAGGTCTGTTTCTTGGTCATTGCTCTTAAAATGTTCAACACCAGTTGGCTATTTATTGTCCTTCTGTTAATAAACCCTACCACTGCCATGTTATCTGACCAGGCGATTAACTCTGTGTTTGCTAGCTAGTCACCCCAGATGTGTAGTGCCAACCAGATTGGTATGATCTCACGGATAGTAATATTCTTGGTCCACCCTGCTGCATGCCAAGTGTCTGGCCATTCACCAACGAAACATGCTGTGCCAATAATTGCCCCAAAGCCTTTGCTCCCTGCCGCATCAATGAAAAGTACCCTTTTATTGACGGTGTTCAATGGCATGCGCCATATTTTTTTTCCGTAGAAATTTGTAGGGAATTCTTCCCATACCAGTAAATCTTTTCTAATCTCTTCACCCAGTCTTAAATGCAAATGTGATTTTTGAAACCCTTTTGTCCTCAGTTCAAGACTTCTTGCAAATGTTTTGCCCTGCAGTATTACCTTGACTGCAAACATGTAGGATCCCTGCTAGAGACTGTATTTCCTTGACAAATCCTTTGTTCCTTGCCCTCAAGTTTATGATTTTGTCAAATTCTTCTACCTTTTTGTCAGGAATCCAGCATTCCTCTGCGTTTGAATCTATCTCTATGGCTAGCAACGTTATGTTAGTTGCTGGGTTGGTCGTGTTTTCCTTTGCCAGTGGTATACCCCACTGTGCTGCCATCTCTATCATTGTTTTCAATGCCTTTTCGCATTCCTCTGTTGCTGGGTGACCTAATATCATGAAATCGTCCAGGTAGTGTACTACCTGTGCCTCAGGTATTTGTTTTAAGGATGCCCATTAAAAAAGGAGCTCAAATGGTAAACGAGGCTGCAAGATATTGAACACCCCATTGGCAGGCATCTGTCCACATAAACATTTCCCTCAAATGTGAAACCTAGCCAAGGTTGGGATTTGTGGTTTACTGGTAGGAGTCTAAAAGTTGACTCAATATCCAGTTTTGCCATTAGAGCCCCCTCCCCACATTTCCTGACAATTCTAAGTGCCTCCTGGAAATGGGTGTAGGTCACTGCAGTTTCAATTTCTGGGATCCCGTTATTCAATGACTGCCCCTGTGGGTAAGATAAATGATGTATCATCCTCATTTACCCTGGTTCTTTCTTCGATACCAGGCCTAGAGGGGAACAGATGTATTCTTGAAAAGGCATTTTTCCCGGGGTCCCCCAATTCTGTCTAGTTTTAGTTCTTTGCAGATTTTCTGCCTAATTATCTCTGCGTTTTCCTTTGCTGATTTCATATTTTATGGTATCTTTTATGAGCCCTTCCCTTCGAATGGGATGCTAAAACCTTCCTGAAACCCTTTCTCTAAGCTCTGCCTGATGTTTCTGTCTGGGTGAGTTGCCAGTATTGCTGCAAATTCTCTGAGTTTAATTGGGGTTTCCCTGGTGTTAATATACCTTTGTCTTTAAGACATTCATTGTTCCTCTTTCTTGGGCCCCTTGTTAGGTAGTCGGGTGCACCCACTAGTGACGTGGTCTCCCCTGCATTTTGTACATGCGTACTTGTACCTGCACTCCTTGCCCCATGCACAGTACCCCTTTTCAAATTTCCAGCAGGTAACATTATACCTGTTGTTGTTCTGTGGCTTGCTGTTGTTTTGACTGTGGGTATTGGACCTTGCCCCCCATGGCTGTTTCTTCCAAAAGGGCTGTTCGTCCTTGTTATGGTTCACCTGCTCGCTGCTTTTATTGCTGCTTATCTGTGCTGTTTTACCCTGTGCTGGACTCCCCCTTAACTTCTCTCATTTTATCTATATATGCAATGAATTTTCCCTTCCTTTGTCTTTTTTTCTAAGATAACTGTAGCCAATATGGCAAATGCTTTTAGCCAGTTGTCCCAGTAGTGCTCCACCTGCACTTTTCTTGCTAGGATTTTCTCAGTCGTTTTGGGATCCCTAAAGGCATTATATCCTTTTTACTGTGCTTAATGCGATGAAAATATTTCCATATATCCCTTTTTCCAAATAGCGTCTTTGACCACTTGTTCAGTGTTCCATGCTAATGGACCTCTTGAACCGATTCAAAATATCACTTTGTAGTGTCTTTAGTTTCTCCACTAGGTGTGTGTTTGTGTCTTTCGCTCTGGTCTTGTGGGGTTGCTGCGGCACTCCCAGCACTATTGTTACTAGGTGCTGGAGCACCTCCTTCTATCCCTGGAACCACAGTTCCAGTCCCTGTGGAAATGGGCCCTGTTTTCTCATTCTAGGTCTGGGTGGGGTGGGGGCCTACCCATGCCCTTATTGGGCCCTCCCCACTGGTCCTTTGCTCCACTTGCACATCTGCTCCTGTGTTTAGGAGCTGTTTCTCCCCCAACTCTGTCATCATTTTTTCCAATTGATCAAATGTGGTATTTACTACTGATTCTTGTTGCACCAAATACTTATTCGCAAAATCCTAGTCATAAGCGCTTTCTTTTTACCTGGCTTGTTACTCTTTTCCCCAGACACTGATGCTGTCTGCTTCTTTGCTGTGTCCTGGGCTTTGCTCCATTTGTTTTTTTCCCTCTGTGGCACTTCTGCTTCCTCATGTACTATGAAGGCATCATCGTCTTCTTCATTAGAACTGCTGTCCAGGCACTTCTTTACCCATGCCCAGCCGTGTATGCGCTCTGCCTCAACAGCCCATTGCATCAGTTTTGACTTCTTTTGGACTGCCATTTCCGTTTCATTTTGTACTAGGCTCTTATTGCTTCAGAATTATGTTGCTCTGCGTGGTCTTGCTTCCAATATCAGCGTGTTGCACTTTATTTATGCGAGAATGTACTAGGCTTGTCTTATATAAATCTGTTGCTCTGTGTGGCCTTGCTTCCAAAACCTGCGTGTTGCACATTGTTTATGCGAGAATATCTTTATTATTAGGTCTTCCCAACTTAAATGAGCTTCGTACTATAAGCGTTTTCTTCTTCCACGGAATTTGCAACAAAAACAGGCCCCCGCGCTCTGTTTGCGCGGTGTCAAAATTATTCTGCTTCCACTCTTTGTTTACGACGTAAAAAGCAAATTACAAACCCTCTTTTCGGAAAGTCTGTCTGTTTCACCTTGCGGGTGCTCAGCAATCCTCGCCGGGTCCTTCTTTCTTCGCCACACCTTCCTTCTAGGTGGCGTCAGTTACTTGTAAGTCCTGCGCGCTTCCGTTGCTGTAGGATGAACCTGGCTGTCTTCAGCTGCGCTGGATTGTTCGGCGAGCCTTTCAACGTGTTGTCGCTCGTCTTGAAGGCTGCTGCATACGGCTCTCGCCTTCCCTTCACTTCAATTCTCTGGTGAGTCGTTTTTTCATCACATAGCTACGCTGTCTCTTTCTGCTGCTCGCCTCCTCTCAAATTGCCCGTAGGTTGCACCGGAGTAAGGTGAAGCTCACAGTGTTCTAACCAGGCAGTCTGCTTAGCTGAAAACGATTCTTCCAGCAGTTGAAATTGCACCAGAGCAAAGAAAAAGCTCCCTGTGGTGAAACAGGCCAATGTTTCAAAAGAAACAAGTATTCTGCGTACGCAGACTACTTGTTTGGTGCTCCGTACGGAGTCCCAAACAGGATTGTACTTTTCTCGGCGCTTGTTCTTCTTCTTGCTGATAGATTTTTATCCATCAGCGGTGATTTTTTGGATACCGAGGCTTGAGCCTCATTACTCCATCTGCTCGGGTTGAGTGTGTAGTCGTGGGTTTGTATTCTTCTTGGTCTGTGTGGTCTTGTCACAGTAGGGCTGGTTTCACAGGGTCTTCTCAGTGATGGGCAGCGGGTAGCGGGCGAAGGGGTTTGCAGTGGTGGCAGTGAGTCTTCTGATCAGAGGGTTCGGGTTCTGATCCAGTTCTTGGCAGAAGTTCTTACTCAGCTTTGCTAGATGTTCATCCAACATCTCGATGTCCAGGTCTCTGTGAAGGTCTGCTATCCTTGTGAAGATTGGTGCTCCGGATGATATCCGCAGGGCCTTGTTCTGGACTATCTGAAGACTCTTCCGGTGTCGCTCATGGCAGGTCATCCATGCTGGGGAGGCATAAGTCAGGGTTGGTCTGATGATCGCCTTGTAGACGTTGATCTTTGTCCGGAGTGGCATGGACTTGCTCTTCAGGAGTGGGTACAGTGCTGCCATCTTTCCTGTGCCTTCTGCTGAGTATTCTCAATGTGGCTTTCCCAGTTGAGTTTGCTGTCCAGGGTCACACCGAGGTAGCGGCTGCTGCTCTCCCATTTGATGGTCTCCCCGTTGAGGCTGATGTGTGGGTGCTCCTTGATCTTCTTTCTGGTGAACAGAGTTGCAGTTGTCTTGCTGGTGTTGAGTTCTATCCGCCAGTTGCTGTACCACTTTGCAATGGTATCCAATGAAGCTTGTAGGTTCTTCGCCACTTCCTTTTCGCTGAAAGACTGGGAGATTACTGCAACATCGTCTGCATACAGCGCCAGGTTCGTCTTGTGGAGATCTGTCGGGATGTCGTTGGTGAAGAGGTTGAACAGGAAGGGTCCGAGGTTCGATCCCTGTGGCACGCCTGCTCGGATGGGATGTGAAGAGGACATCTCAGACTGCATGGCGACATGGAAGGTGCGGCCTCCCAGGTAGCTTGCAATTGTCTTCACCAGGTAGTTAGGAAATCCCAGGCCAATCATCTTGTGCAGCAGTCCTTTGTGCCAGACTCGGTCGAATGCTTTGGCGACATCCAGGAAGACGATTCCTGTGGACTTCTTGATGTTGAATCCGTGGCTGATGGTGTCCACCACTCTCAGTAGCTGATGAGTCGTTGCATGCTCCTATCGAAATCCAAACTGTTCCTTTGCTAGTAGATTTCTTTCGGAGGTGAAGTCGCTGAGTCGAGCGAGGAGGACCTTCTCCAGGAGCTTCGATAATCCAGAAAGCAGGCTGATGGGGCGGTAGTTTGCTGGATCCCTCAGTGGTTTGCCGGCCTTTGGAAAACGATGACCCTTGCTTTTCTGCTGCTTGTGTAGCTCCTTATATTGTGGATGACTAGCCTTAGGCTATGTCTTCTTGTGTGGGGGCTCTGTGACAAGCCCCGGCGAGCTGGCACCAACAGCTCTTCGCACCTTGGGGTGCTCTTTTGTTCCCTACCTGCGGGAGTCCTGCCTCCTACTTTTGGTTCTTGTCACCTTCTCTTTTTCTGTGTTGGCCCATTGTTTCCTACATCCTCCCTGGCACTGTGTGTCGGGCTGGGGGGAGGTGTTGCACTTCCCCTGAGTCACAGGTTGCTGCCTGACAACCTGTGATCTGCCCCCTCCCATTTGTCCTATTTGCCCCACAGGTTACTGGCCCCCGCTTTCATAGCTGCTCGATGCCCCCTCCGCAGCGCTGTCTAGATTATGTTCCAATTGGAAACTGCAGTTGTCCCGTATTTTTGTAGTCAAACTTTATAGCTGGCAGGCAGGAATGCACAATCTCGCACAGAAGAAATGCTGCATTTTATACCTTAAGATAGTGTTAGTTTGTGATGGATTCATTATAATATGTGTTTCTTTGAACAGTAACACTAAAGCCCCCTTTTCCTCCAAACGCTACTGACAGCCACTTTCAAGATTTAGTCCTACTTTTATGTTAGTTGACCTGTCCCGGTTTTTTACTTTTAAAATCTGGTCACCCTAGCATGGCGTCGCCATACAGCAGTGCATAAATGGGGGCAGGCGAATATGTGTTATCGGGTAGCATAGCATGTCATATGTTCAAATGAAAGGGAAGCACATGCATGCAGCATTCCGTTTTTTAACCAACTCATGAAATAAGATATACGTATGTTTTGTTGTGGTAAGTGTTGCAGAATAAAAGTGAACGAAGTTAGGCCCTGCGCTCCCAATATTTATGCGTCACCTATAATGTGGACCCGGATATGAAAACCTGCAATAGCTGGCAAATAAATATTTATAGCTTTCTCATGTCAGCAGTTCCAACAAAGGCACTGAGAAAAAAGTCACGTCACAAGTTGGCAGCTTTCCCGTTGCGGTCCCTTTGGAAGAGGAGGCTTAGAGCATAGTGATGAGCCAGCAACATGCAAACCTGGTTTGCTAGAGAGTCCTTTTTTTTTTTTTTTAAGCAAAACATTTTCAGTGGCCTCATTGACACCTTTAGGAAATACACAGGTATTGGTTTGAAAAGCAAAATGCTGTGCACACTCCTTCCTCCTTACGTAAAAGTTAGTGCTATGAGTCACTGTGACTTGATTGGACATTCTTCTATTTTGGACTCTTATACTAGGTCTGTATGCTATCACCTTTCACCCCCTTGACATCAGGGCCCTTGGCTGTGCTACCTCATTAAGCAAAGGGCATATTCCCTTTGGGCTGTACTCATGTCTTACTGATGGAGCGGGCTCTTTGGTTTATAACGAAGTTGCTACAAGCAGGCTCGGACCGACAGCGATCCCCAACGTGTAGCTCACAGAGCAACTTCTTGCTCATGGCATTCTAAACTGTTGCTCACCTCACACCCTGGCCATGGATTGGGATCTACATGATCCGACTGTGGCTGATTTTCCTGCGGCCGGAAAGTTTGCATGAGAAATCTGCAAACCACAAAAGGTTTGCACATTTCCCATGCGAACACACGTTAAAAACCTCTACATACCCACACCACACCCATGACACCCCCAACACACCCCCATCCACACCCCAAATATAAACAAACCCTACTTACCTTTTTCTTCACGCTGAGTCCCTGCGGCTCCAGTTCCCTTTCACTTCCGTGATCAGGAACCGGCACTGCAGGGTCCTTTCCTTTTTTTTTTCTTTTTTTTTTCTCGGGAGCCGCAGGAGTTTCCCCCGCAATCCCTGCTCACTATACTTTAAAGTATATTGAGCGGGGGCTGCGGGGGACACCCCTGCAGTCTTTTTTTTAATATACTTACCTACAATGCTACCACCAAAGGTTCTAACTTTTGGTGTTCGAACCTCTGGTGGTAGTATTTTTGGGGTTTTTTGTACATGCAAATCTTTAGATTCGGTAAAAACATACAAACCCATAGGGTGGAGGACAAGGGAAGCAGGCTGAGGGGTGATATGATATGGCATTCATAACACACCTGTACACAAATATTTATAGGCGCGACAAGACAAGGAGGGGGAAACAGAGGGAGGACGAACCATCAATATTACTATGCCATGTGTTATTCAGATCCCGCAAGCGCAGAGAAGGGGAAGATGAGCAGTGCAAAGGGGGAAAAGGGGTGGAGAAGTGCAGGTAATCAAATGTGCAGCCAGTGGGTGGCTCAGTGCAGGTTATCAAAAAGTGCAGCCAACGGGTAGCTCACAAGTGCAGAGAGAGGGGACTGTAGGGTTACAGATACAGACCACAAGTGCTGGGGGAGCAAAGAGGCACTGCGAGGTGCAACTGGACAGTCAGGGACCTGGACCCAAATTCAGAGGGTGGTCTGGTGACCAGTGCGTGGAGCCGACGGGTCATCAACAGGGGAGAGGAAGAGAGAAAGCAAAAGTGAAGAGGAAGGTCTTGAGTTGCTTCCGGAGCTGGTTCTGCTTAAGTTTGAGTGATGCAGGGAGGCTGTTCCAGAGGGAGGCCCCAGCTAAAGAAAGAGATCTGCCCCTAACTCTCTGCTTGGAGAAGCAACTGACCCTCAGAGAGTTGGAGGTGGATGAGCAGAGAGCTCGAAATGGGAGATACTTAGGAAGAGAGAGTTGGAGGTAGTGCGGTCCCAGGCCCCAGAAAGCCTTGTGGGCAATGCAGAGGGTCTAGAACTTGATGCTTGCTGCAACTGGGAGCCAATGAAGAGATTTCAGAGCTGGAGAGATACGATCCCTGGGCTTGAGGCCAAGGACAAGTCTTGCAGTCCTGTTCTGGATACGTTGTAGAGGACTTAGAGTAGAGGTAGGACAATTTAGAAGGAGGCTTTTGCAGTAGTCCAGCCTAGCTAAGACCAGAGTTCTGGGGACAGTGAGCTTCTGGGGGAAAGTGAGGAAAGAAAGAATACCTCAGAGGAGGTGCAGCTGATAGTTTGACTTCTTAGAGATGTCACAGATGTGAGAAGAGAAGGAGAGGCTGGAGTAGAAGATGAACCCATGGTTCTAAGCTTCATAGCTATGAGCAGGAAGGGGGCAGAGAGTTGGCGGGCAGAGAGAGAGAGGAAAGGAGGGAGCTGGTGTTCCGATGAGGAGGATCTCCATCTTACTGGCATTAAGGCAGAGATCATTGACAGCACACCACTCCTGAATTGCGGACAGACAGTCTGAAATGAGAGAAGGAGCAGAGGCGGCCGAGAGGTAGAAGTAGATAGAAGAGAGGAAGGATCCTAGTTGGACCTGAGATGGTCAGTCAGTGAGAAAGGAGGTCAGCCAGGCCAGTGCCTGATCAGTGATACCCAGGTTATCATGGAAGTGCTTGAGCAGGATGGCATGGTTGACCGTGTCAAAGGCAGAAGAGTGCCGACTGCAGAGGGGCTCATTGGCCATAGTCAGCACGCTACTGTTCCATGGTTGAATGGGTTTGCACTGGGGAAGGCTGCTGAAATGAATCTTATGGATGATGGTTAGACAGGCCGAATGACAAACACACCACTGCTGTTGAAATGAAAAGCAAAAAAACATCTACTGGTACACCTCACTGTCTTGCACTTGTAGGTGTGCAATGCAGACAGCACTAGTGAGTTAGCAATTGCCAGCCCTAATCCTCAACACTATTTAGTAGCTGCAGCACTTAAAGGTGCTGAACACAAGGATATACACCTCTGTCTGGAGCAGGTACACGATCTGTGCAGCAACTGCTGCTAGCAACTAAGCCTTCCCTTGCTGCACTCGAGTACCGTGGAATGGGGCTAGACGCAGAGGTGATCCAACTGCATAATCAGAAAATCTGTGACATTAATACCTATCTGTCATTGATTATTTAAGTTCCAATGTCTTTTTTGCACATGCAAGATTCAAGCTTGCTACAACCTAGCACATTTATTGTTTCAAATGTTCCATGCCTCACTGTAGTGTCCATATAAATAAACTGTCATCTCTTGGCGCTTTGCCCAGCTGCGGAGTGCCTTAATGGGCAAAATAATGTAACCACGTGCCCTTTTGTGCCTTGGTGAAAATTGTCAACTCCTCTTCCTCTGCACCGCTGGCAAGTGCATAACTTTCTTTTTATTAAATGATTTTTTTATATGTCATTTGTGTGCTATTAAGGTTTGTGCATAATATGTACCAGAACTATTTACCTGACTATTGCCTAACTATTGCAGTCTCCTAGTCCATCTGATATCATCTGATATCATCCGATGCTTACGCGACTGGCATGCAGATAGTGGACAAATACAGCAAAGCATGCCAGTTTGCATACTTCCTGATTAAAATCAAAATAAATTACTTTTAATGATTTGAAATTAATATGACCATACATTCCACCACCTATCAAGGTAAAGCCCTCAACCACTTCTGTAAAGCGGTCTTCAAATGCCCCAATGTGTGACCAATGTTACCTGCCTAATGTGCTTAAAAATACACAACTACTTTTCTTCGAATATCCCAGGTGGGATTTTTTTTTACCTCCATAACAGAGCATATCTACTTTATCTACTATGCTAACCGTATTCCTACAGCCCCTGCTCGTCTCGAGAACTTTATAGAGTAGCAAAATAACTCTCAACAGTAGTTCCACTCACTGACCCACTACACACACAGGCACAATGTGACTTAATTAGCGTCTTTTTTAATGAGAAAATTCAGACCACCCACCAATCCATCTCGGGAAGTGAAACATCTGGTTTCGAAGTCATGCACATAGAGCAGTCTCTGACAAGAATCAAGTCCCTACTTAGGTTCCAGTTCGAGACGGTTATGGATGAAGTGGGTATGGGGGCTTTGCATAAACTCAAATCAGCATCCCCTGCTGATTCCATTCTTCTTTGGGTCTGCCAGTCGCTACCACCTACATGCATTTAATTGCTCACGGCTGCTCTTCATTTCTCTTTCCCTACAGGTTCTATCCCGTCCTCTTTGAAGCATTCTCTAGTTACCCCTTTAATGGCACTTGCCCGCTTGAAAACTATAGCCCTATTTCACTTCTTCCGGCCATTATGAAGTTGCTGGAAATAATAGTCAACCCCCCAGGTCTTTTCTTTTTTGGAATCGCATCTTCTGCTTCATCCTTTTCAGTATGGGTTTCAGCCTTAGAGGGGTACGGAATCAGTTATGATCTTGGTTGTAGGTGACCTTCTTCTTGCTGCTGGAATGCAGTGAGATCGGAGTGCTGATTCTCCTTGACCTATCTGTGGCATTCGATAACATTGATCATCAGATCCTACTCCATCGTCTGGAAGATGCAGGAATCGCTGGTCTACACCTGGCTTGGTTCACGTCTTTTCTTTCGGACCCTGCTGAGAGGTTGTCTCTTGCTCCTTTTTTCTCCTCTCCTGTCGCTCTTTCCTGTGGGGTTGCCAAGGGGCCTTCTCTGGCTCCACTTCTTTTTATCCCCGTCCGCTAGCAGATCTGATTCATGAGCACAAGGTGCGTTTTTATACCTATGCTGATGACAACCAGCTGCTCTTTTGACTGGATTGCCCAACCTCTGCCCCCTATAAGCTTAGAAATAGCTTGTCAGCAATAGGAAACTGGATGGCCAATACCTGGCTTAAACCTAATGGTAACAGAACCGAGATTATGGTATTAAGGCCCACCTGAACGGAGACTTCATGGACTACAGAGTTCTGGCCTGAATCACTAGGGCGATGTCCTGCACCTAGTAAATACTCCTTCCCTCTGGCTCCAGAGAATTGCAGAGTTCCTCTCTGTGCAATGCAGGTTTTTTAAAATTGAAAACTCTAAAACAAAAGTTCCCTTTCCTTCCCCCAGAAGTCTGTGCCGAAGTGGTGGCTGGATCTGTTTTGGGGTGCCTGGATTATTTTAACAGGATTTACTTGGGACATCCAGCGTTTCTAATTCATCAACTCGATCTGGTCCAAAATGCTGCCGCACGGTTAGCCCTTGGTACCACTCGTTGGGCCCATTCTCACGATCTTCTCTCACGATCTTCTCTCACATTTACCCTGGCTCCTGATTTGCAGTCACATCAAATTTAAGGTGCTCTGCATTGCTCACCGGGCAGTTCATTCTGTGGTGGCAGAATATCTTCACGAAAAATGGATCCCTTATGCCCCAGTCAGAATACTTCGCTCCGCTTCACAGATGTTGTTGGTAGTCCCCAGATTTCAGAGAGCTCGGGCAGGGGGCAGAGCTTTTTCTTGTCTTGCGCCCTCGATATGGAACCCCCTCCCATGTCAACTCAGTGAACTTGCGGATCATCTTGGATTCCAAAAGGCTCTGAAGACTTTTCTGTTCTGAGCCTTTCTTTAAATTTTTTTTGGCCTCACAGTAGATTAGTTATTCATCCTCTCTCTCTTTATCTAGTGCCGAGATGCCCTCGGGGCTTACTCTGCGCTGTACAAATATGGTTAAATTACATGACATTAAAATGCGCCATTTGCCACTACACATGGCCCAACTATTCTATGGTGGATAAACCCATAAACCTATTAGAGTGATCTTTACCATTGTTACTGGTATTGCCTGCTTAAATATGCACCATTTTCAACTAAGGGTCCTGGCAATTCCTTGTGAGAGAGCCTCAAAATAGACCTGCAAAGTTGGTTTGAAATGTTCCAACTTCTGACCAATTTTACTGACCAAAAGTGTTTTAAATACACCATTTAACACTAAAGGCCCGATTCATGGAATATTTTCCTGGTTCAAAGTGACTTTGCACGGCCGACATAAACCCGGATTCATGGAACCGTGCAAAGTGTATTTTTGCCGTGCAAAGTTAGCGCATAGTAATTTTTGCAGTACTGAATGACTTTGCCCGGCAAAAATACACTTTGCACGGTTCCATGAATCAGGGTTTGTGTCGGCCGTGCAAAGTCACTTTTCAGAAGTGCAAATTCACATTGAACTGGGCAAATATTCCATGAATCGGGACCTAAATGCTGAGAAAAGTTCCTTTGGTAGAAACCCGGCGCCTCAGCTATGCTTCTGAAATAGTCATTTTTTTCTAATAGTTTTACAGCAAATAGGTACCTAAAAGTGAGCCATTTGCCACACACTTTTCTAGAAGTTAAAGATCAGTGTAAATTGCCTGCACAAGAATTTCACCCTGTCTAGATCAGGGTTAATTATTGCATTTTAACAGGTTATATTAGGGATATTACATGTATTATAGTTATCATTTGTGTTGCAATCATTTTTCCAGCAACTGAATGTTGAGATGCCCAGTTGAAGTGTGGATGCTTCTCGCCATTTTATTTGATAGGCAAACCTTACTTATTCCCCACAGAGGGTTGGAGACCAATGCAATAGGGCTATGGCCGAGGTGCAGGCCCAACATGCTTTAGTGGCCAGTTTGTTTGTCAAAGTGGGCCATTTTCTTTACACATTGGGCCAGTTTGATGAGTTACTTAACTGTGCTGCTATAAGTTATGACCAAAGTTACTGAACAAATATTAGATAAAAGGTATAACGTTTACCCAAAAACTCCAGCCTGGGTACTACTCAAAAAGACTGTCAAAAAAGGAATGAATGCTATTTGTGACTGTGAATCACTTTTTCGTTGGTGGCTAAGCAAATGCTATGCCCCAGTCCGACCCTGGCTACGAGTAATCGGAGGCTGTTGTCAGAAGTCTGACTTTCGATGAGCTAGTCACTACTAACCTCTTGGTGACTCGAAGAGCCCACTCACTGAGTAACGCACCTGTGCTCCGATTCGCTTATTTGTGATTGGCTGTAATGTATCCAACCACCAACCTCCTTTTTTTACAAAGGCCGGGGGTTGGCTCATGCACATGCAGCTTTTGACTGTGAGGACGTTTTGTATTTTTTGTTCGGGGTGGGGGGCATTTTGCTGTTCAAAATAAATATGATGCATGTGCACGCTAGCGGTGCGGTCATGCCTTGCAAGTTTGCAGAGCTTCAGGCGGATTGGGGCCAAGAAGCCAATTGGTCTGAGAGAAAGAGGGCAGAATTTAATTTCCCACACATGAAGAGAGACAGTGTAGTTGTTTGTTTGAAAGAATGCAATCTTATTGTATTCCTTCATAGAATCATGCCAACCTACACATGTCACTCAACATAAGCTTCTTCAATGGTCCTGCTCGTTCACTGCATGCCCTCCCACTGGCATACTCATGTTTGAGTTCAAGGGCCCCTATGATCGTAGGGAATTGTGCTATGTTGTAAAAATGCCTTTTGGTGACATTCATGCCTCCAGGAACTGTTGGTAGGGCAATGTGAGCTTATTCATGTTGATGGGGGGCACGTAATACCTGTGTTAGACCATGTGAAAATGTGTGCTGTGATATGCCATGCATCATGCCAATGAAGTGCTGAAATGTGCCTGTGGCACAACCATGGAAGACATTCACCATCTTGAGTAGAGAGTTATGGCATTGCATATGTTTAGTTGATTTTCTAGATCCCTCCTATCATAGGGATTGTTCTGTTGATGGGCTTGGAATTTAGGGAGGGGACAAATAACATGGGAACACTGCCACCAAAACATATGTGAATCACAAGAAATCATATTAAATACCAGCAAACATTAGATATTTCTCAAAATTCTTGATTTCCCTTCAGCAGTCACTAAAAGCCTGAGATTCGTCTGCATGCTCCTACAATCTCTGTTCTACCCAAAGAGCATCACATTAATACACCTTCACTTTAATTCCTTATAGTGGGGCATCATAGCATCCCTATTGTGCATTTTGTGATAAAATCACCACATTTGACACACTTATACCTTGATATATATTGAACAGATTCGGATTCTGGGCCACTGCATATTTGGTCAAGGACATCTCTGGTGGGCATTTTCCAAAATGGCCACCAGGAAGGTGCACCCGCCGTTACTACTGCCAACTGCAGAACACCGGTCTTACTTCAGTTTGGAAAATCTGAAATAAAAGGCCATCAGGAGGTTGTGAAAAGTCATTTGTATGGTGATATTGCACAGATTTCACTCTTTTAATGGTCAAATGCAGCATAAACTGCAATTGTATGCAGATAAACTGTGGTTTTTGGACATGCGATTCATAATGTGTTAATGAACAATACACATTAAGAGAGTTAACCAGTGTAGGTTTTTCACTGTAGAGAACAAACATAATCTAATTTTTAAAGCCTAAATTGCTCCACAATCAGCCAATCTTCCTTTGCAGGGATATGCACATATTTACATGACCCAGAATTACCATAAGTAAATGCATATTATCACACTGCATATTATCACAGTGCATTATCACACTGCAACACTGGTACGCAGATAAAAAGAGGTTACTTATAAATATCAGTAGAACACGATAATAGTAGTTAACAAAATTGTCAATTTCCTGCAATAAGACCTTTTTGCAACAGCTGTTCTGAGTAAGCATCATTCTCCCACTCAGTGACCAGGAAGTACATGTTCTGAGCACCCTCCTTTACAAACACTTGGAGCTGTGCAGTCACATGCAGTCTTTTTGAACTTACGTCTTGTCAGGCAGCTCTTCGGGCACTTGCATGAGATAAGCTCAGGGCAAGTTTTCGCTGCTTCTGTAAGTCTCATACAACGCATCATCAGCTTTGGCCCCGGCTCCATTTATCTGGTCGAGGCAGTTTGGGTGCTGGCTGTTGTCTCTTAACCCAAATGCTGCCTACTGGGCAGATTGCCCTCTTAACATGCCCCTCCAGAGGTGCGCGGGTTGGTGGAATCAGCTACCTATTGTTTTTCATTGTGTAGAGTTTCAGTAGTGCCGTATTAACCACTGCGCTTGTGCAAGTTCAGTCACACAGCGGTCATAAACCCCTCAATGGTGTGCAAGATATCTTTTGGTGTGTCACCTGGAGAGGCGGGCACCTTCAGGATTCATGGAACTGTGCAAAGTGTAGTTTTGCAGTGCAAAGTCCGTGCAAAGTCAGTGCATAGTCTGCAGTACAAAATGAATTTGCACCGACTTTGCACTTCAAAAATACACTTTGCACAGTTCCATGAATCAGGGTTTGTGTCAGCAGTGCAAAGTCAGTTTTCAGCAGTGCAAAGTCACTTTGAACCGTGAAACTATTCCATGAATCGGGACTTTGGTGTCAGCTCTTGATGGCGTGTGTCAATTTGCCTTTCAGAGTGATGGAGTGATGAAACTCTGCTATGACTCTGGCAACCTCTGGCTCAGCAATCACCCTGATGCCCCTGATGCGCGTTATAAATAAAACAAATAAAAAATACAAATACAATACCTCAAAGCACTAGGGCTATCAGTGAGACCCACCGACCCTCCACCTTCTTTAATGGCGCGTCTTCTTCTCATGTGCTTGGCCCTTAGGTATGGCAGAAAACACTTGGTGTCATTTTACGTGCATGACAGTATGGTCAAAAGTGATGGTAATTCCATTACTGACAACTTTTGGCCGAAACCGAATTACTGACGCTCCTACCCCGGCACTGAATTCCGAGTTTGGCCTTTTTTAAGACCAAAACTTGGCGGATTTATCATGAGGAATTACTGCTAAGTGTAAATCCAACAAAAATCCCTATGAGGTCCTATGGCCTCCATAAATTGGGATTTTCGTTGCCATGCCACCACCCATAATCTTGTAGTGGTAGTAACAGTAAATGAGTTTGGTGGTAATTTGACTGATTTACCACTGTTTTACTGTGAAACTCGTAATGAGACCCTTGAGTAATTTCCTGTAAAGTAAAGTTGCCTGCGCTGAATTCCTCCACTATAGCTAGGTGGATTGTCCTTAGCTAAATCATGTTCTTCAAGTGAGCAGGGAGCCATCTCAGATAATTGTTATGGCCCCGAGCAATGAACCCTGGAACCAGTCTTTTAGGGCATCCAGGAACCTTTAGAATTATGACAGTCACAGAGAACACACTTATAGCAGTACCACTGGCTATAGTTCCAGCCCAGTAATAGAACTGGGGAATAGCTTCCGTTCTCCGCTGGCACTACTCATCATAGTCAGGTACTTCTCCACCATCAGCAATTCTCAGACATTTCGTGATGTTAGCCCTATGCTGCAAGATGTACAGAGCTGCTGTAGTGATCTGTTGAGCTCTCCTTGTGCGCACCACATGTGCAACTCTGAGGAAGGAGTCAGCTGTTCCTACTGTTGCAATCTCAGCCTGAACCAGTGCTTGACCCCAGCCGCCCATTTAGAGCCAGTTTATAAGTATTTTCCTTGCTTCCATCTCAATATGTTGTCTACCGACTATCACTGCTACTTTCCTTGGTTATATGTGATCTTACAGATAGAAAATTCCAAGTGGTACATTTAATCGCGACCAAAATACTGGAAAATGCTGATTGTTTTATTTTTTTATTTTGGGGGGTCCCTCCTAAGCCCCCTTATTTTCTATCCTTATAAAGCCACCCCATCCCGACTCATTTTAACCCCTTACCGCACTACACTTTATATATTTATTTAATATTTTTGGTATTTTCCGGTGTTATGGTTTCGGTGAAATATACCACTATTTTATTTTCGTTAAATTGACTGAGTACCCTTTGCTCTCAACATAACTGTCTGTCCACTTCGATTGAGTTTGCTTGACCAAGGTAGACAAGGGCTGGCCAAAAGTGATCACTAGTGTCTGTTCTAGATTTAGTTGCTGGCTAGCATCATTTAAGACCTCAAATGAGTCTCCAATCATGGCCAATGTATGGGTTCTTTCCAAGAACGGTAGAAGCAGGGCTGTACGGCAGATGGCTTGAGCTTTTGGTTGTTGGAGGCTAGGATGAAAGGCTGCCCGAGCTATGTTGTGTTGTGTCCCAATTTTGCTTTTCAAGGATTGTTTTGCATTCTCTAACCACATGTATTGTTCTTCGGTCTGCTCTTTGAAGTAATCTCTGGTCAGTGTCACCACTCTAGAAGCTGTGACACACAACTTCTTTATCTTGCTTGTAACATGAGGTACATCAGTGTATTTGTGCGGTAATCAGCTGAAGGCTTTGGAACTTGCATCACTAGATCTTCCAACGATGGTAGTGCTTCGATCCACTCCTTTACCACAGAAAGGGGGAGGCTGAATGATGGAGATAGCATTGCTGGGGATGTACTCCTTGGTTGTTTTTGCACTGAGATTGCAGTATTTATTGTCGACAGCAGCTATTGTGAAGACATTGCCACACGTGAAACTGTTGACAGACACTATTTCCCATCTGAGCCTAAAGTCAAAGAACACCGTCATAAAGATGATCAAGCCCAGCTGTGACAGTCTGCCTACTAATTCCCTCTTGCTTGTGTGGGCATATAACATCAGCCAAATGTATTGGGATATTGGAGTCTCCAATGTAATGCTGTGCCGAACAAGTGTTGACGTTGTAGTCCCACTCTAGCATTTGGGCAATAGTAAGTGCTGCTGGTGGTGAATCTGCAATTTGATTTTGGATCAAGTCGCAGATACATCAGCTGCAAGAACACTATTAACTGGCTTTTTTTACCTTCTAGGATCATGTGTACGAAGACAAGCAACATTGAAGGCACAGATTCTTCTTGGTATCATTTAGGGAAGCTAATTAATGGCTCTGCTTTGTGAGGAACCTGAGGGCATCCTCACTTCTTTCCGCTGTATCCTCTTCTGAGGTGGGCAGTGAAAGGCCATCACTTTTGGATCCCAACCCTGGGGGTGGATGTGCAAGGGAGGATCACCTGGGTGGAGGAGACTTGGGGAGTGTGGAGAGGATGTCCTTAGGTGAGACATGGCACCCCCCATTTCCCTTTCAAAAAGGAACCTTCCATCCCTCAAGCCATTATAGGCTTTTGTCAGCACTTTCCTTGTGCTTCTTCTACAACATCCCCAAAAATCCACCAGTATGCCAATGGGACTAAGAAGTGGACAAATAGAATGACACATCCACATTTTATTAAAGCAAACACATATCAACCCCAGCCAAGTACTGGGATGAGGAGGAGGACAACACGAGTGAAGCAGGACTACTGCTTTAATGGTGAGTGGTCTAGTCATTTTTGGAATAAGTATGGAGACAGGAACTTTAAAAGCTGGAGTCCCGAAGCAAATGCATTAAGCTGTGGGAGAACGCCCATGAAATGCTGGGTGCTGGCAGACCTCTCCGGTTTAGCGGTGTGGCAGCAGGGGCGCTCGAGATCAGTGGGAAAGTGCAGAGCTTATGCAGCGGGAAGTGAAGTTACAGGACGTTGGAGGCCGGTGGCAAGCTGTAAGAAGGCAGCCGGCAATACCGAAGGAAACAGTTGTATGAGTCTGCGTCGTAGAGGAAGCACTGCCGGGTGTGTGCGAGCCAGGGAAGACAGCTGGGAGAAATTTACAAGGAACCACACGGTAAGAAGGAAACCCAAAGCAGCGGATGACCTCGCAAGGAGCCGTGAATCCGACCGGTGAGTGAAACAGAAGAGGGAACACTGGGCTGGCAGGCGGTCATATAAAAAAGATAATGGACATTGATATCAATGGAAAACACGCATTGTTATCAGGGCTCAAGTCGAGTGTACACGCGGGTGGACAGAGTCCACCCACTTTTTTCAGAGGGTGGACTCAGTCCCCCCCAGCTAAAATGATAAACATTGAAAGTCGTCTTTAAATTTATGAATTAAAGCCGACCTCAGGGATCAGGTTTGCAGTCCGGACACTTCACCACTGCACTATATAACCTGACGAAAAACAACGAACAACTAAAGGTGAAATGTCCCATTTCGGTACTGCATGTTCCAGGGAAAACATTTGCATTGGTTCTTGTAGTTTAACACATGCACACCTTTTAACGTTTTCAAAAACACTATTAGAAGAAAATATCCTCTCTTGGTTTTGTGTGTGTATGTTGAATTTATGAAAGGGAAATGCTGTTTGTCCTGTGCAAAGCCAATTTTATGAAATGTGCATATTTCACCTTGATATGCTAATTTCTAGCGACGCCACATCCCATTGGGTTTGTTGATGAGTCCCCTCACTTTTATTTTTAGGACTTGACCCCTGATGTTATGTGAACTATCAAGTTTAAGGCAGATATACAGCATTTTGGATACCGAACGAAATGAAAGCAAGTTTGTGAACTGTATTGAAATATTGAACTGCATTAACTGAAAACAAGTGCTAGTAAAGCCAAGAGAGCAGAAAACAGTGTATGTGATATGAGAAATCGAGAAATCCAGCAATGGCCAAAGCCAATACAGGTCAAGGAACTGTATGTTCTAAAGGAACAAACATTGGCCAGAGTCAAGGGAATACAAGGAAGTATAACAAGTGCATGGTGGCCAACCAGCCACCATACAGTGTCAGGAGATAGTGACACATGCGACTGTAGCAAGCCTCACTGCTAAGGCGAAGCAGTGGACTGGTGTTAATGGATAAGCAGTCAAGGAGGGACACCAGTTGCGTGACCTGTAATGGGTGGACCGTGAGGTCCGACAACTGTGCCTAGACCCAATGCTCTGAATGGAAAAGCCACTGAAAACACCTATGAAGAAGCTTGTGTTGTGCAACAAACCTTTTGGTGATAAGTGTTATTTTGAAAGCTGAAAGGTCTGAACTCTTCGGGAAGGAAAGCCCCTTTGGTGTTTTGTTGAAAAGCTGGAAGTTTTGAAATCTTGGGGAAGGGAACCCCTTGCTTTATGAACTACTTTGAACTTGGGGAAGGGGGACTGAGTACAAGCCTAGAGCTAGAAGAAGCTCTGAACTTAATTTTGAACACTATTCATTTTGATGCTGCGGTCCCTACTCATTGTATACAGTTAGTTGTGAGGGCAAGTATAGGTTTGGACATGGACACATGTTTTAATTTGAACTTCCTGGTGCAGACTATTCTTAGTTTTCTTTATGTAGATAAATCCAACCTTAGAATAGGGCAAGTTAGGCATTACTCCACCGTGCCATTTTGAGTTAATAAAAACTTTGTTGAAAGAACTTGAACCTGTTGCCTGTGTCTGACTTCTGATGCCTTCACAGCTTCTCCCAACATTATCTGATGCGCAATTAGTGAAGCATGTGCAAGATGAACTGGTCCAGCTCACACGCTTTGCTGAGAGCTGCATCTATGTCCTCCTTAAATGCTAGTAGGCCATCTCTGTCCTGACTCTGTGGCCCCATGTCTGGAAACTAAGCATAGTGCATCTTAGGTAGAGTGGATCCTGGTGCCAGATTTGATTCCCAGTTGTACCATCCTCGACTGATAGAGGTGTGTGAGATCAGCTATCTTCCATACTAATGCTGCTTCTTTATCTTACCTGGTCTCCTCAAAGCGGAAGACCAGTTCAGCAAAGGCGCCTGTTGATGCTTACCTTTCTTGATCTGTATCCTGGGGCTAATCAGACTTGACATTTCTTGCAGTTATATATTCAATGGCAAGGTGCCACCGAGTGGTGAAATGAGAAAGAACATCGCAGAAGGTTATGCACGGCCTCCATCATGGATATAATGGGGACAAGTCATTGCTGAAAGAGGTGCATAATGCAGCTTTTTCATCTGATAAATACAAGACTTTAAGAACTCAATGACATATATACTGTATTCTGGCAGAGACAAGTACACCTCCAACCAGAGTAAGTGTAAAATCCTATCAAAGATGTACTGGCTCGAAGCATTAGTGGACCTTGTAACCCATACATTTTATGGGTAGTAAATTAATATTTTATAACACGCTGAATACCAGAGACCAGTCTCTACGCGCAGGACCAGGATTCCAACTTGTGTTGCTCTGCGTTGTTGTGCTTCTAAGGCAAGCGCGTTGCCCCTGAGTTATCCTCCCAGCCGGTGATGGCACAAATTGTATTATCTTCATAGACATTTGGTGCTTACAATGGACTGCACGCACTGGATTACAGTGGATTCAACATAAAGGACCACTTGTGAATCTGCAGCCATATCATCTAACAGCAGGTATAACACAATGAGAATAATTATAGCAAAAGAAAGAAGCTGTAAATAATTTAGCTGGAACATCTAAGCATATTGACTACACATTGTCTTGTCACAGGTTATACCTGTTGGAAGGATTGGCAAAAGAACAATTGCTAGGTGCTTCTGTCTGTACTGAAGTCATGATTAAGGTGCTCTTGCAGTAATGTTTGAAACAAATTGCTAATAATAGGCTGCAATGCCATCTTTTGAGCCAGAGACAGACAGAACATAATGTGAATACAATGTCTGTGTTTCTATATCACATGCTACAATGACTGAGAAATTAATGTAAATACTAGAGAAGATACCGGGGGCTATTCATGTATGTGCCGCCGCCCCTCCCCCCCATTATTTCATTGATGACCTAGGAGGTGAAAAGGGGAAGTTAAAACAAGTAAGGGTATACATTAATCTGTCAAATGAATGACACGCCCATTCTCATTAATATGAACTCTAAAGCCTTTCCATCACTATGGAACCACATACAGGTTCTACTCCTGATCTGATGACCCCATTGAATCTACACCCATTGATGAGGTTTGTTCACAAAGAGTAGTCCTGAACAAGGCCCGGAAAAAATATGCTAATAACTGACTGCAGAGGTCCAAAACACTGTCTAAAGGCTTTTTTATATATATTTGAATATGTTTGTTAGATCAACCAGGCGATGGGCTGAAATCAGGGAAAGCAACCATTCTGTATCTAAGAATAGAAAAGGATTGGAGAGATCCTAGCAATTGACTTTCTTTTGCATGCTCACAAAAATATGTAAAAGTTGGAGAACGCATGTGTTTTACAATAAGCACCTGTTTTTCAATTCATACTTAAGACTATGGGCCTAATTCACAGAAGTGTTTTATAATTGCAAAACCCCATTGAAAAACGCTCTGTGAATCAGTGGCTATGTGTTCCTGTAATATTGTTTCTATAAAAAATATGTGATTAATAAGAAACACTATCTATTGCAGACTCTGATTTGATGTACCATGTAATCTGATAGGCGACGTCTCAGTGCCCTTAAGAGTCAGCTAAAAGAGTGAAGAACGTTTCTGAAATAATTCTCCCTGATCGCCTTGCTGATTCTCAGCCACTTGTCGCTGCTTAAAAGGTGACTGCTTGGCATTTAAGATGCTAAGAGAAAATGTAGGGCACTGGCAAAGAGGTCTGAATCCAGCTCCCATGACTGCTAACTTTGTTTTGAAAGTCCTTGTCTTGGTTCCTTGTTAAGATTTAGAAGGCTATTTCTTACAACTGTTGATATTATTTTATTATTATTATAATTTGTATTATTATTATTATTATTACTAGTATGTTTTAATTGTAAGCTTGTTTTGTGTGTATTAAAAAAAGAGCACTGGTTGAGCAGTTCGAACCCAGCTTGTAAGACCACTTCCTTTTTTGCAGCTTTGAGTCCTTACTACAAATACTGTGGTTGTAAAGCTCATACTAACACATATATATTACACAAACTGCGGTAGCTGCCCTGTGGTTATGGTTAAGTCTGGGTGACTTATAACTTCGCCGCCCCCCGCTCCTCCCAGATGAATCCTCGCAAAACTTTGCAAAAGAAGTATATGGCCCTGTCAGATTGATTGTGCGAAGTTTGGTGAGGTTTCGTCCAAGGGGGGCAAAGTTTTAGGGGAGGTCCCAAAATGTGTGGTTATTCCCTTAGGCGCAATGGAAAAAATACTTCACGCCTTCAGCCCAAACTGCTTGACGGATTTTCACAAAATTTGTGGGCAGGAGCAGCGATTTGGCCCCAAAAGCGTGCTTTTGTAAATTTGGTATAAATCATCCAGTCTTTTTTTTTTTTTTTTAAATGACCAAAAAGTAGGTCCAAAAATATCAGCGATATCTGGGTCCGCTCCGTAGACTCACTTCCCTGTTTGGTCCATGGACAGGCCCGTGATTGACCCAGACGGCGACGTGAAGTCAGCGGACATCGGACACGCCTGCTGATTGAATGGTGAAAAGCGTGAGGTGCATCATATTTGTTGGAAACGCCAGCCATGTTGGATTCGCAGACAGCGCCTGTTGTCCATGAACATTGCAGTAAAAACATATTAAAAAACACAACATTGCACTTGTCAAACTAATGAAACAATCTCTGGGGAGTTGAGAGGTGATGAGGATGGGATGGCATATGGCCGTTAAAAGCCAAAAAACGGCCTGTTTTTCATCTCTGATGTGCGCAAACAGTTTGGGGGCAGCCCTACAATGTGCGCAAACATCTAAGGTGTTCGGGGGCATCCATACATATTTTTGCATTACTGGGTTAGTTAAAAGCAGTTTTTGTATGGCATATAACTTTGGTTCCACTGAATGAAACTGTATGAAATGTTGTGATATTATTTTAGACGTGACCTTGAATGGTTCTACAAAGATCGGTGCTGTTTTGCCTACAGGGAACAAAATTAGAGGGGGGTCCAAAATATGTTAAAGGCTTATACATTTTGTGCTGTTTCGCAAATCTACACAAAAGTTTGTATAAAGATTTAAGACCCAGATTTGAATGTTTTTGCAAAGTTTGGTGGCACTTTGTGAAGAGGCGGCAACATCTGAGGGGGGTTTAACATTTCTGATGGGTTATAACTTTGTTTTTGTTTGACAAATGTGCACAAAGGATTTTAGAAACATTATAGACCCTTTCTGCAAAGTCAGAATGGATTTTGTCAGCTCTGAGCTAAGTTATATGACTATTTTATGTACATACATTTTGACACTTTTGAAAAAATAAAACATGGATGGATTTGCAGGAATGTTGTGCAAGGAGCATTGGCAAGGACTTGAAAGCATGGTGTTGCAAATGTGTCTGTGCCTTATTTTCTTTAAAGTGTCATAATATAGGTACAAAAAATTGTGATATACCATTGGTGACTGAGGTATAGCGGTGGCCATAGGCAGTGGCAAGATTGTCTGAGTCATGGCCTGTGGCCATAGACAGTGGTCAAATTGTCCAAGTCATGACCAAATGCCATGAATCTGATAATCTGGCTCCTGTCCATGACCACGAGAGACTGGCAATGTGGTTAAAGTGGGCATGGCCACCAGGAACTGGACTGGCTATGTGGTAAAGATTTTGAAAATTGGCATTGGTTAAAATGGGAAAATAAATTCTATCCGTGGCTAAAATTATGTCTGTGGCTACAGCCCGAAGTGCTGCACAGGATTTCATGAACAGATCGCTGTGACTATCGCTACATAGACTCTTAAGACAATGCTAATCAGCAGAAAATTACCAAGCATACCGAGCCAGGTGCCCACATGGTCACAGGCCACCCCTTCACATCATTACCCACCCTTATTAGCGACCATTGTGGAACAAGATATTGGTATTGGATGCTGGACTCATTTTCACAACCTCGCAGCAATGACTGGCCCACAATTCATATGCCTTAAGAAAGACTCTAGAGAGTCGAATTCATTTTGAAGAATGGTCTGAAGACTGCTTCATTACGACAACAGTTACTTATTGAATAACGTAGTGCTGAGGTGAACAGGGCTCACACTCCTATTCAAAACCTAACCCTTGAAGAAGTAAGGGCACCTTCACTAGAGAACCCCATCACCAGCAGCAGGGTAATCTGTTTAAAGTACTAGATGAAATGCAGTGATCGACCCATTCTAACGCCCTGCAATTACTTGATAATTGTGTACTGTGATTTGATTATTGGGGCATGCAGTGGTAGGGCCAGGTAGTTAGTTTGGACAGAAGACTTATTTACTTTGGACTTCCAGACATCTGACGAGCACCTTTAGTTTCTTTAGATAGATAAAGTATTTCCTTTAGCTATCGTGAGAGATAACCATTATTCTTTTAATTTCTTTTACAGAGTACAAAATGTCCTCAACGTGTCCAACTCCTTCCGACCCACCACAACACCCAGCAAGAATTCTGTAGTGACCATGCACCTGCATGAGAAGAAGCTGCTGCATTGATATAGGCAACCTCCTGTGCACCCTAAGAGTAGCCAATGCACCCAGCACAGTATCTGGAAAGCTACTTGCACCTTCCCAGCATGCGTCACACAACTAACAAACTCACACAAAACAACAGCAGGAGAGCTGACTGCACAACTTTGTATGCCCCCAACAACAATGAAACTCATCCCTCACAAATGCTGAACAGCTGTCTGTCTTCATGCACCACCACACAACCAAGAAACCCACCCAGCGCAAAACGGGAGATTTGTTTGCCTTCATATGCACCAAACAACCATAAAACACAATCAGCACAGCGGCTGTAAAGAGCATGCACTTCTAGGTGGATGATACACACACAATTTAACACAGCTTTTGGAGATCTGTGCACAGTCCCATGTATCAAACAACTGACACACTTCTCCAATGCACAGATGGAAAAAACGTGCACATTCATCCTACATAGTCAGAGCACAATGCCAAAAATACACAATTCTTAGTAAATCAAAACTGAACAGCCAAATACGGGCAGGAAAGAATGCACAATACATTAATCAAGTGTAATAGCTTTCTGAAACATTGAACCAAAATAATAAATCTTCCAGGAAAGTCCAGCCACAACGCTTGTTGCAGGAAAGTGAAAACCTAATTCTCTAAACCTGGATTTCTCTAGCCTAATTGTGGCTGTCCTTCACAGTCTAATTCAAGAAACGTTTTCGCTATTACAAGACTCCCTGTGATATTACTTTTTCTACATAACCACACCAACAACGACTGGTATGATCAAAAATTCCTGCATTACTGATACTCCTTCACTTTTGCTGCTATCGTAACGGAACAATCTGTACTTGTCAAAGGCTTCAAAGCATGTCGCTATAGCCTGAGACACCAACGAATCGAGAAACAATCACTGTTTAGTTGTTCAGAAGTAAGTATCATCATCCAGGACAGCTTAATGAAAATTCCTTGCAAATGTGAATTCCAATACTCCCTGCTAGTCTTTTGTTTTATGTTCCAAGCCAGAGCTCTGCATTTCTCGAATAGGAATTCTGATGCAACAGGTAACAGAAGGCCACATGCTATGTTTATCGCCACAAGTGTGCCTTCCTTGAACCTTTCTTCCTGCATTTGAGCAAGACGGCAAAGGCCGAATTGCCACCACAAGCTCAGCCCCAATCTGGGCAATGGACTGTACCCCTCAGTATGCATCACCAGCCGTTGCTGTATAAACCTGTCCCCAGTGGACTAACACAAAATGTGGGGACTCCCCTTTGAGCTATGCTGAGATCTCCCTGCCCCCGAAATTGGACAATAAAGGTCAGGCAGCGCCACACGCCGTGCCGGCCTGAACCACCACTCATGCACAACACGCATGATGATCATGCTGCTGCAGGGGCGTGCATCACATTGCACTAGGTGAAAGAAATATGTGTTTTAGTCAACTCTTAAATCTTTAACCTAGCGTAGAAACAAGAGGGCTGTGTCCTGACACTGAATGTACCAGCCGTCTTTGTGGGTGACCAGTAATATTACGCACAGTACCAAAAGAAAACATGTTCATGCTGGTTCTGCCGGTATATGCTAGAATCCCCATGTACCAACATTCTCTTGTTGGCTTTGCCCTTAATGTCATTCAAACTAAATTCAGTCACTCACTTACTCATACCATTAACTTGCTCATTCACACGTGCACTCGTACACCGTACAATTGCTCATTCATGCACCTACCCAGCCATATAACACCCTACACTCACTCATTCACACAAACATTATATATTACATAGCACACACTTGGATCCACTTGTGCATACATACAAACATACATCATGAACATCCAACACCACGCACGCACACTTATTGTCTCGTAGGGACTCCTCCAGTCCTCTGCCTCCCATGCTCCATCGTGCAGACAGGAAGCAGGGAGAGCTTCATGGCTTCCAACTTACGCAGTGGAGATGGATATAGAACGCCATGATCCTGCACCGCTACCAGAATATTTCATTCTGGAGTCGGAGGGCATGCCAGCTGACTTAAGAAAGAAATGATTTCTTTCTGAAGGAAGAGTGCAAGCACTCCGACTTTAGAAAGAAATGATTTTAGGTAATATTTCGCTTACTGCTATTTTACCACTATATTTGTGGACTCCCCAACTTTTTGCTTTTGTTTCAGCCTCCTCTCCTGACTTTCTGCCAGTGAAGCACAGCCTTCAGCTGCATTCCACGGGGCTTTCGCTCATTGTTATGGGGAAACTGACTTGTCCTTCAGAGAGTGAGTACCGAGAAACTTTGTTTCCCTTATTCTTATGACTTTGTTGCCACTTTTGGCAACTGTATTTCAGTGTGCAAATTACATTACTGTACCGCGCACCGGGGTCCTTGCGTTTTAGCATCCTAGAAATCCCTTAAGGATTTTTTGGTAACTGGGCAATGTGCCTAGGAATAGACTGGTGGCAGCAGAAGCTTTTGCGTGTATTTTTATTAACTTTTACCAAGCCATACCGCGATTAGCGCGTGTGACTCATGACTGTGGCTAGTGTCTGTCATGGCTGTGCCACAAGGTCTTTTGTCTTCTCCTTTGGCCATTTTGTCAGTTGGCCTTCCTCCTCGTCTTTGTGCCCGAGGAGTACGTATTTGGGCATCCATTCACCCGTGAAAGTCAACGCTTTTCACAGGCTATTGCATGTCTCGTGTGTGGGTACCCAGGAAGTATGCTGGGACCGTCTGGTCCCAATCCACACTACTGGTGCCAGGATGTCTGGTGTGCACGGGAGCATGAGAGCCACAATGGTCCCTGATTGGCGTGCATGAGTGGGGCAGATATCCTCATTGGCCAGCCGGGTGCAAGAGTTCAGACCAGCAGATCACCCATAGGCACGAATTGACCTATATACAGAGCCAAGAATCCAGAGAAGAGAAGTAGACCCAAGGACTATCCAGAACTGCGCAGAGAAGGTTTGGCACCCTGAGCCCGCTGTTATCCCAGTAGAGCCCTGCTGTGCGCTCGATCTTCAAAGACCTGCAAAGGTGCTTCAACACCTTGGAGTGGTGGGACCAATCACTCTCGAAGCCTCCTGGTTGCCCTACAAACGAGCCTTCTCGGAAGTGTCCCTGGACCCTCCAGTGGACTGACTAGCTTGTACCTTGGCACCTGTGTTGGAACTTTGCTGCATCGGGTTTTGCTTCAAGCTTTGGGGAAATCCTAGCTCGCACTGCAAATCACCTTTTTGCCAAATGTCATTGACCCAGCTACTTTGGGCCATGAGAGAGGTGCATGTGTCAGACCGTGAGCCTTTGGTATCCCAGCATTACTATACAACAGTGGCGGTCGCTGCTATCAACTTTCCTGCCTTTCTTCAAGTGTCCTGAGACCAGCTGCATCAGTGCTTTCTTTGTCCTGCATTCGTGGGCGAGAGATCCAGTGAGACATCCAGCTCCAGTAGTAAATCAGCCCTGCTTCCGCACCCGCAGCGCCCGTGCACTTTGAAGCTTAACCAAGGAGGGGATTTCGTACTCCAGGCGACCATCTCCAAGCCTGCTAAGTTTGGACCCGGGGTGAGCTAAGGGTGGTGAATAATCATACCACTTACGGGTCGCCCCTAGTTCTTCCAACCCATTTTTACGCGCAAAATATCCCTTGTGGTCCTTGCCTTGGCTTGATGGCTCTTGCTTCCTAAAGTCATCTGAAAGTTGGGGACAGCTTTGTTCTCAGCAGCAGATCCTCCTCTGACTCTTGGTACCAAAATTCCACACTCCAGATTCTCTTGCTAACGTTTTCTTCCCATTGAATATTGTCCTTTACGCATCACTGAGTGAGTTTACGCACAAAGTTGACACTGAGCACAAGGCTCCAATCTTCGTAGGGCTGGACATCTTAAGTTGGGGAAACTCATCTCTGGAGTTGGCCAATGTATTAAAGTGTGTCTGCTTTCCCTCCCAACAGGCTTTGGCAGGAAACCACACTTTACCGCGTAGACCGAAAAGTGATTGTACGTATATATTACATAGTGTGTGTTTAAGTAGTGATATTACTGCGTTTTCCATTATTCACTTGTGTTTGTTCTGGGCCTAATAAATTGTTTATTTTTGCTATACTACTGTCTAAGGGTAATTATTGTCATCCTCTTGTATGTGCTTATCCAAGACCTCCGATCACCCCCACTACTCCTGAGACTTAGCATTGGGTGCTCTCCAAGCTACCTTGAATTGTCCTGGCTAACTTCACTGACGTTTCCCATTTCACTATCAAGGGTGGCCTCCTAAACTTCTCTTCAGCAGAGCAGAGTTTAGAAATCCCTTCTAACAAATGCTTCGAACAGAAGAAATGTATGCATGATGGTCATGGTGCATTGGGGCCCACCACACCGCAGGGGCTGTGCGGGCCCCCACTACACCATTATGTGTCACCTCAACCACAGTGGAAAGTGCTGTTGTCCCCACATCCTGGCAGCTTGCGCCCAGCAATACAGCTGATTGGTAATTGACCAGCTGGGATGCAACCAAACAAGCAGACTACTGAAACCTTCCCCCAATTTATTTCAGTTTACTCCGCCATCAGGGAACATCATTGCAGTGCCTTGAAATGGCAGCACCATAAATAGCAGTCCCCAGATGGGTCTTTAGAGACAGACCTTTCTCAAAGGGAAGGTACCTGCACATCACTGGCTCACTGTCAGCCATGTTTTCCTTTACTCAATATTGTAGTCTTAGCAGAAGCACTATTCACCATGAGGCGGGATTGCAGTTTGTAAGTATTAGGGTGTGAGTGCCCGTTTTCCGCTGCCTCCCACTCAAACACCTGTTTATGTTCCCATCTTAGACTCCCTGTTATTATCTGGCTTTCTCCAAGATGCCCAGTCTTGTGGATTCTTTCCTCTTGTGTGTCAGTTGAGTTTGGAGTTTGGGGTCTCTGTAATGATGTAGCAGTATCATATCCTCATTAGCTAGGAGTAGTTCAGATATAGAAGTAGACTTTATTCCTGAGTCACAGCTGACTAAGAAAGCACGATGTAAGTATGAGGCGGTGCTCACCGAGTACATCCAATACCTTTGTCAGCATAGTTTACACTGACAGCTATAGGATACGGTACCCACTCCTCAGTCTTGTGAGGTGGCCGCAGTGCAGCAAAAATAATTGTAAAAGGTACAAGCATGTTATAGACATATGGTGACAGTCATGTAACATATGCAGCCCCGTGCACAGGAGCCCTGAGCTGTGCAGCGACTACACTCTTACTGACTATATTATCAAAATACAAATGGTCCCTACCTCTTTGTTCTTGCTGAGTGGCAGGCTTGCAACATATCCTAGAATGTGTGCACAGATTAATAAGAGCCAGCCAATCCGCCAATCCTTTTTTTTTCATTTTGTTTTCCAACTACATTCACCTTTCACAGTCTATTCTAGAGCAGGCCAGGTCTGCCCTCCCTGCTTGGCAGTCCCAAATTACTATTTGGTAGTTTTCCCTATGGAAAAATAATAAATGTAGTCCTGGGTCAAAAATCAACCAAGAAGTAGCTAAGTAGCTAGGTGGCTGGAGCAAATCACTACTTTGGATGATGGACACACTTAGATCATACCTTCCTTTCTGCAGTACCGATCTACCATGTACCTTAATGGATCCACACACATTCCAACCCATTACAAAACATTCCTTTTCCCATCCTACATTACCACATCTCTACATCTGTTGCATTTCACCCACTTGCCCATTCTACTATCTTCTCCCTACCTCTTTTCCTCTGCCAAAGAAGTTCATGCCAGGAGGGGGCACAATACTTCAACCTCAAGACAAGCCAGGCAGACTGAGACTATTACAGTGCTGATAAGGAGCAGTTTAAAAGCAATGTAACATAACATAATTTTCAAAGATTGCCTTCCTTTGTTTGGTTTTTGATTTACTATTTTGTTTGCTTTTTTGTAATTTTTCTTCATCGAAATAATCATACATATGTTAGGATTTGATGTCTCTGTTTACTGGTGTGAAGCACATTCATTTAGAATAAATAATGGCACTCTATAAATACAATTCATTGATTCATGACAGTTGCTCCAGAGTTTTATAGTTTGCGTTAATTTGTAATAGTTTAGGTTTTTTGGACTGATGATTTGTCTGTTAAGTCTTTCTTCATAAATGTACCCAATAAAAACCTTAAACTGAATAATCACAAGTCAGGTAGTCAGTTAAGTTGGCCCTGGTCACGCCACACATCATTGTCATTCATCTGATGAACATACATCTCATACAGTACACGAAGGTGTAGTCATTGAGTCCTGTCTCCATCTTTTATTTTGTTATGGATTTGACAGTGAACAGTTAAGTCTAAATGTAAAGGAGCGTTTATTGGTAATTCCGCACAAATCCAGCGTCTACAGTGTCCCTGTTAGTGTATCATCATTTCTATTCCGCATGCCATCTGCTTGCCCACTTCTTTCCCCTCCCACATCACAGCCGTCCACCTCATTCATCATCTTCCATCAACACTTCCCGTAACACATCACATGTTGTACAATTTAGGACATGGGTTCAGAACAGAACTGAATAAGATTAACATTTTTGTGCAAAGTTCCGATATTTGAGAAAATTACTCTATTCTGGTTTAGCAGGTGTTTGTACCTATTGTTGCAATTTGGTGGGTTTTTGCAGAGTGCATATGTTTGTGACATTCAGCAGTTCGGGACAATACTCCATTTCTGTTTTTCACGGGTACTTGTAGCAAATGTTTAATAACTCTTTTTAATGTGTGTCTATTTGCATGCTATATTTTGTAAATTAATCCTATGTGAGGAATCAAGTAGGTGTATTCTTGTTAGGTGTACCTACACAATGGTCTACCTGTTCTTTCAGCAATATTATTCTTGTTATCAATCATTGAATGATGCTTAACAAGTGTTTTTTTCAAATGTAATCCCTTCTAATAAACATCAGGTTTGATTTGATGGCCGGGTGTTGATTGGAGTTTGCCTTTTTTAAGATTGCAATTGTTAAACATGTTTTGTATGTTGCTCATCTTTATCCTTTTGTTGTATACAGTTTAGGACACTATCGTTGATCATCCTCACACATTGTTCCTTTTCCTCATTCCCGCCTCCTCACTCATGCTTGTCGACAATTCTCATCCTTACTCCACACTTTTTCTCCTTCCTTATTGGTTGTCTCTTTCATTTCTCATATTTCACTCCTCCTCCTTCCTCTGCACTTCTCAATCTTCATCATCCCTCATCAATCCATCACGCCGTTTATTCGTTGCCCTCCTCCTAATGCATCAGATTTGAATCCTCCAGTTCATTGTCTCGGTCCTCGCTTCATTGCCTTATTCCACAGTTCTCGGACTCCTCAGTCATCAGTCTTCATTCTCACACTTCATACATCACTCTCCCTTTTTCACTTCTTCCTTTCTGCCCCTTGCTCCGCAAACCATCTCCTAAGTGACCAGTCATCTTGTCTATTCTTCATGCTAACTCTTCACCTCTCTTTGTCACTCCTTAACCCTCCTGTTCACTTTACATTTCTCCTTCTCATTTATGGGTAACCTCACTAGTCTTTAGGCATCCTGCTTGATGTAACAAGACCAGTCGAATGTCTAGGATGAGTCATTTTTCAACTTAAGAGAAATGCCCTTGACCCATTAATTCAACGGCATAATACTTTTTGTATCGGAAAAATATTGTGACGCATGAAGAAAAATTTCCACACTGACAATGTGCCTTTTCAATATTGTCCTTCACCTTGACCTGTAGAACCAGTTTTCCTATAGACCACATAGAGTGCAAGATCCCACATGTGAAGTATGATTAGGCCTGGCTAATACGAGGGCTATAATAAATGTGGGTTAGAGTTTGTAATAGCTACTTAGATCGAACTAGAGTTAGAATGATAAGTATTAGGTATTGAGTTAGGTTTAGGAAAAATGCTCGGACACACAATGGGCCATTGTCCAAATTCCAGGATTGAGTTAGTGTGAGTCAGGACTTATTAGCTAAAATGAGCACAACACTGTGCATGATGTTGCCTGAAAGAATATAGTAAGCTGCAAACCGAGGCAGCAAATGAATAATAACCAGTAATATTGCAAGCGTTGATTTTAAGAATGTATCCTTTGTACCCCACAATTCAACCCTCCCCCCAACCCTCTGCCTGGCCCCTCCCAAATGATATGTGTCACATTGCACAGGAGTGGTGGTAGATTGTATGCAGAAGAGGCAAAAACTGCAGCTTACTCCACGATGAGTATACATTTATTATCATCATCATGGAACTATTACTTTTTAGATGGATTATGTATTATGGGTAACTTTTATGATTAACTTAAACCAAAATAAAGTTATATGATTATGATGACATTTATTTTAATGGAAGAGCATAACCATTCATGAATACTAATGAGCCAAAGTCATCCACATATTCACGTGATTAACAGAAATGTACATATCTTTTATTAAGGCTCAACATTGGGGTGGGGCTGTGGCATGTGGCAGCAACAGCCAGGGACGCCACATGATCCAATTTTCTAATGCAGCCGCCCCTCCACCCGCTCCTTTACTAATGAGATGTTCTGTCAGGAATACACAGGAGTACACAGAAAGGAGCCCATATGTCTGTTGACGACTGTGACAACTTTGCATTGCGATTACCATATCCTTATATATCATATATTCTCACTCTATACGGCACAGTAGATCCCCCTGAATACAATAGCCTGCCCTTGGTCTCTGCTACCCTAAGAGGTTGTAAGGCAGGTATAACTGTTAGGCTGTGCCTGTTTCACCATTATTTATGGGCTCACTGGTGGTTTAATGGGAGTGTGAGGGGTTGTAGATCTCTAGGTCGAAATCTACAGACAAAAGATAGATTTTGTTGATCGACATACATTATGAAAAAAATATCTATATTTAATTGAAAGCCCTTTTTTAATGGGGGTTTCAATTAATGTCTCCCTTTTCATTGCCCCTTCACCCCCTCGCCATGTATTGGTTTACATCTCTTCTTTTTTGTCTATCCTGAATTAATTAGGATCAACCTTGCATGACAACCATTTTTTTTGTTAGCCCATCTAATGGATGTTGAACTAAAGACTCTGTACTATGTGGAGGAAAAAAGGTGTTTTATTAAATACTCATCCCTCTACTCCATCAGAGTGGTAGTAATTTGGTAACACCGGTGGCAGCGGTGGGATCTGTTACAGGCTGCACCAACAGCTTATTCAATCAAAATAAAAGATTGTGCAGGCAATGTTAGAAACACTGAAATGTGATATTTTGATGTTTGCACAATGGAACTGAACATGTATTCAGTGAGGGGCCTGAAATCCAGCAACCTTCATGATCTATGACATGAACAAACGACTCCCCGGTGGCAGTAAGGTTAGTAAACATGACATGCTGAAAAGCCTCTTAGCTTTTGAGGAAGCTGGAATGGTGGAGGAGATCCATGGGCAAGTATTGATCTTGAGCACCCAAGCCAATTACAAATTCTAGTGTGGAAGACCTATTGATTGGGAACAACAATAGTGATAGTTATTCCCACTATTCTTCCCTAAATTTGGGTAGTATGGTATCCCAAATATCCAGATTCTCAGTTAAGTCCCGAGCTTCAGTCAGCCCCCAAGTCTCAGCCGGGTCCAAGGGTAATGTCACTGGGCCAGAGGTAGCCACTAGAAAGCACCTTCTAGAGGCAAGGAGGGTGGCCCTAGTGGAGCAGAAGCAGAGAAATGTGCCAGCGATAGCAGAACAGCAACAGATTGAACTGATCATGTTAGAACTGCATAAGGTAGAGATTGAGCAGAAAGAGGAGCCCTATGGGCTCTGAGGTGGAGGAAAGTGTTGGCATCCAAGGAATGCCTAGGCACCACATCCCCAAGGGCTTAGTGCAATCATATGAGGTAGAGAAAGACATCATTGATTATTTTGAAGCCCTGGAGTTAGATTTCCAGCCCCAGGAAGTTAAAGAATGTTTGTGGTTTGTCACCCTAATGAATTGCTTACCTACAGAGCGTACTGTTGCATTCATTCATTTAGCTGCTGAAGAAAGGCCAATTTAATCCAAAAAGAAGGCTGCCATGCTCGGGAAGTTCTGCAAGACACGGGATTCACTGGAAGCAAAGTTTTAACATTTGAGGGAATGCATAATTTGGTCACATGTAAATGATATGTTCAAGAATCGTGAGGCAGTGGTACGTCAGCATCTATGAGACAAACAAATTACAGTGCCTAGGAAGGTTACAATGGTCAACAATAGGGATGTTTGCACTTGCATCCTTAAAAAGATTCATGCAAGCATGCCCAAATCAGAAGGGAAAGCTTAAGCCACATCTAATTATATGGAGGGCTAAGACAAAGGTTCTTACTACTCTCCTAAGAAAGGCCCCGTACATGGCATGTCAGATTCCTTAGAAAAACAGAGTAATGGTAACCCTAACTGGGGGAAAATGCAAACAGACCATTGCCAATGCTGGTCTCATGGAAGAGGCCATAGTCAGTCTATGGGATGATGTCCAATTAGGCCGGGTAGTGGTCAAATCCTAGCTAATCCATCTAAGTCCATCTAAGCCATACTGTACTAGGTCACTAGAGCAAGCCCTTTTCCCACAAATGCTATTCCAGGCTACCTCTGTCTTCAAACCCAGAGTGCCCCTTTATTCTCTATGTTTTCAACTGCAGTGGTGAGTCATTAGTGTTTTTGTGTATTTTTAGTTTAATTAAATGATCCTATTCCTGTCGAACTTTGGTTGGACGATCTTTGATTTTGGTTACACAGTGCCATTGTTGTTTGGTTTGCATCTGTGTCCAACTCACATGCCTCCTGAATAGTACACCCTGCCCTCGGCCTGCACTACTCTAACAGGCAAAGTAGGTATATTTGCTGGGCTGTGTCTGTTTCACTTTTATGATTGAGATCACTGCTGGTTTAAAAGTAGTGTGGCACTGAGTACGCGTTGTATCCAATACTCATCCCTGTACTCCTCTAGAACAGGAGTCACAGTGAGATTATCCCCATGCTGCTCTAAGTCATGTGCTGCAGGATTTCCTGCCCATCATGATTGTTTCTAACAGGGTGCAAGTTAGAATGCAAGATTATTTATTTGCTAGATTTAACCAATAGGACCGAAGGATGATGAGCAAGAAGAATCGAAGAGTAAGGAGGTGGAGTGATGAGAGCTATGAGCAGGAATGAGAAGAGTAGTACTGAAGAATCAGATATGGTGAGATGGAATGGGAGCGAGGTATGTGCAGGATGACTGAGGAGGAGGGATAAGAAGGAAGGAGGAATGAAGAGATGGTGCAAGAAATGAAGGGTGAAAAAGATAACTGATGGTGGGAGGAGAAATGACGAAGAAAAGGAGTAAAGCAAAGGAGTGAGGAGTGAGGTTTGACAAATGAGGGAGCTAGCCTATGGCTGTAGACAAGTTAGGGAGAGTGAGGAGGAAGAATGGTCAAAGAAGAGAGGAGATGGTGTTAGGTCTGAGGAGCGAGGAGATGGCTGAGTGAAGGGGTGAGAAGTAAAGAATAGTGAGGACTGTGTTATGAGTGAGGAGGATGACTATCCACTTGTGCAGGATTGAATAATGAGAAGGTGAAGTGAGGAGGATGACTAATGAGCGAGACAGAAAAGAGGTGAATTGAGGTCAAAGGGTTGTGAAGAGAAAGTTTGGGGTTTAAGGATTGTAGAGGATGTCTGATGACTGAGAATTGGGAGGCGTAAAAAGTGAGGAGGAAGATTGAGGAAGAGAAGTGAAGTGCAGGGAAAATGAGTTCCTTCCTGAAGACCGGGGAGAAGGAATGGGGCGTGAGGAGCAAAGGAGTGAAGGAGTTGACTGAAGCAAAGGGATTAAGGGGAATGACTGATAGGTGGGGAAGAGTAAAGAGCAGTAGGTTTGGGGAGCAGGTTGAATGAGTGAGGAGGGGCAGTAAGTAGGGGACTGATGTCTGAGAAAGAGGAAGGAGCAGAGAGGAGAAGGTGTAAGGAATGAAAATGGAGCAGTGTGGAGGAGAGTTGATGACTAAGGAAGCGGAATAAATACAGAGGTGCAGCAATCATGAGTGAATAGGAGAAGTGAGAAATTAGAAGGAAGCATGACCATTGATGTATAGAAACACACAAGTAAGAGTGAGTTATACATTGTAAGGAAGACACATTATGTCTGAGGTGAAGGAGGGTTGAGGAAAAGTGAATAGTGAGAAGGTGAACTGATAAGCAAGGAGAACAAGGGAGAAATGAGAAATGAAGAGACACGTGTGAGATGGAGGAGTGTTTAATAAGGATGTTTTTTTAGGGTTGAGGAAAATGAATGGTACAGTAATTTCTACAATGTGTGACGAATCAGAAGGATCAGTGAGGAGATGGAGGAGTAAAGAGTGAGAACTAATGAGTGAGCACGATTTGTGGGTAGTGAGAACTAGTGATTATTTAAGAGGAGAAACAAGTGACTAGTGAGGGTTAGTACGAGAAGTGTAGGTAGCCTAATATCGTCACTCTAAGTCTGAACGTCTCAGTAACCTGATCAAGCTAGTCCAGGTAGCAGCTAGGTGTTTGGGCAGTGCGTGTCATCCACCACCGAGGCTGTGGAGGACACTTGAACCTCAGGAATCTACAGACTGCTCTGTGTGCGCTGCCTTTTTTTCACATTGTGAAAAGCCGTCAATGGAGCGCATTTCACTAGGCTAAGTGGCCGCAGACGGATAATAGCGTTACTGGATATTTACTGCACGTTCATGAACAAACGAAACAGACATTTTTAGAAATTGCCAACCAGGGAAGCAGTGTGCAGCTTTCAGAACGTATTCTTCTTCTTTTTTTTTTACCCAACCTTTTTCTGCAGATGCCTTTCCAGTTTCCGAACACCATCAGAGATTTCATCCAGGAATGCACGTGTTTTCCTTTTCATTTTGAAAAGGTCCCTAGTCCTGCTTATTCTGAGGAAAAATGATCTGTAATACGAGGCTGTTTCCTGAATGACCAGTCTGTGCGCCACACAAAAGGAGTCATTTGCCACACAACGAGACTATTTTGCCCTGAGCTCGGTTTACAGGAAAAGCGCAGTTTCCATCACTGCGGGGAATCATGCGCAGTATGAACGCGCTGCTGAAGCCAGTGGCATGTACCGGCTCATGCAGGGACATTTCCACGGCAGCTTCATGTACATGATGCGGCTTCCTAACATGCATGCATTCATGACGAGACCTTTCACTTTCTTCTTCCAGGACACCCACCCGACGTGTTTGGCCGTTTTAATCCGCGCACAATCGAAGCTGATTAACACTAGGAAAAAAGCGGCCAGGAAATGGCAATCCTCCGTTGCTTTGAATTTGTATTGGCCAGTGTCCAAATCTATTTTTGTGAGACATTAATACATGTGTTGCTCGTACGCTGCTTTTGTTTTCATATATCCGCACACGTTTATTGTCACGCTTAATTACTTGCCATGTTCGGCAATTAATTTTGGATTTATTTTTAGGCAATATTTAACAGACAATGTAGCACACATGCTGCTATAATATTTGTTTTGTTCGAGTGCATTACAAAACCTTTGTATGCAGTTCTGTGCTTTATGTCAGCAGTCTCCTCACCACTCGGGGAATATTGCAGAATATATTTCAAGAGTCACATCCACGGACAGATGTCACCATATGTTCTTATACTTTGACGCACTGTCATGAAGTCATTTCCCATTTTAGTTTTGGATAATACGTGGCACTTTATTAACTCCCAATGAGCCTACATAGTTTTTGTCTGAATGGTGACAGGTGTTGTGGAGTGACATCAGGACAGTGCCTCCTTAAGATAAAGACGACCTTATGGGAAGGGAAGTGTCAATTCCGCACTTGCGGATACATGCACGCAATTAAACACAGTGACGCAGTAAATAAAACCAGGAGCCGGGAGCATAGTTCTACCTTCTTTTTAATCACGACTAACAAACTCTTACTTGCAGGGGTGGGCTGCAACCCACAACAATGAAAAGGGAACAAGGATGGGCCTGTCCTCTGTGTCCTCTAGTGCCATGGGCATAGAGAGGGGACACTAGAGGGAGGCACGTGGGTGGAGGGACGACGAGGCGGGCAAAGAGGGTACAAGGGTTAGTCTGTGAAAGAAAGGGATTAAAGAAGACTTAGGTATTTCAGGCTCTGTGTAATTTATTGCAATGCAGAACAGTGTAGACCATCTCCCTATCCAGATACCCTGAGCCCCCCCCAACCCTCCACCTGTAGCACCAGAAGAACTGGCGATGAAGGGTCCAACCTGTGTGTGCACACGAGTGGTGTGCCTGCAGCAGAGGTCTTGACCAGAAAGCAAACCGGAGCACGGCACTGCAAACACGCAGACAGATGTGGGAAGTGGAGTGACGACCTGTGATGAGCACGTTAGTAGAAGGAAACAACATGGTAAACAGCCGACGCCGGTGAGAAGCGTGGCCAGAGACACCTGCAGCCTCGCATGGGAAGCCAGGGAAGCAGTGGCCCAGCAGCACTCCTAGCCGCACCAGGAGGACAAAGGCTCACAGCGAGGAACACAGAGCATGGAAGTGTGCGAGACGCGCGCGCACCCAAGCACGCTGAATTTAAAAATATTTTTTAAAGAAAATAGTAATAAGAATGAGAACCCAGGGGGAGCGCCCGAGGGGAGTGAAGGGCTCAGACAATAGCCCAGGAAGAGGAGGCAGCAGTAAATACAACAGGAAAATATAAGGAGGAGGAAAGCACACCAGGGCGTTCAGTGGGAAGCCTGAGAAGAGGGCCACAAGAAGGGACCAGATGCCAATAGAGCTCTAAAGGGAACCAGATGCCAAGAAACTCACAAGGCTCACAGGAAGAGCCACTGAAAGGATCTAGATGCCAAGGATGCGCTGGGAAAGAATAGTAAATAGAAGCCTGACGAAGAGCAGAAGGAAAGCCTGAGAAAGTGGGCCACAGAGCAAACTTGGATGCTTAGAGAACAGAGAGGCAGCAAGGGGAGTTGAACGAAGAAGAGCACAACCTGTGTCCCGACTAGTAAAATGGTAGACAATGCCCAGGAGGGTGTCAACCCAGCACCCCAGGCTGTAGCCATGGCCAGCCCTTCCTCCAGAGCTGTGTTCCTGAGGAGACCAATGCCATTCTCACTACATCCACAGCACGACAGAGGGTCAAGATGGTGTCACGACTCGCTCCCTTCGCTCCCGTTCCCGCCACTTGGGGGCATGTTTTGGGGCTTATTCCTTGCTGGACATTTCCTCCGAACCTAATGCCACAGTGCTGTAATGAATTGGGAGCGCAAAATCCCTATTTTCCAAACTACTTCCCTTCCGGATCCATTCCAGGTCTTTGGCAGCCAGCATGCTTCTTTAACCAAATGACTGTGTTTCCCAGAATGCCTGGCCCCCTGCTCCACCTCCACCCTTGCAGGACTAGGTTGGGTGGAGGATAAGCAACACCTGTGGCTGCAGGTGCAGCAGTCAGCACACCTGAGGCGTGTGCTCGTTTAGCAGCTTTAAAAGCCACAGTCTCACTTCAGTCCAGCGCTGGTCATCGTTTGCAGTGTTCCTGTTTTTGACTAGTCCCTTGTTCACTGTTCCTTGCCCTTTTACCTAGGTCCTGGTTCCTGTTTTCTTGTTCCCTCCGCCCTGAATCTCTGATTCATGCTCTAATTGATTTCTGCTCCCTTGTTTCCCTTTTTTCCTTCCTCTGTTTACAGGCAGCATTTCTCAGTGCTTTCCCTTTTCAAATGCAGCCCAGTTGGTATTTCTTTGACTCTGTCCTTTGCTGCTGTTAACCCGTATGCCTTAGCCTTCCTCTTTAGCTTCCTGTCTTTTCCTTGGAAGGATAGGGAGAAGTTTGCATTGGTTATTTAGCTTTTTCCCTGCTCCTGATCCTTACTTCTTTTGGGATCCATTCCAGGTTTTCCTTAGCACTTCTGCATTTATATTCCCATTTGATTTTAGGTGTGGTGTGCGGTTGTTAGCTAGCTCCTGTGTGAATGCTTATGTTTTCCTCACTATTTGTTATCACTATTTCAACTTAGGTATTTAGTTTTCTGCAGCGGATCTCTCTCGGCTGCCTTCCAGCCTTCACCCTTGCCCTGTCGGGCTCCCCACTTAACAGCGGATCACGCTCTGCTGCATTCCAGCCTCCGCCCTTGTCCTCTGGGCTCCCTGCCCTGCAGCCTGCCTCGCTCCGGCTGCCTTCAGCCCTTGTCCTCTTGGGCCCCCTGTTCTACAGTCTACCTCTCCCTGGCAACCTACAGCCCGTGCCCTCTGGACCTTCCTACTTCTCCCATTGCTGTTCTAGCCTCTCGGGGTCCCATCATCAACAGGATTCATGGGCTAGCTGACGTTCAAGAGGTTTATTCTCGTCCTTGTGAGTACAGTTCTTTAGTTCCCTTATTTGATACCATCAGAGTGTTAGTTCACAGATCCTGTCATTGCTTGCCCTCTACGTGGGTTTAGCGCTGTCAGTACCTGTAACAGCAATTGGGGGTAAGGCGCTTGCCGACTTTCCTCGCGGTCAGGTGCTTACCCCACATCCCTTTTCACATATTGGGTTTAATATCACACTCTGTTTTGCACTCCTGGCTTCTAGCATACATGAGTCGTTGTTCCTATGTGCACATTTCCCTTGCCATATTCGCTGCCTTAGTATTCGCAGGACTAATCCTGACAGAATGACCAGCCCAAAATTCCCATTGAATATGGCAAGTTTAAGAAAGAAAGGCAGCAAGGCCTCTAACAAGTTTGTACAGAAAGCTTCCCCTACATTTACCTGTGACAATCAAATCACTAGTCTTGGTTTAAATGAACTCCTTGTCACGAATGGGCATTTACGAGCAGAGTATTTTTCCCATAGGATGGCTCATCCTACATTGCCTGATCCTAGTTCGATCTTTTGTTCTGATCCCGATTCTATGTCAGCGCAAGCCTTAACCGTAGAAAACAACACACTGTCAGACTTATTAGACAAGAGTACCTCGGTTGTTGAAACCCATGATTCCAGTTGTGCTTCACCTCAGATAGAACAGTTTCATGGTACAAACATAAAGAATGAAGGGGTTCCTTGCATAACTTCTGTTTTCTACCCTCAGTCCAAATACTTCTTTGCACAAGTACATACGGTAGTCCCTAATGTCAAGAGGTCTAAGGTCAATAGTTTGCTTAAGGGTAACACAGACCAAGTTAGTATGAGAAAGTATAAATCTCAGAACCTGAAAGCAGTAGAGGACAGTGCACAATCGGTGCACATCCAGATTGCTAGTGCAGGATCCAGCCCTGATGCTACTATGCCTCCCCCTGTGCCTACTGATAGTGATGTACAGTTAATGCAGGGCATACTAAGAGCCAAGCTTGAGGAGTTAACACAAGAATTCATTTCTTTACAAGAGGAGAATAAGATCTTGCACGCATTCCTGAATACACCTCAGACTTTATCCATTGATGTTGATGAAGTGAACACAGTTCAGCCCCTGAGTGCAGAGACTTTGGTAAATCATGATAATTGCCAATATGTTAGATCTATTGGAAGTGAAAATCTTTCTTCTAGCACAGCGCTCAACCTGGGCACAGTTTCTAACAATTGTTCTGCTGATTATCAGGGATTGCAGTTAGCTGAAGATTTACAAGCCACTCCTTTACCTAAAGTTTCCTGTGTAGCAGTCTGTCATAATTCTGAGCTAGCACACATACAAGCTTCTGATCTCCAAACACAATACACAAAGGTGGCATACACAGATTCAGTCACTACACTAGGCTTAGGTCCTGCTCTTGATACAGCTGCTGAGACTGAAGTAGAGTTTAAAGCTGATGTGGAAGACGATCTTACCTCTGGGTTCACTCTTCCTTCTGCCAATTCTGATCAATACAAACAGTCAGAGACTGTACAGATTGCATGTTCTGATGAACTCATTCCACAGTATACAGAACCAAAAGACCAGCAGGCGAATCCTGAACTGTTGATTGTTAATCTGCCTCTTTCAGAAGCTAAGACAGAGGAATGGACAATTGACGAAATCCTGATTAACAGAGACTTTACTATGGTGATTCCACTGGTTGATTTTGACTTCCACAAAGAAAGAGACTCTGTGTCACCCACTAAAGAAAAGGACCGCAAGGGTACAGTTCAGTCCTTGGTTACTGGAGCCAAGGAGTCTAATGCCCTAAAGGTGCCCTCCATTCCTGAGACACCAATGTGTCTATCAACTTCTGAGACTTCTGTGTGTCCTCCTACAACCATTGACTCTTCTATGATCCAATCCACAGCCCTGCAGTCATCTTTGGTACACGTGTCTTCAACCAATGAACCACTGCCATGTCTGCCATTTCATCAAGAGCCTCCACCATGCACGGGGTTAGTCCCAAAGACCCTGACATGTTTGGATTCAGCTACCGAGATGGCTCCAACTTGCATGCCTTCCGCTTCAAAGTTTCCTCTGGCCTGCCTGTCTACAGTGACTCATCCAGAAGATCATCCTTCAGCCAGAGAGCCTCCGGTAGTCCATCATATGTGCATGTCTTCAGTTCCAGAGTCTATTGCTTGTTTACCTTCAGTTCATGACACACCGGTATCCTGCTTAGCTTCGCTTCCAACATCAGAGGTATACCTGTCTACACCATCAGATCCTGCTGTATTTTCTACTGCTCCAGACAGTCCTCCTGAATCCCAAACATTTACTGTCGATGAACGTTTAGAATGCCTTTCTTTTGCTTCAGGAGGAGCATCAGAATGCCAGCCTTTTCCACAAGACGATTCTCCCAACTGCTTCACTTTAGCATCAGAGCCTCCAAAAGATGCAGCATCAGATTTTGAGACTTTTGCCAGCTCCCGCTTCAGAGTCATCAAGCTAGACCAAGTGGTGAGTCAGAACCACTCACCTGGGTGTGCACAGGGGGTGGTGCAGACCGGCGTATTACCTACAGAACTTGTGCAACAGAATTCCGCCAAGAAGCACCAGTTGGGTGCTAGTAGCCAAAGGAAGGGAATGACTGCTGCAGTTCAAGATGTGTCTGTTATTGCTCCTTCTGCAAGTGTGCCTGAAATACCAAGTACTGTGTCTATCACTCCTATCAGTATGCCAAACGTCCCTGCTGTTGTATCCAACGTGCAATCAAACCTTAATCATTTTCAACCACAAGCCTTTTCCCAGATGGATGACAGAAAAAGATCTGAACCTCTACCTCAGCCGCCACCTTCTCTAATGGCTGAACATGAACATTTCCTGAAGCCAGCAACTTCCTTACCTCCCGCATGTGCGCTCTTGGCAGAAAGGCTAACAGAACTTCTACCTTTGTCTAAGGCAAGTTGCACCAGCCTGCCTCCCTCCTCAAAGACTTACAAGGGTCCACTCCCAGTGACTGAGCTTCCTGGACCTTTCAACTTTGCTTCAGGTCTTGCAAGTCCTTCATGCCTTTCTTCAAACCATGAGTCTCTTCCTCACCAGAAGCCATCGATTCCAGCAGTATCACTTCCAAAGACAAAGCACTCCTATCATGGAAGCCCATCTGCCTTTGCCCACAAGCCACCATTTCCATCAGTGCCACCTCCAAAGAAAAAGCACTCCCATCATGGAAAGAAGAAGTCTCGTGCGGGTGGCGGGCACCCGAAGAGGGCCGTAGGAGGGGGTATACTGTCACGACTCGCTCCCTTCGCTCCCGTTCCCGCCACTTGGGGGCATGTTTTGGGGCTTATTCCTTGCTGGACATTTCCTCCGAACCTAATGCCACAGTGCTGTAATGAATTGGGAGCGCAAAATCCCTATTTTCCAAACTACTTCCCTTCCGGATCCATTCCAGGTCTTTGGCAGCCAGCATGCTTCTTTAACCAAATGACTGTGTTTCCCAGAATGCCTGGCCCCCTGCTCCACCTCCACCCTTGCAGGACTAGGTTGGGTGGAGGATAAGCAACACCTGTGGCTGCAGGTGCAGCAGTCAGCACACCTGAGGCGTGTGCTCGTTTAGCAGCTTTAAAAGCCACAGTCTCACTTCAGTCCAGCGCTGGTCATCGTTTGCAGTGTTCCTGTTTTTGACTAGTCCCTTGTTCACTGTTCCTTGCCCTTTTACCTAGGTCCTGGTTCCTGTTTTCTTGTTCCCTCCGCCCTGAATCTCTGATTCATGCTCTAATTGATTTCTGCTCCCTTGTTTCCCTTTTTTCCTTCCTCTGTTTACAGGCAGCATTTCTCAGTGCTTTCCCTTTTCAAATGCAGCCCAGTTGGTATTTCTTTGACTCTGTCCTTTGCTGCTGTTAACCCGTATGCCTTAGCCTTCCTCTTTAGCTTCCTGTCTTTTCCTTGGAAGGATAGGGAGAAGTTTGCATTGGTTATTTAGCTTTTTCCCTGCTCCTGATCCTTACTTCTTTTGGGATCCATTCCAGGTTTTCCTTAGCACTTCTGCATTTATATTCCCATTTGATTTTAGGTGTGGTGTGCGGTTGTTAGCTAGCTCCTGTGTGAATGCTTATGTTTTCCTCACTATTTGTTATCACTATTTCAACTTAGGTATTTAGTTTTCTGCAGCGGATCTCTCTCGGCTGCCTTCCAGCCTTCACCCTTGCCCTGTCGGGCTCCCCACTTAACAGCGGATCACGCTCTGCTGCATTCCAGCCTCCGCCCTTGTCCTCTGGGCTCCCTGCCCTGCAGCCTGCCTCGCTCCGGCTGCCTTCAGCCCTTGTCCTCTTGGGCCCCCTGTTCTACAGTCTACCTCTCCCTGGCAACCTACAGCCCGTGCCCTCTGGACCTTCCTACTTCTCCCATTGCTGTTCTAGCCTCTCGGGGTCCCATCATCAACAGGATTCATGGGCTAGCTGACGTTCAAGAGGTTTATTCTCGTCCTTGTGAGTACAGTTCTTTAGTTCCCTTATTTGATACCATCAGAGTGTTAGTTCACAGATCCTGTCATTGCTTGCCCTCTACGTGGGTTTAGCGCTGTCAGTACCTGTAACAGCAATTGGGGGTAAGGCGCTTGCCGACTTTCCTCGCGGTCAGGTGCTTACCCCACATCCCTTTTCACATATTGGGTTTAATATCACACTCTGTTTTGCACTCCTGGCTTCTAGCATACATGAGTCGTTGTTCCTATGTGCACATTTCCCTTGCCATATTCGCTGCCTTAGTATTCGCAGGACTAATCCTGACAGATGGGAAGAATAACCAGAAGAATGTATTGACTTTATTAAAGCGGTAGGTGACAGCGACTCACCCAACATTGTTGACATATTTACCAACCTCACAGGGAAGGAGGTAAACCTCATTCTCAAAGCGATATAGCAACAAGAGAGAGCCACATACGAGATTACCATCGCTGCGTTGAACAAGAAGCTAAGTCTTCCCCAACCGGGATTATGAGAGGTACTCATTTAACCAGTGTGTCCAAATGGCAGATGGACACATTTGTCATCGCAAACTTCTTGGACGACAAAGCCATCAGGCTAAGAATTATTGAGGGATGCGCATTGTCAGTATTCCGAAATCACCTACTGAAGAAGCCGATCACACTACCAGAGATAATAGACCTAGCTCATGTAAACAAGAGGGTAGATTTCCAAGCAGCCACAATTGAAAACCCGAAAAAGGCCAAAAGTGAAGTGGCGGTACAGGGAACGCAGACACCCGGGACCAGACTGGTACAAAGAGGCAAGCATTTGGTAGCCGCTACCCGAGGAACGAAGGGTAGAGACAGTGCTACAGATGAGGATTTGCGTTTCCACATATAGGGTGGTGCCCACCGGTGGGGTAGATATGTAGGAGGTGTGGGAGAGAAAACCACTTCCAATCAATATGTAAGGAAAAACCACCGTTTTACCCTGGATACAAATCCACATCGTTGCGGGTGACGGAAGGATGCCAAGAACCGCTCTATGGCGGCTAGCAGCCTGCAACACCAGGTACAACATGTCCCGAGACCACAACCAGCATGAAACAACGCACCGTTCCAGCCCCAACGCAAGATGATCTGGGCAATGGAAGAACTCAGTTTGCAGATGACGCCAGGATACCTGGAGGATGAAGAGTACTCTCATGTTCATAGAGACACGTAAAAACCCTGGCAGGACATGTATGAGCCACAATACCTGAAAGACCGATATGAAAACCCACCCATATACCACATCTCAGGGAATAGATACAGCAGAGAATATGTGCGCTTGATCATTGCAGAAGCTGACGACAAAACATTGCTCCAAGAGTAACCCTATAGATAGGAGGACAAAATCACCAGTTAATTGTCGATACAGGAGCCACCGTCAATGTGATGAACGCAGAAGATCACCAATTGATATAGGAGCACTACCCTCTAACACCGTCCAATGCAAGGATATTTCAATGGGGGGGGGGGGGTAACCACCTACTCCACTCGACAGGAAAATTCAGTTGCAACATACACCACCAGGGTCACATTGTATCATCTACCGTTCATGCCATCCAAAGCCCCATAGCCAGGAGATGCCTACTAAGCTACCAGACGGCCAGGGCCCTTGCCCTCATTGATATTCAATACGACCAGTCAGAAGTGATGCAGGGTCACTCGGTTAACCAGGGGCAGGTAATCATGATGACTGATCAACACCAAACCCTTCAGAGCATGAAAGAGAGGTTCCCAGACCTGTTAAAGGGAGTTGACATGCTGAAGGACTCGGTGATAATCCTTCACATGGACCCAACTGTCAACCCTGTGCTACAACACCCACGCATTGTGGGATTTCACCTGCAGGCACAGGTGTCCAAGGAACTACAACTACAACTAGACAGAAGATAATTGGATGTGCTTGAACAGTAAAAAAACTGAGCTTATGATTTTCGGCTTTGGTCAAGCAAGGGCTAAACTCGGAAAAGAATTTGAAGAGTTTACCATTAAAGACTCAGGTGGTCTCCCATGTCAAAACACTTGGGATGATGCTGGAGGCGTCCTTCGGATTGGAATCTCAGGCAAACTACCTTCATAAAAACAATGCATACTATATTAGGCTATTGAGAGCTATACGCCCTTTTCTGACAGAAAATAATGCGGCCACAATAGCCAGGGTCATTATACTGGCACGTTTGGACTATGGTAATTCATTGCTGCTGAGCCCCCAAAAAATGCATCAGTAAATGCCAGATAATGGAGAACAATGCAGTCCGGGTAGTAAAAGGGATCGATAGAAGAAGTCATGTGACAGAGGCTAGAAAATCCCTCCACTGGCTTAGAGTTGAGGAGAGAATCCTCTTTAAGCCCATGACTCTAGTACACAGATGTTTGTACGGAGTGGCTCCATCCTACCTTAGAACCAAATTCACACGATACATCCCTAATAGGGCTCTAAGTTCTTAAACATCTGGCAAGCTACAGATACCCCAGGCATCCCGAACTACGGGTGCCGGGAAATCTTTTCCGGTCCGTGCAGCCCAGCAGTGGAACAATCTTCCAGGTACTTTGAGAGCAGAGCCTAACCTGTTAATCTTTAGGAAAAACCTGAAGACTCATCTCTTCAAATAATGTGCCACCCCTAGTTCCCACCTAGCGTTCTGCCTAACTCTAATTTGTCTCTCTGCGCCCTGATGCCTGCGGGCTACCGACGCATTACAAACAAACAAATAAATAAAAATAAAAACTACTCCTAGATGACGACATCATAGAACGAGTGAAGGGCCCTTGACTCTGGGTGCCCCCCGTTGGTGATAGTGCCAAAGGACAATGGATTGCTCAGGTAGACATGCACCTCCCATCCTAGTCACCAGTTGTTCTGGTGCTGTGGGGAGACAGCCTCAGGTTACCTAGATAGGGGGTTGGTCTAAACTTTCTCTGTATCGCAATTAATTCCATGAAGCCTGAAATACATAAGTCTTCTTTAATCCCTTTCTTTCACAAACTAACCGTTGTTCTCTCTTTTCCCCGCCTCTCGCTCCCTCCACTCACGTGCATCGCCTTCCCTTATGGTCGTCTTCCTCTTACGGAGGCATTGTCCCGATGTCACTCCATGACACCCCCCCCCCCCGCCCACTTATAATAGGACAACTCACATTTGTTCAATGAGTCTCTCGGCTTCTTGGTGTCTCTTTTGGGTCTGCCATGTTTATCTGCTGGATCTTCTGCACCAGGCCCAGATGGGGCCAGTGTTTCGGTCTCTGTCGGTTTCACCAGGCCATCATTGTAGGGCCACCCACTTTCTCCAACCTGGTCCTCTTCAGAAGGTCCTCTGTCTTCCATTGCCTCTGGTGCCACGTTGAGTTAGCAAAAGAAGGACACATTCCATGTTATGGCTTGCCCTTCCCATTTGGTGGTGACCATGGATCCTGTAACTTCTACTATCTGAAATGGATGGGAGTCATAGTGGGTGTCAGTTTTTCTTTGCTGTCCTAGGACATCCTTTCCTATTGGCAGTTGTATCTCTTTTGCTCCTCTCTGGCGATCTGCCCACTGTTTCGTCTTCCTTTTCTTCTCAGCGTCCCTGTTTCTGATCTCTTCATCTTGCTCATTGGTGTAGTCCTCTAGTTGGATGAGGCGTGTTCTGGGTTTGTAGTGGATCATAAATTCGAACAGGGTTTTCCCGGTGGCTTCGTTAGGAGTGTTTCGATAGCTTCTCAGCATATGGCTTAGCTCTTGTGGAAAGGGCACTTTTATTTGCGTGTCGGAAGCCGCCTTGGCTTTCTCCCCCTTGCATGGCTGTACTGAGCTGTGTGCGCAGAAGTAAAGTGGAGAACGGAGCCCGTGGTGTTGCAGCGTTGGGGCCGTTTGCCGCTTAGAGAGGGGGGAGACTGCAACGCATTGCATCGCTGTGGTTAGCCGCTGTGTTTAGCCGGAGAACTTCTTACCTGCTACAGCTCCTCTGCCTTCCGGAGTCTTCTGGAGCCGGAGCAAATTGGACCAGTGATTTGCAGCAGGAGCCAGTGCTGAGGAGCCGGTGAGAAGCTTCACTACGCCGGCAAGGTGAGCCTAGCAGAGAGGTTTGCAGGAGCCAGTGCTAGTGCCAGAGTTTCAGTTTAAGGCATCGTGGGGCTGTGACTGGCACCCGAGGCACCCAACGCTCATTGGGCACATTGTGGCTTATTTAGACAGTGCCCGAAAATCTAAAATCTCAAACCGAAAACTGGAACCTAAAATCTAAATCCTAACATCTTTGTTTACTGCCACTTTTGTTTTTATTTGCGTGTGAGCGAAGTTAATCACATGCCCACTTTTCGTCAGTTTTCGTCGGTCTGCTCGCTCCTGCCCTCAGAAAACAATCACCATCTTGCAACAGGCAATTAGAATGTGTGCATTAATTCTTAAAATAAACGAGTGAGGCCTTCAACTGCACTGAAATGATTTGTGCTCCAAATTTATAACACCCAGAAAATTAATTTCACTAAAATCATAAAACTTTTATTTTGTAAAATAACTAACATGATTCATTTGAACCATGAAGCAAAAACAGCCATAAATGTACATTTATAAAAGAAAGCATTCAAATGCTTGAATTATGTCTGTATGTGTGTATGAGTAAATGAGAAGTCTGTGAATGCTTTTGTATAAAAGAGATTACATGCCTATGTGCGAGTACATGGGCATTTCGTTGGCAATATCCACAATATGAATGGAGTGCCTGTCTTTACGATGGGACTGCATGTCATTTTGGGCAAATACCCGAACATTATTTAATGGGAAAAATCTCCCTAACACACAATGGGGGTCATTACGAGGTTCGAGGTAACCATGCCACAATTTGCGGCATGGGTTCCTCAAATGAGGACTTACCGGGCCATTCCAACCTTGGAGGACCCGGTAATTCATCATTCGAGGAACCCAGACCCTGTGCATCCCCATTCGAGCCCCCATAGGGTTAAATGGGAATGGGGACGGAGCTAACAACGGGCCCGTTAATAACGGTGCCCGTTGTTAGCTCCCTGGTTTGCTACCGGGACCCGCTAAGGGTTCCTGGCTTTACCAGGCGCCCTTTGCGGATCCCGCAAGCAGACTCGTAATAGGGCGGTAAGGGGTTAACTGCACCGGCACCATTACCGGCGCCGTTAACCCCTTACCGCCCAGCTCGTAATGACCCCCAATGTCTACATGAAAGATATACTGGTGCATAAGAAACTAAGATGGCATCATGTGACAAAGACCTGTAGAACCTTTATACTTGGCATTCACCCCGCCTACTGAGGGAACATGCATGTTTTAAAATCTTTCTAAACTCCAAAAGATTGTTAACCAGACAAATATTGTTAGGATGCCGGCTCCTGTTCACAGGGCTTGACATCTGGTGGGTACTTGTGCACCTGGCATGTACTGCTTGTCCTTTGATGGCACAAAAGCCTTTGAGTGGAGTACCCCGTCATGTGATGACAATACATGGCATATTGTGTGGTACTTGAGCTTAGCATTTCAGTATCTGTAATATGAGTGGAGTACCTGGCCATATAATGGGACAATGTCACTGATGACTGACAAAGCTACCAGGAGCTACACCTATCTTCCTTTCATTTTCCAAGAAGTGGATGGTGATGGTCATGGAAAATATGGGACAGTTAACAGAGGTAGAAAATGGGACACAGTGGAAGCGGACCAAGATGGGGTGTCTCTATGAAGATGGCAGCATGAAGTACACAAGAAGGGGAGGATGTGAGAGACCAAGTCAACAACCAGATATCCAATGCCCGTGCACACCAGAGGAACGGCATCAAGCAGATACAATCACATATCCACAGATGCCTGATAGAGTTAAAAAGCCTCAGCCTATTTGCTATGTCATTGCTTGTTGTGTATTACACATCTCCTTCTGAGTGACCCTTCAAAGGGAACTTCTTTAGTTAAGGAAGCAGTGGGGAGTTAGCCCCATTAGAGCAAAAATGTATGTATTGGTGGTGGGTGAATTCTGGTCGTTCACAAGAGTATCAACTTGATCTCTCACAGGTCCAGTAGTGTCTGACGCATTCTCTTCCACACTAGCAAATGGGTGCTTGCCCTCAGTCTTAAGGTGCTCTAGACTTTGAGCAAAACCAATTTTCCCACACCCACCCTCCTCCTCAATCCTCCACATGCCTCTTCCCACATCACTGCAGGTATTGATGTTGCTAAGGGGAGGTGTGTGTGCGTATGTGTGCACGCGTGCACCTGTGTGTCAGTACCACATTTGACAAGAGCCCACTGGTTCATGTGTGGAGTGTCATTCTTGAACATTTAGGGGCCAAAGTGCAACCCACAACAGAAGAGAGAGGATGGGATCCGACTTTAGAAAGAAGAACAAGGGCGAGGGTAGGAAAATGGGACATGGGTTGGCTCTGGCGCGAGCAGTGAAAGGAATGCAAGACCTTGGGTGTGGATGGAGGGGATGAGTGCCTGGTACAGCCTGTTCGATAACTGCATGCAAACCCCGGCCAAAATAGGCTGGTCTGTTTCTCACAACAGGTCACGTATGCCACTCACTGTCTTATTGCCACTGTGGGTGGTGTCACACCAGGACAACTGCAATGTACATTATGCACTTTTTTCTTTTCTCCTGACATATTGGTCCTAGCCTTTGGTACTACCCCCAGAGCTGCAATATATGTATGTGTACAGACGAACACACATACATCTATAAAATGGGCTCTACCAATTTGCCTATTTCATATACAATATGCCTAACGTTTGGTTTCTGCTCTTCATTTAAACAAGATGACTGCCCTTCGGAAAATATTCATTAACAACGATGTCTCATTTCTCAATTCCTTCTGAAACTATCTTACTATCTTTCATAGAAATAAAACACATACGCTTTCGATTACCTATTGTGACAAATCACTCATAACCTCAGAAAATAAAATAGTTACCTAAAAATAAATTGGCATTTAATTGATGTTATCATTGCTCAGTGAAAGTGCTCCACGTGGAGGTTTCCCAAAATTAGGAAGTGATAAATGCTAAGATGGCTGACTTGGTTTATATTAACTGTGATCTTCCCCTCGCCGGGGACAGTAAGAGGAAGGCATGATGGTAAAGAGGTGAAGCTAAAACTAACAGGGCTTACAGAATTCAAAAGAAAAGGGAGGGAATCTCCCTAACAATCAATGCTCAAGAGGAGTGGCATAAGCAGATCAGCATTGCGGAAAGGCAGTGAGAATCTGGCTGGCAGGTGGGGAAGGAGAACCTGGTAGAACCTCCTGATAACACAAGAAAAGTATCTAGAATTTGAGAGCTGCTAGGAATCCAGAATTGTATCTAGAACTTCAGGGGTGCTAAGAATCTGTAAAACACCCAGAACTAAAGCATCAGCGAGAACCCTGAAGGGACCTTAGAACTTGGGAGTTGCTGAGAACAAAGTGCCTAGAACACGAGGGTTGCTGAGAAGGTCCTAGAACCCGAAAGTGGCATAGAAATATTAGAAATGGGACGAGAACTATGTCCACTCATCAGCAACTGCCTTAATTGCTTACCAGTCTTGGGTCCCAGGCCATACCTTTTTCCCCAGGCTAATGTATTTGTCCCCTTAGAGGGTCATTATCACTTGTGCCCTGCCAAACCCTGTTTCTCTGACACCAAAAATGGGCTACTGTATGTTTGAATGGTACATACTGTCGGGAAGGGCATGTAAAATGTAGTGGCGCAAATGCCCCAGATGGTCCTAATCTAGCACTTCTCTCCACACACTCCAAACCTGCATGAAACTTGCACCACTGCTACTTCCTCACATTCAATTTCCCCCTCTTCCTCTACCAGTCACCGGCACTCTACCCCTCTATCCCTTACAACAGAAAACCCCCTCAATCCACCCGTCCCCCGCCACCCCCGCTTCCCTGATACTGAATGTGATAGAATGCTGGAAAGAGGACGAAATGTATGTCTTTAATCTTTGGTAATCAAGGGCCAGCAACTGACTATCTATCGTGGGTTGCACGTAATCATTGTATAAAACGCAAAAGATTAAAATCCTCCTTGCAGAAGTAATTAAAGTTATAGTTGACATTGGTGATTACACAATGGATACTATGAAACACAATTGAGTGCGTTGTCAACATTATGAATGTGGGCATCCATAAAAGGAAGAAATCCTACATTCCCAAGAGCCATAGTCTGTGTCTATTGGAATCCACAGCAGTGAGCAGATTCTACCCAGGGATCTTCATTGGAAGAGCATTCAGTGGAATTCATATTGAGCACGCGTTTCTGATAATCAGTACCGTGCTTCACCCAAGCATGGCCATGCCTCAGAATGTAGGACCACAGTTGGGACACCTTCAAGAGGGAGTTTACCCAACTAATTTACAAATGAGGCAAAATGTGAGATGTCAAAAGAAAAATGGTATGACCAGATCACTGGAACTGGTTAATCAATATTAAAAATGGTACCCAGGGGGTACAGTGCAACCAAGGTGAATCCTTTCATGTGTGTAGGTCCTGTCATATGTGAATAAAATCCCAGAGAAATCAGTGGCTCGTGAAAGGATTCTGATTGGGAGTCTGGACCTAGGTTGCATGCTCCAACAATGAGAAAAGAAGCATATGGAATGGATCTTAGCTATTTAATTCTGAAAATCCTGAATGTGTTGTGCTTTTCAGCCAGATGGTCAGTAACCCAGAAGCCATCTCGAACTAATACTAGGTGCAGGAACCAGTATACAGTCCCACCCTCCCATTACAAAAGGGAGGGGTCTCTGGAAAAACACCAATCTTTCTAAATGAATGCCACGCAGCCTATTCGCCAACTTGATGAATAAACCTGATGAGGCTAAATCAGTGATCACAGGGTTTTGAGTGGAGGTGAGATATGTGCCCATTAACCAACGAACATCATGGTGCCCTTGCAGCAGAAGAGCATATGTTTCTATACCATGTGTAATGTTTACTGGGGGTTCGAGAGCTCAGTAAGCAACCCAAGATAGTATTAGTGACCATCCAGGAGGGGAGGATGCATATTGGATTGTGCAATATTGCTGTGGATTTATTAGATACACTGGAGAGTATGTTTTTAGTCCACGCAGAAACCCCAAGTTCCTTGAAAATGTTTCAAAAAAAGGTAGCAGGCGCTCCTCTCCAGGAAGAACATGGCATGATGACCTGTTCTGAGATGAGAGTTTGCAGCACACGCTTTTTGCTCACTGTACCTTTCACAGATGGGAAATATCCATTTGCATATCAGTCTTTGTCCCGCCCACATGGACAGTCGGACATGATGACCTGGAAGAGTTTCAGGTCGCTGTCAAAGAGAGCACCTAGATCGCCAGCCAAGGGTGAGTAGGTCAGCAGTAGAAGGGATGGCAGAGTGGGGATAGCATTGGTGGCTGGTTGAACGGTAACTTCCATTTTTGAGGAGTTGAGCATGAGGCAGTTTACGACCATCCAATGCTGGTTAAGAGTTCATAGATTACAGCAGTGAGGAAGGGGAAAGGGGAAGAACTTAAGGAAGGGGAAAGGGGAAGACCTGAAGGAAGGGGAAGGGGGAAGATCTGAAGTGATAGGATTCACAAGTCCTCCTATTCATTACATGGACTCACTGTTGGGCTGACCCCTTTCGCATCAATGCCAGCAGCATGTCTGGGTGTGCACCAGACAGCAACACACTCTGGGGGATGTAGTCCTAATGCGGCTGAGCCTGCAGCAATGTTCACAACGTGGCGTCTGGCGCTGAACGCACCATTTCCTGAGCTGCTCCGACTTCAGGGCAGTGACGATGTGATCACATGTTCTCCGAGCAGCGGCTATGCGCCTCTGGTCTAACTGGAAAGAGCTAGCTGTGAGGCTATAGCTGATTAGTGTGAAAGTGGAGTGGTGCAATGCAAGATTCTTACATATTCCTCTGAGGGTCATCGCTGGCAACTGTCTACTCCTCCCCCGCCCCCACTCCTTGATGTCACCCACCTAAAACATCCTTGATCCCACAATTGTGCTGTCCAGGTCACTAAACCCACCTGTGGGAGACAGGGATGGGGGATGTCAAAGGCCCTGAATGCCTTGGAGTAGCAACATGTTCTGTGACGCGGACAACGTCTCTGTCAGCTTCAGAGCCCCAACATTCATATTTACATGCATACTGAGGCCGGGGCATAAGCGAGCTCCACTCCACACATAATGTGTGGAGGAAAGCACTCTTCTCAGTGGGACCGAAGTGTGCATGGACATCATGCGTGCTATGCCTGAGGCAAGTCTAATTCGGCTGCTAGTCCCTCAGGAACCTGATGGCTGGGAGTGGCTAACTGCTCCATTGTAGACAGTGGGACATTGCCCCACGCGCCCAGTGTATCACCTCCACTGTCCATCCGTATGTTTATTTCGATGTTCAGGTACTTCTACAGGGCACTTCTCAAAAGATTAACGAAATAATCAAATCTGAATTTATAAGTCACAAAAAACTTGAAAAGAAAAAAGAAAATTCGCTTGCACATGTGGCAGTTGCGAGAGGAGCAGGGTAATCCTTCAATTTGCCTGGATTTTGAATAAGAAAGCCGACCTTTTCTCAAGGCTCTATGAAGGCAGGTGCCGCCAGCATCTACTTAAGCATGATTTGCTTCTGTGGTGATCCCAATGAAAAGAGGGGCACGGAACTCGCTCCCTCTGGAAATGGAGCTGTCATTTTGTTATAAGGTTATCTTTTATACTACACTGACCAACCATTTAATAACAGTATGATAATTAAGATGTTATAAAAACGGCATGATATAGAACAGCAAAACAAGTCATCTTCTGAGCCTGCGACAACCAGTCAAGAAGGCTATTTGGTGTTGGTATGTTTTAACTCTGCAGGTCTTTGCTAAGCGCATAGCCAGCAAGGAGTTTTCTTTCTCTGTGTCCTGTATATTCGAAGGCTTTCTGCAGCCGTATTACGTAGGCAGTGTTGGTAAACCGCAAAACTGTACACAAATATTTGAATCCCTAATCGCAAATGATAGGCTATGCAGAAGGGGTGGGCACAAAAATGGTGGCATGCAGAGCCTTTCTATTCTACCAAGCTCAATTGTGCATGCAAAGAAAAATTGATATAAGAGGTTCAGTCATTTGCAAGAAAAGAGACCAATCAACTTGCTCATCAATTTAGTCAGGTGCTGAAATTCCACAACTTTGGGGCCCAATCAAGATGATCTTTAATTCCTTATTACATACACCTTGGTCAGGCAGATGATTTTCATGTACCTGTCATGATGGACAAAACGATTGTCAATACACTTTTCACTCACTCTGATTTGCTGCAAAAAAAGTTATATTTATTATGGGTGTACAAATCAAATCGTAATGTGTCTATCAGTATTACTTAGTTGCAACATTCAATGAAAATAGACACAATATATCAAGCCCCACAATTATTCTCTCAACAAGCGACACTGCACTTTTCTTACTTTCACATGCGCACGTTGCTCTGACAGTTATTTACAATGGCAGCCCTGGGCTACTTCTACAAACCCATGTAACAAGAGGGCAAATGTACATATATTGACACATGTTATATTTTGTATAATAATCTTGAAACTTTGTAGAATAATGTCAGGCTTTATTTCATTGGTTTTTCTTTCATGTGAATTTTTCTTTTCTAGAACTAGAGGTGTGTGTTCCTCTATCCATTCAGAACTCAACTACACATGTCTGACAAGCTCCCACTCTCTTTTCAAATATGAAATATGAATATTACCCTGTGACAGAATGCCATTTGTCAGGGTGTGACAAACCTAAGCTTTTTTGATTTTTGCTAATCGAATTACAGTGATTTTCTCTCTAAAAAAGGCTCCTGCTGAATAGACCTCACTTTCAAAATGCTCCTTGATGAAAAATGGTTCACCCATGAGCACTTTTTTGGGCCCTGACCACTGGCATTCGAGCTGCTCAAAGTGATTACTATTTCTGGGTGTATGCATTCATCCAAACCCTGCATTACCCGAATTTTACTGGATTGGGGTTATTCGGGTGACAGATTCAGGTTAAGCTCATGACAATTCATGCTGATGAAATGTTGCCATAAACAATGGATTGGTTAGGTTAAACCTTTACCTGCCAGTTCATGTTCAAAGCAAACTAAATATAAAGTTCATTGAATGGGTCAGAAGTTCAGAACCTTTCCTGAGAGGGTTGTTTAAAGAAATCAAAGTGTTTAAAGGTGCAATGGTTTGCGCCTGGCTGTTTCCTTAATTTAGAAAAACAAAACGAACTCATTGTTTGCACCTGACAAAAAATTGTTTTTGTTTTTAAAAATATAAGTAATGCGAATAAAAAAATGTGCAAAGATGCTTTTTTATTGGCATTACTTTGTCACCTTATTTACAAAGGAGGCCTGAACATTTACAGCGGGCTGTGCTGCAGCACTAGTGATGCACTGCCGAGCCCCGTTGCACACATTAAAGTCTGGAGCATGCATGGAGCTTTCTAGATTCTAGATGAGTGTGTATGCTGGGAGTGCATTTCATCACGATGGGACTTTTAAGGACCTTTCATTAAGAAATGTGTAAAAAATGAAAATAACACTTCTGTTTGGGGAATAGTGATATTAGTGGGAAAACCACTATTCATGCTGCTGCTTTTCCACTCTTAAAAAAATGCATGCATGAGTCCAAAATTACCCCGTCATTTATTGCACCACTTCTGCGCCTGTTCCGTAGCAGAACAGGGAAATGGGTTTGTTTATTGCACATTTTAATATGAATACCATCTTTAAATTCAGGATGTGCATTACAATGTTCTGGAACATCCCCTTATTTATGCAAATGTGCAAAGGGGGGAAAGAGAATCTGAATGTATGCATTTATGATGCATACTTTTTTGTATTTTTATTTTATTATAGTGCGTTATTAGATGTCTTGCATCCTTCTTACAGTTACACTGTAAAACATACATTTATAAAAATAAAAATACAATCATATTATTAAAAACATACAATTCATATACATATTTTCCATTTAAAACAATCTTAAGGTCGCTTGTAACTAGCCCCCTCTGCTTTAGCTGTCCTTTTACTCACTACCTCCCACACATGCAATGCCGCTTACACATGCGTGATGCATACATTAAAGTGGCCTTTGTCAATTGGGAACACATTTTTAGAGTGCAAATGATGAGATACACTAATGCATCTCATCACTTGCACCCGCACATGTTTTGACAAATAGGCCTTTTATTGTAGATGTGTAACGTGTTTTTCATAAGTACAGATTTCATAACATTACAATCCTGCTTGACTAAATAGTAAGGAATGTCAAAGTTAACTTCATGAATGCTTAACATTTGATTGATTCTGCCCCAGCCCTACCTGCCTTTCTGAGGGCATTGACCTGCAACTATGTACTCGTGGAAGCAAAGTCTGCAGGATGAAATGTCATGCAGCCCTAGTTTCTGCAACAAATAGACTTTTCAAAGGTCCAAATCAGTTAGGGATTCCTTATATTGTAATATTATAAACCTCAATATTCCTACCTCTGAATGAAGAATAGCAGACTGAGGCATGCCCAAGATATAACTGACTATTGGTATGATATGCAATCTTACAATTCCCCGGTTCAACTTTTCTAATTTGATCAACTTCGGAAAGATACAAGTATGACATGCTCTTACCCCGATTCAAACCTGCAGCTATATATTGGGAGTGCAGCATCATGGCTGTGATTTAAAGAAGGACTACTCGAACATATTGCAGACACAGCTTCATGAAAGTTATTTACCCTGACAATGCTGGCATATATTGTGGGTGCAGCTTTATGAAAGTGAATTAAGGTTGAAATGTAACCATGTATTATGAGGACAGCTTCATGAAGGTAATTTTACAGTGGCATTGATGCCATATATTTTGTGCCCAGCTTTATGAAAATAGTTTGCATATGGCAGTGCTGATATATACTGTGGGCACAGTATCATGAAAATAAATATAAACTGGTCCATTGTACTCTTGTGACCTGTCACCTACTCCATTTTGTCATAGGTTACCATAGAGAATCAACTGATTGTAAATGTAATGGCTTTCAGCCATGTTTTCAGAAATGTTCTTGGGGGATGGGGGGGACCCTTCCGAATCCCCCCATTATTTTGGGCTCCCTTAATAACTTGGTCGCTCATGTTAATTATGCAAGATGTTTGTGCCCTATCACTGAAAATACTCTTCCTCGGCAAAGACTTTACATTATATTGCATGCTGGTGCCCCCTGAGGAGCTACCTGCCCCCATAGTACCAAAAGCTGTCTCCACTTCTGCTTTAATGGAGTGTTGCTATCAACTTCACTTTCAGGTTCTTGCTCCTTACACTTACTCTCACCCGACTACAGTAAAGTGCATCTAAGTATTTGGTGAACCTGAAAAGAAACAGGGTGGAGAAGGGTGTTGGCCAGAATTGTGTGATACAGTTTACAGGAGTGTCCCACATGCTTTCTTGTGTGTGGCATGCGTGGAGGGGATCTACTATCACCCTGATTCATGGATTATTTGCGCCGAAAAAAACAGGATTTGTGTGCCATTCTGCCCACAAATCCCCATTTGTTAAACAGGGATTTGCGGGCAGAATGGCGCACAAATCCCGTTTTTTTCCGGCGCAAATAATCCATGAATAAGGCCCTATAATTTGGACGTATTTTCTTTTGTACCTATGGACTACTATAGGTGTTACATTGGGTCCTTGTATAGTGCTTCATACTGCTCTCGGGCTGTTTCAAAGCATTCTAAGGGCCCGACTCATGGAATATTTGCCCGGTTCGAAGTGAATTTGCACTGCTGAAAAGTGACTTTGCACTGTCGACACAAACCCTGATTTATGGAACCGTGGAAAGTGTACTTTTGCCGGGCAAAGTCAGTGCATAGTCATTTTTGCAGTTCAGCAGTGCAAATTCACTTTGAACTGGGCAAATATTCCATGAATCGGGCCCTAAGTGAATAGCACAGTAGAAGGAAAATTAGAGTATCGCTCAATTCCTTATCACTAGAGGCTCTGCCCTGGTTGGCCTCCTCCTCTCCGTGAGGTGGTGATTGTTTGTTGTTTGTTTTTTTGTTTATTATTTGTAATGCGCACCAGACCGGGGGGGGGGGGGGGTGTATCAGGGCGCATCAGGGGTGTCTCTTACCACAAGGGTGGCCAAGCAAGTGAGAATCTGTGGAGTGATGGGTGTATTTTCTACACTTTGGGATGAGGACAGAGTCTGTGCTTCCTTTCCACCTTATTTGCGTTTTTTCTTTGGAATAACACTTTCAGCCTGGTCTTTCCGACCTGGCCTCTTTGCGGAAATGCCAGCAGTCGCTTTGGCGGTTGCAGGCTATCCTGCTGGGTCTATTCACTGTGCTGTGGCCGCATACATGACAGCTGCCATCTTTAACCAACAGGGAGGATCAGGGGCAGCTTTCTTTTTTCAAGTCGTCCAAAAATGTGTCATTGTCCCAGTGGCCTGATTGAGTCTTCTCCTTAAACGTTGCTGCTTATGTTGCTCCCCCGGCCGCCTTTGTCTCCACTGTTTACAAGATGTGTTTATTCTACCGGTGACCCGGTTGCATTGTGTTTTACATCCTAATGAATCATTTTAGTTGCCTTAAGGAACACTTCGTGCTCTGCATTTCATATCGCAAAGCCTTTTTTGTGGTGCTTGTGTTCTCTAAACTCCTTTCAGTTTGCTTTCTGCTCATCGGGCAAATCGCCAAACTGTTGCCTTTTTCAAAACACTGTCACAGTTCAGTGGGTTTGGGCGCTGGCTGCATTTGCCTTCTCTGCCATAGTTTTGTGTCTGTGCTGCTTTCTTCCCCGCCCCAATGTCAAAAATCTTAGGGATTGTATAAACGCTGAGTGACACGCTCTGCTTCCTCCACTGTTTATTCCTTGAATGTTCTTTTGCGGTCGGATTGCAATAGAGCCATCACTTTTTTTTAAACTAAAATGCTATTTTGTGTTTTTTTGTTGTTTGTTGTTGTTCCATGGAAGTACACAAGGCCTACATTAAGGAAACATTCTCAATGTAGGCTGTGGCTATATACGCGATGTTCATAGTCTGAAATGGAAGAGTGGGGGCTCTTAAACGGGGGAATAAACCAAGTGCATGCTTCTGCCTAATAAAAGAGCACTAGCCATGGCCGAAATGAGGAGCAGGTGGCTTAGGCAAGAGGTAACTGCCCAAAACAATACATCATGAGACCCTGCAAACATGTATTTGGGGTTACTCAGCATTGTCTACGGTGGGGGTGGGGATGGGGGTGGGGGTTCGAGGGGGGTGGGAGATCTTGTTTGTATCCAGTCTGCAAACTGTAAATACATCTATTGCTGTGTTCACTTTGTAAATATATTTCGGTAAATAAATACATTTCTCACTCAGTATATAAATAGTTCAATCCGTGAGTAAATCACCCTCCTGTAAATAAATTACCCAGGCCCGGTATCCATAGCAGCTTAACAGCCCTTCTTACCTGTCCATCTACGGTTGCAGTCGCTTGCTTGCTGCTTCTTTTTTTTCTGATGCGCAGAGGCCAATACACCTGTCCCTGATAATCTGCAGCCTCTGGCCCCTTCCCTACATTGCTTTATATAGGGTTTACCCACAAAAGCAATCCCCATGGTGGTATGTGCATATTCTGTAAGTAGGCCTCACACACTGAAAGGTGTCTCACGTTAAGCGTGCATTTCCTGGCCAAAGACAGACCTCTTTTGAAGGTATTAACTTATCATTGACGTGCTTTATCCTGCTTCGAACTCTTTGGTGTGGGAGAAGAGAATATACTTGCGGAATAAAGAGGTTCGATGTGGGGGACTCATGTTATGCAACCTCAATGATAAGATCAAACATATCACCCATTGAAGTTTGCATTAGGAAACATCTATTTCCATTATAATCTATGCACAACATGGCTGCCTTTAGAGGGGCTAAGGGATGGGGCACCAAATATCATTCTGAAATGGACCTGTGTAAACACCTTCAGCTGGCCCTGAAAGCACTTATGGGAAAGGCTGCTAGGTCAAATAGCACAAATATAAGCTACCGGCTGCTCTGCATGAAATAAAAGCATTTTGAAAAGATAAAACCGAACGCAAATGTTTATATACTTGAGCAGTGTCCAGTGTCTTGCATGAAGTGTTGTCTGTCCTACCTCACCAAGAAAGGGCTTCTGGGTTTCTCTTCACAGCTTGTTCTCTTATGAACGAGCACATCTGTCCTGTCAGGAAAAATGGTGTTGGGGGGCCTCAGGGATCCCCTCGGCAGGGGCAGTTCTTGGAGACTGATGGGGCTAGCTCGAGCTCACTTAAAGCCCTGTGCCTGCTGCTTCTGCTGCTAACATGTTATCCAATCCCACTGATTCTTTTCTATGTGACTAAAATGTTTGTACCTGTAACCCATCAAGAAATAATGCTGAAGGATAAGTCTGGAGGAAGTGCGAGGAGGAAGTTCGAGTGCATGCTCTTCCTTGACATTCCTTGATTGCCTGGTCTCGGCGCAGTGGCTTTCAGGCACACTGATGGGATAGCAGGATTTGAACCCTGCTGAATGGACCATTTAATGCTACCACAAAAAGAAAAAAATGCCCTGAACTTTTAGACCATGACTTTTCTGGACCTTATGCCCTAAGCCAGTAATACGATGAGGAAATTCTACGTGACTGCTTGGGAGACACGCTGAGGATCACCAGGGTCCTGATTTTGGCTATCAAACTTTATTGTAAGATGTGAGGAGGGCCCTGCCTTTGTTGATTCCTTGCAAACCGGAACCTGTGACGGGAATGTTCTGTTTGCTTTGCATTGACACATTGTTAATCGGAGGAAGTGGAGGGCATTGCTTTCCCAAGTTTCTGCGGCTAGGCACATACAATAAGGGTTTGATTTATTTTGCAAAGACCTTGCTGCTGGAAATACATTTGCAAATTCTTTGATTTTAGACAAATACATCGAATGCCGTTATCAACACACTTCTTTATTTCGGAAAGTATGCCGTTTCCATGAGCGATAAAAAATACTGCACCGAGAAAACAATTAAAAGAAAAAATATTTTTGATAAAAATATACATATTGCCAATTTCATAGAAGATCCCATAAACAGTTCAGAGCCGCGTTTCAAAATTAAATATCAGACTAAGGTCCTAATTCATGGAACGTTTAATGCGGTGCAAAGTGACTTTGCACTGCAAACAAACACGTAGAACCGGGCCTAATACGCAGAGCAGCGTAAAGTGTATTTTTGCAGAGCGAAAATCTGAATTAGGCGTGTTTGTTGGCAGTGCAAAGTCACTTTGTACCGTGCTAAGCGTTCCATGAATTAGGCTCTAAAAGTCTGTGTCTGATCAACAGAGCATCTCCAATAACTGACAGGCAAGATAACGCGCAGAGCTGTTTAAACTTGTCTAATCCCGCAATTCCTAAATACATGAAATACAGTTTCCTTTCTTTAAAGCCATAGTTCTGGCAGGACAAGAGGAAATGCATCAGGTCTTCTTCTGAAAGCCCCTCACAAATGCACTTGCAGGGTTTTTTGTGTGTCAATTTTATCCCAGCGTGTGGAACATGCTTAATCTCCTTGAAAGTGCCCTATGCCCTGGTTTAATCAATCCTTCCAGGTGACTTTCCAGGCTTGATTGCCTGTCATATGAAAGATAGAACCTGATGTCGATTTCATTGATTCTTCCATTTCTTTTTCCCGGTCCCTTCCACTTATTCCCACAGCACCTACTGTATTCCTAAGTAGGTGCAAATGTCACAAGTCCACCATCTCGTTTTTATTTGTACACAAGACGGGCGCAGCTTCAACTGGGGGGGAAGAGCAATGCATCTCGTACCAACAAATGGGTTTGTTGCAAGTTTTCTATTATGCCACAAACGAACCCAGTAAACTATAGTATTCATTGCAACCTGATCTTCTATACAATTTCAACCAATTTCTTAATGTAATGAAAAAGCCGAAAGCTCAGCCAAAGTTCCATTATCATACTCAGAAACTGGTTTTCTTTAATCTGCAATGATATCCGGCCTGCAGCAGCCGCCAAGGAGAGAACCATAGCCTTATAAATGCGGATCTCACAATCTCGCGCCATACCACTTATATTCTTTCTAACTCTTATAATTCCCCCATTCACCTGTGCCACTTTAGCTTCCAGATTTCTAATATGGGTACGATAACTTGGATCTCGGCTTCTGGTTACCGCTAAGTAACAGAAAGTACTCATCCATTCCTATTTTTGTACCATTACCACCACCAGATACAGTGAGCCTCTAGACCTAGCCACACACATTACCTGCGATTTTGCTACATTTCGTTTTATTCACCTTCCGTTCATATACTCTTCATAACCCATAACGAGGATTTGTGAGGGTCTCTGCGTCCTTTCAATTAGGACGACATCATTCACATATCCTGAAGCACACATGGGTTGGTCCCCATGTTCAGTGTCTCAGTTGCCACTTTCCTTAATTATTCAGAGAGTGAGTTATATCAAATAAAAAACACATTTAAGAAAAGCACTGTCTCACAGCGCTGTCTGAGAAGTGGTTTATTAATTATAATTGTTCTTTTATAAAGCACTTAATACCAGTGAGTGGTTTCTAAGCACAGAATCAGGATTCAAACCTGTGTTGCCCTGTGTTGTCTTGCTTCCAAGACAAATGTGTTGACCCTGAGCTATCCCCCCTCACTAATAAATAATTTGGGTGGGAGTTCCCATAAACAATATTGAGTCACACAGCCGACACGTGTGTCTACCCTCTGGGTCTTTTTCTAGGCAAGGATAACCAAAAGGTGCAATTTCTGAAGGGAATAGAAAAGTTGGATAGAGAAGTCTTCCGGTGCTTGAACCTACTCCTTTTCTATCCAGCTGGAAACAGCACCGGACCCCGCTCCGCACTGACGGCTTCTAATAACTTTATGGCTCAACAGGCACATTATAGCGTTGTTACTTCTTAACTCAGACCTTTTGACCCTAATAAATTCAATATATGGAACTTGCTCCTCTACAAGCACCTCACATTTAGGAGGCCTTTGTCCTTTGTGTGGCCATCCCTTCAGAAATTGCACCTTTGTTATCCTTGCCTAGAAAAAAAACCAGAGGGTCGAAACACGTGTTGGCTGTGCGACTCTCGGCATTGTTTGTGGGAACTCCCACCCCAACTATTTATTAGCAACGAATAAACCACTTCTTAGACAGTGCTGTAAGACAGTGTTTCAAGTCAAAGTCTTTAATCCGAGATCATTTACCCACTTCCACCAAAAAATAGTCAATAATTGATCTTGAACTTGCATTACAAAGAGTGAAGTTCTCTGGCCGTCCCATGGAATTCTTCAGTTTACTGAGCAGGCGGGTAGTTCCTCTAAGCTGGCAGAGAATATTCCACCCAGGGAGTTAGACTGCACGCCTATCATGACTGGAAGTGGAATGCTGAAAACGAAATGTGACTCCCTAATTGCCTGCAGTTCAATTGAACAATTCCCCAGTTTAAAATTAAAATCTTCCCCAAGAAGGTGTACCCTTTTGTCAGAGCCAAATTGGGAATATGTACTGCGATCACCCAAGCCTGAGCCATGATAAGAGTGATACAAATTAAGTATTCGCCAGCAGTCCCCCCTTAATTGTAATTCTATCCACTGACAGAAAGGTTGGAGAATAAACCGAGGCGAGCGTTTCTTTACATATCATCTTTGTCTGTATAAAAGTTGCAAATGGCAGCTATACCTCCCTCTTATGTATAGTTACTTTTGAAGCGACCATTAAAGTTTGGTACTGATGATGTGTCACGGCCCACTTCTAGAAAGATAACCACATCATACTGACTGGTGAAACGCCGAAAAGACTGATGCTTCAATCTCTTTTTGAGCCCAGCCATGACTTTAGTCTCGAGGAGCTACCACGAGCAGCCTCTGTTTTTAAACCTTCAAAGGAGGAGTGTAGTGTGCTGAACCATATACACTTTCCTTGGCCCCTTTAGATGGACTGTTTCTCTTGATGTTTTGCAAACGGCCTTGATTTAGGTCCAAACGATGGTTGCCAGTGTGGTTGACCCTAGTTACTAAAGGAACTATGGCTGCAGCACTTATAGGCTTAATACTATGTTGCAACATATACGACTTCTTGCCTCCAATAGGATAAGATATGATATGGCATTTATAATATTTCTTCTGCTCCAGATGAGGTCACTGAGAAGGGGGTTAGCAAAATTGACTCTCACAACGGACCCACCACAGTACATTGAATCTGACAATATGTTTATGGTTGGTAGTGCCTTATTAGAGATCCCCGCCCAAATCCCCAAAGTGTCAGGGAAAACCTCTATCAGGTACGTTTTCTTGCTACCTTGGAAATGCTCCTCAAATGTGCAAATCAGATTGAATTTCCTCCACCCCTCTAGCAGATCACGCACACCTGTGGCGATTTGTCCAAGGCCCGCTGACACATCTGTTACCAACTCAGTGGGGACCCCCTTAGCCTCTTCTTGCATTGTCCTGTCTGTGAGCAACCTCAATATTCTTAATACCAATGCATAAAGCGTCATCATGATGCTCATGAGCCTTTACACACAGCTATGAGGCGAAGCATTCACCGCTTTGAAAGCAATACCCGCCCGGGGACCAGTCCAGACCCACCCCTGTGCACCAGCACAAAACGCTTCAGCTGGTGTACATTGTTTCCGTGTTATATTCGTGCCCATCAGACTATGGAGTCGGACCACGTGCCACGTTTTGCAGTTCTCAGGCACACGCCCATAAATATTCATCATAATCTGACATGTGTAATGAGTGCTTCGTGAGAGATTCCTCCAGCTTCTAAGCACTGTAATAATAGGTTTTATTTTTACCCTGGCATCCCTTTAAAAGGCAGCAATCTTAAGGGCAAGGTCTGTTTGGTCATGTTCTAGTCTGTCAAGACTGGGTGCTTCCCCTGCCTGTCAAGACTGGGTGCCTCACCTGCCTGTACTGTCCTAGCAAGCCTGTCAATATGATATGATATGGTATAGCATTTATAACGTGCCTATACACAAGTGTTTCAATACATATACCTCTACATATAATGCCCTATACTCCCCCCCACTCCTCCCGTCACCACCGTGCTCCAGCTCATGGAACCCCACAAGCAGTTGCCTCAGTGCTAACATTTCGTACACTTTTGTGATCATGCCTGGCCTGTTTCTTTGTGCCTGCCTGGCTTTTCTTTGCTTCATTGCATATATCACACCACTAGTTCCCGTACTCAGAATTTCAAACGGATTTACTGTATTTGGCCACTTGTGGCTCAATCAGTTCTGCCAAACCTACTACATTGTACTGGCCAATGTACTGTGTTTTTTGTGTACTGCCTAATATACTACATTTGGTGACCTTATGCGCTGACGTGTGGTTGCTAGTGACTCTGTATGGCCGTATCTAAAGCACTGTACTGCCTACTCTACTGTGTGTGGTCACTAGTGGTTTTACTTTATAATTTACATTGTTTTGTTGTAGTGGCTAGGTGCTTCCCAATCTATAGAATTAAGTCACCTTTGGTCTTGAGTAGCCTAATCTACTGCATTTGGTCACTGGTTCCCCTGTACTTCCCAATCTACTGAATTTGCTCGCTAAAACCCCTCAATCGCCTAATCCACTGCATTTGGTTATTACTGGCCCTGTAATGCCTAATCTGCTGCTCTGTAAAACCAAGTATCTTGTGTTTGGTCACCAGTGTCCTTGTCCTGACTATTGTACTGCATTTTACTACCCAATTTACCAATTTTGGATTCTATTGGCTCCGTACTGCCCAATCTACTGCCTTTAGTCACTAGTGCCCTTTACTACCTTATCTACTGCTTTGTCGTTATTTGCTCTGTACTGCCAAATCTACTCTATTGTTCTCTCTAGTCTACTTCTTTCGGTTGTTGGTGGCCCTGTGCTGCTGGGTCAACTGCATTTGATAGTCAGAGTCTCTGAGTTACTGCTCTGCTCCTCACCACATACTTTTACAATGCATCACTCGATCCTTCTGCTGTTTTTAACCCATGCTCTCCTTACCATTTTCTCTCTCCCTTTGGATTTTTTGGCCAGAGTACAACCCTCTCATCTCTTTCACCCCGATCTCCCCCATTTTCCATCTCATCCCGGCCTTTCGCCTCCCCGAAAAGGCCACTGGGACTATCATCATACCCGTCTATTCTTGGCCTACTCTCCAGGACTACCTCCTTCATGCCACCCTCTCCCACTACCCTTACACTCAGCTCTGGAATGCTCAATGTATCTGCACAAATCATCTTTTCTCACAGATCACTTCTGCACTCACCCGTAGTAATGAGTGTTACCAAGACATGGACCACCACTCACAACTCCGCTATCTCCCTCATCTCCATCTTCTCTGGGATTGACCGTCTCCTCGAGTCCATTCACACTGATGTCCCTGCAGTGCTCCCGCATGACTTTAACCTCCCCAAAACCTCCCACCCATTAACTTCAACTCGACTCCAATGTCTTTTATCGTTCCATGGCCTCCCTTCAATATTTAGCCACTCAGTCCCAAAATAATTCTCTTGCCGTTGTCTTCCTCTCCTCTTTACTTTCCCCTTCTAATCTCACCATTGATTCCTCCCGTTATGACCACTCTCTCCTCCACTTCAGTATTACTCTTCCTTCTCTGTTCTCTCACCCTCCCATACCCTCCATCTCAAAGATAAAAACCTGACTCCCTGGCCCCCCCCTACATGCCCTTCTTCTCACATGTTTCCTCCATTGAACAAGCCATCTCCAATTTCAACCTGGCTGTCGGCTCCTTTGTCAAGCACCACTTTCCCTCTTACACCATCAGTCCCTCTGCCTTTCACCTGTAACCCTAAATCACCCCAGATCACCCCCTCAAGATAGACATGCAATGCCACCTCCGCAGGAGGCACAAGGGCCATACCCCTATCTACTTCTTGCCCAAAAGGAAGCCCTTTCCTCCTGCAATAAGGCCATATGTACTGCCACGTCCTTCTACTTTACCAGTCATAGTACTTACCTTCACTCACACCCCAAAAAACACGTCTCCACACTTCAAGCAATGCTTGGTTCTCCACACCCTCTTGCTATCGCCTCAGCACTTTATGCTAATGTCTTTGGCCAGTACTCCTTTTCCAAGATCTCCTGTTATCCGGGATACTCACCACATTCCTCTCCCTCCCTTGCAATGCGATTATCTCATCCTGTCTATCCCCACACCGTCCTACCGAAGCCCCTTCTACCCAACCTTGCCAATTATTAAGACAGCTACCACCACATGCACCCCAGTTGACCCATTTGCTCCACAGTCAGTCAAGGAACGTCGACCGCACACCTGCTTCTTCCTCCCTTACTTTATTAACTCCTCCTTATCTCTGAGGACTTTTCCTTCCTGCTTCAAGGTAGCTACTGTCCTGGCAGTACCGAGAAAGCCTTTGGCTGACCCCAACAGCCCTGCTAAATATTTGTCCAAATGTCTTTTTCTAAAATTCTAAAACGTTTTGTTTTTAACAGGTTATCCAAATACCTTGATAGCATTCACGTTTGTGACCCTCTTCCAGTTTAGCTTCCATTGCCATCTCTTCACTGAAACAGCCAGCACACATTTCTGCAATTTTCTGACATCCTCTCGCCTTCATAAACTCTCCTCCATCCTTATCCCTTTAGATCTTTCTACCAACTTTCATATAGTGGTCCACCCCTTTCTCCTTCCGATATTCGCTGCTCATGGAATTCAGGATACCTGCCATTACTGGACCATCTCCTCTCTCTCCGAACACACCTACTCCATCTTTTGGGATACGGCCACCTCTGATCCGACCTTTCTCCCCGTTGATGTCCCCCAAGGCTCCCTCCTGTACCTCTACTTCAAATCTTTTAAATGTCATCCCATGGCAAATTCATCTGCTCTTTTGGGTCATCCTATCATTTCTTTGCAGATGACCCTCAAATCTTCTTTGCCATTCCCACTCTCACTCCTGATCGTTCTTTCTTTGATGGACTCTCAGTAATCCGGCACCAAATGGATGTCTTATGCTTCACTCCTCAAAGACCAAAGTCATTTACCTCCCGGCCTCCAATGCCTCCCCGCAACTTTATTTTCCTATTAAGTCTCTCAACCTTGGGGTCCTTTTTGACAGGGATTTCATTCTTTACTACTTTATTGCTGCAACACTTAAATGCTTACTCTGGTGCCCCGAGTCCTTGACTACTGTGCTAGCTCCTGCCTGACCTCCCCCTCTACTCATTCTCAGGAAGCTAATCTCTCTGGCCTCTGGCTTCTCTTACCACCTATTTGCAGACAGCACCCACATATTTTTCTCTTTCCCTGCTTCCCCTCTAACCCATCCTTGCACTTATGCAACTGTCTCTCTGCCCGCCATCACTGTACGGCACAGAGCACTTGGATGCCACAAGCTGAACTATTCCAAGACTAAAACCTCCAGTCTCTCAGTGCCCAGCTCACCACACCTCCTTCCCTCTTCACTCCCCTTTCCACCTGATCTCCTCACTTAAGCTCCCTGGGCTCACAAAGGTAGGTTCCTCTTTAAAAGCCATCATTAACTCTTCCAATTCATTAGATTGCTTTTGTCATTATCTGAAACAGACGGGCAGCATTATGTGAATACAGTGCACCGTTTTGGTGGTAAAGCAAGCGGGCAGTTTTTTACATTTGTAAAAAAAAAATGAGTTTATCTTTTCATTCACAAATTAACCAATCAGCTACTGTGAAATGTGGGAGGAAGGGAGGGGCGACTTGGCGTTAAAAAGGACACGATCCATCACAATTATCAAACATACGCTCATAATCTGACAATTGGCTGAACACTGGAGGCGTGGAACACCCCATAAGCACCCCTGAAGGCACACCCCTGCTTACAAACACTAAGGGACCGGCCCATCAGCAAACTCAGGTGCTGTGCAACAGGTGTTTCAGGCATTGGCCTCCCACCCCCGGTGTGCGGGAAACTGGCTAGTGCTAAGGATCTGTGGTTGTCAGTCAGACATGGCGGTGATTTCAGATTTCCACTCAGAAATAATATTGGGTGTAAGAAGCGTACAATTGCGTATGTATCTTCTTTAAATCAAACAGTGGTCTTTACCTAGACGTAGGGTGACCAGATGTCCCGGTTTTGCCCGGACTGTCCAGGAAGTGGTTACAGTGTCCCCCGTCTGGTGGAGCTCATTCCGAGTCGGACTGTCCGGTAAAAAAAGCGCTGGTATCGAGGATACTGGCGCTTTACTGGACTGCCCGACTACAGGCGTGCCGGTGGGGCACCTGAGTTACCTCTAGCTAAATGCTGGAGGTAAGCCAGGCGTCCTACCTGCCAAAAAAGCCCTTGTTGCCGCCAGTGGCATGAACAACGGCAAATCCCCAAATGAATGGGGATCAACACTGCTCCGCCGGCACCCGTAATCCGGCGGCAATGTCGCCAGAAACAGTATCCACATTTGCCAGTATTGTGGCTGCTCTACCGCCAGGGTCGGAATGAGGGGAAGGTGACAACTTCACCAGCAACAATTATAAACTAAATGAACTTAACACTGTCAGAATGTTGTCATCATGATGGCTCGAACCCCCAACCTTTTAGGTACCGGGCACGAGCATTGACTGATTGTGCCACAGAGACCAGCTCGGAAACAAATGAACAGCAAGGACTGTAAAATCAATCAGAGCAAAAGCTAATTACCATGCTAACATTCACAGCCAAAACTGCACAATTTACATGGTATATTTTATTTCTATAGAGGAGCACTGCTGGAAATAGTGTGGAGTGGGGCGTATTGTGGAGAAATGCGGAGGGGCTATGACGGTTGAGTGAGGGTGGTGAGGTAGTTCTTTTATGTTTTTGGCAGTCGCTGTTTTCTGCCTTGAAAATCTGATCACTCTGCCAACTGGGAGGTGATTCGACACCGGGTTCCATGGACCAGTGTTGTCTTCACTTGTAAGCACGCAGGCAAGGATGTGCTTGTAGTGGGGCCAGTCATTGCTGTCCTTTGCAGGGGTGGACTGGCCTATTGTGAACTCTGGAGATTTCCCGGTAGCGCCTATGAGCCTTGGGCCTCTTTTGTCTAGCATTTCCAAATTTTCCCATAGGAAAAGAGTTGAGATTGCTGAAAATGTGTAATACGGGCCCACTTTGAAAATTATTTCCAGGGCTTCTTTTGGTTGCCAGTCCACCCCCCTCGTCCTTTGCCCTTCCCAGCCCCCCCCCCCTTTCACAACTGATCATCAGTAACTGATCATTGGTAGACACGAATGCCTCTTTTTGACTGGCAAATAAAACTGAAGACGTTGCATCATTGCTTTTGGTTGTGGAAGGAGGTCCACTATGTAGAGCAACTTCTCTGCATTGTTGTAAAGTGGCAGTGACTCCATCCCGTAATGATATCAAAGGTAGGTTGTTCCACTTCCGTTGTAAGGGGCGGGGGAGGGAAAGATGACCTTGATGGATTCTATCCTGAGCTGATGGATGGGCCACTTAGCCAGCCGCGTGAAGCGGATGCGAGGAGAGCTCAGTGCAATGCTAAATGAAGCCCCCCACCAGAGAGGCGATAGGAAGTTAGTGGGTAAACACCCACAGGATGCCAATCAAGCCACACTGCAATGTTCTTTTTCACTGGCCCTTTCTTCAGAGTCACTCTATGCGCTTCCTCTGTGACCTTCCTCCCAACCACTGCCCCCAGTCTCATCGATTTCAGGACATAGGTGCCTTGATACAATTGATGTTGCGTGTGCTTTAAAAGCTTTATGCAGCAGTTGTATTTTGTTTCCACTAGAGTGGCATTTATTTCATAACACAGAGGACTAGATTGTTGGCTGTGGAATGAGGAGGCCGGGGTAAAACATCCTGGCTTACACACTAGAACAAATTGTGTGATCCTGGGCAAATCGTTTAATCTCTCCATGGGCCTTAGTTTCGTGTTCTGCCAAAAGTGGGAGTTCTGGATGAAACACTAAACTTCTGATTTTTGAAAAACTCATATGTAAAATGCAGATTGAACTTGCTAAGATTTTGGGGAATCGGGTAGAATGTGCAGAATGTCTCAAAGCTCTGCCCGAACATGTGTGATGGCAGGTGCAAAAACAATTATATATATTTTCTGTCGTGGATGCGGAAAGCCCGCCTTCTTCGAGAAGAGCTCTGTGACTGTCTCTGCAGGTACATTCACGTGGTAGTTTCACACTGGACTGCACTTTGAGACTGCCAGCTCACGCCCTCTGCTTTTGTTTCGCCAGGTCGGCCCTGGAGGATGTGGGCATGGACGGCCCTATGGATGTGGGAATGGACATCCCTTTGGACGACAGTGCTCTGAGCCCAGACTCGGATCTCCGGCGAGGTAGGAGGCTGTGCTCATCTCCTCTTAATTATGCGCTCGCTTTTCCTGTAGGCTGTAATTTATGCAGTGGGAAGTCTGCTTCCCGCGAGAGTAAGTCATCGTTTCGGTGTTAGAAATAAAAGGGTGTTAAATGTGCTTTATTTAGGTACTGCTATAGTACGCTTGGCAGCTGATAATAGCGTGCCACGCTGCAGTGTTGCTCGGTGGCATCTCATTATGTCGCGGCTGCTGGTGCAGATAGGCCTCGGGGTAATGATCCTGGCTGGCGGATGTTCTTTCCCGCCATATTATTCAGTATTCAGAACCAAGCTGGAGAGTGCATTGTGTTGTTTGTAAATGAGTGTTGATTCAGCAACCGCAGTTGAACGAATGGCTGGAATTAAAATCTTTTTAATATAAAATTGCCTTTGTTTTTCCCCTTTCATCATCTCCTGTTTGGTCTGAAAAAGACCCCGTTTCCTTTTTGCGACTTTGTCACATATGTGCCCCACACTTACCCTGCTTGGCTATAAAAGGTTTGCACTGCTTTGTCGGGCCACACGGTGCGCATCTTATGATCTTGTGTGTCGTGATCTTGTTTCTTATGTACTCATGCGTTCCGTCTCCTTCCCTCCATCCTTGTAGGCTTCCCCCAACATGGGGACAGTGCCGGAACTTTTGGCAGCAAAAAATTGAGCTACCCCTTTAAATTTAGTCCAGCGAGGCCCCGCCCTTCGACGCCTCATCTCAGTCAATTTTTCCGCACAGACGGTGTCGGACCTGGCAGCTAAGCGCAGAGACTTTTTAACTTTCCGCTTGCTCCCCGTTGTTCTATTTTTCAATCTTCTACATCTCCCTTTGGTGCCTCGCCTCCCCCGGCTCATGTCGATAGCAGGAGGATTCACGAGATGTGCGCCCTGCAAATGCTCATTTCCGGCCTCAGACCCCCATGCGCTCTGTCTTGAGTGCCTGGGGTCCGACCACTACTGGGACGCGTGCGCGTCTTGTAGCGCTCTCGGTCAATGGGCATTGAAGAATCGTGTGTCACGCTGGAGGGAGATCTTCCACGCTTATCCTCCAGGTCATCTTAAAGAGTTTGTCTCCAGGACCCCATGTCAAGACAGGGTAGGCCCTTTGTTTAGTACGGCTCCTCAGTGCAGAGACTCCTTCCCAGGGGTTTCCATGAGCAAGGGTACCTTGGATTCTGGTTCTAATAGGCCTGAGGCAGCTAAGGCAGCTGGCTCCCAAGCCGAGGGGACCGGGGGCTCTTCCAGGCGTTCCGTAGGCAGTCCCGAGGTGGTCAAGGCTACCGGCTCCCAAGCCGAGGCGCTCAGGAGCTCTATCGGGCGGTCCACGGAGGAGCGATAAAGTTCGTCCTCATCGGCCCCAGAGGGCAAGGGATCATCGTCTTCTGCCTCCAAGAGTCAGTTCTTAACATGATCCAGCACGACTACCAGCTTTGTTGCTGAGGGCACACAGCCTACCACCTCGAAGGTTATGAGTCGGGGCAATTCACCTACCATCCAGCAGGCTGAGGGCTCAAGGCCTACCAGAGCTATCTCTTAGGTTGAGGGGGCCTTTGCACCCTTCTACCCAGGGCGTGGCGCAAGGCCCCAAGATGGCGGATATTTACACGGCAGAGGCTGCTAGGCTGGCAGCCATCTTGGATTCAGATCAGGGCCTACCTAGTCCCTCACCCATTGAGTGGGCCATGCAAGTAGGTTCCAGTCCCCTTCCATCGGAAAGCGGCGGCAGACTTTATGGTACAGGCGTTTGTTCTCTGCAGGGATACATCTACCCATTGCAGCCTTACAGCTACACATCTAAGCGCTTTGATCAGAAACGGATGCCCGGCACCGATGAGGGCCGACCCCCTCTAGATCCGGCAGCTTGTGAGGACCACTTCTTCAAGCACTTCCTCCTCCTTCATGTGTTCCCCGCAGATGACCGGGCTCCTCAATGGTATAGTCAAGGAGGTGATCCCGCAGGTCGTGCCTCCTAGGCCTCCACCTGTGGGCCCTCTGCCAGTTCCTTTAGCGCTACAGGTGCTGTTGCGTGTCCCTCTTCCAGTCCAGGCCCTGCCGGTTATCCAGATGCCTGCGTTCCCTCCTGTACCACCAACACCTCCCCTTCAGCAGCCATTGAATTTATCTTTGAGTCTGGACCAAGGGGGGACTCTGCCGGCTCTATTGTTCCAGGACCCGTACTCCCCTATATTTGGAAAAATGACGGCGGAACCCAGGATGACAATCCCTTGGCATCTGTAAAGGCCTTTCATGACTGCCTTCCGTACATTGCAGAGTTCTTGCGATTCCCCCAGGCAGAGGAGGCCCCCCAGGAGTTGGGAGTGTTAGCAGAGATTTTGGGCAAGCGCAGCACAAGCCGATCAGGCATTCCACTCCAGCCACTCCAGAAAGATGTTCTGCAGGTGGCAAGGAAAGTCTGGGAGAAGCCCAGGGCCAATGCCCAGATGTACAAGAAATTAGACAGCAGGTTCAAGATGGTGGATGAGGAGCCAGTCCTCCTGGCTTCCAACCCCCAGCCTTGCTCTTCAGTGGTGGCTGCATCCTCGCTGTATTCTAAACCATCGTCTTTGTAGTCTTCCTCCGCCGGAGCCTCCTCCAGTTGTCTGTCCAAGGAAGACAAGGTTGTTAAGTCTTTTGGCAAATGATGCTACATCATCTCAGAGCTCCATATGCGGCAAGCACGGACACCTTACTAGCCGCAGAAAACCAGAAGCCGTGGTGAGAGCCCAGCGAGTTTTTGCCTGATCTCCGTCTGGAGAGGCAAGCCTCCTTCAAGGCCCACCTGGTGGACGTCAGGGCAATTGCGCAGTACCTCATGGAGTCTTCAGTCACCCACATAGACACAGCTAGTAGAGGGCTGTGCCTGGGGGTCGAGAAGAGACAAACGGCATGGATGCATGCCACATAGTTTTCGTTAGATGTGCAAGAGCAGCTCCTGGATATTCCCTTTGCAGGCTCAGACCTTTTTCATTTGTCCATCGATTACGAGTTCACAAAGAAGAAGACCTCTACAAAGTCCTTGGCCATCCTGAATAAGCCAGGACAGGAGTCACTCCCTCAGTCTCAGAGCAGGACCGATTTCAAAGTTTGTGCTTTCACGGATGTCAAGGGGTTTCAGGACCACAGTACACAGAGGCCTGACATGCCCCCCAGTGACCATGTTTTTTTCCTCTTCCCCCTCCTACGCTCCCATCTCAGACACCAAGAAGCAGTTACGGTTGGGGAACACAAGTCGCCTGTAGGGGCCTGCTGGCTATCATCCAGGACAGCTGGAAGTGTTATTTCAAGAGTCCTTTGTTCCTTTTCATAGTCTCCACAGGCTTCAGTCTTCTTCTTCACTTTCCTCTACTTTCCTCCTCCTCTACGTCAGATAGGGTCCCCGGTCGTTTTACAGGCGATCCTTTCTCTTCTGGAGATGCAGGTGGTAGAACTGGTTCCTCAGTCATACAGGGACTCCGGTTTCTACTCTAGGAAAAACCAGGCTGGCCTGAGGGTAGTCCTGGACCAGTCATTTCTCAACCCGTCTTTACCGTTCGAATGCTTCTCGATGATTACTCCCACACACATAGCAGAGTCTCTTTGCACAGGGGACTAGATGTGTTCCCTAGACCTCAAGGATGCGTACCTGCATGTCCCCATCTACCAGCTGCATCGGAAAATGTCTGCAGTTCATGAAAATGTTGTACCACTTCCAGGAGAAGGTGCTGCCTTTCGGACTCAATTTGGCTCCACGTGTGTTCACGAAACTGATGAATGCAGTGGCTGGTCTCCTCCGCCTGGATGGCCACCACCTATACCCTTACCTGTACTCCTTGGAGTGCGCTGGAACACAGCAGTGCAGCAGGTGTTACCCACGCATGAGAGGCTCCTTTGCCTCTACAAGGCGGTTGGACACTTTGTGGCCAACTCGACCACCTCAGCATGGTGGTTCCTGGGGCTGATGGCATTTTCTGTGCTCACAGTGCAGCATTCCCTCCTCAAGATGAGACACCTCCAGCACCACCTGGTGGCCAGTTGGGGCCAGAAGACGGGATCCCAGTTGGACAGGATCCTAATACACCAGCTCCTCTTCTGGATCTTTGCTGGTGGCTGTTGGATGACAATGTGGCAGTGGGAGACCCTTTTACTCGGCTGGAGCCAACTCTGGTGGTGATGACAGATTTCTCGCTTTTTCGGCTTGGGGGCTACTCCATTCATGGTACAGGACAGAGTCCCTTCTGCATATCAATCTGCTCAAACTCAGAGTGGTGGGTCTACACTCAAGGCTTTTCTGCCGCTCATCAGGGACACAGCAGTTCTGGTCAGGACCCACAATACCACAAGCAGGGTCGCACCCGTTCTCCCCTCCTGTGTAAGGAGGCGGTGGCGATCTGGGAATGGGCCTTTACGGAGGGGATTTGGATTTCAGAAGTCCACCTCCCGGGAGACAGCAATGCTGAAGCGGACCAGCTCAGCCGCATGGGGTTCAACACCTACGAGTGGGAATTACACATCGACTCCTTGTTGCACCTGTTCTAGAGATGGGGGTTTCCGGATCTGGACTTGTCCACTTCTCCTCTGAATTCCAAGTGTCCCCGGTTTGCCTCTTGAGGCGGGCCAGTGTCAGGGGTCTCTAGGGGACACGTTCCAGCTCTGCTCGCACGGCCGCAGGTGCTATGCATTTCCTCCTCCACCATCGCTCCAGCGGACCCTTCGCATGTTACGGACCTCGATGGGCTGCAGCCTCATTCTGATCACCCCACTCTGGCCGCAAGGGCCCTATTTTCAGATCTACTTCAGTTGTGTTCTCAGGGTCCAGTTCACCTTCCGGTCCACAGCAGAGTCTTGCTGGCGCAGCAGGGCGGGACGGTGGAGCACCCGTACCCCGCCTGACTGGCTCTAGCGGCCTGGTTTACCATGCTCAGCTCTTAGAGGACAACTGGGACATCATTCAGGATGCCAGGAGGCCCATCTACTTGGGCCCACTACAAGAGTAAGTGGACAAGGTACTCCCAGCATGGTCAACCCCCTTACCGGCGTGCAGGCCTTTTCTGCACCTATGGCTCATTCCGGCATTCAGGTCGACACCTGCCGCACTTATCTGGCAGCCATTGGGGCCTACAAGAATTCCCCAGAGCACGTTTTTCAGCGGCCAACCTATTGGTTATGGCCCACCTCAAGGGGTAGTGCAGGCTCTTTACTCCAGTACACAGGCCTCACCCATTCTAAGACCTCAACGTGGTTCTTGCAGCCTTGCAGCGCAAACCCTTTGAGCCGATGGCCTTGGTGGACATCAGGCTGGTGACACTGAAGGCAGTGCTGCCTGTGGCGCTCTCTTCGATGCGCCATGTCAGAGAGCTGCAGGCTCTGTCCTCATGCGAGCCCTTCACTACGTTTCACAGTGACAAGGTTATCTTGCGCAATCATCCTAATTACTCTTATGTCCCGTCCCCTTTCCTCCACAATGCATGGGTGTCCCTTGCTAGGGATGGGAGGCAGAACCTTTTTCACCAGAAAAAACCTTCTTCCCCTTTAAATTTAGAGGCACGTGGGTGCGCGGGCCTGGGGGCATGCGCTCCACTGACTCCGCCCACCGGCGCCACTCAATCCCGTTTTCCACGTTGACGGGAATGGGCCGATTTCACCAGCGCTCCGGGGTTTGGCTTCGGCCATGTAATACCACACACTCTTCCCCGGATACTTTCTTCTGTCTTTTTGTTTTCTTTTATCAATCAGGTACTCGGTACTCTGACACCACGCTCCTCCCTGGCGCATGTCGACTTCAGTGGGCTTCAGCAGGTGTCCAGCCTGCGAGGGGCTCTTCCCTACATCCGATCCCCACGCTCTTTGCCTCCACTGTCTTGGCCCTGACTACGGCTTGTAGGGCTGTATCGCGTGCAACGCACTTTCATCGCATGCTCTGAAGAACAGACTAGCTAGGTGGAGGGAGCTCTTCGAGAAGTCACCTCCAGAGGAGTTGAAGGACTTCGTCAGACATAAGTCAAGTCTCAGCATGGGTACCGAGGCTAGTTCTGCTACCGGTCACCAGGCAGAGGGGTCTGTAGATTCTTCCAGAGACAGTGCTGAGGGACTGCAAGGTTCTTTTACTGGGTGTACACCCGAGGGGCTACGCCCTTGTGCCAGCATTATGTCAGAGGGGACGCCAGCACGCAGCACTGCCGGCAATACTGCCAAGGGCGACACTCCTACCAGGCCTTGGCCTGAGGTGCAGGGTAAGTCTCATGCTCCACCGCCAAGAGTCCTGGAGGAAGCCGGGCCCAGTGAGCCAACCACCACGACTATGGCACGTGGCATGCAGCTCGACAAGATGGCCGCCTCGGCAGACAAGATGGCCACGTGTCCGATACCGCCGCAAGGAATGGAGCAGGTAGGAGAACGAGTTACAAGGTGTGACTGGTGTCAACCAGGTACGTGGTCTAAAGCTTATCCATCAGCATTGCAGTGCAGATTTACCCCGCAACCAGCTAGACAGAGTACGCACAGGCCCCAGCAGTCACCCACTACCCCGTCAACATCACCTGCCACCCCATCGGCCTGCGAGGACAGGTTCTTTGAAAAGTTCCTCACTCTCATGAGATCTCCTCAGATGGGGGGCCATCCTTAAGGATGTGATCAGGGAAATGCTCCCTCCGGCCCCTCCGCCGGTGCATATAGTCATTCCTCCTAAGGCTCCAGCGCCACAGACCCTGGTGCAGCCCCTGCTGCCCACGCCTGCTCCTTAGATTCCGGCTCCCCTGCCTCCCTCTGTTCAGGCGGTTGCGTACCAGAGTCCGCTGCAGCCTCTGACTCCGGTCTCCAAACCTCAGCCCTCCGCACCCAGCACTCCTCCAGCCGCTCCGGACCAGCCGGACGCCCTGTGGACACAGACGAGGAAGAAGACCCTCACACCATCGTCAGCCAAGGCCTTCCACGAACGACTTGCAGGTCTGGCAGAGTACTTGGGCCTTCTTCAACCCCAAGTGGAACAACTGGAGGCGGGGGTACTTGTCAAGGTCCTCACTCTACGCCCCGTGGCTAGAACGGGGATCCTGATGCAGAAGGACGTTGTCGCCTTGGCCAAAAAGGGGTGACTCAACTTCCACTCAGCCCAGCCTGTCAACCACTCTTGCTGTCGGCCCACCCTCAACCGCACTCTTCAGTGATTGCTGCAGCGTCACTGTACTCAAAGCCTCAGTCGTCCTCCCCATCCTCGGCACTGCTAGGCAAGGAGGAGAAAATCTTGAAGGAGTACGGGAAGAAGCTTTATTTCAATGCTTCGCTGCATCTTCGTCAATCCAACGCGGATGCCATGCTGGCAGCCGTTAACCAGAAGCTTTGTCAGGAAATTGCCGACTTCCTTCAAGAAACTCCGGCGCAGAGCCAGTCACATTTCAAGGCAGGACTGGCAGAGGCTAAAATGGTGGCGCAAGACATCATGGAGTCCACTGTTGCCCACATTGACACCTCTGGCCGGGCCATGTGCATCGCCACGAACATGAGAAGGACTGCCTGGCTTTGGGCTACCATACGTCCAGGAACGCATATTGGACCTTCCATTCGAGGTGGTGACCTCTTTCCCTCCACCACCGGTGAGGAGCTAGATAAAAAGTAAAACAGTTTGCAAACTGCAAAGTCTTTTTCTATCCTTACGAAGGCCACATCCAAAGCGTACACCCAGTCACATCAACGCTCCGACAAGGGGCGGGTGTTCAGGGGGTTCCGTGGCTTACAAGAACGGAGGTCAAAGCAGCATGACCATTCTCCGTGTCAGCACCGGTGCAAACAACAAAAGGGGGGAATCAAAGGATTTTTTCAGTCCCCCTCCTGCGCAGCAGCCCCAGAGGCAAAGAAGGCATGACGCGTCCCTTCAGGTACATGTGTATCCAGTGGGGGGCAGGCTTGCCCTTCACACACAGTTTTGGCGTCAGAAATTCACGGACCCCTGGATCCTCTCTGTGTTATCCACAGAGTACTGCTTACTGATCCCTTCCTCTCTTCCCTCCTCCCCTCCAGTCTCACAGATTGGGATAGCAACTTTGTTGGCAGAAATTCAGTCGCTCGTCGATAGCCAGGCAGTGGAAGAAGTCCCAGGCTCCCAGCTAGGATTGGGCTTCCACTCCAGGACTTTCCCCATACAAAAGAAGAACCAGGCTGGCCTGAGAGTTGTGTTGGACCTCTCCAACCTCAACCTCTCCCTCCCTCTTCAAATATTTAAGATGGTTACGCCAGCACTCATTACGGAGACATTGTGCAGGGGAGACTGGATGTGCTTCCTGGATCTGAAGGACGCTTATCTACACGTCCCGATTTGACAGCCGCATCACTCCTTTCTGCGATTCAGGATCATGGGCTGCCATTTCCAATACAAGGTGCTACCCTTTGGCCTCAGGGTATTTACCAGACTCATGAATGCAGTGGCAGCCCTCCTCAGGGTTCAGGGCCACCACTTCTACCTGTAACTGAATGTCTGGCTCGTCGGGGCAAGATCTCCGGAGGCGGTTCATCACACTTCCTCTGCCCCTATGATCACATTCCACGAGCTGGGATTTTCGATCAACCTCAGGAAGTCTCAGCTGCAGCCTACACAGAGACTGACCTTTTGGGGCCTCATATGGGACACAAGCTCCTAGAGAGTTTTCCCCTCGGAGGACAAGGTCACAGCCATCAGGAAGGACACTATTCACTTCCTCACCCGAGAAGTGACCTCGGCCTGGTGGTACCAACATCTATTAGGTATCATGGCACTGGTCCTACTTGCCATACCCCAAACAAGACTCAAGATGAGGAGATTTCAGCTGCACTTCGTACCCTCATGGAATCTGGAGCGGGGCTCCCAAGTGGAGCTTGTCAGCATTCCTCCTTCTCTCCACCCGGACCTCACATGGTGGTACAGGGACTGTAACCTGCGGACGGGCAAGCCCTTCCGGCAGCCGGCCCCGCAGGTCACCATCACCACGGATTCCTCCCTGGAAGGCTGGCGGGCCACTCTAGATAACCACAGTGTCCATGGAGTCTCGTCCCTGCAGGAGTCTCATATCAACTGGCTGGAGCTGAAAGCCATCTGGCTAGCTCTCAAAGCTTTCCTTACGCTCATTGGGGGCAATGTCGTCCTCATCCAGACCGACCACAAAAGTGATGGGTGGAAGGTTTCGAATTAATCTAAACCACTGGCATTTGCTCTGGGCAACCTTCCACACCACCGTTTTTTAGCCCGTCTGCGCCATTGCAAAAGGGGACCAGCCATGTGCAAATCAGTCAGCAGCTGCCGCCACCGAAGGAAGCAGCCCAGCCCGAACTGCTAGGCCAGGTCCCCTCTGCACAGAAAACCAAGCAAACCCAGACATGTTTCGGCCTTATTGGACCTCCTCAGTGAGGTGCAGCCTGGTTCCCTGTGGCGCAGCGAGCAAGGGACCCACGTCTGGGCATACCCTCTCTCACAAGGAGAAACAAACTGACCACAAAAGTGATGGGTGGAAGGTTTCGAATTAATCTAAACCACTGGCAATTGCTCTGGGCAACCTTCTACACCAGCGTTTTTTAGCCCGTCTGCGCCATTGCAAAAGGGGACCAGCCATGTGCAAATCAGTCAGCAGCTGCCGCCACCGACGGTAGCAGCCCAGCCCGAACTGCTAGGCCAGGTCCCCTCTGCACAGAAAACCAAGCAACCCCAGACATGTATCGGCCTTATTGGACCTCCTCAGTGAGGTGCAGCCTGGTTCCCTGTGGCGCAGCGAGCAAGGGACCCACATCTGGGCATACCCTCTCTCACAAGGAGAAACAAACTGACCACAAAAGTGATGGGTGGAAGGTTTCGAATGAATCTGAACCACTGGCAATTGCTCTGGGCAACCTTCCACACCACCGTTTTTTTAGCCCGTCTGCGCCATTGCAAAAGGGGACCAGCCATGTGCAAATCAGTCAGCAGCTGCTGCCTCCGAAGGTAGCAGCCCAGCCCGAACTGCTAGGCCAGGTCCCCTCTGCACAGAAAACCAAGCAACCCCAGACATGTTTTGGCCTTATTGGACCTCCTCAACCAGACAAACAACTGCACCAGCATGTACTATGTCACCAAGCAGGGGGGGTACCAGGTCCCCTCCACTGTGCAGCCAAGCGATCAGCATGTGGGAATGGGCTCTCGAGAACAACATGTACCTGACGGCCATCCACCTTCCGGGCAAGTCCATCCTGGAGGCTGACAGGCTCAGCAGACTTGGAGCGGACAATTACGAGTGGCAACTGAACAATCAGATCTTCAGAAGATGGGGGAATCCTCACGTGATCTCTTTGCCTCCTGGGAGAACAAGAAATTCCAGCAGTTCGTTTCCTGGCAGGGCCCTAGCAACCTCAGTGATGCATTCCAGATACAGTGGAACGGCATGACAGCATATGCCTCCCTCCCACACCCCTGGTCCACAGGGTGATCTGCAAGATAAAGAAATCTTGTCACCTAGAGCATCATCCTGATAGCTCTGTGGTGACCGGCGAGACCGTGGTTGTCTGAGCTTCTCAGCCACCCGGACAGGCCTCGCATTCACTGCCAATGGGCCCAGCTCATCTTCTTGCGCAGCAGGGGGGCAGGGTCATCTACCCCGCTCCACAGAAATTAGCCCTTGCAGCGTGGTTCCTGAGCAGGTCATGCTGAAACACCTGGGTCTATCACAGGCTAACCTAGAAATCATTCAGGGCGCTAGGAGCAAGCATACTAGGAGCCAGTATAAGAGTAAATGGACTAGGTTTTGTCACTGGGCAGAATGTAAAGAGATCGACCCCTTGACATGCATGTTGAATGATATGCTCTCCTTCTCAGCACACCTTGCTCACTCAGGCGTGCAGGTGGCTAATGCTGCACCTATTTGGCAGCCATAGGGGCCTTCAGAAATTCAGAGGAGTAGGTCTTCTCCTCTTCCAAACCGGTGGTCAAGCGACATTTGGCGGGCCTCGGCAGGCTCTTCCCGCCCATCAAAAAACCACAACGCGTGTGGGACCTCAATGTAGTGTTGGACGCCTTGGCGCCCAAACTGTTTGAGCCAATGGCCTCCACAGACATCAGGCTGGTCACCATTAAAAGATAAAAATTGGAGGGGAAACCCCAATATTCCGAGACTCCGCTCTGGATCGGCATTCACATGGGGGAGGAGAGGGGGGGAAGAACTTGATTGAAATGCTGGGTTGATGTATAATTGTACTTGTTTTCCTACCTTGGTTTAAAATAAACATATTTTTTAAAAAACAGCTCTGTTGGTGGGCCTCACCTCTGCTCGCAGAGTCAGCGAGATCCAGGCACTGGTGGCTTCAGAACCCTATCCTACTTTTCACAAGGATAAGGTGGTCCTGAGAACACACCCCGCGTTCCTACCTAAGGTAGCCTCTGCTTTCCATATAAACGAGGAGATAGTCTTACCTTAGTTTCTTGCCGACCCTAAAGACGATGCTCAGAGCATCTTGCACTGTCTGGATGTCAGACGCGCTCTGAAATTCTATCTGGACAGGACCAAGGTCTTCCTCAAGTCGGACGCTCTGTTTGTCACCTTCGGGGGGGGGGGTCAAGGCCCGGTTATCAGGCATCCAAGGCCTCTATAGCAAGGTGGATGGTTTCGGCCATCAATGAGGCCTATGATGGGCAGCACAAACCACTTCCAGCTAACATGCACGCCCATACTGTCAGAGCCATGGTCACGGCCATCGCATTCCAGCGGCAGGTGGCGTGGCAGGTCATCAGCAGGCCGGCCATCTGGGCCCTCCCTTCGGCTTTCTGTAAGCACTACTGTTTGGATGCCGGCTCGAAGTCAGACAAGGCTTTCGGACAGGCGGTTCTAAGGAATCTGTTTCCTCTCCACCCTGGGGATACATTCAGTTGTAATCACCCATGCAGTATGGATGAAAGGGGACGGGGCGTAAGAGTAATTAATTTTTACTCACCGTAGTGACTAACGTACAAAACAAAGGGGGTTCTGGGAGTCTCTCTACCAGCACGAACACAGCCCATTGACATGTTCTTGGGTGGATGGCCACTGGGAGAGTCTCAACCAAGTCTTTAGCTCACTGTTCCTTTCACAGAGAAGAAATATCCCTGCATATCAGTCTTTGTTCTGCCGAAGGGCAGTCCAGCACCGAAATGCTAGGCAATTCTCCTCTGAACAAGAGTACCAACAGCGACCCCATACATGTGTTTCAGCCTTGTTGTGCATCATCAGTGAGGTGGAGCTGTGCCTCTCTGAGAACAGTGAGCAAGGGGTCCACGTCTGGATTCCCCTGGTAACTTAGGGTGAGACCCAAAGTTACTTAATATGCAAAACAAAGGGGGTTTTGGGAGTCTCTACCAGCATTAACACAGCCCATTGATCTGTTCTTGGGTGGATGGCCCCTGGGAGAGTCTCAACCAAGTCTTTAGCTCACTGTCCCTTTCACAGAGAAGAAAATGTGACTAACGTACTCTTAGTCCATAGTCCCCTTTCCTCCATACATCCCACCATCCTCCCCCCTAATACTGGTGTCTTTAGGCAATGTTAAATATTGTCGATGCGTCAATGGGGACTGAGGAGTGGCACCAGTGGGCGGAGTCGGGGGAGTGCATGCTCCCAGGGCCGCACCCCCATGTGCCTCTAAATTTAAAAGGGAAGAAGATTTTTTCTGGTGAAAAAGGTTCTGTCTCCCGTCCCTAGCGAGGGACGCCAATGCAGTATGGAGGAAAGGGGACTATGGATTAAGAGTACGTTAGTCACTATGGTGAGTAACTATTACTTTCTTGCACAAGGTGGTCACTCTATTCCATTTGAATCAAGAAATCTGTGTGCCAGTGTTCTTCCCGATCCCGCAGTCAGATGCCGATAGGGCTTTGCATTCCTTGGACCTCAAGAGGGTCATCAAGTTCTCCCACTCTTTGACAAAATATTTCAGGAAGTCTGAGGCATTGTTCATCACATTTTGGGGCATGTCCCACAGGCCATCTCAGAGGCGTACAAAGCCATGCCTAAACCAGTTCCTGAGGGCATTCATGCCCATGCGGTCAGAGCTAAGGCCATGGCTGTTGCGTTTCAGAGACCTGCTTCCTGGGATGTCATCAGCAAGGCCACTCCATCGGCGTTCTGTAAGCACTATTCCCTGGATACCAGTTCCAGGCGAGATTCAGAGTTCGGCTAGTTGGTTCTGAAGAACCTTTTTGCTTCATGTTAGATATGAGGCCGGTTGTCACAGCTCCACCCTATGGTATTGTTTGGTGGAATCACCCACAAGGATGGAGGAAAGGGGATGGAACGTATGAGTAATGATAGTACTCTTACTTCCTGTCCCCTTTCCTCTATACTGCATGGGCGTCCCTCGCTAGGGACTGCAGACGCAACCTTTTTCACCTGAAAAACCTTCTTCCCCTTTAAATTTAGAGGCACGCTGGGGCACGGCCCTGGGAGCATGCGCTCACCTGACTCCGCCCACCGGTGCCACTCCTCAGTCCCCTTCTCCGCGTCGACGGGAACGGGCCGATTTCACCAGTGCTCCTGGGTTTGGCTTCGGCCATGTAATACCACAGGCTCTTCCCTGGATACTTCGTCTTTCTCTGTCTTCTTTTTGTCATTTAGGTACTTGGTCCTCCAGCGTCACGCTCCTCCCCGGCGCATGTCGACTTCAGTGGGCTTCAGCAGGTGTCCTGAGAGGGGCTGTTTCCTACCTCTGACCCCCACGCTCTTTGTGGACTCACCCTGCGTTCCTGCCAAAGGTACCCTCAGCTTTCCATCTAAGCGAGGAAATAGTATTACCTACGTTTTTTGCTGACCCCAGGGACGAGGCTCAGAGAGTCTTGCACTCTCAGGATGTCAGGCATGCTCTGAAATTCTATCTGGACAAGACCAAGGGCTTCCGCAAGTCGGACGCACTGTTTGTCACCTTCGGGGGATCCAGGCCTGAGTATCAAGCATCCAAGGCCTCTATTGCACTGTGGATCGTTGCGGCCATAAAGGAGGCCTACGAGGGGCAGCACAAGCCGCTGTCAGCTAATATGCACGCTCATGCTATCAGAGCCAAAGCCACAGCAACAGCAGGTTCCGTGGCAGCAGGTTCCGTGGCAGGTCATCAGCAGGGCAGCCACCTGGGCCACCCGTTTGGCTTTCTGTAAGCATTACTGTTTGGACGCCGGCTTTAAGTCAGACGCGGCCTTCGGACAGGCGGTTCTAAGGAACCTATTTGCTTAAGGATGGTCTCCTCTCTAACCTGGGGCTACATTCAGTTGTAATCGCCTATACAGTATGGAGGAAAGGGGACAGGACGTAAGAGTAATGACCAGTTACTCACTGTAGTGACTACCGTACTCGTTAGTCCCCTTTCCTCAATACGTCCCAGCATCCTACCCTCTAAAAATACTAGTGTCATTAGGCAATGTTAAATATTGTCGACGCGTCAAAGGAGACTGAGTGGTGCCGGTGGGCGGAGTCAGGCAAGCACATGTTCCCAGGGCCGTGCCCCTGCGTGCCTCTAAATTTAAAGGGGAAGAAGGTTTTTCTGGTAAAAAAGGTTCTGTCTCCCATCCCTAGTGAGGGACACGCATGCAGTATGGAGTAAAGGGGACTTTACTCACCGTAGTGACTAGAATACTCATAGTCCTTAGTCCCCGTTCCTCCATATGTCCCACCCAGCATCCCCCGCTTGTATGCCAGAGGCTAAAGTATTAAGTATAGCCAGGTATTAGTGTCTGATGTGTTGAAAGGGGGCTGAGGTGAGGCGCTAGAGGGCAGGGCATCAGGGGGGCATTGCCACGTCCAGGTCCACGCACTGGATTAAATTTAATGGGGAAGCGCAATTTTTTAACTGCCAAAGGTTCCGGTACCGTCCCCATGATGAGGGACGCCCTGAAGGGATGGAGGAAAGGGGACTAATGACTATGAGTGCTGTAGTCACTCTGTTGAATAACTTTAATTTCGTTCTGTGTTTGTGTGTTCATTATATCAAGAGGCAGTTCCATATGTTTCCGGTATATGTAAACTCCCACAAAGTACAGCAAAGAAAAAGCTAATTCCCACCCTCCTCCTCAAACGTACACACACACTCCCAATGGATGGAGGAGGATCTGGGAGAAAACATGGTTACTGGGAGGTTGCGGCTAGGCCTGGACGACCTTTCTTGAAAGTGATCCCTTGGCTCCTGTGAATGCCCAAGAGTCGGCTAGGTTTGCAGGTTGAATCTGCCTGAATCTCCTAGCAAACCCATACATCTTAAGGGAAGTTAGGAAGATGTTTGGGCAGGTTCGAGATGATTCTTTGGGTAAAATCATGCACAAAATAACCTGAAAGGCTGGGGGCTGCAGAGAGGAAGAGAAAGCAAAGAACAAAGGGAGCGATGTGGGTGACGCTCAGGGACAGACTGGGGCATAAGATTTTTTTGGGCACCAATGAAAAAGTGGCCCGCAGTTGCAAATGACAATTCATTCCTTTTGGGATAGACTGTTTGAATAGTACCAAAGGGGGAGTTTTTTATGAGATGGGATGCAAATTGTGCATTTTAAAGAATATGTATTCAGCAACACTGGTCAAATCTACTATCCGCATGCAACTCACCAAACTGGCCCACACTACCCAAGAAAGTGGCCCACTTTGACCAAAAAACTGGCCCACACTAGCATTCTGCATTTTTGGGTCAGGCATTGCGCTATAGGCCAGTCCGAGCCTGGTGCTACTGGAGAAAGGGGGTAGCAAGATGAAATTCTGTGCATCTGTGAATTGTATCTAAATAGAACAGTATATTTACCTCTACAGTAATGTTTTGCTGTAGGTTCATGCACTTGCTGCAGGGATCTATGTGTAGCCTACAGGTCCAGGATTGAATCTGGGTAAGAACAGCGCAGCCTTTCACCGTTCTGAAGTTGATAACATTAGTAAAGCTGGCGTGGGCAATGGTCAGACCAGCAGTCATTCGCTCGGATGGCAGGCATGCCTGGGTCTGCTTTCCATCGTTCGGAGGTTGAAACATTAAGTACAATTGTGAAGTATAATATTAAAGTAATGGGAGTTGAGGAAAAGCAATTGTAATAAATAAAATATAAACAATTGTGTGTGTATATATATATATATATCCTCACATTTATTATGAAATAAGATTATAAGAGGGAAAATAGTCTCGTTTATTGCATGTGTTAATTGTATGTGTCAATATTTTATTTATGGGTGGTGTGTATGGTTTAATTTAAACAACAACACACCTTAATAAAACTTAAAAATATATATTTATAGGGACTTCATAGCAGACATGGACATCTGTAAAGTCCATAGGGCCGGGGAAGAGTTAGTCATGCATTAGGTGTGCATGAAGTGTTATTTTGATGGGTTTGCTTCCATGCATTCAGACCACAGAGGATACTTATTGTATAATCTAGTCCTGTGGCTGCAGGTAAATCATCTCTGGAGGTGAAGCATCCATGCTGCAGTCTTTCGTCTCTCAGACATTGCTGAGATGAGTAACATTTAGTCTGACAGTATTGCAATGATATAATCTATGTACCTGGGGGAAACACACGTAATCTCTAGAGGAAGGGTTTTTTAAATGTTATTTTGTCAGTTGTAAAAAAAAAGGTTGTTATTGGTTTTTACATTAAAGAAACATCCAGGTGCAAGCCATTAATTCAATTCGAAACATATTTTTCTTTGAACAACCCTGTCGGTACGACGACGTTACATCGCTGAGAAAACGAATTGAAAAATATATGGGGTCGTGGGCGGTAAATGGATATAAAAGGGTGGGGGTGGTGAATATGTAGTTAATAATAGGAGACAGGGCGTTTGTTTTTTTTCCCAATGAGATGAGTTTTTCAGCAAAAAACTGTTGGAAAAAAAACAATTGAAAAAAACTGTCATGAGTGGTCTGACCTTTTGCATTTGGTTATATTTTGTTTGTTTTGAACATGTGCTGTCTGGAAAGGGTCTGATCTCTTCAACCCGCTATTTACAGCAACAATTCATCAGCATGAATTGTCATGAGCTTAACTCAAATCTCCTACCCCAGTCTCTGAAAAAAGCAATGGATTCAGGGTTTTTGCCGAATATGTTCATCCAGGCTTTGTTCCGGCTGCTGAAAAACGTTTATGCAGTGGCAACTTTTATGGATAGATTCGCTTCCATGGGACATATCATTTTTTTAAAACAAGACAGAGCCAGAAGTGTTGAGTCTGGCTTCTGTATAATGTCGTACAGCATGGTTGGGCCAAAGACGGATTAAAATGTTTCTCTTAGTGTAACATTTCAAGTGAATTACATTCATGATTATTCATGGAAAAGTGAATCTATCTATATTGCAAAAATGCACTGTTGCCAGACCTGGCCAGGGAGACTGTGATACTCTGGAGGCCAGGGGGCGCACCAGCACCAGTGACGTCACCTCTGGAGACAGTGGAAAATGCATACAGAATGTAGAAAGCTCACGTGCATTTACACGGGCAAATGGACACAGCAAGGTCCCCACAATTCTCCCAGGCATGTCACTGGGTCAGACTGTAACCATGACATGTATGCCTGACTCTTACATGGTGGGTAAAAAACCTAAAACTGTAGAAAACGTATCTCGCCTTTAGTTAAACAAAGGGGGCGTTTACACACAAGGGGAGGAGGTGGGTGTAAGAGTCCTGTGCCAATCAACAACAGGAAAAATCAGGAGGGATCCAGCCAACCAGTCATAGTTCCTATTGGCCACATAACTCTATCACCTACAATATAAAAGGTTGTCACTTTCCACTAGCTTTGCAGGAGGGCCGGGGGCGGATTTCTAAGAGCGCTGGTTGCAGGCAGAGAGAAAAGCAGGAGAAAGGAGGAGTAAATATTGAGAAGCAGAGAAAGTGACATGTTGGAGTTTGTGAAGGGAAAACATTATTTGAAGGAATAGGAGAGAGATAGAAAGGTTGGAGGAGGGATAGCAAGTGCGGGATGAGGAGGAAAGAGCAAGTGAAGCATCCAAAGTAGAGAATCAACGTGGCCAAAGTGCTGTGAAAAGGTGTTAAGGGGCAGGTGGCAAGACTGGGAGCAGGGCTTGAGAGCAGTCAGGTCAAAGATGCGGAACAAAAGCTCGGTTGGGCCCATAGCCTAAGGACCCAGAGAGTCACCTTGGTGTAAAGTCAGAGACTAGGAGGGGTCTGCTCCAGAGGGATACAGTAATTAAGTACCCAGGGGGAATCCATGCCAAATTAGAGGCCTCATTGAGACGTTAGGGCCTGAAGCTGTCAGGAGACAAAATGAGTGTATAGTTAGATTGTGAGGGAGTTAGTATCAGTCAGGAATTCTTCATTAGCGCATACCCAGGCTTGGAGTGGAGAAATCCTATCCATACCCGAGTTGTCCCAGACAAGACAGTCAAGCCCAGGGGACATTTCCCAGGTGATATACCTGAAGCGACCGACACAGGAGACGTGAAGCAGGTAAGGCGTTTGTTGCTGGTATAGACCACACAGCTGTGGGACAGAACAACAACGGCTTCCCAAGTCTACTTCACCAACTGCCTACCCGAATATTCCGCATTCATATTGTAAACCCTGAACAGACCCATGTAAACATTCCCAACCCCAAACAGACCCAGTTACCACACACCTCCCACCCCCCTCAAACCCAGGGAATGCAAAATAAAGAAATAAAGCAAATTAAAAGCATACAAAAAAGCATGTTAGAACACAACCCATAAAAGGACATGGCCGCTATTCACATAGAGAAAGAATGAGCATGGAAAATACAGAACCTGAAAGCGCAACCTGAAAGTGCATGGAAAATACAGAACTTGAAAGCAAAACCTGAGAGCACTCCAAACAAATAAGTTATCTGACATAATCCTTGAACCACACCAGCTCCTTCCTCACTCTCACCATTCTGCCCATGCACCCAGCACCACTATCAAATCAATGCTACCACTATCACCAATATCAGGGGCCCTGGGGCCACCACACCCTGCGTGACCGCCTCTTTCATCGCTGCATCCTTTGCAGGACTGCAACTCCCCTCCCCCCCCAGTCACCAACACCATAAATGTCTGCCAACCTGGAACAGTCTACCATTGACCCATCATCCCTTACTTCTTCCTCAGCAACTACTCTGTCCAAATTCCAAATGGAACCATCTTCCACTCTCCCAGCATTGTTCAATAACTCAAGAACTCTCTTGGGTTCCGAAAACATTGACCTACCTTTAGCCACATATGGGCCCTTCCTGATCCTTACCCAAGATCCTTTCACCACTTTGATACCAGACCTGGACTTCTTCCCCAACCTGGCATCATAATTCAATTCGTTTTTCCGATGCCCCTCAATTATCTTCCTTCTCACACTCTCATACGCATCTTCCTTGATAAATCTGCCTCCCGCTACTTTTTTCACCCAGGCAGGATTGAGACGAGTGTGGGCCTCCCTTCCTTTCAGGATTATGAAAGGCGACACTCCTGTGACACTGTTGGGAGACACCCTCACGGTCCAGAAAGGACCTCTTTGTAATCTTAAAGGAGTTGGAAGCTCCTATTCCAACTACAGACAATTGCTTGAAAGACAAACTTTGCTGCTCTAATATACAGAAATCCTTAACAAATAAAATGACCTTTCTTCAGAATAAGATTGGCGAGTAAAAAGCAAATATACCGAATCCAGATACCTCTGCCAATACAACGCTTCAGTTTCTCAAGAGTTTCTTTCCTTTGAGGTTGAAAAAATCATCCTATCACTAAAACCTTCAAGTTGTCAAGGAGACAAGTGCCCAGCCCAAATTATCAAAGATGCTGCGAGAAACCTCTCACCCTTCATAACCAAACACATTAATGCCTCTTTTGTATCGGGCACCATCTCCAGCAACTTAAAGGAGTCCTGGGTACTCCCCCCTCCTAAAAAGAAAATCCCTAGATCCATCCATCCCCACCAACTACAAGTCCATTACAACAGTGCCATTCTTACTTAAAATATTAGACCGGGTGGCCTATCTCCAGATTCAGGAGTACTTAGAGTCCAATCAACTCCTGGGAATCTGCCAATCTGGTTTCAGGCCCCAACACGGTAATGAAACGGCACTGATCGAGCTCTAAGCACAGATTGACGTACTTAGGGGCAAGGGGAAGACAGCCTTGTTACTCCTCCTGGATCTTTCGGCCGCCTTCGATTTGGTGGACCATAAAGTACTATGTAATCACCTCGACTCAGCTGCTCATTTCGCACATGATGCCATAGTCTGGATCCAATCCTTTCTGAGCAACAGGACCATGAGAGTCTTCTCGCCATCTGTGGCGGCAGACCCCATTCCTATTACATGTGATGTGCCACAGGGTTCCTGTGTCTCACTCACATTGTACAACATATTTACTAAGCCCCTAGTCGATGATCTGGACCATCTGGGTGTCACCTACACTAATTACACTGATGACACCCAGATCCCCATACCGCTTACCACAGATTAAACCAAGGATATGGCCTCAGTAAATAAAATCTATCTCAACACCCAGGCATGGATGGCCGCCCATGGTCTATGCCTGAATGATGACAAAACTGAGCTCCTCATCCTAGGAACCTCATTTAACCTCAACAAACTCATCCTCAAATATACCTCTTTTAACATTGATGGTAACCTTAGTAAAGTTGGAAAAGAGGTAAAAACCCTAGGTTTCTACCTTGACTCCACCCTCACTTTTGCTAAACAGGTCAATGCTATGGCCTCAGCCTCTGCATACACCTCCAAGCTGGTCAGAGCTGGTAAACCTTTTCTATCCAAGGATAGCTGTACTACACTGGCCCGAGCCCTAATTTTGTCCAAGTTGGACTATTGCAACTCCCTCTACTTTGGCGCGAGCAAGCACATTATTAACAAGATCCAAATTCTCCAGAATAACGCTCTGAGAACAGCACTGGGCATCACCAGAAGAGAACATATTTCAGAGGCAAGGAGTCATAATACATGGCTGACCATCAGAGATAAAATCTGGCTTAAAACTGTGTTGCTAACTCATAAATGCCTCAACAATGCAGCCCCTCGCTACCTTGTGGAGAGAATCAACAGAAAGAAGACAAGTCCACCCACTAGGACTGCTAACTCAAACTGTCTAGTCATACCTAGATTTAAATTGGCAAAAGCTGGAGGGAGCAGGTTCCTGGTCAGAGCAGAGCAGTTATGGAACTCCATCCCACCCTCCCTGATGGCGGATCAAACCTTTTTTAAACTCAGATATAATAACAACAAATGGCTCAGAGAAACGACCACTAACCAACTTAGTGTTTGTCCTTCCCCTGCATGCATCACAGCATTACCCTATAGATTTGACTGTATATAGTGACTGCAAATTCTCAAATATGTTGTATATTCTTACTGTAAATTATGTAATTACTGACCAATCGCTCTTTTATGTACTTAAACTCTCGAACATGTTGTATATTAACACTGTATATTTTGTAATGACTAATCGCTTGCTTTCTCATGCATATATCTGACTGTTAGATCCCTAATTGTACCTTACTGCGGAACTGTTGTACACCTCTTCTTTTCCTGTAACTTATGTAACATTAAGCTGAAAGTATTCATGTACCCTCCTGTATTCTGCACCCTGATACCCCCCGCGTCTGGCGCGCATTACAAATGAATAAACGAACAACATTTTCCTCACAGCATCCTTGACTCTTATACCATTCCTCACCGCTTGTTCGACCACACCTATCACCACTCTGCTAAAATGCACAACCAAACTATTTGACTGTGGTCTATACAACCACATGAATTTCCACTGTATTCCCCTCTTCACTGCACAATTCATTTCCACACTTCTGAACTACATGCCATTGTCACTCAACACCTGGGTAGCTCTCCCTCCTAAAATCCTCCTCCAGGATTTTAGAATTTCACCACTAGAAACTTGCTTTATACACTTCAATTCTGGCCATTTAGAAAAGTGATCAACCAACACAACCATGAATTTACAATCTTTGCCCAAAATGTCATACGGTCCTATAATGTCAATTGCAACTTGTGACCACGCACCCAGCGACAGGAGAAAAGGCGACAACTCCTATCTATGGGTATTCAACGCCTTACCTAATTTTTAACAGGCCCAACACTCCCTTACCACTATCTCCACCGTAATGCCAATTGCAGGCCATCAATACCTTTGTCTCAACAATTTCCTGGTAATAGTAATTCTTGAGTGCCCCTCATGAGCGTTATTGATCAATTCCTCTCTGAAACACTTTGGCAACTCCAAAACCCCTCCTCTCAAAGAAATTCATCCTCTGCCATCAGCTCATCCCGGCTCTCCCAGAAACCTTTAAACTCATCAGGGACCTCCTTCTTACTCGGCCATCCCAACTTCGTCCACTCAGCCACCTTACTGAGAACTCCATCCACCTCCATTCCACTCTTCCAGTCCTCCTCCCCTACAACAGCATATTTGCCTATAAATGCTTCCTCTAGGAAAGCTACCATTTCCTCCTCCACCTCCTCTACCCCATCAATCTCCCCCCCTCAAAAGGCACTCTCTACCAGAAATCTGCAACATCATTCAGTTCTCCAGGTACATACTTCTCCCACCCCTCCTGAACTCGTACTCCTGCACCCTCAAACACATCCTGGCAATCCTGGTGGTAGCTCTCATCATCCCTTTCATCGTGAGTACCTCAATCAAAGGCTTGTGGTCTGTCCTGACAAGAAACCGCCAACACAATACATACCATCTCAAATATTCAATTTCCCATAAACATGCCAGCAACTCCCTCTCAATAATGGAATATATGCTTTCACATTCTGTCAGTGCTATGGACGCATGACAAATAGTCCTCTCCTCCTTTCCAGTCACTTGTGACAAATGTGAAACACTTGTGTATAGGCGCGTTATAAATGTCATATCCTATATCATACAGCACCCAAACTATTCACACTTGCATCTACAGTGATGAGACATTCCTCTTCCACCTTGAACCCTCCAACATTCTTGGCATTGCAAATCCCTTCCTTTATCAACGCCAGTGCCTCTTGACATTCTCCTTCCCATCCATGCTCCATTCACCTGCTCGATAACCTCCAAATTGGTTCAGACAACACAGCAAAATTCTTTACAAATTGGTTATAAAATTCTGCAAGACATAAGAATGTTCTAACTTCATCTTTGTTCTAAGGTACCGGTGCCTTCATGCTTTCCACCTTTAGATGAGACCACTCACTACATGTCCAAGGTATTCCACTTCTTTCAATCTGAAATGACATTTACTTGGTTCAATCATCAACCCTTTGTCTCTCAGTCTGCTCAAGAACTCATGCAGCCTCTTATCATGCTCTAGTTCATCACTCCAAAACACCAACATGTCATCTTGGTACACCAGTGTACCAGCAACCCTGTTGAGTATCTTGTTCATCCCTCTCTGGAAAACTGCTGCTGCCGATGCTAAGCCAAACAGCATGCTTCGATAGCAGAGAAGACTGAATGGTGTGATGAATGTCGACACGGTTTGGTAATCCTGCATAAGCTGTATTTGATGATAGGCTGCAGACAGGTCAAGACTCATGAACTTCACAGTATCTCTGACACTGTTTAGCATTTCTGCATTCATGGGCAATGGGAATTTGTCCACCACAATATTCCTATTACCATCCAGAAGGTCTACAAACATCCTGATTTAGCCTTTCTTCTTGCGTGCCACCACAATGGTGCTGACCCACACAGCTGACTCAACTCGCTTCATTATGTCCCCTTCAAGGATCCTCTCCAGTTCAGTTTCCACTTCTCCTCTTATCGACACCGAAATGGATCTCACCTTGTGGCACACAGGCTTTGATTCAGACTTCAACACAAACCTGTGAGCAAATCCTCACAAAACCCCACCTTATCGTTGAATATCTCTGGGAACTGTTCTTCAGTGGCATTGTTATGCACAGACAACACTGGCGCATTGCTTCAGGGATCAAGTCTAATGCCCCAAGTATGTCTACTCCTTTCTTCACTACATAGATGTTAATCACGGCCAATCTTCCTTTGTATTTCACCACAGCCTGAAACATTACCTTCATGTCAATCCTAGAACCCTCATATCCTCCAGGGTCCTTCATATTCGAACATTTGAGTGAACTCCTCAGACCAGCCTCCTGCAGCCTCTTCCATCTGTCCTCGGTCAAGATCAAATAAGGTGAGCAACTATCTACTATCAACTTCACCTGAAAACCATCAATTCTAATCTTGCAGCTCGGACATTTCATTTTGGAATAATCTTTTTCCACCTGTGGTAACACTAGTACGTGGTCTTCGCCATCTAAGCTCTCATCTTCCTCACTTTTCTGAACGCCCGATACTTTCTTCTTTCTATGGCACGTGACCTCAAAATGTCCCTTAAGGCCACCATTTGAACACTTCTGATTGATTGTGGGGAACAGCTTGGAGTTGCAAAAGTGTCCCATATAACCACACCTGTAGCATTTCCCTTTCTTGCCAATTGAGGACACCAAGGCTTTCTTCTTTTTTTGATCCCTGAACTCAGTTTCCTATTCAGGATCCTCCTTCTTTGCACCACCTTTCTTGTTCCTTTTGGTAAACAAATTTACTTGACCCTGCTTTTTACTTGTGTCTGCTTTGCTTGCTTCTGCCATATCATTTTTCTTCTTCTCCTTTATGGCTTGGGAACACAACTGTGTGTTCTATTTTCTTGGCAATGATTATTGCCTCCTCCAGGTTCGGATTCCCACACATCCACAGCCTTTCTTGAACAACCAGATTGTTGGTGTGTATAATAATGTTATACTTTATAAGTTCATCTGTCCCCATGCTGACAGTCAATTCACACGAAATTGCTAATGTCCTGAGGGTGCTGACATATTCCCCCACTGACTGGTTTTCCTCCTGCTTCAGAGTATAAAAGTTATATCTGTTCATTGCTATGTTTGTCTTGGGTGCATAGTAGTTATCTAGTCAGAGAAATGATTTCTGATACTCTTCTAAACAACCACCTCCCTGGGCATCGGTTATTGTCAGCATTTCTCTATATTTCTGGCCCAAGAGCATGTAAAAGCAACATCATCTTCTTCATTGGTGTCATTCCTTAATACTCCACTGCACCCAAATAGTTCTTCCATTATTGCCTCCAATCCCTCTAGGGTATAGTTGGTACCCCAGGATTTGGCTAGAAGGCCTGGGGAGGTTGCTCTGTCACAGACATCATCTTATCTCTGCTATAGTCCACGATCTATAACCTTGCACTGACTCACAAAACAGTCTCTTCTCCTGTTCTGAGGAACAGCATCACAGTGAAGCCCGAAGCACTGTGCTGATGAACATCTGAAAGTCTTGATTGCTTCCTACTGTTTGAGCCAAAAGTACTGCAATGAGGATAATGTCCACCTATGGTATACATTGCTCCGATACTGCGAACAAGAAGATGAACCCCAAAATGAAGATCCACTGCTTGACTGCTCGTAGTAACGTTGCATGCCATAACGTTATTGTTATTTTGGTTGTTATGACAACCAAAATTCTGCCATGCTCCTCCACGCTCGCAGGTTCTTTCCTCAAACCCGCAAGCTTAATGTCCGTTGCCAGGGCTGCGCAAGTCGCTTGCCAGCGATCCGAGGGGTCCCACGAATGCTCCTCAAATTATCCAAAACCAGAAAGGCTTGGACCAGACCTCGAGCTGTGGGGTCTCAGTGAAACTCTCTCCTGCAACAAGCTTTGCCCACGGACGCCCACCCACCTGCTTCTCTTTCACCCGAGACAGCGGGATCTGCCACATCTGGATCAGGTCTTCTGGTTGGGTCCTCTGATCCACTTTCACTTGTTGCCAAAGTAAAGCGCCTGATACAAGTTATGTGAAGCTGGTAAGGCTTTTATTGTAGATAGAGACCCCACAACTGTGGGATAGAACAACAACTGCTCCCTCCATCTACTTCACCAACCCACTAGGCCACCATTCTGTATTCCTATTCTAAACCCAGATCAGACCCACGTAAACATTCCCAACCCCAAACAGACCCAGTTACCACAATACCCAAATCAGGAGTCTGCCAGGGTCGGTGGGGAAGCACCTACCAATTACAGATCCCTAAGGACACAAGGGGTCCAATTACCACCAAACCAGACATTATCTACCATGCCATGAGGCAACGCAACCAAGATACACACCAAACTAAGACGACAATGTCTTGGTGGATCCAACCCCTTACTGTGACGAAAGACTTGTGTCTGGGCCCTGTAACTCCCAATGACTATGATTAACCTTGATGGACTTTGGAACATTGCCTTCTAGAACAGGGTCTGTACATTATGTCTCATTACCACTGGCCCTTCTAGAACAGGGGAAGCACTGTGTTGATTTTCACCAGCTTAATACTGTGCTTGATTCAGGAAAGTCTTCCTTTGTTAATTGGTTAAAGCTCTAGGTCTCTTCAGAGATCTCCCAAATCCATCCTTAGCATCCTTACCATCTGATTGCTCAGCCTTGCAGTCTGTTAACAGACATTATCCTGAGGGTGTGCTATTTGTATGTTTTCCTATGGTTATGCAACGTCCTTTGGTGTGCATAGAACTGGGTTGAAAACTCAAAACTACAGGGTCTAGTTGTTCTGTTTTTACCTGTTTGTGACTATGTATTGTGACAAAGTCCCATGTCTGATACTGGGGACTTCCAGGGGGATGTCTAAGGAGGCCGGGTGTTTTTCCAAGCCAGAGGATGATATGGGGAGGATATCTTGGTCAAACTATGACCCCTGTATTGCCCCAAGTATGATTTCCCTCCACTCAGCCCCACCATTCCTGCCCGCTCAGGGATAAGCAGGGCCTCCCATCTGGGCAAAACTGTATGTTCAAAATAAGAGATGCCAAAATGAATTAGTCTACCTAAGATCAGCCAACCCTGGCATTGTCTTGCTGAAGAGATATTGTTTTATTTGTGCTGCAAAAGAAATGATGCATTGCCCAGTATTTATTTTCTACTGCCTAGGTAGATATAAATAGAATCTTTTAATCTAGACATTTCCACTACCTGCACCAAAAGCACCCATTCATATAGGCTCAGCAAAGGACATATTATCTTCATGTTGTATAGGTTATAGTGTACTTACTTTGTTATTGAGTCTACCTGAGGTGCACATGATAGTTCACTATGGAATAAAACAACTGGTTTCCTAACAGAATGAATTGGAACCCAAGGTTGGTCCAAATGCTCCAGTCAATAAAACGGAAGGATACGTTAGTTTTGCCAGCCCAGGAGCAAGACCACTGTCTTCTCACTGAACATATTGTCCTTAATCAGTAACATGTCATGCAAAGGATGGGATGCAGAGTAACTCTTACACCAAATAATCAGACAGACTTAGGAAGTTGGCAAAGTCCCATTCAACTGTTTTAACATCAATTGTCTACAACAGGGAGTTACAATGGACATCTATGGACGTTCGCTCGAGCTCTCAATGCATGTTTACATAAAACCACACTTATGTACAAAGAATGTGTCATAAGTGACGTCATACTACATGGCAAATAAGAAAAACCTATGAGGGATTGTGGTTGGCTCAAAGGGAACATCTAAGTATACTTTCTATACGGGGTCGGGTTGTGATAGGACATCTGCTGTCAGGAGGACAACTTAAGCCTGCCTCTAGTGCAAGTCATCCTCAACACTTATTAAGTACACAGATTACTATTGGCTCTTAAACTATAAGGCCCTTTGTTATACGACCCTCTATAACTGGTTGGCATGCTCGTGCCATGTCTGGAACATCCGGCTCCTTAGCAGCACGTAAGCTCACGCCCAGGTGCCGGAAGGTGGACTTGACTTTGCTTTCCCACCCAAATAGCCCAACATCTCTCATCGCCCATGCCTTCTGCCATGAGGATTTGCCTTTGAAATTGGCCTTGCAATGTATTCTCATCTCTGGAAATATAAGGGAGTATGGGCACACGCTTATCACAATTCTGGTCTGCATGCCCAACTCCTATTTTCATCCTTCGTCCACATGACAGAAGACTGGAATTTGGTCCATTTTTCAGTAATTAATCGTCTTGATGTAATAAACTTGCCACTCATTGTGTTCTTTCTCTGCACCTTAACAAGGGATGATATAGGGTCTCACAGTTTCTGTTCTTCAAGGATAGATAACTGGCATTGGCTTGCTCCAGCTTTGATACCAAGCCAAACAGCTTCACCCTTCAAGTCTGCAATCTACAGCTAATTCTTTGCTGTGACACACTGCTCTTGATCCTTCTTTCTCTGTGGGTTTCAACTTACTCAAATGTGTGACTCCGATGTCCAGACACTATACAATGGTGGCTTCGCCTGCAGTCTATTCACTACCTATAGCTAGCTTCTAAGATTACTTGATCTACTTGTGTTGCTGCATCTCCACAATTATTAAACGTGCTCTTCACACATGCAATCTTCTTGAATGTATAGGAACGTCTTTCGATTCCTTATTTCATCATTCGTTTCTATATGGTCCATACATCTTCTTCTTATCTTCTTAGTGCGTCACTCCCACTTCTTGTGACGTCACCAGCTTCTCTTTCTCTTGTTTTTATATTCCTTCGGGGACCTCTTCCAAGAGATTGTCATCTCTTTGGGCATACATCTGATATGTCTTTCTTAATGGATACCTTTTCTTGAGCACTTGTTGCGGTATGGTCATAACCACTGGTGTCAAACACGGTGCAATTTCATGTTTCCAACATACAGACAGCAGGGGGGCAGAACTTCCTGCAGAGGCATTCAGCTGCTCCTCTACATCACCATTTAAGCAAAGTTAGTTGTCCTACATCCAGCGCTGCAACGCACCCTGGCATAACGCTACTTCTGCCGATTCCCCAGAATCACCATGGATAAATGTGGGTATCATCCATGCACAGTTAGCACCGCAGACTGAAGCCCCCCACCACATGGATCAAAGGAAACATATAAATATTAAATAAAAGTGGGGAGAGAGAGGAACCCTGCCTAACTCCACAAGTAACCAGATCGATGGTTGAGATGTAGTTGTCAAGCCAGGAGACGTTTTCCATTCCCATTTTCTGCAGGGATTGGACAGCTGTACGTCCAAAGCAGCCCCTGACAGCTAATCCGAAAAACCTCATCAATATCCCCTGTGCACCTCTACAACATGCACCTTCTAGTCATGTCTGTCTGGTTATGGTGGTTAACGCATGCTCAGCAGTTGCACATGCTGCCGATATCGCTGACCTCCTAACCAACAACAATTTCAATGCCCGTTTTCAACCTTACTGAAACATGGTTTATGTCCTTCCTACCCTTACATCTTTGATATTCTCTGACCCAACGACTACAGTATCCAACATAATGACTGCACAGGAAAAACTGTAGGTGGGGAAGCAGTCATCCACAAGATCGACTGGCCCTGTATGGTAATCTCAACCCCCACACAGAGCTCCTTTGAATCCTTGTCATGCCGATTCTCCATCTCAGACAATCTAACTTATTTACAGGCCACCTCAAAGGAGTGGTAACTTCATCTATGACCTTTCTAACTTTCTCTCCACTGCAACAGTTTCCTACTATAATAATATCCTCTTCAGAGATGTCAACGTCCCTGAGTCCCAACAAACAAAACATCTATGTGACTCCCTATTCTCTTTGACCGACTCCATGGACCTCAAACAGATCATACCCTCCTCCACACATTACAATGGTCACACACTCAACCTAGTCTTCACCTCCTGCCCAATCCTCTCATGCTCAAAGCCCCTTCCCCTCGACCAGACTGACCATACCGCAATTCTCCTTCTCATATAACACACAAGGATGCCCCATAAAGGTCAGGACAAACACCCTGTTATTGAACGCCGATCCTGCAATAATTTCCCTCTGGACACACTAGTGGCAATGTTCACAACATTCCCCACCACAAGGAATGCCTCATCCCTTCTGGATACATTGATCCACCTTGCCAAAGAGCTAGTGGATGCCCACGCACCTCTAAAGTCTATTCATACCAATGTCAAAGCAACTGCACAATGGTACACACCCAAGCTAGCCGAACACAAATGCTCTATCAGATCCCATGAAAAGCAGTGATGCTAGGAACTCAGCCTAGAGGATCTCTCATCCCTAAAATCCCTGCGTACCCAAAGAAGACACATAATCTCTGAGGCTTATTCAGGTTATTACACTTCCTCCATTGAGGCAGACTCTAACAGGAGCAAAGCCTTATTCGAAGTAGTCAAGCACTACTGCAAGCCCACACCTGACCCAGAATTGCCGGCTTCACAACATAGATGCAGTGTAATAAACGGCTTCTTCATCAACAAAATGGATAACATCACCCTACTCTCTACTAATGATCTATCAGGCACACTTGTTTCTCCAGCATGAGGTCTGGCATGGATTCACATGTTCATGAATATTCCCCGTCGTCAGGCCGGGAATCCTCGCTAAAAGAAAAAAAGTTTCACTTTCACTTACAAACTGTATTTCTCCTCTAAACCAATCACTGAAATTTGGGTCAAACTGTGCCCAGCCAATGACTGCCCTCTCCTTAAGGCCCTCCTCTTGCAGCCATCTTCAGATTTTTACTGCACGTTCAAGTGTTGGGAGTCCTCGTGTTTTGCTCCGGGAGCTATTCTAAGTTTCCACACTTTTTTCAATAAAAAGTTCTACTTTTGTCAAATAGGGCCGTGTGCTCTTTTGCTCCTTCGGCCGACAAGCAGGGATCTGTTTGTCGGTGAATTTCAACGCACCTCAAGGGCAAGAATCATCGAAGTTTCATCAATGATTCCAGAAGGCCATTGGTCTACACCGCACTCTGGACCATGTCGCAAGAGAAGAAAGAGGGAAGCTCTCTTTTCAAGCTCTGCTCCAGCTGCGGACTGCGGAATGTGTTTGCATAGGAGAAACACCTCCAGTGCTTCTTCTGGCTCCATGCCAATCACAGGGAAGCAAATTGTGAACTCTCCTTCGGGTTCTCCAAGCAAACCGTGAAGGATCGTCACATTGGGCTGGCGGCGTGGCTCAGTGCTAAGGCCTCTGCCCTGTGCAGCAAGCAGGGGCATGCATCACCCAGGAACGGGCAGTCCAAGGAGCAATCTTCTAAGTCCTTTGAGGGCGCTCCATCCGTGGGGGCCCAATACAAGGCCAAGCACCGTAAGTCCATTTCCGCCGGGGTCGCCATGCAAGCTGGTCCTGCAATGGGCAGGGTGCACTAATCTTCACCATCTGCCTTCATCTCCAGTCATCGCTCCAGCTCCTCCTCGAAGAGGACATCGGCTAATCCGGCGAAGCTGTGAGAAAAGCCAGAGAAGACAAAGGCGCAGGAAAAGGAGACCGACCTGCCCCAGAAGACCTAGGCAGCCCAGGTGATGTCGTCGTTGACGATGGAGCTGGTGGCGGCCGCCCTGTTGAAGGCCAAGGGGACTGACCCAGTCAAGGTAGCCCTGGCAGTGCCCAGAGTATCCTTACCCCCGAGGCAGGAGGCCTCGGCCAAGCCATTGGAAAGGACACCGTAGAAGAGGATTCCATCCCTAAGCCCAAAACCAACCCCTCAAGATGCAAAAAAGTGTGGGGGAGAGGAGGTCTCAACCATACTCCAGGCCACAGATATTTCTTCCTCAGACGAGGAGGACCAGATGTCCGTATACACGATCCAGGAGGACGTGGGGGATGACGACGCTGACGGTCCAGTTGACCTACTACCCTGACCCCTCCGATGATGTATCGCTGTACATCCTTTCGACCCTACAAACCCTGGTGTCGGGGATTCGGAAAAGGATGCTGACGACACCACTGGCCCGGTGGCCCCAGACCAGTCTCCGGTGAAAAAGAGGAAGCAGCACCCTATGCCACTGCATCAACCTCCACACGTGCACCCCCTAGGGACACGGGGACCGACACAGTGACTACCGACATGGACGACGACATGGCCATCGCGGGTGGTTCACCCAGCCCACAGCTTCTGCCCCAGACGAGGTGGAGCCTTTCCATGCCATGGTCGCCATAGCGCCTGAACTCTTCCAACTGAAACCAAGAAGGAAGGTTTCCTATACCACGGGGCAAGGTCAAGAAGAAGACCATCTTGGCGGTGCCTCTCCTTGATGATATTTGGGAGGAGGACATAGCTTTGATGAGCAATCCAGCCACCGCCGCTGCCAAGAGAGATAGGCTGGAGAAAAAGTACTGGGTGCCAGAGTCCGCACCCAAGTGCCTATGTTTGCAGCCTTCCCCAGACTCCGTGGTTTCGGTTGCAGCGAGAAAGAAGTCGTCTAACGCCTCATCTTCACCCTCCGTTACTTCGAATAGCGAGGTGAAGAAGTTAGATGACATGGAAAGAAAGGTGATCTACTCAACGGCATCAACAGTCAAGGTGGCCAACACACTCGCAATCCTGGCCAGGTATGACAGAGAGCTGTGGTATAAGATGGCCCCGCTTCTGGAGTTCCTACACAAGACAAGCTGGTCGAGGCACTTTCCTTCCTCCAGGAGGAGGAGGTGGCATCGGACCATGCCATCACAGTGGCCCTGGGCTTTGCAGACTCAGGGTTCCAGTAGATGGGGAACGGTGTCTGCCTCCGTCATCGTGGCTGGCTGAAAGCCACCAACTTCCATCAGGAGGTCCAGACGAGGGTGCTGGACATGCCCTTCGACAGGGACAACCTCTTTGGGAAGGCCGTTGATGAGTCATTGCAGGCCATTAAGACTGACAGGGAGACGGCCCTGGGCACTCTTCAACAACACTGTCCTTCCTTTTGTACCTCTGGCGGGAAGTCCGGCAGATCGTCAAAAGGTTTTGGCAGAGGGTCCTCTTCGTACCGTCAACCCTCCCGGTCCACGACCCAGGAGGCCTGCAGAGGCTGTTCCAAGACTTTCGGTGGAGGTGGCCTACGTCGTCGCTGCTCCCAAGGTGGCACGCAGGCCCCGAAGCAAGATTGAACCAGCCTGGTCGTCGGGCCCCTGCACATGCACCCCGGTGGGAGGCCAGCTGGCGGGCTTCCTCAGCGAGTGGAAGATCATCTCCACCGACCGATGGGTGCTGGACGCTCTCTCCCATGGACACACTCTAGAGTTCCAGCAGAGGTATCTCCTGATTCCTACGGTGACCCAGCAGGAGCAGCACATCCCTCAGAAAAGGGGAAATAGAGCTAGTTCCAAAGCGACTCCAGGGCTCCAGAGTCAGATACCTCTTGGTAAAGAAGTTGTTCAGGGGCTGGAGGCCCATTCTAGACCTGCGGCGTGTCAACAGATACCTTAAGTTCCAAAAATTCAGGATGGTCACATTACAGCACGTGCTCGACCAACTGGAGGAAGGAGACTACTTGAAGTCACTGGATCTGGAGGACGCATACTTCCACTTACTCATTCACGGGAAGCATCGGAAGTTCCTGCGCTTTGTAGTACAGGGAAGGCACTACTAATTCAAGGCCCTCCCCTTCGGACCGAAGTTGGCTCCCAGGGTGTTTACGAAAGGCCTGTCACCAGTGGCGGCCCATCTGTGTCTACAAGGGATACAAGTGTAGCCGTGGAACACACGGAGAAGACCGTCTGGTTGCAGATGGATCTGGGTGTCTCGTTCAACTATTCCAAGTCTTCCTTGATACCATTGCAGAATGCGTTGTTCCTGGGGGTCAGGCTCAACTCGGTCTGCTGCCTGGTGGCTCCCTCAGAGGAGAGAATATGGCTGTTGGCACTGAAGAGCGCTGCGGACCATCAAGTCACTGCTCTGCATGATGTCATCGTGCATCTACCTGATCCAGCTCTGCAGGTTGCGGATACGACCCCTTCAGGAGTTCCTGGACGCTCGCTGGATCCAGGTGTCCGGAAGCTCCGCAGACAAGCTTGCTTCGACGAGGAATTCCATCGAGCGATAAGGTGGTGAGGCGTATGCTCCAACATCACCGGGGGCACAGGATTTCAGAGCCCCCGTACCAGGAGACGGTCACCACTGACACTTCCCTGGAGGTCTGGGGAGCCCACACCGGACGTCTCCACACCAGAGGCCTCTGGCTGCCAGAGGAGAAGTATCTCCACATCAATATCCTGGAGCTGCAGGCAGTGTTCTGGGCCCTCAGATTGTTCCTTCCGTCCCTCAAGGGCAAAGTAGTGAGGGTCTTCATGGGCAACACTACCACGATGTTCTACATCAGGAAACCGGGGACGCCAGATCCCCGGTGCTCTCCACAGAGGTGCAGGACTTGTGGCTCTGGGCCGTCACCCAAGAAATGTTCCTCATCCCCTTTCACCTGGCGGGTGTCAAGAACATCATCACTGATTCCCTCAGCAGGGAGCTGCGTTCCCTCCACAAGTGGAAACTTCGACAGGATCAGGTGGACCGCCTCTTCCTCAAGTGCTGCAGACCCGAGAACGATCTGTTTGCGACGGCGACGAATTCCAAATGCCAGAAATTCGCCAGCAGGTTTCACCAGCCGAGGAGTATGGGGATGCGTTTTCCATCCCGTGCGAATGCCTGTTCCTGTACGCATTCCCTCCATTGCCTCTCCTGCTGCGAGTCATCAATCAACTCAAACGGCGCTGATGCAGGATGATCCTCATCGCCCCGGCGTGGCCAAGGCATATTTGGTAACCGGACCTTCTCAGCCTGTCAATGTCACCTCAGGTCAAGCTGGCAGTGGTTGCGGATCTGTTCATCAGAGAAGGAGGCGCAATCCTGCATCACGACCCAGGGTCGCTGAACCTGAGGGCTTGGCTCCTGCAGCCTTAGAGTTCAGAGGGTATGAGTTGCTGGCAGACTGCAGGGTGATCCTTTCCAGGGCAAGAGTGTCATCGACTCTTAAGTGCTATGGGCACAAGTGGAAGCGTTTCACTATGTGATGCCGGGCACAGAAGATCAATCCTCTGAGGGTCACGGCCCGCAGATTCTTCCGTACTTCTTGTCCTTGGCCAAGGCGGGGCTGACGCACGCCTCTATCAAGTTGATCTGGCGGCTATCTCCTGCTGCACCAGGTTTCCAGGACGATCTTCTCTTTGGTCCCACCGTCTCGTCAAGGAGTTCTTCAAAGGACTGTTTCGATTGTTCCCTCCGGTGAAGGGTGCTGGCGTGGTGCTGACGTGGTACTGACGAGGCTCATGGGAGCCCCCTTCTAGCCTATGCATCAGGCCCCTCTCAAGTTCCTCTCATGGAAGACGGCTTTCCTCATGGCCATCACCTCCGCCAGGAGGGTGGGTGAAATCCAGGCCCTATCGTGCAAACAGCCGTATGTGACTTTTCACAACACAAGGGTGTTCATGCCTCCTTCATGCCAAAGGTTCCATCAGAATTCCACCTCAACCTGCCTTTGGTGTTGCCTGAGTTTTTTCCGGAATATTTGTCGTCGGCAGAAAGGACTTTGCACTCGCTGGATGTGGCTCGTGCTCTGAAGTTCTATATGGCACGCACAGAGAGTTTCCGGAAGACATCTCAAATATTCGTGAACTTTGGTCCTGTGAACCATGGGAATGCCTTGTCCAAGGCTTCCATCTAGCGGTGGCTCTTCAGCTGTATCACACACTGTCACCAGTTGGTAAACCGACCACAGCCGGGCCGTCCGAGACCTATCAGAGCGATTGCTGCAACAACGGCATTCCTGTCTGGTGTGCCCCTGCTGGAGATCTGCAGGGCTGCTACATAGAGGTCCACGCACACCTTCACACGATTTGGCTGTGTCGACGGGGATTCCAGAGATGAGGTCAGGGTCGGCCAAGCAGTGCTACGCAACCTGTTTGCTTGATGGTGAGCCTGTTCCGGAGGTAAGAGTAATTGCTTCTGTTGAGCCTTGCCACCTCCCGTGGTTGTGTAATGTTGTACTGCTATATATTCTTTATTCATGAGCATGTGAATCCATGCCAGACCCCATGCTGGAGAAGGAACAAGTTACTTGTCTGTAACTATTGTTCTCCAGCATGGGTCTGGCATGGATTCACATGCGAACCCCCTCTCCTGCCCCTCTGGGGCTCTTCTTGGTCATACTGCCATTGTACGTGCTACCAAATCTGAAGCTAAGTTACAGGTAGTAACTTGTTCCTTCACTCAAACCCACTGCATACATGGATGACTTTCTCCCATCCTCCCCAATTTAACAACTCACTGGCCAGCACTTAATGCACTCCAAGGTATTCTGAACGCCTCCCGACGTGTTGGAGACAAAAAACCCTTGCTTGATCCCGAGGACCTAGCCAACTACAGACCTGTCACAAGCCTCATGTTCCGCGGGAAGCTTACTGAGAAGTTGCGACCCAAATACTTGCCAAAATTAGCCAGCTTCATCTTTTCCCCAATCACAAGTCTGGTTTCCACCCCAAATGCAGCACTGAGACTACAATCATCCATGTGGTGGATGATGTGCTCAGAGTCACTGAAACTGGTGACTCATGTCTCCTAGTCTTCATAGACCTCTCAGCTGCCTTCGAAACAGTTGATCACCAAACACTCCTCTCCCTCCTCGCCGACAGGCTGGGCTTCTCTAGAACTGTCCTAAAATGGTTTGCATCCATTAGGCACCAGGTCGTACAGCTGGGCACATTTAGATCCAACCGACTCCCTGTCATGTGTGGGGTACCCCAAGGTTCCATTCTCTCCCCAATCATCTTCAATACATGCATGGAACCCATGGGAACTCTCCTAACTGACCCCAACATTGCCATACAGCAGTACACTGATGACACTCAGCTGTACCATAAGGTCAGTGGCCCCCAGGACATTGCTCACCTCCGTGAGTGCCTGGCTATTTTCCATACATGGATGTCAAACACTTACCTTAAACTGAACCCAGATCGAATTTGTCCTTATCACCCCTCCTCCCCAAACAACAATTTGTGCAAATATGGCTGGATGACATTTGCCTGGATGGATTCACCCCTCAGCTGTCAATCTCAGCCAAATCCCTGGACTTCATTGTTGACAGTAGCCTTTCCATCCAAAAGCAGATAGCCAAAAAGGCACGGACTGCATGGCCACAGAACCACACTCTGCAAAATCAAACCCTTAATTCCCCCAAACAAATTTTGTACAGCGGTGCAGCCCCTAATTATCTCACACATTGATGGGGAAAAAACACTTCTTAGTGGACTTGCAGCCACACACCTGGCCACTTTCAAAGCAGCATACCACGCTACCGCCCACTTCATCACAGGTGCATGCCAACATCTCTCCAACACTGCACACACTCCATTGGCTCCCCATCCCTGCCAGGACCATATTAAAAACTGCATGTATCACCTACAAAGCAGTGTCAAGCGGAACACCAACATACTTGGCTAAACTCCACACCTCTGGAGGCTCTCGCACCTCACGTAGCAAAAACGTTGGAGTCAAATCAAGCCTGTAAAGAGAAGATTCGCAATCGGTCCTCCTGCCACATCCGACCATCTGGAACTCAATCACAGTAGAGGCTCAGAATGCCCCTATGATCCCCCTGGTTACGCAAAACACTAAAAACGTGTCTCTTTCAACAATACCTGCCAGAGGAATAAAAATCCCTCTCTCCCTCCACCAACAGTACTGCATTACTGTATAAAATGCCAACCCCAGTTCTGGCATAATCCTGTTGCAAAGCGCTCTGCAGCTCTTGAGCTATCGTTCGTTCTAAAAGCAATACAAACAAATAAAAATAAAGAATGATTCAGGAACTGCTTTAAGCCCAGGGTGCTTGAGGGAAGTGGCATTTAAGCCGACCTAGGGCAACCCTAAAACCTAGAAAGACAGAGACACAGTGAGTGGGAAACTCTAAAAGTCCAGTACTGAGAAGGTCCCTAATGGGTAACCCTAGAGAGCTTTCAAACAGAGTTTCTTAGGGTAGAGGAATGAAAGACTGGGTAGGAAGCCCTAACCCAGGAAGACATTTTCCTTAATTGTTGAGAGACCTGAGATTTTGAGCTACATATTCCATGTTTATTTTATTATTTGCTTCATCCTGTGTAAGGTTATCCCAAATAAAAATAGCAGTTACTTACATTTACTTTTGTGATACTATCTATCACTATCCATCTATCTTTCAATCTATTCACTTTTAGATATATACTGAAAGAAACCCTTTGACAGGAGAAGTTATAGTACTCACGTATGGTGATATAATAAACTGCATAAAAAAAACGTGCCAGTTTCCCCAAAACGAACTTCAATTGAAGGAACAATATAGTTACAGTTCAAAACATTAACAACAATTGTTATGATTTCAGTGCAACCATAACTCATTCACCTTGCTCTACTCATGACATCAAACATGGCATCACACATGATCTCATCACTGATATTCCTGATGATATTGCATATCACAAGACCAATGCATCCACACACTGAATGCAAAGAGGACAGCTGGATTATATTTAACATATGCAAGACCTAAGAGAGAGGATCTCAAGCTATGCCTTGTGGGTAAAGAGGATATCAGTACTGGTTCTGTTGCATGGACGGAGGCCAGTTCCTGACAAGGTACTCACAGCCCATGCACTCTGGTTACTCTTGGAGTGGATAATGCTGCTGGCCATGCTCCAGATGCCTCCCTAGTAAACGGATACCATGTATATTGTCACTGTTTCATTGAAGTACCCACTGGAAATTGCAGTAGGCCATCGCCTCAGGGTACTGTGGCGATGGGTACTGGGTCTAGGGCATGGCCAAAGACCATGCACCAAATGCCATGGACACATGGCATGGAAGTAGACCAGTCCCTGTGGACACTGTTTTTAGGGGTACTGCTTCTGGGTATGGCCTTCAGGCCAAGGTCAAAGGATATTACCCATAGGTATCATGAGGTTAGGAAGTTGATTACAGTGCATGGTCTGATATCTTTAATGATGTCAGTAGTGAAGTGATGGGGTGTATGAACCCTTAATTAGACTGAGGTGTATTTTCTGTGACTCATTAAGGTGGTATGAGGATTGTGGAAAACTGACACAGTCAGAGGAACCCCTTCTGGTGACCGTTCCTTGTGGTGCCGAAAAATTGCCACTAAAGGGGGATTGTTTTTCTCATTTGTTTGTTGGGGATTCGTTAGTTTGGATTAGTAACATGGATAGAAAGTAGGACCTGCAGGGTACGTGTAAGCCTCAGATTTGAAAAGTGTGAATTTAAAATAGGTAGGACAGAGTAACTTCAAGAGGCCAAGAGGAAGGCAAGATCCTGTCAGGCCCAGAAGCGAAGGGTCTCTTACTAGAAAGAATAACGCTGTTATTTGTCAATTTATCCAAGGGCATCTGTGCTTTTTTGTACCCCCCACCCCCCACATTTAGGATTTGCATTTGAGAGCATGTTTGTTTAAGGTATACACAAGTAATATTTCTGTTTATTTAATAATCAGTTAACAAACCATATCTATATGTACCTAAAATAAATGCTCCAAAGATGTCCAAATAAATTGAATTATGAACACACCGTAACATGTAATATCTGATATAGGGCCTCATTACGACCCAGGCGGTAAGGGGTTAACGGGGCCGAAAAGGTTGCAGCGCCGTTAACACCTTACCGCCTAATTACGAGGTCCCTTTGCGGCTCCCTACCTTAACGGCTGGTTTTACCAGCCGTAAAGGATTGTACCCGCAAAGGGACCTTGGAGGTAATTACAGGACCGCAATTTGCGGTACCGTAATTACCTCCTTCCACATTCCCATTGAGCCCTATGTGGGCAAAAATGGGAATGGGGAAGGGCCAATGGTGAATGGGGTATTACCGCCCCGCCAACCTTGGAATGGGGCGGTAATTCCGCCATCCACTATGGCGCAATCGTTAAAATACCGGCGTCAACCATGGCGCTAATAGCACCATGGTTAACGCCTGTGTCGTAAGGACCCCCATACTGTTCGAATTCAGATTTTCTTTTAAGGCAACATGTCTTCATTGCTGTTAAAGGTGAAAGGTGAAATATGATTTATTATACTTATGGTTTCTTAATGCTCAATTACAGAACCTCCCAACTCATTGGATCTTAACGGCACCCATCCTAGAAGGATAAAGCTCACAGCTCCCAACATCAACTTGTCCTTGGATCATAGTGAAGGGTCCATATTGTCTGATGATAACCTGGACACACCGGACGAGCTGGATATCAATGTGGATGACCTGGATACTCCCGACGAAGCGGACTCCTTCGAGTACACCGGACAGGGCAACGAGCTGGACTGGGAAGGTAAAAGGCAAGCCTTACTCTCGAACTGCATGCTGGGCCTTCAAATGAGTGAAGGACTTTTATTTATGCAAATAAGTGTGGAAATGGTGGAAACCCCCATCCCCTCCCAAAAAAAGCCACGAATGTAAATCAGCAGTATACTAAACTAATCTGTGCTGCATCAAGGTTCTGGATTTTCATTGCACTCACATTTTTTTATTTGTATTTTTTTATTTACTTTCAATTGAAAACACTTTTACAAGGAACTTCAGTACGTTAGATGCAGATCACACTTAAAAGAAAGAAAGTCACATTTTTGGTGTTCTTACACGTTTTTTCCTTTTTGTTTTTAACGTTTTTTGAGAGGGGGGAGAGTGATCTCCTATTTAAGTTCTTTGCAGCTCCCCCCCAGGCCTCGTTGAGCTCATTGCAGTCAGTCACATTCATCCAGCCCCATGTTTTTACTCTGTGCTATGTGCAACCTAACTACTTGACCATAAATGCACCTAGAGTCAGTCAAAAGAAGGTGGCACCCCCAGTATTTGATTCATAGCTGAAAGCAGTCATGTAAAATTATATTTCTGAACAAATGTAGGGGAGTAACGAGAAGTAAAAGACAGTTCTAGGCTATATAATCCTAACATGAGAATCTTCATCTCTGCCAGGAAATATTCAGTTCCACTTTGTCCTAGTGAGCGTTGTGTTATATACAAAAAAACAAGAAGCAGAGAGAAGCCAGAGACACAAATACCTACAGAATGTGCCAAGAATTTGAGGTTTCTGCAGGATTTTTGGTCTATAAAAAGGTTACAACATAGACAATTAAATAAACAAAAGATGACAGCAGGTAAGATATCTATTACTGGTCAAAGAGGAACTCCTTTAAGGGTCCACAACGTTTCTTTTTATGTCACATTGGTGTTTGTTGTACCAATTTCCTTTTCTTATACACTGAATAAGAAAAACAACTCTGGCTCCGACTACTTATATGAAAAGCTACGAAACCAGGAGAACAAATAAATCAGTCACAAAATGAGGAGAAATTGGATGGAATTGTTTAAAAGAATATGTTCCTCAGGAAGAGGGAATTTGGATAACTCTGGTCTGTGGTTGATATTTCTTTCAGTCTTCCATAGACACTACTTTTAGCAGTTGAGTGTGCTGCTCGCAGGTGCCTTGTGTTTGGTGGTGCCATCCTTTGGTGGGGCATGAACTCTTTGGGCGCCAATGCTCTAGCAAGATGCAATTTTCAATGTATATCCCTACTCTCTCCTATGACTATTGGATTTGCCATATAATTATCTGGGCTCTGTAATTTCATGTTTTATGTTTTCAGTGGTTGTTAGAAGCTGCTGCACAGTCTGCACACTTTAAAAAAAAAACTAAACTAAGCATGTCTTCCACCTGAGGCGAAGTGTCAATTTGTCCCACCATCCCTTGTAGGGATGGTAGATTTCCTCTTTGTAGAACTAATGTGGTGCCCCTGCTGCTGGCGCCGGAGGTGGTAGCAGTGACCTGCGGTAGTGTCACCAGATTAGCTGTTCCTAATGGCAATGCCAGCATTAGAATAGCGGCAGTAATAGCACCAGAGCCGGCACCCCTGCTTCGACCCCCATTCTGAGAGGCACCACTGTAGGTCGCCCCTATAAAAATGTAAAAATGAATGCAACTGCTGGCGTTTTTTTTTTAAGATATCATTTTACACTCAACATTTTCACATAGATACAAATAAACATAGAATTGGAGATGGGTAGATTTGAATAATGGGAATATGTTCTACTTCGGATCGCCTTCATAGACAGCAAAAATTATCCCCTTAAAAACAACTTCTGGTCTGGAGCCTCATCTCTTTTGGTTAAAAAATACCTTTGTCTGCACACTTCTAAATAAATTCAGATTTAGGTGCTGAATCACGAAAAAGTGCACAGATGCTGCAAAGACTGTGCGCCGAGAACACCTCGTGCTGAGCCTGCTTGCAGATGTTTTTCTGCACGCTCCGCGTATTCATGGAATTGTTTGCGCAAAGTGACTATACGCAAGTCGCGGCCAGAACGCCCCTGACACGCCCCCATCAAAGCAAAAAGAGCCAGATACAGCTATCTTTGTGTGCTCCTCCGGTGCAAACACATGCACCCTTCAAACAGTGCATGGGGTGCCCAAAAACCAGGCCTGCACCTCGGGGACACTACACAGAGTCCCCCGTAACTATTACCGGCACATTACACATTTCCGTAACTCTGGTAAAACTCTGGAAAATCTGCATGCAAGCCCCCGTAAACCATTCATACACCCTGCTACACTGCGTACCCGCACCTCTAAGTTAGTTCCGAGCCCCGTCTGCGTGCACGCACTAGTAAATCCAACATGCAATCTCACCACACAGAGGTGATTCCAATGCACAAGAGTCTGTACGCCTGCCTTCGGGTGGTGGATAGAGTGCTTTGCATGGGCCTTTTCCCGATGAGTGTTTGTACAGTAACAACCATGAATACACTTCGTACCGTGCATTTGTGGGCATGCGTTGGACTGCCTGTGGCCCATCCCTCGTAACACCCACATGGTTCCATGTTCTTCCCCATGTTCCATTGTCCTCCCCCTACTCTGGCCTCTGCGCAGGCCATGCCCACGCTCTGCGAGGTGTCTTGCGCAGGGCGATCGACTGCACGCAGAGACGTGCCGAGCCTGCCCGAAGTCCCTGCAAAGTACGAAAAAGTCCCGCGCAGTCAATTCCATGAATCGTCCAAGGGGATTTTGCGTGCGGTTTGGTGCGCAAGTCCCTATTTATCACACAGAAAATTCAATGAATCTGGCCCTTAATGTACTACCGTTAAATGTCACGTCTTGGCATGTTAAACCTATAGAGGATACGTTTTGTACGTGCAAACCGACGATTACAGAAGAGTTTTTGCATTCCATGTTTTGGCCTTCAGTGCAGTGTAAGTCATCATAACACTTTAGCCCTTGTCTTGAGGTAGCGCTGTCGCCCGGCTAATTAGATTTCTATTGCTGCTGAATGATCTTTCTGTGTGCTAAGTAGATGAAAGGTGTTTTATTGGTGCTTTAAAAACTCGATTACAGTCTTGATGTTATGTCTGCAAATGGTTTAAACGACTTATATACTTATTGTATTTATAACCTGTCTTGGCATTGGTTTACTTTTATGGAGCCTTTTATGTTTCCCGAAATAAAAACAATAAATGATGGGAGCAAAAACGAAGCTCACGTTATCTAGGGTGTCATTCCGAATCTTGACATGAATGTATCCTGCGGAATAACACTACCCAAGAACAAGTTAATGCTGTGTATGGTGGCGCTTGTTGCTTCTGCGGATAGTAAAAGCAGCATTTTACTCCGAGGTGCTGGGTCCCTCCACTCTGCCGCTGGCAACATCCTCTGTTTAGGACGTACACTGCTGCTGCTAAGCTTCTGAGGTCCTGAGGGGGAGTTGGTGTGACTGCATGACAGAGCTCTGTCTGTGTGGGACCAGCTGTACCAAGGTCTTAGAGGGCCTTTTTCATGTGAAACCTAAATAGCGCACAGTTCACCACCGACATGTACATATCTGTGCACCCTTTCAATCCCGCAGTGGCCAAGTTAGGTGACGAGCATAGACATGTTAACAACGCACTGTTCCTCGACGTGGTAGAAACAGTGCAAATGCCTCCCACAATTAACGATTTCCTGAAGCATTTACAATGGATTCCTATGGAACGTGCCTGCTTTTATCAGGTGCCAAAGTGAGGTAGGTTCCCTAGATGTGTATTGCCCCCCCCCCTCCCAGTGACAGCATGAACATTACACACTGTGCCAATGTATGCAGGTTTGTCAGGTGGAGTGGGAAAAGGAGGCACACGGGTTAAGTCTGTTCTGCACCCCAACCCCACCTCACCTGACAAATATATTAAAATCCTATGGATTGGAAAATGTCGTTGTAAAAGCTCACGGCTTTTTTGCCACCACTTTTTCTGAGCCGTGGGCTTTAGGAAATGGCACCCTAATTCACTTAATGTGTTTAGCATCAGTGGAAGCTTCTTTTGCTGTAAAATGGTGTCACTGTACAATCATATTGCGTTTACGCTGCTGTGGCATAAAGGTTCCACTGCAAGGGATCGATGCTCATATGTCCCGCTATAGTACATTCCGCTTCTGTGCACGTGGCCCTCACAGAAAGGCCACGCAAACGTTGCCTTTTGTGTAGCGTACAGCCACCACCATGGCACTAGTTTCCTAAACTAAAGAGATGTTTCCTTTTGCTTCATGGAGTGCTACGCACTTGGTTTGCATATTGGGGTGCATGTACTGCCCCCTTAAGCCTAAACATTGATTCGTTTTGCAATGATAATCTTGCTCTGGTGGATAACGCAAATAACGCTTGGGGTGGTACTACAGAAACTCAGTCCCATGCTCGTGCACTCAGCCCGCCACAGAGATACCTTTAGCACAAGAATGCGCAGGTGAGCGATTAGCACTCCAGTACTTTTTAAACAGGTCCGCCTTTGTGGGAATGTGTTAGCATGTGTTTTGAGAGAACATTTGTGCAGCGATGTGCAATACACATGTCGGCCATGCATGGTATGTACAAGTGCCAGATGGGTAACCATTCAATGCATCCAGCACTTTGCAAGATCATGAAGACCTTGGATTAGTTTGCTCTTGGCTTTTTGAAACACAACAAGTTCTTCGCTGCATAGCTGGTGTTAAGTGGACATGCCAGTAAAATGGAGCGAGTGCAGTGAAGCAGGGAGTGCTTCCAAGTAGCTTTGTCTTTCACGCAGCAGTCTTTACCCCCAACTGTCTTCTCTCCAAGCCACAGTGGTTCCAGAGACTTTGTCCGATGCTATGTGGCCTCATAAGTGGAACTCCCAGCACATCACGCTCTCCATGTAAAAAGTACTCACATTATCTACACACAAAATCCTTCAGACAAGATGGCTTCTTGATGAGTCTTACTGAGCCCAAGGGGTTTGCACTTGAACTCAGGACAGAACAGAGCCCAGTCCCCAGTGAGTTGTCATTGCATCATTTAGGTCAGCATGAGGTAGCCCCAGTAGCTCACTGGTGTCAATGTACCCCAGGTTGATGAGTGCCATGGCTTGGATTTGCTCATATGGGCGCTCCTCTCCCCTGGTGTCACCTTACCGTGAGTTGCCATTATATGACATTTTGCATTACATAGACCACACTTCCACACCTTCTAGGACCACTATGTTTCCCCCTCATTTCAAAAGTAATTTTGTGAGCCAGGAAATTGTCTCCTTGGCACTTGGGGTTGTATCTGCGATTGCGTGCTAGGACCATGTCTCCTACCAACTAGTGTCGAACTTTCATCTTGTGATCGCAATGAAATTGATCCTTATATGCCGCTTGAGTTCTCACTACCACACTTGTGATATGCTGCGATCCATTACCACAAAGCAAGGCATTCCAACCAACCGGGGCAAAGCAGAGTATCAGGTTTTCTACCATTGAGTGATAGAAAAGGTGACGTTAGTAGCAGAATGGGAGTGGTGTACCCATACCATTTATTTTAGTACTTCTTACCAGGCTTTACACTTACAAAGTATTGCTCGAGCCATTTGGGTCTCCTATTTTGGATATGAGTAACCGTGACATCAATCTGAACTAGTCAATCCCTGACAGAAAGGGAATGATCACTACCAGTTAAGCAGTGTCTCTCGGACGTAGTAGACATCTGAATGCCAAGCAGCAGGGTGTCTTCAAAGATATATTTCTCCTTGAGAGGGAAGTGACCGGTCTTCCTGCTGCAAACCTCAGCCACTGCAGGAGCTGGCTGACAGGTTTCAGGTCCTGCATTTAGCAGTATGCTAAGTTGAGAGCCCACATTTTAACTTTAGTATCTCAGGGGATTCTATCTCACAAGTGGAGACTGTGAACCTACATTTTAGCCTTTCAGGGCGAGTGGAAACATTCTCCCTATATTCATGGGGTTGTGTGGCACAGTGTGTCAGGTGGAGTCTGGAGGCGGACCGCTGTGTTTCTTCTCCGAGGATTGTGCGAACTTTGACCTTTTCCTACATAAGCCCCGCGCGGAGCGCGGCGCGGTGTGTGGCACAGTGTGTCAGGTGTCGGGTGCCGGGAGTCGGAGTAGGAAGACGGAACCCAGAAGACGATCGGCGAAGTGACCTGAAGGAGAAGGCGTTTGGTGGGAAAGAGCGCCTGAGGTACTTCAGCCCCTTCTCCTTCCCTTTTCCCCTTCTCCCCCCTCCTCCCCATCTACCTTTCCCCCTTTTCGCTTTTCACCTTCCTCTCCCTTTTTCCTCCCCCTTCCCCTTCCCCGTCCCACGTTCCTCTTCCCACTCTTACCTGTGAACCTCGTGAACCCTCTTCCTGCTGTCTGCCGCCGACCGTCCTTAGTCGTTTTCAGCCACCCGGAACTGCAACGACGGACAGCAAGTGTCCACTTGTCCGTCCAGCGGGGTTTACCAGAGCGCCATCTCCACCATGGCTTCACCGGCCTCCACCAACGAAATAGAACCGTGTCGATGGATGCACAGTAACAAACTGCAGCGTGAACCTGCAATTGACCCTAGTACCACGCCTGAGCGAGTCCCGCCGACCCCCATAACGCAGGCACCCCCCAGCAGGCTTACCGCTCCGACGAGTGACTATGAGCCTGAGACCGTCGGTGGACGATCTAGGCGGTGGTCTGCTGGGCAGGGGGTGCTCATAGTCGAAGAGGCCTGCGAGCGGAGGTACAGGCAGAGCCCACCTCAGTTGGTGCTCCCAGGAGGGTTGGGGGTTGAGGGGGAAAAATCTGAAGTAAATGGCACGCTGCGAACCGAGAGGTCGGAAAATGGTAGGTCGACGACAGTCGCAATTCACAGCGCTAACGTGCCGCAATCTACTCTGAGTATTTGCCAGGATACGACACCAACACCAACAGCAGCAGAGTCCCATAGCAGGGGGGCCAGCATGGTGACATCAAAAGATGAGGCAGCCCCGTGCGACGAAGAAAATAACGATGACTCAGTGTTTGAAACACAAGAATGTCTAAACTCTTCAGGCCAGGCCTCTTCGACTGGAACCAGAACAGCCAGCAAACCGAGTATAAGACCTAGAAGATCTAAGAGCCAGGAAAATAATGGAAATGTAAGCACAAAAACTACTGACGTGTCAGCAAAGAATTACGAAGCTATATCATCACTTGACTTCGACTCTGAATCAGAGAGGGAAGAGGACAAAAGTCAAAAGAAAAACCAAGAAGTCTCTACGAGACCAAGACTCTACAAAAAAACAATGAAAGACAGACCAAAAGAGAAAGTCCCGGATGGGAAGGTCTGTGTAAAAAAAGGGCGGAAGGCTGGCCATAAAGCTACAGTAGGAGGCAAGGAGCCGATAAGACCACCAACACTCCCCTCGCTGAAGGACTATTTCTTAAAACATAGCAAGAGGAAACTGCACTCTGATCAAGAGTTGTCTGACGCGGAATTACTGGAGGCGGCACAAGAACCCCCGCCAGTGAATAAAATCCGTAAAACAGACCTAACTGAGAGTAATCTAGCACTTAAGATCAAATGGCACGCACGCAAACCTTGCAATGAAGACGGGGCCCTAGTTGGAATAAGGGCGGAGGCCCGCACGCCGAATAACCTGCCTAAATCCTCGCCACTATTGGTAAACCCACGGCTGGAGCTCTCAAGGCACTCAGAAGAAGAAGCGATCACGGACGAATTGAACACACTGTCTAACCTGGTGGGGGAACCAGCTCAAATAACAAGACTCGAAGAGCCTAACCCCGTGCAGATGAACTATTTAAATGATCCCCGACCAACAGATCCCGTGAAAGAACCACCAGTAGCACAACAGAACCAAATCCCACCACAGAGTGCGTGCACGGAGTTGAGTGACAGACCATCAATCAGAACAAGACACACTCAGGCAGAAGACCCCAACGCTTGGACCCGCCCTCACACACAGTTCAATAACAACAGAACTGGGGCGGACAAATCCGCCGACAACCGAGAGTCTGCATCAGTATTGGGAAAAAACTATATAGAAAGGAGACAGCAGCTACAAGCTGAAAGAGGCTTACACACGCCGATTAGACTAAGAGGACAAAGCGACATGTCGGGATTGTCTGACAAAGAAATACCATCATCCAAAAAAAAGACGGACCTCCTGACTATTATGTCGGCACTTACAATAGCCCTCAATCCTTTCAGCAAACTCTACGAATCCATCCACGAAGCTCTAAAGGATAATACAACAATGATTACTTCTCTAAAGGAGAAATTGACATTTATAGAAGGCTATGTAACGGCCACAGATCATAACTCAAAAAACATGCAACTGAGCCTTGAAGAAAAAATAAAAAGTCTGGGGAAGGAATTGTCTAACATCACCCCCAGAGTTCAACACACTGCTGCATTAATTACTAGCAGTACCCAAACTGAAGAAGCATTAACAAAAAAGAAAGACATAGCTCCAATCTTCGCAAAAGGCCCAGCGAAACTGCGAGAAGCGCTCCCAGTGACAAGACAAGTAACAACAAAACCAATCAATGCGAAAAACCAGACAGAAGGGCCGCTCCTGCGCATCCCTAGAAAGAGGTCTCCAGTATACGCAGCCAGCCTATCGACCAGTCCTCAAACTAGGAGTGTTAATCCACAACACCCGAGCCCCATTATAACGAGTAAAAAAGGGCAACAACAACCCAGACATTGAGAGCACCCAGAAGAACCATGACCAGACAGCACTGTTAAATGGGCCCTGTGATGCAAGCCCCGACCCTGATTCTCCAAATGACTGCCAGCTGGTGGAGTATGCCAACGCTACTTCACCTCCATCAGAATCATCCCGATCTGAGGACTCAAAGAGCCCACCCAGAGAAGAGCGAAAAACAACAAGGCGACTTAGTTCGCCGAAAGAAGGGACTATGGGTTCTAGGAGGTCAAGCCGTCGGGAAAGGCAGTGCTCGAGCTCACCCAGTCTGGGATTAGAAGCGATAGAAGGTCTAAAAATTAAAGAATCGAAGCACCCCGAGAACAGAGAAATCGGAAAACCTGCTTGGAAGTCTCGAACACAAGAACAAAGATACCATCGAAGACCCTCGCCCAAAGACCGCAGCAGACGGACAGAAACTATTGTAAAAAAAGAGTTAGAACTCTCTGATACCTCCCTATTTAAACTAGAGCAAATCTCGGCAAGAGACAGCTACATGGTTCTAAACAGAAGAGCGGTCCTAAAAATATCAAAAGTAGACAAACTTCGGCACCTGTCAACAAGTGACTTGGTTCTGATAGAGCCATATCATAGAGACCACAAAGCCAAAGCCTACCTGCATGTAAGAGCTAATGCTCTAAACGAAGGGCCCCTAGAAATATCAAAAGACCTTCAGCGTATGGGCCTAAAATTGGAAAAATTACAGACAAGGAGAAAGGAGATGGGGAAGGGCGCAAGGATAGAAGAAAGTCTTGCGCCAAGAGGGAAAATTGAGCCAAAAGTTCCTTCAGCCTCAGAAGAAAACAGAAGAAGAGTCCGCCCGGCAGACCGCCAAAAAGAAGAGTGGAGAAACCAAGACGTTTATCCTCACAAAAGGTTCGGATCCAGCAACAGAGCGCAAAATGGCCACTGTCGACGAGAGGGCAGTCCTAGGTCTGACCAGCTAGGCAGTGACCAGATAGCGCGGTCCAAGCCTATCACACCAGCAACAACGGCACCAAAGCCTTGGAAATGGATCGCTGACACCTTCGGTAGGACGAAAAAGGATTAGCAGTTAATCCGTGATGCCGTCTTTGCAAGGAAGCCGTCCACCGACAAGACCCAACGCTGGGACAAAACAGTGCTTCAGATGGCATCATGGAATACGAGAGGGTACCACCACTTAACCCAACCAAGTGGTACAAATTGGAATAAATTTGATCTAATCTGCTTCCAAGAAACTTGGCTAACAGACAAACCATCGCTGGAAGGATTCATAATTGAGATATCTCCAGCCCAGAAACCCACGGTGGGCAGGCCATCAGGCGGACTGCTAACCGCTGTACGTCTGGGCTCAGGAATCGCTATGAAGAAGAAAATCAGAGAGGAGTACGGCATGCTAGCCACAATGGCCAGTTGGCACCATCAAGGTCAGGGCGGGAAGGGGAGGCTCTGCTCTGACCTTGCCATACTCAATCTTTACTGGAACCCCGAGAAAACTGCTATAAAAGACTTCTGCAATCAAGTGGCTGACACCATCGACGACATCAGAATCAGTCACGATATCCCCAACTTCATCATCTGTGGGGATCTGAATGCCAAATGTGGATCATGCTCAACTGACGAGATGGTGTGCCCAGCCCTGAGAAAATCTGATGAGAGAGGCATTGCATGGCTAGCCCTGATGAGGTCTAGACAGTTGTGCAATGTGGCCACACTCCAAGAAGGAGGTACGTCATTCCCTACCTGGGAAAGAGAATCGTCTATTGCTGTTCTAGATTACATCTTTATCTCAGAGGGCTTAATTCCATACTTCCAAGAATTCAGAGTCAAAAGAACAACTGAAAGTGACCACAACTTGCTGCACCTATCTTGGAGTGGTGAAGTGAAAGACCGTCTAATCTATCCCTTTGAAATCGATACGAACAAGCAGCAAAACCGAATCCGCCTGACCTCGGATAACATAATTGAAGTAAAGGATAGATTGCGCAAAAAACAACCAATCACCAACAAGGGTGCAGAAGTCCAACGTCCGGAATATGTATCATTACTGATACCACATAAAGTGGACTTTGGTGGGAAAGTCCGACATCAACCTCCACACGCCCACATCTATAATACTGCGGTTGTAATGAAACACAAAGAAATCAGAAAATTAAAAAGAGTAGCGTCAAAAAATCACAATGAAGAATGTTGGAAAGCCTACCAAAGGGGGAAAACAATATACAAAGCATGGCTCACACAAGAACGTCAAAATTTATATCAGAAAGACGCAGAGGCAATGCTGAAAATTGGGATCTCTAAAAGTAGCCGTGACTTCTGGTCCATACTAAAAACGGTCAATGGCCAGAACCCACCTCAGATTGTAAGCAACGTCACTGAACAGCAGTGGAGCTTATATTTCACTGAGCTGTACGCCCTGCCTTCAGCCGGCACTCTGAAGAGTCCAGCTCCATTTCAACAAGGAGACCAGAGTGAGCCCTGAGTGAACATGGCTGTCTTGGAAGACATCGCGAGCACAATCTCACGTTTGAAGAACTCAAGGGCCCCCGGCCCGGACGGCCTTACCAACCTAGATTTGAAGCAGCATCCCCAAGCTTGGGCGGGCCTGATCTGTGAGCTGTTCGAGCAATGTCGTAAACAAAAACAAATCCCGAAGACCTGGACAGAGGCGGTCCTTGTCCCGATCTATAAAAAGGGGGTCAGATCGGACCCAAACAACCACAGACCGATTGTCCTACTAGACATTATTGGGAAGATTTTTGCCTCACTGACACTCAATTACTTTAAAGACTGGGCCAAACAAGCGCCACTGCTTGATACTTTCCAGACCGGATTCCAAAAAGGAGCGGGAACAGCGATAAATATCCTAATCTTGAATACCATCAAAGCGAGAGTTAAAGGAGGTGCCCCTGGAGTACACATGGCCATGATTGACCTATCCCAGGCGTTTGATACAGTGGATCGAGCCAAATTATGGGCAAAGCTAGAAAACTGGAAGTGCCCTAAACCAATCTTGGACCCTATCAAGGCCCTCCACGCAAAAACATTGCTGAGAGTGAGGCTGTGTCAGCAGGGAAGCTTATCGGATCCAATCCTTACAGAAAGAGGGGTCCAACAAGGCTGCCCCCTAGTCTCAGCGCTCTTCATCACCTTTATTGGTGATTTTCAAGAGACTGAAGAATCGGTTGGAGCGTTTCCTCCGAAGCTGGGTGATGTGAAAATGTCTAGACTGTGGTACGCGGACGACTTGATCTTGCTGAATCAAACGGCCATCGGACTCCAAAGGCAGATTGACAATTTATCGACGTATATGGAGGCCAACAACTTAAAGATCAATTCGCAGAAAACAAAAATCATCTCCTTTCATAAAACCTCGAAAGATCACAAGAAAACACACACATGGCACCTGAACAAAACTAAAATTGAGTCCGTGAACGAATTTAAATATCTAGGCGTAATGATCGATAACTCATTGAAAGACAACTCACTTCTGAATTCGTTATGGGAAAAAACCTGCAGCCTTACATCACAAACCCGAGCTGTGGACAATAAATTTGGCAAATTTTCATGGACCCCAGCTATTCAGTTTTATAAGTCTAAGGTCATACCAGCTTTAACTTATGGAATGGCGGCAAATCTGTCCCTACCAGCGGAAATTTGGCCTAAACTGGAAGGATACCTTTGGAAGTCTGTCCTATCACTCCCAAAATCTGCACCCATGCCAGCCATTCGTCGTGATCTTGGCCTGTCATCATCATCCGCAGTGTTAATCCAGAGTGCGGTCCAATTGTACAGAAAAATTCTGTCTCCAGACTCGTTACCAATTTTCCAGCTTATGAAAATCGAAATCACAAAGGGCTCCAGCAAACCGCTTCTGACCTGGGTAAACAAAATACATGAAAAACTGGAAGAGGTGGCCTGCTCAGCCGAAACACTTCTCAATAACCCTGGGAAGGTAAAGAGGAAACTGGACGATCAAGACTGGATTAACACTGCCGAAAGAGTCCTCCAATACAAATCACTAAAGCATCTACCTCCCACACACAATCGGCTGAGGGAGCCGCTAAAATACTGCGAAACATTTCCGGAGAAGAAGCTAAGGAAGACATTCATGAGAGCACGACTGAATCTATTAAACACAAGGGAAATTCTAGCAGCTCGAGAGGGCGCCTTAGACAATCGATGTCGCCTATGTGGAGATCCCACCCAAAAGGAAACGATCAACCACCTCCTAATGTCATGTACAGCCTTAACAACAGAAAGATTAACATATCTGACACCACTTGCATCAAATGAAATCAGTCTTGATGAAGAAACCCGCTGGAACAGGCTAATCGCTGGAGACTCGCCCAGATGGTCTAGGATGACCGCTAAATTCCTGGACGTCGCCCTTAGAAGGGCGAACACCCCGGCCGAATGCGAGCAACTAGTCAGCGCGGAGCAATAGTCCAGGCGAGCTTGATCAAATCCTGACACGACGAAATCAAGTGGTGTCCTAAGGAGAAAGACTGTTTTTGTAAAAACCTAATGGTTAACACAATAATAAAAAAAAAAAAAATATTCATGGGGTTGCAAACTAAGACCCCTGTGTTGGGGTTTGGGTGCCCATAACCGTGGCTCTGCCAATTTAGGTCTAACCTTGGTTTTTACCACATCTAATCTAGACCTAAATGCCCTACTAACTGTTCTTCCTATGACTGGAAATATCATATACAGCTAGTATATGATACATTTAGTCCCTCAGCTAAAGGACCTATGACTCCTAAAGAGGAAATGCAAAACCACTACTCCCATCAGATGACAACAAATCTAAGCTAACCAAAATCTCTTCCCAATATAAAAATGAAATCTGCCTGGCTAAACATAACTCCTACAATGAATGTATCTCTAATGCAAACTCCAGTATGAAGGAGTTATTCATCATACTAAAAGCATTAGAATCTCTTATCCCTACACTGAGATATGTACCAAAAACAAATCTTGGTGCTCAGATATTCAACAGGCAGTTTCTAACAAAGTAGCCACCCTCCAGAATAAAATAGGTTAAAAAAAAGCCTCCTTTAACTCGCCATCACAACCAAACAACCTAAACGTCCCTTCTAGGAAAATACCACCTGACCATCCCGCCAGATTCCATTTCACTAAAACATCCATACTTGAGGTAGAAAAAGTTATTCTTACACTCAAGCCTTCCAATTGCCAAGGCGATCTTTGCCCAGCTCAGATTATGAAGATGCTGCAAGGGTTCTTGCCCCTTTTATTTCTAAACTGATCAACGCCTCCTTCTCCTGTGGCACCATTCCCACTAGCCTGAAGCAATCTTGGGTACTTCCACTGTTAAAGAAGCAAACCCTAGATCCACTTATTCCTACTAACTACCGTCCTATTACGACGGTACCCTTCCTGCTCAAAATACTTGATAAGGTTGCTTACACTCAATTCCAAAAATATTTGGAACTGCATAAGCACCTAGGAACAATACAATCAGGATTCCGCCCCTTACATGGTACGGAAACCGCCCTCATCGATCTAAAAACTCAGATCGATGAGCTAAGCGACAAAGGCAAAACAGCCCACCTGTCATGATGCCTACCCCCGAGGATCCAGACCAGGTCTAGCAACCCCGGAAGCAGGCATCAAGTTATTTTGGGCAAGCCCAAAAACCCCTGCTAGGGGCTGTTTGGGTGCGGTCCTGGCGCCTATGGCGCCAGGCTCATATGGAGAGTCAGTCCTGGTGCCATAGGCGCCAGGCTCATAGAGTAGAACTTACCTGATGCAGACCATGCTGCAAGCTTACCTGATGCAGACCATGCTGCAAGAGCTCCAAGCCAAATGAGGCTTGGAAGGGACTATTTTACCTAGGGACTATTTTTTACTCGGGCAGGGCTGGGGAGGAATACTTACCTGGGACTACTTTGGAGGCTATTTAAACCACGCCCAAAGAGCAGCACATGCTTCGTGTTATTCTGCATCCAGCAGCGTAACGCTCACTGTGCCTGCAAGTCAGCATCCAGCCTTCTGTCACGCCCGCCTCGAGTTTGGAGCTCCTAGAAAAAGGGAGAAATAAGGAGAAAAGGTTAGAACAAGAGCAATACCTTTGATCCTTACCTGAATTCCTGATCCATCGCGCCTTCGAGCTGGAAGAAAGAAGTTATTTTATGCGCATCGCCTCGACTGCTGCAGCGCCGCGCTGAACTCACCGGCCTTCGCAGCATCTTCACATTCCACCGCATCCTCCTGCATGTTCCCGCCGCATTCCGGCACTTAAGGAGTAGACAAGAACAGCAAGGTGAGCCAAGGGAATACACAGAGGAATATTAGTAACCCCTCCATAGACTTACCTGATTTTACCACCGGGGGTACTATTCCTCTTCACGGGTCGGCACAGCTTCCACTGCATCTTCACCGAACCCCGGCCCCTAAGGGGAAACAAAAGGACAGCAAAGTGAAACAAAGGGACTATCAAGGGGAACCCTCCTCACCACATTAGACTTAACTGATTTTACCGCCGGAGGTATTATTCCCCGAGACTTCATACTTTCTCTCAGTGCCTGAAAAGGGAGAAAGCAACAGGTTACATATTGACGTTTTATTAATCGAACTGTGTTGGAAATACAAATCCTTACCAGAATATTACCGGTTGCCACGAGGAACTCTTCACTATGGTCAAGCTGTAATCTGCAAGGAATCGGACAAGAGTGAAAGTCAGGCATTTGAACTCTTACTAACTACATACTTGTCGGAGTCAATATTGTTCTGGAACTCACCAATTCCTTGGAGCCAGTGAAGCAACTGGTTATCAACGCGCCCTGCGCTCAATGCAGGATGGAGAGCTCATCTTTTCAAACCATCAGGTGAGACTATAAGAGGGGACATCAAAGGTGATCCGTGGGGAGAACAGCGGGGGGTGGGTGGATTTACACTCAACTCCACGGGTGGTTAATTCCCTTTCTCCATTTGCAGAAGAATATTCCTACAGGCCAAGCAAACGAAGCTAGGTGGGCCAGTCCAGTCCGTCATGTCGGCCCTACGCGTCACATTGGTGGAGACCGCAGCTGTCCAGTTCAGATCGACGCCTCTGTGGGAGCCAGGTGAGCATAACAGAACACGAAGCCTACCCACAAATTCCCACCCTGGCGTTATGGATACCTCAGAGACTGACCAATTGGCCCAATTACTAGGGCCATCAAGAAACCAAAGCTCTTAGGAGAGAACCGATTTTGACAAAGGAGCAAACTGATGACCTTGCAAGGCAACTATTGCAAAGCCAGGCTGGACAAGCACCCCTACCTGGTTCCGGGGGAAATCCAGCTCCTGTGTTATCGGGTAACCCTGTGCAAATAAACCTACCAGGAAATATTCCATTAGCTCCACCCGAACGCTTTGCCGGAGATCCCAAAAGGTTCGCCCTGTTTATGAACCAATGCCGCTTGCACTTTTTATGCAGACCTGGAGCCTTCCCAAACGATCAAGACAAGGTATGCCTTTGTATTGTCATATCTCCGCTGCAGTGCAGCTGATTGGTCAATTCCACTAGTTACTCAGGATGACCCAATTCTTCGGGATTTTCAGGGCTTTCAAATGAGCATGGAAAGACTATTTGCCCGGCACTCCCAAGGACAGGCCCTGGGTAACGAACTATTGTCCCTACGACAGGGTAACCAGGACCTTCTATCCTACATCGCGACCTTTAATAGGTTGATAGTGGAAACTGGATGGCCGGAGGTAAAACAAATCACTTTATTTCATCGAGGGCTTCGAGGAGAACTCAAGGATGTCTTGGCTCAAGTCGTGAACCCACCTCAAGACTGCGCTGAATATATTGAATTAGTGGTCCAGTTAGATCACAGACTTCAGAACAGAAAGGCTGATCGAGCCAAGTTTGAGAATCGGGTGTTGGTCAAAACGCATGCTAACCCCAAAGGAGCAGATGCTTCAGAACCCATGAAAATCGGAGGGTTAAAGGACCCTTAACCCAGAAGGAAAGAGAAAGGAGACGTCATATGCAATTGTGTCTATATTGTGGAACTTCTGGGCATTTTCTATGGGATTGCTCTGTAAAACCACTCAAGAAGGTGGTAGGAGCTGCTGATAAAAGCTATATGGAGTCAGACTCGGGAAACGACCATGCCCGACAAGCGTAGAGGTCCGCTTGCCGAGCTTGAAGAAGGATACTCAGACCTCGCATTTCATCATACCAATGGTCCTCGTAGATCCAGGGCAGCCATCGCGTATGCACGCATTAAGGGCATACATTGATAGCGGGGCCATAGGAAACTATGTGGACTGTGAATTGGCTTCCAGGATGAATCTACCTCTCTGCCGAAAAACCACCTCAGATGTCATCACCATAGTCGATGGAACTGAAATTGCCTCTGGGCCTGTAACTCATTCCACCACATAGATGACACTATTGGGTCAGGATGGGCATCGAGAGACTATTGTGTTTGATCTTATCAAAGCCCCACAGTTCTAAATAATACTGGGGATACCTCGGTTGGAAACACATAATCCTTGTATTGATTGGCGAGAGAAGAGAATAACCTTCCCGGATTGTGCACAAACCTGTTACCCAAAGAAAAATCAGAACGCAGGCCTGGCCACAGTAACCACAGCAGTCATGCAACTCCCTCCACAATACCAAGAATTCCAGGATGTCTTCCAAAAAGAACAGGCAAACACCTTACCTCTTCACAGATCATACGATTGTCAAATCGATCTCATACCCGGTGCGCAACCCCCTTGTAGCAGGATTTATGCCCTTACGGAACCTAAGAACCTTCACCTACGACAATACGTAGACCAGTACCTTGCCAATGGCTTTATTTGCCCATCCAAGTCCCCTGCATCTTCAGCTTTGTTCTTCGTGCCCAAAACGGAAGGGGACCTCAGAACGTGCATAGACTACCGCGTATTGAACCAGATAACTGTTAAGAACCAATACCCATTGCCTCTCATCCCTGAACTACTAGACCAAGTGAAGGACGCTTGTATATACACTAAATTAGATCTCCGGGGGAATACCATCTGGTACGTGTAAAAGAGGGCGACGAATGGAAGACTGCTTTTCGCACTAAGTATGGGTTATTCGAATACCAGGTGATGCCTTTCGGGTTGTGCAATGCACCAGCGGCCTTCCAATACTTCATGAACAATGTCCTTCGTGAACTCATTGACGTTTGTGTTGTCGTACATATCGATGATATTCTAGTATACTCCTCTTCAGAATCTGACCATGCAAAGCACGCCCGAGCAGTCCTTGAGAAATTGCGCCAGCACAAACTATATGCAAAACTAGAAAAATGCGTTTTTCATGCCACAGAAGTTGAATTCCTTGGGTTTATCCTGACCCCAAAACGGTCCGAATGGACTTACGAAAGGTGGACGCAATCCTTAAGTGGTCATCACCAAGTTCAGTTAAAGGAGTACAAAGCATGCTCGGCTTTGCCAATTTCTACCGCAGATTCATCCCAAATTTTTCACATGTCGTACAACCCATCACACAAACGCTTTATGTGGACTGAAGAAGCTGAAAATGCCTTCCAAGAGCTGAAAGCGAAATTCACGTCTGCACCTGTATTGAAGCACCCGCACCCTGACCTTCCATACATAGTGGAAACTGATGCATCCAGTCTAGCCATGGGAGCTGTCCTGTCTCAAAAGGACCATGAAACTGGTCAGCTTCACCCAGTTGCATTTTGGTCCAGAAAGTTCTCGGCACCCGAGTTAAACTATGAGGTTACCGAAAAGGAGTTATTAGCCATTAAATCCGCCTTCAAGGCTTGGCGGCACTATCTTTTCGTTGCCAGGCATACCATTACTGTGATCACCGATCACCAGAACTTACAGTATTTAAAAACAGCCAAGGACCAATCGTCACGTCAACTCCGATGGGCATTGTTCTTTGCCGAGTTCGATTTCGTGATAACCTATCGACCAGGTTGTAAGAATGGCAAAGCAGACGCCTTACCCTGAATAAGGATGGGAGAGGCAGAAGTGAACCCAGAACCAGTACCTATAATTTCCGAACTAAGGATTCTTGGCATGACTACTCTACAGACACTAGAGGACATTCAGGTAAAGATCCAGCAACTCTTTGATCCTACAGCCCTGCAGGACTGGGTAAAGAAAGGCCCGGACTACTCTGTCACCAATGATCTGCCTTATTACCAAGGGCGGCTATTTCTGCCACACAAGGAACTACAAGAGCTAGTCATTTCCCGTTATCATGATACCCTAATGGAGGGGCACCCAGGTATTGCAAAAACTGAAGCTAAAATTAAAAGACAATTCTGGTGGACCACCAGGCGAAAGGATATTAAATCATTTGTGATGTCTTGTGGCATTTGCGCCCAAAACAAAAGTCAAAAGAAAAAACCAGCTGGACTCTTACAACCTTTAAACATTCCTCTTACACCATGGCACACCTTATCGTTAGACTTTTATTACTGATCTACCTCCTTGTAATGGATTTAACACCATTCTAGTTATTGTGGGTCTTTTTTCCAAGATGGCCCACTTTATTCTTTTAAAAGGATTACCTTCAGCCTCAATCCTGGCCAAAGAATTCCTCAAACATTGTTTGCATACATGGATTTCCGTCCGTGTTGGTCTCTGACCGGGGCAGTCAATTCATTTCACATTTTTGGAAGAAATGTTGTCAATTGGCGCAAATCGACGTGAGATTATCGACCAGTCACCACCCCCAGACCGATGGTCAAACGGAGAGGACCAACCAGACTCTTGAACAATACCTGCGTTGTATGTTACATCAAACTGAGAGTAATTGGAAGGACATTCTTTGGATCGCAGAATATGCATACAATAATTCAGTACATTCTGGAACTGGACAAAGCCCCTTTTATACCCTATATGGGCACCATCCTCGAACCTCAGACCTTGACTCACCCCAACACTTAGAAATGCCTGCAGTGGACCATCTACATGCTACGATTACACAAGCCTTTAAGGAGGCAACTCTACATTTAAAACAAGCGAAGGAGAAATATAAGAAAGATGCTGATCGGCATAGAAGTGATACTCCACAGTACCAGATAGGGGATCAAGTATGGTTGGCCACAAAACACATACCTCTCAAGGGAACGCGACCTTTAACCTTAGATATTTTGGACCTTACTCTATTAAGGCCATTATCAACCGGGTGGCCGTCAAGTTGGACTTACCTGCTAATATGCAAATTCACCCCGTCTTTCATGTGTCACTTTTGAAGCCAGTGCAACCAGGGACAAGACTAACCAAGCCACCAGACCCAATCCTTATAGACGGGGAACCCGAATTTGAGGTTAAAGACATCCTGGACTCCAAGATGGTGAAGTCAAAACTTTTTTATTTAATCGACTGGAAAGGATACGGACCACAGGAAAGGTCTTGGGAACCTAGTGACCACGTGCATGCACCTCGATTGGTGAAAAGTTTCCACCGAAATTTCCCAGACAAACCAAAACCACGGGGAAGAACGACTTTAGGAGGGGCCTTGGGGGGCGGGGTGCTGTCATGATGCCTACCCCCGGGGATCCAGACCAGGTCCAGCAACCCTAGAAGCAGGCATCAAGTTATTTTGGGCAAGCCCAAAAACCCCTGCTAGGGGCTGTTTGGGTGCGGTCCTGGCGCCTATGGCGCCAGGCTCATATGGAGAGTCAGTCCTGGCGCCATAGGCGCCAGGGTCATAGAGTAGAACTTACCTGATGCAGACCATGCTGCAAGAGCTCCAAGCCAAATGAGGCTTGGAAGGGACTATTTTACCTAGGGACTATCTTTTACTCGGGCGGGGCTGGGGAGGAATACTTACCTGGGACTACATTGGAGGCTATTTAAACCACGCCGAAAGAGCAGCACATGCTTCGTGTTATTCTGCATCCAGCAGCGTAACGCTCACTGTGCCTGCAAGTCTGCATCCAGCCTTCTGCCACGCCCGCCTCGAGTTTGGAGCTCCTAGAAAAAGGGAGAAAGAAGGAGAAAAGGTTAGAACAAGAGCAATACCTTTGATACTTACCTGAATTCCCAATCCATCGCGCCTTCGAGCTGGAAGAAAGAAGTTTTTTTATGCGCGTCGCCTCACCTGCTGCAGCGCTGCGCTGAACTCACCGGCCTTTGCAGCATCTTCACATTCCACCGCATCCTCCTACATCTTCCCGCCGCATTCCGGCACCTAAGGAGTAGACAAGAACAGCAAGGTGAGCCAAGGGAATACACAGAGGAATTTAAGTAACCCCCCCATAGACTTACCTGATTTTACCAACGGGGGTACTATTCCTCTTCACGGGTCGGCCCAGCTTCCACTGCATCTTCGCCGAACCCCGGCCCCTAAGGAGAAACAAAAGGACAGCAAGTTGAAACAAAGGGACTATCAAGGGGAACCCTCCTCACCACATTAGACTTACCTGATTTTACCGCCAGAGGTATTATTCCCCGAGACTTCATACTTTCTCTCAGTGCCTGAATAAGGGAGAAAGCAACAGGTTACATATTCACATTATTTATCGAACTGTGTTGGAAATACAAATCCTTACCAGAATATTACCGGTTGCCACGAGGAACTCTTCACTAGGGTCAAGCTGCAATCTGCAAGGAAACGGACAAGAGTGAAAGTCAGACATGTGAACTCTTACAAACTACATACTTTTCGGAGTCAATATTGTTCTGGAACTCACCAATTCCTTGGAGCCAGTGAAGCAACTGGTTATCAACGCGCCCCTGCGCTCAATGCAGGATGGAGAGCTCATCTTTTCAAACCATCAGGTGAGACTATAAGAGGGGACATCAAAGGTGATCCGTGGGGAGAACAGCGGCGGGTGGGGGGATTTACACTCAACTCCACGGGTGGTTAATTCCCTTTCTCCATTTGCAGAAGAATATTCCTACAGGCCAAGCAAACGAAGCTAGGTGGGCCATTCCAGTCCGTCATCTCGGCCCTACACGTCACATTGGTGGAGACCGCAGCTGTCCAGTTCAGATCGACGCCTCTGTGGGAGCCAGGTGAGCGTAACACCTCCTCCTACTGTTAGACCTCTCAGCTGCATTCGACCTTGTGGATCATAAGGTTTTATGCGGACACTTGGACCCAGCACCCCACTTCTCCACAGAGGCTATCAGATGGATAGAATAATTTCTTAGTGACAGAACCATAAGGGTTTTCTCCCCCTCGGCAGCGGCTGACCCTACCCCCATCACGTGTGGTTTTCCCCAGGGCTCTTGTATCTCCCCGTCATTATACAATATATTAACCAAGCCCCTGTTCAGTGATCTGGACCTTCTGGCTTTCACCTACACTAACTATGCAGATGATACTCCGATTCTCCTCCCACTTTCCAGGGATTATGACAACGATTTGGCACTGGTGAATAGAGTGTATATCATCGTCCAGGCATGGATGGCTAATCATGGTCTATGCCTGAACGATGACAAGACTGAGCTCATCATCTTGGGCGCCCACCACAAACTCAAGAAACTAGGCCAGGAGCATTCATCATTTTCCATTGATGGGAACCACATTAAGGTAGCTAAGGAGGTAAAGACCCTCAGCTTTTACCTTGACTCCACCCTCTCCTTCGACAAACAAGTGAAATCAATGGCTTCTGCCACTGCTTACACGTGCAAGCTCATTAGGAACGGTAAACCTTTCCTATAGAATGACAGCTGCATGATCCTGGCCACAGCTCTAATACTCTCTAGGCTAGATTATTGTAATGCACTTTACATGAGCGCCAATAAAGCTATCATTCAGAGGATAGAGATCCTCCAAAACAATGCCATAAGAGCTGCACTCGGTGTGAACAGAAGAGCACACATCTCTGCAACTAGGCGCCAAAACTGGCTTTCGACCCACAATAAAATCCTTCTAAAAATCACTTCCCTCACCCACAAAGCACTTAACAATGCGGCCCCCAGTTATCTCATGGATAAACTACATAGAACATCCCCCAGACCTATAAAATCTAGCAACGCCAATTGCCTCACTGTACCCAGATTCAGGCTCAGAAAGGTGGGCGGTAACAGCTTTCCTGTGAAATCAGCCAAACTATGGGACTCTTTGCCACACCCTCTTAGAGAAGACCAAACCTACCTGAACTTTAGACGTAATTACATTAACTTGCTTAAATCCACGGATTTCTAGGATTGATCGCTGTTCTTCTCACACTTAGGAAGTATGGCTTTTCTTTCAAAGTATTGCTTGATACCTGTTGTACTTATGTATCCTTCCTGTTTATAACATGCATATATGTTTTACTCTGCCTATATCCTGTAACTCCCTAAGCCTTGCATTATCTTGTTGCTGCGTCCTGATACCTCCAGGTCTGGTGCGCATTGGAAATAAATAAACAAACAAACAAACAACATCGGGGACGTGGAGGACTAGAGCACCTTGTATTAGCACACATTTCCTATTTCTGCGAATCTAAGCTCAAGAACGTATATCCTGGTCTCTCATTAATAGAGGGAATGGCCTAGAGACATGCCATTGGTCTTTAATGCGCCGTTGGATGTTTGCATCTGTCTATGCTACCTCCCCACAAGGGCCCCTTGGAAAGAGACTCAGCAGTGCCAGCAACTACCTTAAAATCCCACAGTACAGGTATTCATCATTGCTGTTCTTACCGGATGTGTCGCGAGCAGCAGAGTGAGCTAATACCAAGCTGCACTTTTTTGCTCGTGCCAGCAGGAACCGACAGCCTCCCTTGCCCAAGGAATCAACACTGTCTGCATGCAAAAAATGAGTCTGCATCGCCAGAGTACAATGGGGAGGATGATAGGTTAACATGTGCTTGACTTAGTAAACGTGTTTCATGTATCCTTTCTTCTGGACAGGTTGCCTTTTTCTCGTGGTGCATTGGGTAGTCTCCCTGTAGGCCAATCCCCCGTTCTTAAGAGCTGAACAATGTTGCCTCCAGTCAAGTCATTCTTAGTTTTGTAATATCAGCCCTTTTCCCTCTAGTGGTTATTCCTTCAGATCAGTCTGTTATTGATACTTTGTAAAAGGAGCCATGTCCTCATTTTAGGGGGTGAAAGAGATGGCTGCCTCCAGTAGCTAACTGCAGGGATCATTTGGGGGCTATTTAACATATTGTACACGTCTTTTGGTGCCCTGCAAGGTGCCGATTGTGAATGTGTCAATGTTTTTACATGACTGTCCCCCCATTAATCAGAACTGAATAGTTTTCTAACATCATGCAATTTAAGAGGAAGGACTCCACGGTTCATGTTCACAGCATTAACGCTTTTGAAGTGAACATTCCTTGGTCAAAAGAAATTGGTAACTATAGAGAAGTGATCATTTTGATCAAATGTTCCAGTGAGGATGGGAAAATACCCACATTATCACTAGATCTACAAATAAGTGCTCTCCAGCACTGCTGCAACATTTTTAAATCTCAGATTGAAACAAGATCTAGGTACTTATTGATTGGTAATTGATCTCATAGATACCCCCTGCTTGGCCCAATTAGTCGTGTATGAATCTCGCCCGGGCTTCAGCATCTCTGTGGTCTTGTAAGCAGCTTGCAATAAGATATTGAGCATATCTTATTAAATAATTCATGTTAAGGCGTCTGATGTAACTCGTAGATGCTCGAGACATTCCTAAAGGTGAATAGCAGTGAACCGGAGTACATGTCGCCAAATGTGCTTTCTGTCAGGGTTTCGTGTGCTAGACGTGCTTCAGATTCGTGGGTTCTCTCTGATGCCTGGTTCCACTTGTCATTGCTGTCAATCTTTATTTTTTGGAAACACTGGAGTTTTGAGGGCCATTGCTGTCGATCAGTTGCCAAACCTTTCACACAAACACAAACACCGCCACCTATCATATTGCACGTTATTTTGAAGGCAAAAGTAGAGGGTCCGGTCAACATTGCAGCATGCAATAAAACAGTGGCAACAGATAACTTTATCTATTTAAATAATAATAATTTGGCGTTATTTATGGAAATTCGCAACAAGTTATTTCATTTTTGATGCACTGTAATGGTTGGTATCATCATTATTTCCAGCTCTTGATTCTCAGTTTATCAACCTCGGGAGCATGAACGGCTGTGTCGGCCTGCCCGTGGCATCGGACCCATGTCACATGCTGTTCTGTTCCCAAGGTGACCACACTGTGCTTGAGCTATAACCAGGAAAACAAATCGTATTCATGTGATTGCATTTACCTTAGATGCGTTTGATTATCTGAAGTTTTTCTTCCATAAACGGCCAACCTCCACAAATCACCCAACCAACTGGTCTTGTCAGTTTGTCTCATTGTCGCCTTGCAGATATGCAATGGATGCAGTCTCTTCCACAGATGCCACGACCCAGCCCTTCCATTTGCACAGCCTGCCATATCCACAGTAAATATCATGAGGGCTGTCAGGTGCCGGTGCTTCCGTGACCGTCTGCTTACCGCGGCCGCTGTGTCCAGCAGGGTCTGACCTGTCGAGCACAGCGCTCCGGCATGCAGACCTGTAATATGTCGGTCCTGAAACAACATTGCAGGTAAGCTTACCTGCACCGTTGTTTCCGATCCCGGCATAGCTGTAATGAGGCCCAACGAGAATAACAGTTAAATTGGGTGCTAGGAGATTTTTCCACTGATAGCTTTTCCCAAATGGCATTTCCTGCCGTGTTTTTCAAGTGGCACTGCTAAACCCTTTTCCAGACGGTACCTTATGCAACCCCTTGTTCCCTTTCTCACCATACCCGCTTCTGCGCTGTGCCTCTCCCATTCCACCCATATCCTGCCCACCATGCTGTGGCAAGGTACCCGTCCACTGCCCCTTCTGTTTTCAAGCCAAGCAGGAAAGACCCCGATAGTTCCTCTTCTCCCCCCACCATTCTGCCCCGCTAGCCCCCTTGCTCATTTCCCCTTCGACTTTCATGCGGGAGAAATCTCGGCAACATCCCTTTGTTCATCCTCCGCTCCCACAATTCACGTACCACAGCATCCCACCTTCCGCCTTTTAAGCTGCATGTGAGTTGCGCAACGTGCGTGTTCAAGTAAACCAGATTGTGGCAGCTGAAAGCGGGTAGTGATGTTGAATATGATGTGCATTTGCTCTGAGCATATAAAAATTATTCGAAATGAAAATAAAATCATGCTCACCTCCATAAGGCGGGAGCTATTAATGTCTCTTTTTTCAAAGGTGTTTGCTATATTGGTAGATCGCCAGTCAATCACCACCAATAAAAAGGGCTAAATGAATTTTGCAAAATTTACTAGTCAAGATTGCTAAATAAAAATATTTTGATTAGCAATCCAATATGTACAATTAGCAAATGTCAGCTATGACGATGCAAGACTTGTGACCGCTGTACAGCAGCAAATGGTCTAGACACCTCGTCATTAGAGCTATGATGATACAAGGCCTTTGTTAGACATGTTATATGACATGTTACCCTGGCAAAATCAACAGGGCTTGCCACGAGGGCCTCACAAACATTTCAGACACTGTTGTCGGCAGAGGGAAGCTCCTTATAAGTGATGGTTTATTGTGCAGCCTTTGGTTCTGACTAGCATTCACTTATGACAAGCATTGAGATGGATTGGCCGGCTAATCATCCCATTTACAGGAGCCGGGCCATGCGCTACGCCAACCCATCATGCAAGAAAGCTTCAGAGATCTGGTAGATGCTGGAAGAATCTATCTGGGCAGGCTTTAGAAGAGCCCTGGACTGGTGACATTTGCAGCATTAACTCTCAACTTAACATTGGTGACTATTGACGTCAAGTCAATGACTGGATCACTTCATGGTTGGATAGTGAAATTCCAGTGGATATTAGGAAACACAATATGGAAAGTCATTTATGGTATGGTATGCCACTGTACTAGTTGAGGCAAAACATAGAAAAACAGTTAAGCGCACAGCTGGCAAGCTCAGTGTTGCCTCGAGAACAATAATCCCCTTAATAAGATTCATTCGGGAACTCGCATATATGGCCGGTGGGGCAAAAAGGAGATACACGACTGTCAAAGAGTGCAATTTAAGACCGGGAACTAGACAGCAGCCCTCCTTTAATCCAGTCGTTGACAGGCTCGAACTAGCGTATAGCGCAATAAGACAATGCCGAAGTGCGGACCACCATGCTAGTGTAGGTCAGGTTTATTGGTCCAAGTGGCCTGGTGTTTTGCAGTGTTTTTGATGAGCTACTGCACTGTGCAGCTTGTATTTTTGACTGGTGTTAATGAACATATATTCTTTAAAATCCACAATTTGCAACACATGTTACCAGAAAACTCTCCCTTGGGTACTACTCAAACAGTCTATCACAAAAGGTATGAATTGCCGTTTGCGACTGTGGCCACTTTTTCATTAGGCCGTGCCATCTTTCAGCCCGAGTCTCACTACCCTGTTTTAAAGTTGTTTTGAGGCATGGAGTGCCTCAGGATTTTGCCATGTCCCCTAGTTCTCTTTCACCTCTACATAACCTCCGTGACCTCTCTGATTCATCCCTTTGGAATATGCATTTACAGTCATGGGGATGACACACAGCTAGAAGTCAAATAGCATTCAGGAGCTAGCTATAACCCCAGGCTGCTAGCTAACCCACCAAGACTGGCATTTAGTGGTGGGGTTCGCATACCTTCTCTGAGCATCTGGGATCTCTCCACAGCACCTGGGGACATACCTAATCCCAGCCAAGGTGGCTGCAGTGAATAAACATTTTTCAACTTCAAAATACTATATACAAATGTTCCTCTTATGACATTCCGTTTGCGTGACTAGGCAGTGTTTATTCTGGTAATGTTGCAACTGAACTATGCAAATAGCATCTCCCTGGGTCTTCCAAGGTATAGAAAACGGTGTATGCAGCGAGTTCAGAACCCAGCAGCTCGCGCTCTAATTCCCTAATCCAGCCATGCCCATATCACGCCAGCCCTGGACACTTCACACACGCCTCCCCGTAGAGCATCTGCTTAAGGGACTCTGCAGAGGGCAGAGGTTAGGATATCTTGGCCCCAGGATTCTTAGAAGAAAAGTGTAAACGAGATTTGCCCAACAGGCATCCCAGGCCCTCGGACTGCGGAAAATTCCTGCAAACAGAAGGGAAAGACTGGGATGGTGTGAGCAGCCGGTGCCGGGTATGTTGTGCCATTGGAAACAAAAAGCACTGCGGACCGCCTGAGCTTCAAGAAAAGACTGAGAATGTATCTCTTTTGCTGCTGCTTGTAATAGCATCACTATGTGACGTTGTGCAGCAGATGCTATGTATTGCCACGTAGCAAAAAGCAGTGGTCTCTATTGTTGTGCTCTATACATTCCCCATAAAATAGGGCTATACCAAAGCTCACCCCTAAGGAACTTTCTGTGCACCTACTTTTGCAAGCCAGATGTGTTAAGTGGTGAATTCTTTTGCACAGGTGTGCTACACTAGTGCTTACATTCATTCATTCATCCAATATATGTCTTATGCTTGTCTACACTCATTCTTAGTAGAAAACTAAGTTGTGTTCCTGCATTAGCCGGGCCTTTTAGTTTTTTACTGTCTTTGGCCAGTTAAAGTGACTTCATTTATCACAGCAATAGTATTATATTAAATAACATGCCTGCCCATGAACCTCTTTTTGTCAACTGTCTGTTGATAAGCCCTCCGCCTGCCATGGCTACTTAGTATCATTTTATATCACCCATCCCTTAGGCCCTGACCTAAGCCATCCAACTCTGCAGGTCAAGTGCTTCTTGAACCAGCGAGCTAGTGTCCGATCTCTTTCCTCGGCTGGTTCCCTCCTCTGGAACAGCCTCCCCCATCCTCTCCTTCTTGAGCAGGACCTCCTCAAATTCCAGAAGTTCCTCAAGACTTTCATTTTCACCTCCTCCTTCCCCCTCTCCCTCCCCTGCTAAACACCACAGTCACTGAGATGGATGACCAGGACCCTCATATATCCTTCTGGGTCCTCTCCACCTCCCCCAATCACCTCCAGCCTTTGCCCACTCCCAGCTCTTGGCTTTGTGCGCCCACTGGCCTGTGCTCTCTCACAAGCCTGCACTTACTATTGGCAGTTGACCACTTCACCAAGTGATCTTTGCCAGGCACTTAACTGCTTGCAATTTACCTCCTGGCACTTCCTCAGTGTAACTCCTAGCACTTACCCTCTTCCATCGTCCCTGCTCCCTCTCTGCACTTGCACGGTCTGAATGCTCACAAGGCCTAATAGGTACGCCTCTTTCTTTCCCTCCATTGTTAGAATATTTGCCTTTCGCTCCCATGTTCCCTCCCTGCTGCCCTGTGTGCATGTTTACACACAATTTACTTGATGTACAAGTGTCTTACAAATGCACAATAGATAAATAAATGATTACAAATATTCAATACCAATTTTTAGTCACTGTTGATACGGAGCAATGATGTTTCCTGTTCCCATATCTGCAGATCCAGGCCCAAGCGATGGTCGAAAGCTTTCTTTTGGCCACTTAGCATCCTTTTTAACAAGTTTTATGCGAAATGCTTTGCCATTGGTGATCTGATCAAACCGAACCTGCAACAACAATTACATCACAGCTGGGGATGGTCTCAGCATGAAGCAGGGGCTATCACGCTGGGAGCGGAAGGATTCTCACAAATCAGAAGTGTGAATTGTGCCGCTTAAACATACACCTTTTCAGACGTGTTTATTGAGTTTTCGCCAAATTCTGAAATGAGACACTCCAAAGCAAGCAAGTGCATCGCTCTTCTGAAACAGGATTTAACCATTTGTGGCTTCATTATTGTAAACAGTCGCATGAAACTGATTTCAAGAGAAAGCAAAACAAAAATCAATCAGAACAAAATACGATTTAGGGCTGCCAAAATCAAGGTCCGCTACCCCAAAATCTTAACATTCCAATCAGTGGCCAAAAAGCCATGATTGACTAAGAATGTTTTACGCATTGAGTTGTCTCTTAAAGAAGGTGACTGACAGTTACATTCAATACAATCAAAAAGACATGGCAACTTACAAAGTTGGGGTGAAACTCGTGAGTGTCACATAAACGTATAGCAGAGTGATAGAAAAAAGTGTAAGTGCCCGAAATACAGATATCTAGCAGAATGGCGGCCATTTTGTTTGAAGAAAGCGGGTTCATAAAGGTGTCTCGGATGTCAAGAATTAATGTGGGGAAGGCTGAAATTGCTCTATATAGGACAACCAAATAACAGATGCACTGATGATGGAAATAGTCTGTATCCTGTACAGAAGGATATTACATATCTTTTTGTGATGCAGCTAAAAAGTAAGTCCCAGAAGGCTACAGCAACCTTGTAGCAATGCAATGATTGCCATAACAAGCTTTACTTTTAAATGTTGGAAGTATGACTACTGAGTAAGCATTCCACAACATCTTCTATAACATCATATTTAAATATGCCGCCATTGAAGGTTTGTTATGTTAAGTTGATTTATACCGTGCACCGCTGCAATTTTCATAGCCTCCAGGTGCTCACGTTACCCTGGAAGGAAAAGTGAGTTGGGTTGGTTAGTGAGGGAGAGAGGGAGAGGATAGATGTTTTGCTCATCTGTTTATGCATGGAGAATCAAGAGGAACTGGCCTCTGTGGTTTCTGGGTGTGTTTTGTTTCGTGTACTGAGCTTGTTGTGTCCGGAAGGGCGTTGTCCAGTGTTTGAGTTGTTTGTTGTCAGAGGTTATTGGGTTTGCAGCTTGGTTAGGGAGTGATGTGCAGGTTGCGTGTTTTGATGGGTTGATTCACTAGCCTTCTTGGTGTGAATTGTAGGTGGGAGGTGTGGGTTGTGTGGCAGAGAGAAGTGGTTAGTGGGTTTTGGGTGATCTCTGGGTATGTGTAGCTATGTTATGGATTTTCATTCTGTAGTTATCCCTGGTTTCCTTGTTTCCCGCATATGGTTTGTAGCAGCAGTCATTGGGCCTCATTACAACCCAGGCGTTAAGGGTTTAACGGCGCCGTCGGCGCCGTTAACCCTTAACGCCTGATTATCATTTTAACGCCTGCTTTCAGCAGGCGTTAAAATGCAAGGCGCTAACCCGCCTTGGTGCTAATTACGGCACCGTAATTTACGGTGCCGTAATTAGCGCCTTCCCCACTCCCATTATGCCCTATGGGCCAAAAATGGGAATGGGGAAGGGTAAATGAGGAATGGGGATTTACCGCCCCACTCACCTTGGAATGGGGCGGTAAATCCACCATCCACCATGGTGTAAACAGAGTTTACACCATGGTGGTAAAGTAGGGAACTTACCGCCTGGGTTGTAATGAGGCCCATTGTATTGATTGGGCGGTCCGCCCGTGAGGCTGTTTGTTGTATTGTTGGTCTATGTTCATCTCTGTGAGTTGAATAGCCAGGTTTTTAGTAATTTCCTGAGAGTTAGGTGATCTTCGTTTGTTCTTATTTCCTTCGGGATCAAGTTCCATAGTTTGGCTATCAGACCACTTGCTTCAAACAAATAGCACTGAAAGTACTGCATTTAAAGCCCCCCCAACATCTTAACCAATTATAAGGCTTTCGTGTGGATTCAAAATATCTCCCCTTCACTGCATCAAAGGATTAATACAACATGATTGAAAGGTTTATGGAGTGGTGAGATTTCCATTGTGCTGACCCATTCTGCTTTTCCATGTTGCTTTGGTGGTTGGCATGCATAACGTAGCATAATCCCTGCGTGTGAGCACATTCATGTGCCGGATGTAGTAATACAGTAGAGACTGAAGCACTGCTTTCTAATATAGGAGAACATTATTGCTGTGTGCATTTTAATTTTGAGCTTCGGCGTGTAATACATAAACACAATTTAGAGAATTAAACTATTATAACATTGGAGAACATTTTTGCTTGCAGATTTTTTCTGCGGGATTCACTAGTGCACATCATCTGGTCCATTGGCCAGATGTAGCACTTAAGGGCAAGAGGTATAGCACTCTAATTCATTGAAGTTTCACAGTTAATTGTAGTTGTTTGAGGAAAAAAAGCAAGATGGGAGTTAAAACAGTTTGGCACAAAATCATTCTTTGCATGGTTATATTTATACATGGTAGAGGCAGAAAATCACTTACCAAAAAGATACAAAACATTTCCTTTGAAGTAGACAGTGCTTTATTTGTAAGATAACAACACAACAATATCAACATATGAATGTTGCTTTACGAGACATAAGCCACTTTTCTATGCATAGCAATCATTCAATTAATTTCTTTTGATATTGCAATTATGAAACCTTTAAAAAATATAAACAATTGATTAGTATAGAAGTGGAATTAAATAAGAGAACACTACACCTCGGATTTCATAAAGGATTTTATGACAAAAAAGTATCTTTTGTTAAGGAATTTAAAGTATTGCATGACATGGGTTACAGAGATATGCAGGCCGATTCATGTAATTAATGTGCGCCGAAAATTTCAGTGCAAGCGTGCGAATCGCAGTGCCAGTGCGAAAATCGCAGCGAAACCCTCGCACAGCGATTCATGGAAGTCCGTGCGTGTGGAAATCCATGGATGTGCACCAAAATCCTGCTTGGTGCATGCTGGCGCACACGTCTTTAAACAGCGTGCGCTAAGCGCACAGCGAAAGCGCACATAGCGCGGCACACACAACAAAAGTAGGCGTAACACGGGGCGTGACACGCGGAATGGGGAACAACACGTGAAAATGTGGGCGTCATGGGGGAAGTACAGGAGGCAAGTGCGCGGAACGCCCACACGCTCGCCTAAAACATGTATTCATGGAATCAAACGGGGCTAACGAATGCGCCAAAAAAGACGCGCTAATCCGGAAACATGCACGCCAGCAGGAAGCAGGCGTACGTGGACCCGCGCAGGATAAAAGTGCACGCAAACAACAAACAAGCTCAGACGCCAAGATGAATATACTGTTCCTAGCAGCAGTGGTCGTGGGATACCGCAGGAGGAGGAGGAGGATAGTCAGGCCCAGAATTTTCACACCCAGAACCAGCCTTTTTCGGGATGCCTGATGACCAGGTGTATGGGAGGTACAGGTTTCCACCTCACATAATACTCGACCTGGTGAGTGAGTGGGAGGATGACCTCACATCACCCACCCTGTGCTCCCAAGCACTCAGCCCCCTGGAGAAGGTCCTCAATGTACTGCACTTCTTGGCCACTGGATCATTTCAGTGGACAAGTGCCATAGTGGGGAGGGGGGTGTCACAGGCCACTGCAGAAAGGCAGGCTGTCGTCCAGGTTTTTTACGGGGTGGCACACTTCCCCAAAGTGCTAGGTGCCATTGACTGCACCCATGTGGCTCTACGTCCTCCCAGGGCATCTGAGCACATCTACAGAAACCGCAAGCACTGGCATTCCATCAACGTCCAGGTAGTATGTGATGCCAAGGGAATCATCAACTCAGTATATGCCAACTATCCAGGGTCCACCCACGACAGTTTCATTTACAGAATGCCAACCCTAAACCGGGACTTGAAGCTGGGCGGCATGGCGATACATGGCAGCTTGGTGAATATAAATGCCATAGCACATGCATGCATGTCACATAATGAGTAATGTCACAACCCCACCAATGATACCCATCACCACCTCCCCAGGGGACAGTGCCTACCCTCTGAGCACCCACATGATGACGCCAATTCAGAACCCAACCACGCCACCCGAGGTAAGATACAACACAGCCCACATTGCAACCCGGGGCATAGTGGAGCGCACATTCGGAGTGCTCAATTCACGCTTTCGCTCCCTTGACCGTTCTGGCGGGCAGCTGTTATACGCTCCCCCAGTAGTGTGCAGGATCAGAGTGGCAGCATGTGTCCTGCACAACGTTGCAACACGCTGGGGCTTGCCGGTGGACATGGTGGTGCCCCCACATCCCCAACCACATGCACGCCCGCTGCGCATGGGAGCGGAAAGGGCACGGGGTGAGGCAGCCCGTACGCAGCTGGTGGCTAATTACTTCACCTAAAATCACACCCCTGTGGAGTGCACACAGCCCTGGCACATACCAGCTGACACTCAATGATGATGACATAAGGGACAGTCAACTGTCACAACCATACTAGCCTGAGATTGGTCACCTGGAAGTGTTACATTGTGTGCATCCCTACCTACACAAACGCCACCAATGCTGTGTCATCAAAAGACACTTCTATGCTGCTAAATTCATGACCCCCTTGCAAAATACAACATGACAACAGCGCCATGTCACCCAACCCCTCCCCAGCTCCGCCACCCAACACACCATGGCATGTCATGCTATGTGGAAGCAAACAAAGCAATCCCCAAAACCTGACACAAGTGTCACAAAGTACACTGTCCCTAATGGAAACTGGCCACACACAATATCCTCCCAGTAATGTAGAACTAACAACACACATGACCAAATACTTAACAACAATACAATGCAGCAACACAACCTCAAACATAGGAAAAACATGACAGTACTAAATTAAAGAAGTCGTAGTCTTACAACCTGAATATGCCACCACATCGACCCCTTCCAACTGTAGTGTTGAAGCCTTCCAAATTTGTCAGTGTACTGCATAGAACATGAACTCCATCTCCAAAGTAGATGGCCTTGTGAAGACATGAGGAATGAGCCTGCAAATTTAGAGGGAGACATGGAAGCACAAGCACATATCAATACACCATGCAGTGTACAATACAACAACAATATCCACTAGGAATGTATACACAGTATTGACTACAGACTGCCCAAACAGCTCATGGGAGTCCAACGTCACTGTGTAATTCACTGTCACTTGGGCACACCCTTTGCAAGCCCATGGAAACGGGAAGCAGGAGGGGTGTGTGTCTCACGAACCCAAGCATCTAACCCAAACTCAGGACAAGCCTGCATGTGCCCAGCCAGAATACAGTGGATGCCCATGGGAGCCACACAAGGCAACACACTGTAAAAAAATTAAAAATCAAAAATGGCCATGTGGAGGCAAGGGGGGAGGCCACCCAGGAGGTCAGAGGACAGGGTGCGCACCAACAGCCACCTGTGTGGATGTTGGGCAAAAAAAAACACCTCCATGGTTAATGGCCTGCACGGCTACGCTATTGTGGGAGAATTGCTGCTGTTGCTCTCATCACCCTCTGCTGCTGCATCAGGAGGTGGTGGTGCTATGGGAGGCAGCCCACGCAAAGCCCTGGTATGGTCCTCCATGGCGGCAAGCATGCAGGTGTTGAAGGTCTGATTCTGGAGGATTAAAGTGCAGAGATTGCCATGCACCACCTCACGGGTTGCATGCATTTCTGCACGCATAGTCTCCCGTGATGTCCGGATCTCCTCACGTGTTGCCTGCATCTCAGCTGAGAGGGAACGTGTGAGCCGCTCCAGCTGCTGTTCTGTCCTAAAATTTCCCTGTTGGCCTGGTACTCTATTGAGATGGATTGGCGCAGAGTCTCCAGTGCCGCCCGTCGGTCCTTGTTGGACGCCAACATGTCTTCCCTGTGTGATTGGCAAATGGAGTCTGTTGCCTGCTGTAGTTGCTCCATCTGCCTTTCAGGGGGGACAATGGAAGTGGCCACCCTCTCCATTGCTTGAGCCATCATCTCAACTGAATGCTGCCTGTTGGGTTGCCATACCGTACATGGATTGTTCCCATACGGTATTGCCTGGTGGCGTACGGCCACCGCGTCGGCGGGCACCACACCTGTTTGGGGCAAGGCGCCCTGCTGTGCCGGCACTGCCTGAGGCTGCAGGACTGCATTCCCCCTCTGATCTGCTGGCCCAGGAACAGGATCAGATGTTGTGGAGTGTGACCCTGCATCTGTAACCGCCAAAGGCGGACTTACCAACACTGACATCCCCATAGAGGGTTCTACATGTGGTGCAGGTGGGTTGGACAGAACAGAATCCCTGCCAGAAACACTTACCTGTGACGGCACATAGGTCTCATCATCCGAATCAGCACCTGAATTGAGGTCTGGGAAGGTGCACCCAAAGACACCCCTGGACAGAATGGTCTGCAGCAAGATGGGTTCTCACCCACCACCACACCACGTCCCCCACCGGTGCACGGTCTGGCCTGAGAATCCTCCTGGGTCTGCCCCATCTCCTCAACCTCAACAGCATCAAGTGAGTCATCCCTGCAAAAACATGAAAGACAAAAAATGGAAACAGGCATTAGCACCATAGCACACAAATAGGCCTGACAAGCTACAGAACCAGTACATGATTTACACATGTCCCACATGACTATAACCCTCCCATGCATGCACTGTCACTGAGTTTGAAGGGGAGGCAAAAGGCAGACACCGATGACACCAAGATGGAAGAGCAACACATTTAACATTTGCTGCATGCTGGGTAGCACTGCCATCACACATTGGCCTGTGAGTGGCATGTCCAATACACATACATGACACATGCCATCACACAGATGGCATGTACCATAGCCATGGTACATTCCACAAATACATCCATATGTCATTGAATGAGTACTGTCAGCCATCCATGTGAGATGGACATGATGAGATGAAAAATGCTACATAGTGTGACAAAATACGCATGTGCCACACACTGCAACACATCCAGTGTACAAAAATACAGTGATTGCAGGCCGATGTGCACATCAATGGCTGTGCACTTCAACATGACAGGAAACAACTATCATGTTCCACATTCAAACAGGCCCCAAAAATGTATGTGATCAGGCCAATACTCAATCAGCCTGAATGGTCAAATCATTCACTGACAGAAGCATGTCACATATGTGACAATAGGGCTGAGGAATGCGTAGCAAAAGTGGGAGAATTGAAACAATCAGCCTGAACAAACACTGAAAAATACAAACAATGTTGTTGCAAGATGCCACTTCAAGGGCAACTGCCGTAATGTTGCGCTAAATTACTACTGTGGGCAGAAGGGATACTGTCACACCCAAATCCAAGGCCGCTGAATGTTTTGGATGAAGCACATGGGTGACCCATACCACTCAGGCACACACACCCTCAACTGGCACTCAATCAGAACCCGTCACCCAAACAACATACACATGGATTACACACACATGCATGGGCAATCACCGGACAATGCGTCATAATCGGGTAGTTCTCCCACACCATGGATCTGTGACAAAGGCCCCAGCAACAGACTCATGTTCAGTGAGTTTGTTGTCCTCTGGTGGAGACCCACCGCCAGTCACCAGAGTAGCGGCATGATTTGAGGCCAGCTTGTTCTTTGCTCTGCGTTTCAGGTCACTCCACCGCTTGTAGCAATCATCAGCTGTGCGCCTCACAAATCCAAGGGCACTTATGCGGTCCGCGATGGTCTGCCAGTGTGCCCTACGTTGACCAGGTGTGGTCTTGCACCCTGGAGTCACCAACATTTCGTGGCTATGTGCTGACACATAGGTCACAAGTGCATCAAGTTCCGGGTCATTAAAGCTAGGCTTCCTTGACGTGCTGGAGTGTATAGCCGTGTCTGGGGTCTCAGCCTGTTGTGCCAGAGCACCCTTCTTCCTCTTTTTTGAAGGTGGAGCGGAGCCAGGGTGGCTTAAACTGCTCTGGTCAGTAGGGGCAGAAGCACCGGTGGACTGGGTAGTAGGAGTGTGGGAATGCACAATGACCGTAGGTCTTGGTGCAGGCATTGGTTGCAAGGTCTTGTTGGCAGGGGGAACGTCAGTTGGATGGACCTGGACCGACACTGTCCTGGCTGGGAGAGTCAGAGCTGGGGCGGATGGAGCTGCAGCTGACCCTGCAGCCTCCCCACCCTGCCTACTTTGGGCAGCAGATGACACAGCTGCCCCAGATCCACGTGGCTTGGTGACAACAACTTGCACCGCCACACGTGGCCTGGACTTGCTGACCTGGAAGTCAGCCTGGGAGACATCCTGTGCCAGGTCAGGTGCCACAATGGGCTGGTCCAACAAGGGCTGAGCTGGGATGGTCTCAGCCACGTTTCCCTCAACCATGGGGGGGGCGGTCATGGGTGTCCCTGATAGGTCCTCCACACATGGGGGTATAGGGGCACCCTGCAAATCCCGGCCACGTCCCCTACCGCGCCCACCACATCCACCTTTTGAAGGTCGGCCACCTTTGCCTCCCTTACCGCTTGGTCGCCTCTCAACCTTGGCACTGATGTTGTTGTGCGTATGGGAGGAGCAGTAAACTATTGTCCTGGGCAATTGGGGGTCAAAGAGGTAGGGTACTAGATGGAATTCGTACCCTAGTGCTCTAACAAGGCTGTCTGTGACCCCTGGGGGAAGATGACGGGTCACGCAACGCACAGGCAGCCCAAAAACAAAAACTAACGTGCACGCAACCCCTCGTAGACCACGTGCATGGAAAAATGAACCCGCACTACGCTGTGGCACCCAGAAACACAGCATACGCACAATACACGCAGCCTACAATGACCTCTGAAGGGGTACGCGACACATGGGGCAAGCACAGTTGGTAAATACGTGCGCGACTCACCGTCTGCCTGGAAAAAGAACGTGAAAAAGAAGCACGTGTGCGCTTTGGCAACACTCCCGCCAAAAGAATAATTGTACGCTGTCTGAGGAGACAGGACAAAAGGAGAAGTGAACGCTGTTTGAGGAAACAGGCCCAAAAAACTTGAAACGCTGTGAAGTAATCGCGTGTGAACCGACAAGAAGTACAGAATCCACCCATTCACTCTCCACAAAAAGCACGTACAAGGAAATGGCGTCCTACACGTACCTTTTAAACCGGCCCACACGTACACGTCACTTACGCGTGTACGCGGGCCCTTTCCTCCAGTTACACGCGCTGACACTCGGACATGCAGTTTTTCCATGTGTGCTCTGTCATCACGTGCTATGAGGGAAACGCCCGCGAGCGTCACGTCACAGACGCGCTTATGCGCTAAGGGCCTTTGGTCCAATGAAACCGCGTACGTGTGCTGACGCGCTTACGCGCTAAGGGCCTTTCCTCGAATTACACGCAGACGTGCAAGATTTTCACATGCCAAATCACTCCGTATCAAGCTGGCCACGCAACAGCACACGGAAGACCACGCTCCTGCCCAGAAGGCCGAATTACTGCCCCCCAGAGCCCCGAGCATGCTCCCACCTGCCATCTGCTGCTGCCTGACTGCCTGCTGCCCACGTGCCCTGCTATTTGCTACCTGCACATCAGCCAGGGGTGCAGTTGCTGTGACCACCCCTGCTGGAGCCAAAGACTCCCGACTGGGATACCATCGCCCCACAGCCCAGCCCCAGGACCCAGTTGCCCACCCACACCTGCCTCTGGGGTTGCCATGTCGGGCACACCACCATCTGGCAGCACTGGCAACCCCCAGCCAGAGAGGCAGAGGGCCACCAGCTTCACTGCCACCGAAGTTGGTGTCCTGGTGGAGCAAGTCCTGGGGCAGTATGATGCCCTCTTCGGAAGTTCACGCGCCGACAAGGAAGGAAGGAAGGACGGACCAGGATCTGGACGGACATCGTGACTGCCATCAACGCGGAGGGGGTGGCAGTCCGCGACTTCCAACATGTCAAGAAGCGCTGGGAGGACTTCAGGTCCAGGACCCTCAACAAGGCCCGGCGCCTCTTGAAGGCAGCGGATGCTAAGGAGCGCCGGGGCCACCTGTCGGAACACCAAATGAGGGTCCTGGAACGCATATGCCCAGCGCTCCATGTCCAGGTCCTTGAGAGGCAGACCCGTCTGGAGTCGAGCGGTAAGTGTACATGCATACTGATTGTAAGCTGTGCATGTGGTGGTGTGCCAGTAGTGTGCAGGTTGCACATGTGGTTTTGTAGGGCCATGTATGGATGTGTATGTACAGGGCCGTGATGCTAACACATGCGAGTCCTCTCATGTGTGAGACACATGGATGGTGTATGTGTGCGTAAGCATGCAGGCCAAATGCAGATGTGTGAGCACACATGTTTGAATGACTGTGTATGTAAGTTGGCATGGTTGTGGTGTCACACATGGATGTTGGTTCCAGCTGCATGTATCTGCACCGTGTACATGTGCATGTGTGTGTATTTGACAAGGGTGCAACAGTGATGCAACATGGATGCATGTGACACTGATATGTAGAAGACTGATTGCCAGATGTGACATGGATGCCGATCTCATCACTGCGACAGTCGGTGGAGGTGTACACATGCATGTAAGTGTGGTGGCGTGTGTGCATGTCTAGTGCACTCCCTGTGTTTCATGTGATGTCTGGCTCACCTTTGGCTGCTCATGCTGTTGCATGTGTATGGATGGTGCTGGCTGTTGCAATATGGCTATGGAATTGCTCATGTGTGTGAGTTGACATGACATGTGTGTTGGGGATTGCGTTGCCTTGTCTGAAGTTTGACACTGCTACTCATGTGCAACTGTCATGTGTGTATCAGTCCATTGTACAGTGCCCTGATGCCTGTCTCCTATCTCTCCCTGTCTGTAGCGTCAACTGATGAAGAGGGCGGAGAGGGTGCTGTGGAGCACAGCGGCAGTGATCGCACCGCCAGCCGGAGACGCAAGGCCCGGCTCCCCTCCCAGGTTGTGATCTCGTCAGGGAGTGAGGAGTCCGGTTCCGCGTCCCAGGCCGCAGCTGCCGAGGGTAGGTCCAAGAGGCGGAGGTCGGAGTTGAACTCCTCGGCAGCAGAAGGGGCAGCTGAGACCCCACAGGGTCCGACGGAGGAAGATGGTACGTAGTCATCCAGGTTGGTGGGGGGTTTGGTGGAGGAGGAGGCCGTGCAAGGGACAGAGACGGGGTCTGCAGGTGGGGATTCCACTGGTGCTAGTGGTGCAGTGCAGGGGCAGGGACATGAGGCAGCACAGGCCGCCGCGGAGGTGCCTGTGTGTAATCCTGTCCCCGATCCTGTGACTGCATCATCCTGCACCAGCAGGGATGCCTACGTCCAGACCCGTTTTCAGGGAGGGGATCCGCTTACAACAACTGGCCTTCCTCTCCCTGTGGACGTGGCTATCCGGGATGGGATGGCGTTGCGTCAATGGGCCATGCGAGGTGACCTGCAGTGTTTTCGTGAGGACACTGCACGTCATCTCGAATGCCTCGTTGACCGCGTTGACCTACTGGGACCGGTCACCAGGGCCGGATTCCTCCGTTTGCTGGACCTTGTTCCGACCCCCTGCTCACCTGAACCCCCTATGCGCCAGTCGTCCTCCGTGCCATCTTCCCACCCATGTTAAACTGGGTACCCTGTGGAGCTGCCTCCGACCCTGCGGCCAGGCTGGTGGAGGACACATCCCTGCCACAGTCGGGAGTCGGACATCCAGCAGGGGTGGCCACCTCAACAACTGCACCCCAGGCGAGGAGGATGTGCAGGCAGCAGGAGCCAGAGCACAGGCACAGCAGCAACAAGGTGGGAGCCATGATGGCTCGGGGCCTTCAACATCGGAGGGGCAGGCATCAGCCAGAGGGCAGGAGGACCCAGGACTGGAAGTGTCTTCCGTGTGGCTGAGGTTAGGCCATGCTATAGATGCGGAGCGGCGGCGGGCGGAAGAGACGCCCCTCACCATGGTCAGGGCGGAGTTCTCCATGCATCGGGCGTTGAGGCGGGCAGAGTGCCTCGAAGCGACTCACAACGAGTTGGAACAGGCCATTAGTGCCTCCCTGCGAGACCTCTGGGCCAGGGCAGAGGCGCGCCTCCGGGACATCGACATGGAGTTCGATGATGCCCTGGCCCGGGACACCACAGAGTGAGCCACAGGACCTGCCCGCCGCCATTGTACATAGTTGGATAGTGTTAGGTTTCCTTTCCTTTTCTTTTTTATTTTGGTTGCGCTTGGACAATGCACCACGTTTTTGTATATAGTTTTTTATTAGGTAGTATTTTTGGTAGGTTTCATTTCAACAGTTGGGCTCATGGACCCTGGATTGTTCATTGGTACATAGTTCACCATTAGATTATTTTCACCATGAAGCAATGGATTTCAATTTCTTTTTTCCCTTGGATTTGCTTTGTTGGACTGTGACTTTGGACACCATTTCTTTTGGATTTCTTTGGATTATGATTTCTTGTTTTTTATTCTTTTACGGACATGCAGCATTTCTTTAATTATTCCCATTGTTGTGTGTTTTCTTTTACTTACATTCATGTTGTGTTTAATGCATTTTTTTCTTCATACTTCGATGTGTGGTATTATCTCATTGGTTTCATGCATGTCATGATATGGGTTTTCACATTCACTTGTACCCATTGTGTGTGTGTGACGGACATGTGTTCATTTACATACTTGCCTTTGGGGTTCTATCATGTAATTGCCTTTTCTATGTGGGTGGATGCACTGCTGGGGGGTGGGGGTGCAGGGCGACATGAATGGGGGCCTGCTGGCAGGTGCCCCGCACTGCTGGGGGGTGGGGGTGCAGGTGGACATGAGTGGGGGCCTGCTGGCAGGTGCCCCGCACTGCTGGGGCGTGGGGGTGCAGGGGGACATGAGTGGGACATGAGTGGGGGCCTGCTGGCAGGTGCCCCGCACAGCTGGGGGGTGGGGGTGCAGGCGGACATGAGTGGGGGCCTGCTGGCAGGTGCCCCGCACTGCTGGGGGTGGGGGTGCAGGCGGACATGAGTGGGGGCCTGCTGGCAGGTGCCCTGCACTGCTGGGGGGTGGGGGTGCAGGCGGACATGAGTGGTGGCCTGCTGGCAGGTGCCCCTCACTGCTGGGGGGTGGGGGTGCAGGCATACATGAGTGGGGGCCTGCTGGCAGGTGCCCTGCACTGCTGGGGGGTGGGGGTGCAGGTGGACATGAGTGGGGGCCTGCTGGCAGGTGCCCTGCACTGCTGGGGGGTCAGGGTGCAGAGGGACATGAGTGGGACGTGAGGAGGGGGGGCCTGTTGGAAGGTGCCCCGCACTGCTGGGGGGTGGGGGTGCATGCGAACATGAGTGCGGGCCTGCTGGCAGGTGCCCTGCACTGCTGGGGGGTGGGAGTGCAGGCGGACATGAGTGGTGGCCTGCTGGCAGGTGCCCCTCACTGCTGGGGGGTGGGGGTGCAGGCATACATGAGTGGGGGCCTGCTGGCAGGTGTCCTGCACTGCTGGGGGGTGGGGGTGCAGGCGGACATGAGTGGGGGCCTGCTGGCAGGTGCCCTGCACTGCTGGGGTTGGGGGTGCAGGCGGACATGAGTTGGTGATCAGTAGTGCAAGCTGACATGTGGCTTGGCTGGGGGACATGCCCATGGTGGATGGGCTGCCTGCGGGACATGACCAGGGGTGCAGGGTAGTCCCCTGTGGTGTGGGCTGCCTGCAGGGGCCGTGGAGGGCATAGAGGGAACACCTGGGAGGACCCACACTGCCAATTCACCTGTAGGACTTCCCGCGCACCCCCGAAATACACGTACCCTGCTCAAGTCGCGTGTGATACTTCACGCGAACCCTAGTTATACACGTACCCCACTCGCACAGTGCCAATCGCGTGTGAAACTTCCCGCGAACCCCAGTAATACACGTAGCCCACTCTCACAGGCCCTTTCGCCTGTGAAACTTCCCGCATACCCCAGTAATACACGTACCCCACTCGCACAGGGCCAATCGCGTGTGAAACTTCCCGTGAACCCCAGTAATACACGTACCCCACTCGCACAGGGCCAATCGCGTGTGAAACTTCCAGCGCACCCCAGTAATACACGTACCCCACTCGCACAGGGCCAATCGCGTGTGAAACTTCCCGTGCACCCCAGTAATACACGTACCCCACTCGCACAGGGACAGTCGCGTGTGAAACTTCTTGTGAACCCCAGTAATACACGTACCCCACTCGCACAGGACCAATCACGTGTCAAACTTCCCGCGAACCCCAGTAATACACGTACCCCACTCGCACAGGGCCAATCGCGTGTGAAACTTCCCGCGAACCCCAGTAATACACGTACCCCACTCGCACAGGACCAATCGCGTGTCAAACTTCCCGCGAACCCCAGTAATACACGTACCCCACTCACACAGGCCCTTTCGCGTGTGAAACTTCCCAGGAACCCCAGTAATACACGTACCCCACTCGCACAGGCCCTTATGCATGTGAAACTTCCTGCGAACCCCAGTAATACACGTACCCCACTCACACAGGGCCAATCACGTGTGAAACTTCCCGTGCACCCCAGTAATACACCTACCCCACTCGCACAGGGCCAATCGCGTGTGAAACTTCCTGCGAACCCCAGTAATACACGTACCCCACTCGCACAGGCCCTTTCGCGTGTGAAACTTCCCGCGCACCCCAGTAACACACGTACCCCACTCGCACAGGGCCAATCGCATGTGAAACTTCCCGCGAACCCAAGAAATACACGTACCCCACTCGCACAGGCCCTTTCGCATGTGAAGCTTCCCGCGAACCCCAGTAATACACGTACCCCACTCGCACAGGGCCAATCACGTGTGAAACTTCCCGCGAACCCCAGTAATACACGTACCCCACTCGCACAGGCCCTTTCGCATGTGAAACTTCCTGTGAACCCCGGTAATACACGTACCCCACTCGCACACGGCCAATCGTGTGTGAAACTTCCCACGCACCCCAGTAATACACGTACCCCACTCTCACAGGGCCAATTGCGTGTGAAACTTCCCGCGCACCCCAGTAATACACGTACCCCACTTGCACAGGCCCTTTCGCGTGTGTAACTTCCTGCGCACCCCAGTAATACACGTACCCCACTCTCACAGAGCCAATACACGTACCCTACTCGCACAGGGCCAATCGCGTGTGAAACTTCCTGCGAACCCCAGTAATATACGTACCCCACTCGCCCATGCCCTTTCGCGTGTGAAACTTCCCGCGAACCCCAGTAATACTTACCCCACTCGCACAGGGCCAATCGCGTGTGAAACTTCCCTCGAACCCCAGTAATACACGTTCCCGCTTGCCGTGCTGTTACTTAGCCCTTTGCGCTGGATTGGGGATTTTGATGGCTTTTTCCTGCGCGAGGGGCGTTCTTGGGGGCGTAACTGGCGCTGCTGCAGGGTCGCTGCGCGCCACGGCTGGTTTTGGTACCTAAAATCCATGAATACTCTGTGCGCGGAAATGGATTTTAGCGCACGCGGCTGGTGCAGAGATTCGCACGTGCACACTGTGCACCAGCCGTGTGCGCCACTTGTGCGCTAAATTCTATGAATTACCCTGATGGTGTTTGAGAGGGTGGGTTGTTCTTAAATGTAGAAAGTAGCATATTGTGATTTGGGGCACATTGTATATTCAGAGCTTTTGCATTCATGAAGAGGAAAGGGAAGTAATCAGAACTTGGAGATGTTCGAATTCTTTGCAGTGCAGCATTGTGATCCTGTGCAAATACCACAAACACTTACCTCTTGTGCTTCATGAGTAGCAAAGGAAAGCATCTGTACTGCGACACTGACAATCCCTTTGCATTGATCCGTGTGATCTTTGACAAGGAGTATATATATTGTCAACACTTGTGTTATATGTGGAGGAAAGAAAAGCAACAATTACCATTAGATAGGAGAATTCATTATACAGTACTCCTGCGTTAACAAAAACAAGCAGTACACTTTTTAGATCTAGATTCCATGGGGAGAAAAGTAAAGGAGTAAGCACAAGGCGGTAATGTATTCAATGCATAGTAGTAGTCTTGTAATCTATGACAAACATTATATTCTGAGGTCTCATCCTCCAGTCAAGGAGAAGAAGACGAAGGAGAAGGAAGCAATCCGCACTGCAGTCAGTATTGGGGTTCAAAGAATTCAATACATTTGAACCTCATAATCTTGGGCAAGTGTTGGATCCAGAGCTCGTGTTCCAATCAAGGGAATCTATCAAAATAGAGCAAGATAGTTAATGACAAGTCAACAAAATGGCTATTCTTTACAGTTAAAACAAATTTCCAGGGCAAAAGGCCTACTCCTTGGAGAATTCAGCCCACCACAGAAGGCCCTCCAGAAAATCACCCCAGGTTCAGCCAATCTTTTCCAAGATGTTTTCCAAAGCTGCTGTAGGTATGGGAAGTGATCTGTACATCACGTTTTTTAAATAAGTGTGTGACATTCCCCACAACCCCCGCTTATTGTACTCAAATGAATTCAAGCTAAAATGATTTAAATTGTAAATGTAACACTATTTTTGAAAAATGTCAGGTGACCATGTCGATTTGCACAGCAGTGTCCATTTACTCAATTCTCTCGACTCAACTCTTTGTAATCCATTTTATATGAAAATGTAACATGTGTTAGAGGGACAATGGCGCGGTTTCGAATCCACAAGGCAAGGATTCGAATATGACTTGGCTGATTTATGGAGCATGCCTTAAGACAGAACTAAGACAGCAGCCAAACAGGGAGCGCAGCAGCATGGCAGACATAAAGTCCAAGCATTCAGAATACACTTTAAGAGTACATTTACAATCAACAGCATTGGCAGAAGCAATTGTTTGGCTTTGCAGACATAGAGAGCAATCTGTTTTTGTTCTGTGTGGGTTTTACAGAACAATCGTGCACTTTACATTTACAAAGTCAGACCTATTTGTTTTGCCTATGCTTGCTTAATAAGGGCAGATACTGTCTCATTATGGGCATTCTTTCTCATAGGAGTGCGAGTGCAGGGATGCATGAGGCTATGTTTCTTTACCTCTCGTGATCTTGTGCTCCTCGTCCTGAGCCTTTTCTCATCCCTTGACACCCTGAACACACTCTCTGTAATCTTCCTTCACACTCCACTGACCCATCCTTCTTCCACCTGCTCCTTCCATTTGCCTTATCCTCTGTTGGCCTCCCTCAAACAACGCACACTGCCCTGATCCCTGCATCCCCCATTATACTACTCCTCCCATTGGTCGTGGGACCTACCTGGTTCCCCAGCCAATCACTATTTTGCATCTTCCTTGGAGGTGTGTCATAAATACAAAGCTTTAAAGCGCCTCTTAACTACCCCCTTCTCAAACACGGATTCGCCAGACTTTTGTAACGTTGTGCCACAACACAAATCGTCAATTTCAAAGTTCTTATTCATGTGGTCTTGAAAGGTCTGTTCGGTGGTCTGTAGCGTGTACCACTCCACTGCTCGGCTGTTCATCACTGGTTATCTCACTGGTGGGTTACTCGTTCCCTTAAATGCTTCAAGGAATGCTAGGTGCTGTAGCTCTGGTAGAGATGAAAGAAAACACTGTCCGGAAAAGGCCACGGCACGTTTGAGTTGATGATAAATGGTACTTGGTAATTGTAGCCAGACACATGTAGAGGAGACAGAGGCTGGGTCTCTTCTAACTTATTCACCCAACTTCTAGGGCAAGACTGGTTCTGACAAACACCCTTGTAAGCCTCCAGCCCCAGGTTCACAGGAATACCCTTTCCCAATTGACAGTCATGTGCCTGACCCTGTCACAGAACGTTACTGCTCTGCCTACTAAACATCTTTATTACCATGTATTCCTTGCAGTGGTGCTCACTGTATCACCGTCTACTGCAATGTGTCTTGGGCTTCTTCCCGAAGTGGGCCATCCTGGGCCATAATACCTAAGAATAATACACTTTGATGACTGATTTAGAAAAAGCCATTCTTCATACATGAACAGTAGACCATAAATTGCCATTTTGCAGAATTCGACATCCTTGAACATGACCAGGAGTGCAAAGTATCTGGTAGTTATATTGTGATTGTCTTGGATTTGTGCAGGGTATCCGAGGGGAGCAAGATTAGTGACAAGGATTTCATGATAGAAGAAAGAGGGTGTGCGCTACAGACTGATTGGCTTTCGCTCCTCGCATTGTTCTGAGAGGATTCAGAATGGTTCCCCCCCCCCTTCCTTAGTCAGCTTGCATTATTATTGTGATGGGTGCCCATATAGAGGGCCTGCTTAGGTGACCCCAGTTTCTGGGATGGAGTGAGTATTGTGTCATAGTTTATTGCTTACGGGAAACAGTGGAAGCAGACAGGGGCACTTGTTTACATTGGGTGGCTGGGCAGTGACTTACCACCTATCATCTTCCCATTATGGATGATCTGTTGGCCAAGAGACAAGCAGAGTCCTTCAATGATTTGTCTCCTACATCATCAACAGACACACGTTTCTCCGGATGGGCACCTGTTTCACATCAAAATAAACCAGTAAGCTGATGACACACAGCTAGACATGAAGGTCCACTGCCTTGATAACATTCACCAATTGAAGCACTGCCTCTCCACCATTCAAGCCTGAATGTCAAGCACCTAACTGAAATTCAGTCCTACCAAAACAGAGTTCATCCTCCTTGCGCGTGCTACCAAATGCACTCAAATTCAAATCTTGCTGATATACATGGACCTTGATGGCTTACCCCCTACTCACCACTAGTGCAAAGTCCCTCGGCTTCACGCTCTAGTATGACCTTTCCTTCAAAGTACACATGGCAGCCGTATCAAATGTAACCCAGAACTGATGCGATAGACATGAGCCTGTAGACACCACTGGACATAGAAGAATTTTAAGTAAGGTCTGGCAGATGTAAAGTGATAGCCCAAAAGAGAGAAGATACGTGGACGCACTGAACACGATGTATGGATATCTAAAGAATGAAGGTGTGATTAAAATAACAAAGTAAATATATATGCAAATATGAAGAAAAACCATATACAGTAAGACGATAGGTGACAAGAGATATAATAAATGTATATATGTAGAAACACAGGGTAGATTAGACGCTTGCTAAAGTAGGAAGTAGAACGCAAATAAAGCAGCCATTCTAAGAAAATGGACGTCGGCATCGTATAATAGTAAGCAAGAAGCCTCAAGGTGGGAAACCAAACCTGTAATGCTGACAGGCACTGGAATACAAATTTGTGCAAGAACAAAGGGTATTTGCTTGGCTCAGAATCAAGGATGCAGGAGCAAGAGCAACTACATGGCTCGAAAAGGAGTCAAGGAGGATAAGGTATGTACGTAGGAAATATTTCTCTTAGATTAAGTAAAGGAGTGAACAATTGCGAGTGTCAAGTATTGTTGACCCCCATAAATATCACCTATGGCCGTTCCAGATGACCATATATACAGAGATATTTTTGGTGGGGATAATATGTAGTGTTACCTTTTAAAGTTCTGAGGAAGAGACCAGTAAGCAAGGTCAACTACAAAGAAGAAACCTTGGCTTAGGGCCTAACTGATGAGAGATTGTAGACTAATTAGTTAAGAAAGGCAGTTGTCTGACATTGTTCCCTTGCACCTGGGTTTCGTTGCCTACGTGCTGCTAACTAGCTGAATGTTCAAGATTGGCAAGAGATTGCCAACCAATCAGAGGGCCTATGTAATGGTGGACCATACACGCTGTTGTTGTTATGCTATTATCTGTATTTTACTTATTGAAGGTAGTTCATGGCGTGCATACCAGATTAGAGCCATCCAATGATGATACTAACACTTATACAACCTATATGTATACGTTTCCCTTAACAAATCCCTCCACCTAATAGGTTTTTAGTGTTAGCCACGTAGGATGGTGTCATAGCTGACGTATGTCGAGGTAAAAAACTAAGCTTTTAAGTAACGTGCATGCAATGGATGGGGTTGCAGAATAACTCTGAGTCCTAATAATCGAACCAACTCAGGAAGATGGCAAAGATAGTGTTTTATTAACAATTATCTAAAACAGGGAGTTACAACGGAGATCAACGGATGTTCGCGCAGGCTCTCAATGATTTTCTCATGAAAACATCCTTATATGCATAAAATACGCCAGAAGTGATGTCATACTATGTGGCAAATAATAGAAAACCTATCAAGGGTTAGGATTGGTTAAGGGAGACATCTACATATACTTTCTATAGGGACTAGGAATGTGATTGGCTGGCCATTGTCAGGTGGACAACTTATGCCTACCTCTAAAACATGTCATCTTCAACACTGTTAAGTACACAGTTTATCATTGGTCTTCAAACTATAAGGTCTTTCATTACATGGCCCTCTACAATTGGTTGGCACGCTCGTGCCATGCCTGGAACATTCAGTTCACTTAGCAGCATGTAAGCCCAGACCCTGGTGCCAGGAGGTGGACTTACCTCCCCACCCAATTAGTCCAACATCTCTCATCACCCATGCCTTCTGTCATGAAGATTGTCTTTGAACTTGGCTTTGCAAAGTATGCTTGTTTCTGGGAATATATGGGAGTGCAGGCACTCACTATCTTTGTTCTAGGACTCCAAGCTCAACTCTATTTCCATTCTTGAACTCACGTGACAGGAGACCACAGGTCCATTTTGCAGCATTTAAATGTCTTAAATGAATCAAACTTGGCACCATTGGTGTTCTTTCTTTGCACCTTAACAAGGGGTGATTCATCTTTGCACGTTCACTGCTTTCAAAAATAGATAACCGACCTTGGCTGCTTCAGTTTTGATACCAGGCCAGACAGCCTCGCCATGCAGCTCCACGATTTTCAACCTATTCTTGCTGCAACATAATTCTCTGTCTTTCCTCGCCATGGGTCCTGGCTTACTAAATTCATAACACCGATATCCAGCTTCTATACAATGGTGGCTTCGCCTGCAGTCTATTCACTACATATAGCCAGCTTCTATGATGACTTAGTCTACTTGTGTTTCAGCATCTGTACAATTATTGAACGGTTGATTTTCTGCAGCACTTTGCATATGTGCAATCTTCTTCGCATATGAAAGTTCACTCGATTCTTAACTTCGTCATCAGTTTCTGTAGGATCCATACATTCTCTTCAAACTGTATAGTTCGGGGCATCACACATGTCTCTTGTGACATCCCTACTTTCTCTTTTTTCTCCTTTTCATATTCCTTCAGGGAGTTCCTCCCTCAGATTGTCGTCTCTTCGGCAATACATTCAATAGGGTTTTCTCAGTGGGTACCTTCTTTTGAATATTCACTGCGGTATTGGCACAACTGCTGGTGTCAAACATGGCACGATCTCAGGCTTCCAACATATAGGAGGTAGGAGTGTATGAGCTACAATCTGTTTGTTCACCTGGTTTCCCTCCCTTATTGAACTGATAATAAAGTAGTATTTTGCCATATTCTTTGAGTCTGTCCGGTTATTTGGGCTAAAATCATTTATTGTGGTAAACCCATTTGGCACTTGGACCGCTCCAGGTGCTATTGCACATGTGTATGTCTGCAAGCTCACGTGTGTGTGTGTTGGTGTCTGTGCATGTGCGTGTGCACATGCCACGGGGCAATGTCAATTTATCATTTTATTACTGTGGCAAGGCAGGCATATATTTTGGCCATATTATATTATGGCCACCAGCATCATAAAAGTTATTTAAATGTAAAGTATCAGTGCTAACATTTAGGTGGGCACCAGCATCATGAACGTCATTTGAAGTGGTAATACTAACATATACTGTGGGAACCAGCATCATGGGTGTGAATTACTCCAGTAACACTGATGTGTATTGCAGGCCTCAGCAACATGAACATAAATTACTTTAGCAATGTTGACATATATTCCAATGAGCAGAATCAAGAATGTGATTTATGGTGGTAATAAAAACATATAAAATGGGCAAAAGCATGAAGAAAGCATTTTACAGAGGCAATGTTGACATATACCATGAGCACCAGGGTCATGAAAGTGTTTTACAGTGGCAATGAAGACATGTGGAAAACAGTGTCATCGAATCATTTTTGAAGTAAAAGATGCAAGTGTTTTACAGTGGAAATGATTGCATACAGTGTGGACCAGTGTCATGAAAGTTTTTAACAAAGACAATATTGGCAAATACCATGGGTACCAGCACCTTAAAAGTGCTTTGCATTGGCAATGATGACACATGTTGAGGGCACAGGCATTAGGAATATGTGCTTCACAGTGGCAGTGCTGACATATATTATGTATGTTGTACAATGCTCCTGTGTACTGCTGGCGCATTGGCATGTATTGGATTTTTTCACTTTACCATATGGAGCTGATTGCAGATTATGTGGCATTTTACCCAATTTCTTGCCAAACATGTGCTGCAAAATTGCACCATTTCGACCAATTATTATGGGAGATAAGGCCCCTGATCCACCTAGATTGATTTGAGGATCCTTGCATTGGTCACTCGCACTCTCATAAGTACATGGGAAATATTTACACCCCTCTACTTAAAAATGTCACCGCCACCACTGTGATCAGGGCCATCTGAAGGATGAATCACATTCCACGTATTACTCATGGTCTGTGAGGCAGCAGGCAGTTAATGTCCCCCAGAATTTCTTTTTCTGGTGGCCAATGAGGCAAGATTCATTTTGTGAAATATATGTATCTGTGTTTCAAGCGGAAACAACGTTTTTGCTACAGACAGAATTACATCAAATGCAGCATCAATGCATGTTGCTTTACAGTAATAATGAAGCAATGCTAGTTAGACAGCCTGAGAGGAGGTCAATAACGCTCTCCATGTGCTAGTAGCAGGTAGTGACTATGCTAGCCATGTAGTGGCACTATTGCCATTTGTTGCCACTGAAAAGAGGGCGTGGTTGTAGGAGAGTCATTATCGAGCATGAGACAGAGTTCACTTCAAAGCGAATGTGATATTTTATTCAGAATTACAGCATGGGAGCTTTTGCGGGGTATTGCAAGCAAGCCACCGAGTTACCACACGGAAGGAACTGAAGGAGACGGAGCTGCTAATAAAATATGAAGCAGTGTATATTGTGGCGTATCCTTAGTTACACATTTTGGAATGTAACTAGAAGTGTTCGAGCTAAAACCTTATGTATGCAGGGCCGCACAGACAAACCACGATGGCGTGCATGGCTTTAATTTTTTTTTATTTTCAATGGGTCCTTATTTCAGTACAGTTGCCTCTTGTGCCCTTCCGCCGTGAGACTGGTTCCTTCTTTGAATAGAAAAGGCCTCTGTTCTTTTTGTATGTGTGTTACATTCATTTCTGAGCTGGCAACATATGCACGCACCCTCCAGCTTTCACTTGCAGAAATCATTAGGTTCCTCATATGTTCAGTTTGGCAAAGGCCAAAGCAGTCCTAGACAACCAGCAGTTCTCGTAAAGGGAAGGTGCCGTTGCAAACACTCTTGAATGTAGTCCTCGCTGGGCCGTGGTGTGTAGGAGGATGGTGACATGTACCTTTTATGCATCCCATGGATAGCAATGCGTGCTGTAGGCAGACCAGCACACCAAGATGTAGCACATGGCCCAGGAAGAGCAAAGTAGCTTTCCCTTACTCTGTCTGAAGTGTTTTTTCCCCGATGCTATTTATTTATTTATTGAACATTTGTATGGTGCCTATACACAAGTGTTTCCAGTTGCCACAAGACAAGATGGGGGTTCAGGGGAGCCAAGGGAATAACAACAACAAAAAAAGAACAGTTATATTGGCCATGTGACAATCATACTGTGTAAGTGCTTGAGAAGGTGGTCAGTGCAGGGGGTGAGGGGATAGGGGGAGAAGTGCAGGATTGGGGTTCCCCCAGGGAAGGAGGTAGGGAAGTGCTGTGGGGGACAAGGAGGGAAGTGCCAGGGGGAAAGATGAGTGCAGTGGGCAGGGTGAACCATGATGGGTTAATCCGGGAAAGGGAGCCCGAGGGCAAGTCCTGGAAAAGGATGCAAAGGGGACTGGTGGGGGTTGGTGTGGCCTCTGAAGGCACCAATCCCCAGTCGTTAGCAGCAGAGGGAGAGTTAGCTTGGGAGGGGATAGGGAAGGAAGAGGAGAAAAGGAAAGTCTTGAGAAGTTTCCGGAACTTTAGACAATCCGGCTCAAGTCAGCGGGGAGGATGGGGCATCCAGAGGGAGAAGCCAACCGCAGAAAGGGACCTACCTCCCACTCTCTGCTTGGAGAAACAATTGACCTGCAGAGAGTTGGAGCCAGAGTACCCAAGGACTCTGGTCGGGAAGCATTTAGAGAGGGAAAACTGGATGTAAAGAGGTCTCAGGCCCCAGGCGGCCTTGTGGATGATGCAGAGGGTCTTCAGTTTGATCCTTGCGGTCACCGGGAGCCAGTGGAGAATTTTTGGGCAGGAGAGATGCGGTTCCTGGGCTTGAGGCCAAGGGTAAGTCTTGCAGTCCTATTCTGGATTAGTTGGAGGGAGCGAAGGGAGGAAAGAGGCAGATTGAGGAAGAGGCTGTTGCAGTAGGCAAGCCTAGAGAGAACCAGGGATCTGGAGACCTTCAGCTTCTGGCGGAAGGTGAGGAAAGGTGGAATGACCCTGAGAAGGTGGAGCTGAAAGTTGGACTTCTTGGCAAGGTCCATAATGTGTGGAGAGAGAGAGGTGTCAAAGATGATCCCAAGGTTTTATGCCTCACAAGTGGGTGAGGAGATGGGACCCAGGGAGTGTGGCCCTAGAGAGGGGGCGGGGGGACAAGGAGCAGGCGTCCCAATGAGTAGGATCTTAGTCTTACTGGCATTAAGGCAGAGATCATTGGCAGAGCACCATGCCAGAATAGCGGTCAAGCAGTCAAGTATGAGGGAGGAGGAGGAGGAGGTAGAGGATGGCAGCTTATAGCAGGATAGCTCTCTGTCGTCTGCATAACACTGGAAATGAGGTGTGAAAGTGGAGATCGGGTAGCCCAGAGGGGCTACCTGCCTATTTCTTTTGTGCCCAAGTCCCAGTAGCATTACATTGGGAATATTTTCTTGAAAATAAAATGTCAAAGGTAGACATTTTTACAAGCTGCCCTCGGCAAAGCAACATTGTACTGATGTGTGTTATGTTAAACTATGCTGGGAAAAATAGTCGTATGATCAACAATTAATGTCTTGCGTTAAATTATCTGGCTGTCCAGAGGCAAAACCATAGACCTTTTCTTCCAAATGTATCGGTACATGTTGAATAATAACTGGCTTGGGAACTGGAAAACTGCTTTTCTTACCTTGAGGCTTCTCGCCTGACTGAGTATCTTCACCCGCTCCGATTCACGTAAGCCTGTCGGTCTGAATCAGCTGACAGCAGTTGAGGCGAGCAGGACTTGGAATCAGACCGTTTTGCATCCTCACGTGACTGGTGTCACGTGTCATTCGTAGGCCACGCCCTCTGAACAGTCCTTCATAATCACAACAGCGCGACTCTTGCAGCATGAAGCCCGCATGGAGAAAAGGGCGTGCTGTTTACGGCTGGACTCGGCGGAAACAACTGGTAAGTGCTCATAAGAAAAATCAAAAGTATAAAGACACATAGTTAATCTTGAAGTACTTGTTCATATATTATAAAATACAGTCCAAAATGGAATTGCCCAAACCTTGTACAAGATTACAAGAGAAACTAGAAGAATCTGTAGCCCTGGTTAATAAAATCACAAATCGGCCAGATTTGAATGGGAAACCTATGCAACCACAAAATTCAAAAATGTTAGGATCGGATCACATAAAACTAACGAGCGTCTCATCCAAAAATAAGAGATAAAAAACAAATTGGGAGAACACCGAACCAAGGCAATCTTGTCAACGGACTGTAACACGGCAGACCAAAACCCCAATACACCTAGAAGTCCACCAGAACTGACAAATGAGTTATCAACTGAAATTCTACCTCAAATTACTAATAGGGAGAGCAGCATGACCCCAATCCCGATACAGGCATCCACCAAATCTTTTAAAACCAGTAGCTTGATAACTCAATTACCAACTACAGGGAAAGAACATCAGGTCAATTTACCACTCAATGCTGGTACTCCAGTTTCACTGATGCCAGCTCAAAGCAAAACCACAAGCAAAAAACTACAAAAAGCTAAATCTGAAGATATCGCTCTTACACCATCATTGCAAGAGAGAGCCAAGATAGCCAAACAGTGGCACTCAACATACTATCCTACTGAGTCCATTAATGATGACTACACAAAGTCTTTGCCAATCCGGATAGCACCGTTGTCCCTCGATATTACAGAGATAGATGCAATAATGGACTCCCAAGAAAAAAGATCTGAAGTGTTTAATGGAGCCATCACACCACCCAAATCAAGCAGATTAATACTTCAACGCCGATTATACCTAAAGGAAATCAGATCCCATTAAAAACACCTCTGGAGATATCCCACAACCTTCCAAAGAATCAAAGAACAGAGGATCCTGAATCTCAATCCATAAGTTTGAAAGATGAATCTTTAAGGAATTGTCTAAATCTCCATATAGACTGCCTACTACGATGCTAGATCTGCAGAAAGCATTGGTAGCAGTTTTGTCAAATGCAATGATTCCATTTCTAAAAATCCAGGAATATATGGCTGATGCAACAAAAGATCAAGCGACTCTTCTTGCTATGATCATGACTAAACAAACCCAGCTGGAAACCTTTACAAATACCATACAAGAGAGATTGCAATTTGAAGCTGAAACATCCAGGATGTGGCAAACACGATTAGCTGACATGGCAAGAGTAGATCGCATAGACAAACAGAATTTAATGGAAACTGTTTCAACAATAACAAAAAATTGATAGATGACAAAATGAAAAAACATCTAAACACGCCGTCCCAACTACAATTTCTTACTAAAGAAACACAAACTGAGGAAAAAATGGATGTCAAAGTCATGAACACTGACCAAACAACACAATATGAAATGCAAAAATGTCCTATTGAAGTATGTAATCTTCCAGTCCCGACAATCCCAGGCACTAACGAACCACCGATGTGCACACCTTTTGACATTTTCGACTTAGCCAAACGAGGAACTGTTGATCAAGACTCTTTGAACAATCCAATGCAGAAAAAAGCTATTAAGAAAACGCAAACGGGTTCCCGTGCATTCCTCAGAAAATGCAAACAGTACAAAAATCGTTAGGTGATAAGACTCAGCCAACTAAGCAATGAGATGGTACTAAGAACATGGCGCAACAGGGACGGTATTCGAACTTGCCACTAAATAATATACCGAGAACGATACCTCAAAAAGCTATTCAAATCCTGCATTAACCATTGGATGTGTTAATAGAAATTAATCAGGATACAACAAATATGCAAAAAAATCAGTCACCAACACCTGAGATATTGATAACTGACGAATCTACAGAAAGTAATCCAATCTCTATAAACTCACAAGATGAGGCATTAATAATCGTAGATGAATGCTATTATACAACTACGGACAGTTCAATAAATACGCAATGCTCTGATGACCAAATAAACAACATCTCTCTCACATACTCTTCGGTATCGAATGAGGAAATTTGGTCATCCTCAGCAGTGCAAGATAGAGGAAGAGAAAATGAAAGAGCTGTCTCCTGTGGAAGCCCACCCATTAAAAGACCAAAATTTCACAATCCACTGAGCTCTACGCACGCCTAAAGAATAGCATTGTTTCAAATGACGACAAGTACAGAAGCGCCAGTGATGCTCAACTGATCCAATACTCTGCGGCTATTCAAAGCTATACCCCAACTGAAGTCGATTGGATCTGACGATATTGAAGTAATCATCTTTCCAGATAAAAATCACATGGAAGAAGCTCACATTGATTTCTATTCTGAAGAGACTATGCAACGTGTCCTAGCGACAAATCATCAACTAGGAAAACTAGGATTTAAAACAGAAGAAATCTTTGTAACGAGAAGCATGGCTGAAAAAAATCCAAGAATATAGCGCTTTCGGACCAAAATCAAAACAAGAAAAAAAGGATGAAACAGAGGTAAAAATTGGCAAGAGTCTACACGTACTCCAATATTAAGATCTGAATTTAGAAGAGTAAACCAAAGCCAAGAGAGGAGGAAAGCATACCTATAACAACCAAAAGAGAAAGAAGGTCAGCCAAATAAAATATCCTTAACCTCATGGAACACGAGAGGACATAAACATCTTCTTGAAGATACTTCACTAACTCCTGCAGAATCAGAAATAATATGCCTTCAAGAAACTTGGTTGACAGAAGAGGGCCTATGTGAGGGATATATAACTTGGATGAATCCTGCAATAACTTCTACTCTAGGTAGGCCTGCATGAGGAATGATGATTTTAATGAAAAACATTCCTTCATGGTCAATAGTAGCTGGAAAGAACATCCATCCATGGGCTCAATATATCACCATTAACATGCCTAGTGATAACGACAACAAGTTGACCCAGTGTATGGATTCCGGGTGTATATCAGTCTTTAACATCTATTGGAACCCGACAGCTATTAGCGACAAAAAACGAATAGATTCGATATGTGATGAAATTGACCTTATTGCCCTCTCCAACAGCGGTAGTGAATTTATCAGTGTAGGAGATCTTAATATACATCTATTTACCAAAGAAGGAGCCAAATGTAATATCCAAGAAATGTCAAGTCGAGCAAGAAAATGGATGAAAGAAATGAGAATTTGTAATATCACTTTATGTGAACAACCTACGAATGACAAAGGCTTACCTCACCCGACTTGGACATATGAAAACTCCACTTCAATCATTGATTACATATTCACCTCAGCGAGTTTACAGAAATTAATAATCTCGACTAACAATATACCACACTGCAAGCGATCATCATCAAATATCAATCACATGGACTGCTAAGAGAACAACAGCTGATCGTTTAGATTTACCAGCACTTGAAGTGACCAATGGGCTGAATAAACTTCGAATCCAACAACATCAAGTATCTGAAATACTTGCTTCTATGGAAAAGGCGCCTCTTAAAGATCATTCAAAATTGAATTATGGATGGATACTAGAAAAATATAAACATGCCAACCCATAGCCCAAATATACATCAAACCATACTCATAACTATCAATAAAATAAACAAACGAAACAGCAACATCAAAAAAGATTGCGACAATTGGAAAAAAAAGAAAGAAACTGATTATAAAAATCAAATCAGAAAAGAAAAACAAAAATACTCCAATTTTTTAAAAACAAATAAGGCAATGATGAAACAAAAGGACGCTGAATCAATTCTTGCGGCACTACAAATGAAAAACACGAGATATCTATGGTCAATGATGATCGACGTGCCAAAACAACAAACAATGATCCAAGAAGTAGAGGCCAACATATGGGTCAAGCATTTTACAGGATTGTATAAGAACAAATCGCAGAAGTTGATCAAAGATACCGAAAAGGATGTGTCCCCGTGGAACCTTAATTGGGATGAAGAAGATGTCATAAACACCATCAAAGCCCTAAATCCATCCAGAGCACCAGGCCCAGATGGCCTGTCAAACACAATGCTCAAGGCAGCTCCAGAAATATGGGCAAAGTTTCTGCTTTATCTGCTCCAACTCATGGAAAAGACAAAGGAGATTCCACACCCCAGGATAATTGCCATTTTGATACAGATCTTCAAAGCAGGTGATCGAAAGAATCCGGGTAATTATAGACCAATAGCCCTCCTAGATCCCCTGGGAAAGCTTTTTGCAGGTTATCTCCAAAAAACACTTAAGAACTGGGCAGCAAACAATGGAAAACAAGCAAAAAGACAAACAGGCTTTGTCACAAAGATTGGAACTAATGTAAACCTTTCGTTATTGAATATTCTAAAATCAGAAGCAATTGCCAGAAACCAACAAATCCATGCTCTGTTCATAGATTTAAAGATGACGTTTGACTCCGTAAATAGGCATACACTTTGGATCAAATTATCTTCATGGGGTTGTCCTTCCTGTATTCTAAACCCAAAAAAAGAACTGTATTCAAATACATCTGTGTGAGTGTGCTTAACAACCGATGGTATGGTCACTGAATCCATTCCCACCTGGAATGGGCTGAAGCAAGGATGCCCTCTAGCAGGATGCTTATACAACTTGTATACCAATGATTTTGGAGAAAAAATACAAAATACTAAAGCGAATCCACCTAAGATTAACAGTGAACCAATACAAACGCTAATTTATGCTGATGACATCATTCTTGATAAAACTGTGAAAGGATTACAACAAACCCTGGACAAAGCACAAGAATATCTGTTGGAAAATGACTTAAAAATCAATACTTGCAAAACAAAAGTTATGAAACTTTCAACACAGAGGAGCAAAATTCAACAAACCACAAAAATTATGCTAGAAAGTCAAGAAATGAATACAACAAAGACAATAAAATATTTGGGTGCTTTGATCAACCCCTCAAAGAACGAAAAAGAATGGAATGAATACATCGAAGGGAAGGCCAGATCCTTGGCAAGACAAGGGCGCTTCTTTCACATGAAATATGGAACATACTCGACAAAAGCAACAACCTTGTTATATAAACAAAAGGTAATTCCGATATTAACCTAGGCTAGTGAAACCTTAGTCAACCAGGAGACAATCAATTGGTCTTACCTCGAAGGAAAATATTGGCGGAAGACGCTAGCCCTTCCAAAATCATTTGCAATAGCTAGAATTGGGTCTACAGTCCATTCAATCCATAGTATTATGGAAGCAGATGGACTTGTATAGAAAAATAATCTCGGATGATAAGATACCATCATTGGAAATACTAAAAGAAAAAGAACAAGCCTTGCAAGTCTCAGCTCTTTCAAAATGGACTTCAGAGATTAAAAGGAAAATGCAGATAGAAGAAATCACAGACGAAAGCAAAAATTTAAAACTAATGAATGGATAAAAAAACGATAGATCTCCAAACAAGCTATAAACGCTACCTTAAATGTGGAAATGAAGCAAGAGCACTCAACAAACTACCTCAATATCTAAAGCAATTTCCAGATAACAGGATTCGAGATCTATTTCTGCGGTTTCAATTCAATATACTACCAACTCGAGACTATTTATCGATGATCGACAAAACAGCCAACGTATCCACTGTCTGTCGATTTTGTGAAGAACTGGAAGTAATAGAAACCTTATTTCATCTGATTACGATTTGCCCAGCACTGAAAGAAAAAAGACAACTGTACAGAGACTTCTTTAAAATTTCAAAAAACCAATGACGACAGCAGAAAGATGGGCACACTTGCTACAAGGAAAGGACCAATGGCTCATTATTACAGTAATTAAATTTTGGATGGAGATTACAAAAGAGACTTAATTGGCTGAAAGAATTGAAATGAACTGTATTATTATCATAATTGCTCTGTATGAAATTGAGAGAGAATTATAAATGAAAAAAGTTTGTAAAATCAAACAAAACATTTTAATAAAAAAACCTTTTTGATGAATGTGTAACTTTTTTAAGGTTGGCATTTCATTAGGTTTGCATGCAATTTGTCCCCTTCAGGCTTCAAGCTCTGTATCGCAAGGTTTTGGACATCTTGGACAGATGTCTGTCTCTGGCCAACTAAGTCATGATTGAAGGGTTATAAGTGATTGTGTTACTCAGCCGAACACAGCTATTGCTCACCAATGAGCAATAGCTGTGGAGATGAGGGGTATCTACTAGCGTCCTTCTGAGGACTTTCCAAGAATATTGAATCACCAACACTACCCAAATGCTTTATACCCTGAAGAAGTCTCACATGATCTTAATGGGGACAACCCCTGCGATCCATACACCACTCACTGTACACCCATTCATGGACGCCACCCCCAATGACCCTAGCACCACTCCCAGCTCTCACTCACGGAGGACACCTCCCCTGACCGCCGCTGTGAATCCCATTCTTGGTCCATCCCAATATGAGCCCAAAAAACACTCCCACATGCATCAACAGCCTCTACGCTGCCACGTCCCGCACTCCATGCCCGCCTCTCCTTGCGCCAAACAGACTTCGCTTTCAGGAAATTAAACTTTGTGGTGATGAGCGTCGGCATAGGAGCCAAGGTGTTGGGGGCAATGATCGCATTTGCCTGTCTAAGCATAGGAGATAAACTACTATTTGTCTCCCAAATGTTTTTATCTACTGGGCAGAGGTCTGGCCTGGCCAGGGGATGGACAATTAAAAACAGACCTGCCTGCCATTGAGCTGTAGAGAGGGATCAGGCACGCTGGCTTAAATGACATTTCAGTATTGTCATTGGAAATGGACCCTGAGGTTGGTCTTGGTATGGGGGAGCGTGTGATTAAATCAGTATTGCCCTGCAGGAGCACTTCTAAACCGCTAGTCAGCTCCACACTACTGCTAAACTAGCAGTGATCTCAATCGAAAAGGTGAAAGAGGCACAGCATGAATGGTATACCATCTTCGCCTCTTAATGTACCATGAGCTCGAGGGCAGGCTATGCTCTTCGGGGGTGGGGGGGCAGCACGGAAGTATCCAAAACAACAATACAGTATAGTAAGTGCCAAAATAAAACAAATGTCTCCTTAAGGTTCTATGAAAATAAGATTTTAATTAAACTTAAAGGACAGACACATTACCCTTAAATGTCATTAGGACCCAAATATCAAGCCAGGGGGACAAAACCGCGGATTTATACCTAATTGTCTTGAAAAGCATCAAGCCGGGTTTCTGGGCAATTTCTGATGCATTGAATCGGATTTAAGATGTGGAGCTGGATCGATGGGATTCAGCAACGCACTGCTATTCAACAAGTCAGAACGGCACTTGTCCCAAAGAAGCATGCGACAGGCAGGCGATGTACTCCTGTGTCCTGTCCCCTCTCCTCCCTCTCTAGGGACAGGAAACTGAACCTTTTTCACCAGAAGAAATTGTCTTCCCCTTTAAATTTAGATGTGCGTGGGGGCGTGGCCTTGGGAGCATGCGCTCCCCTGACTCCACCCACCAGCGTCACTCCTAAGTCCTCTTTCCCACATCGACGTGAACGGACCGATTCACCAGCACACCTGAGTTAGGCATCCAGCCTTGTAATTCCACACCCTCGTCCCCCAAAAAGACTTTCTGTTTTTTCTCTATTTGTCTTCTCTCCTAGCAATTATCAGAGAAAACTTTGTCCTCTGGTGCATGTCAACGACGTTGGGCTTCAGCAGATGTCTGGCCTGCAACGGTTCCTTCCCCACCTCGGATCCCCACGTGCTCTGCCTCCAGTGCCTTTGCCCCGACAACGGCTGGGACGGCTGTTCTTTGTGCAACGCGTTGACCCTGTGAGCTCTCAAGAATAGTTTGGCCAGGTGGAGGGAGCTGTTCAAGAGATCACCTCCAGAGGACATCAAGAATTATGTGAAGAGAAAGACCAGGCCCAAGGTAGGTGCCCTGGTCTCCTCTGCACCCCACAACGGCGACTCCTTCCAATGGAAGCGCCCAAGTTGGAGGGATCTTCCAAGTCCTAAAACCAACAAAGAGTCCAAGGCTCTCAGAGCTACCGTCCTGCAGGCCGAGGGGTTGCAATATCCGCCTGGTTCCAACGCTGAAGCGCCGCAAGGCTCTGCTACGGGGACATCTCCAAGAGGCTTTGCTCTAGTATCAGGCCCGTGCCTGAGGGGGCGCCTCTACGCAGCACTACCAGCGTCATGGCCAATGGCACTACACCCTCAGGTCGCTACCTGAGGTGCAGGGAAGGGCAGAGCCTTCGCTTTTAAGTGTGCCGGCAGAGACTGGGACTGGCTCGTCAGGCATCATGGAGCAGGTACGTGGCAAGTGGAAAGATAAAATGGCAGCCATGTCACACAAGATGGTGTCCCACTGCAGTGACCTGGTCCACATCATACCCGCCCACACCTTGACAGGGGCGGCATGCAGCTCCCAGCGTGGCTTGGCAAGGACCGCCAAGACCTCAGCTACCACTGGGCCCGGCTCCTACGCCCCCAGTCCCTTACCCTGCGTGTGAGGATAGGTTCTTTGAAAAGTTCCTTACCCTCATGAAATCACTGCAGATCGGTACCATCTTCAGGGAGTCATCAAAGACATGCTCCCTCTGGCACCACCCCAGTCTCCGACCATGGTCTAGAGCCTGGCCCCAGTTCAGCCCTTGGTCCCCGCGCTCACCCCAGTCACGGTGGCTCTGCCTCCCTTGCAGCCTCTGCAGCAGTCCCCGGCACTGCCAGTCAGCACGCAACAGCTGCCCACATCCAGCACACCTCTGACAGCTCCTGACCTGCAGGACATAGCGGGCGACACGGACGAGGACAAGGCTACTCCCTTGTCAGCTAGGGCCTTCCACGAGAGGCTCGCAGGTATAGCAGAATACCTTGGTATTACGCAGCCCCAAGTTCAGCAACCTGAAGCAGGGCTCCTGGCCGAAATGCTCACCATTCATCCTGCCACAAGTACTGGCATCCCGCTGCAAAAGGACGTAGAAGCCCTGGCCAAGAAGGGATGGGTATAGTCAATAGGGTTCCTGGCGGTTCCCTGATCTATCCTGGTAGTGAAAACACAATTGATCAGGGTGACCAAACAAAATCACAAGACCCATTCATTCAAGGAATTTTATAATAGATACCACTCTCATGAAGTTTCACAAATGAATTTTAGTTCTCAAAAAACAAAAGTGGTTTGATACATGAAATAGTGACAAATCAGAATTACACAGGACAAAACTAGTAGCAACTGTACAAGTGGTACATTCACTCGAAAAATATTACTTCAATACATATTATGCATGACAAATAAAAAACAAAAGGGTCCCACACAGTCTTATTGGATCATACAATCTAATTCGAAAAACAGGTTGATTTAAACAACTAAAAACAGTAACAGTGTTAGCATTAAAACACTGAAGAGAAGAATGTGGACACAGGTGTGTTTCGGCCACTGGTAGCTGATCTAGTGTGCTTAGAATTAGGTGGTCTTCATCAGTACGAACGAAAGAGTTTGGTGGTGAAACATTGAATGTTGAATCCTGGCTTGCTTGTGTGTTCCTTATACAAACAGTGGGGGTCATTACAAGTTTGCTGGTCCAGGGACTACAGTACCGGTAAGCTTGCTGGTACCGTAGTTCCCGGACCAGCAAACTACGAGTTCTGCTCGTGGGTGCCATTACGGCCACCAGGTCTGTCCTGGCGGCCGTACCGGCACCTGCAAGCAGAGCATGTCAGATGCACCGGCACCATTTTCAGTGGTGCCGGTGCATCCGACCTCCCCATTCCCATTGAGCCCTATGGGGCTGAAATGGGAATGGGGAGCATTTAATTCCGGTGCCCGCGAATGGCAACTACCGGGATCGGAAGTTTGGCGGCAGCCTGCTTGTTTTACCGGCAATGCTACTGCCAAACTTGTGTGTGTAGGAATCCACTCCACAAGTGATGGTGGGTTCTGATCAAGATTCAAGAGCAAAACGGTCTTCGATGCTTGATCTTGTCACTAAAGGAATTACTTGTTCCAAGGAGATCCTGTCATACTGCCGGCGTGATCGGGTGAGCAAGGGCCGTGTGCCTAATGGAGCTCCATTAGACACACACAGCACTTGCTGGTGTGACAGGATCTCCGTCAAGAAGCGACTCCAACTGGAGTCAATACAGAAGCAACTGGACCAAGTTTTGCTACTGGGCCAAGACGAACAAGGTTGATCCACTGACAAGCTCACTGGATGAGGTGCTATCCTTCTCGGTTCATCTGACTCACTCAGGTGTGCAGGTAGACACCTACCATACATATGTGGCGGCCATAGGAGCCAACAAGAATTCTGGGGATAACATCTTCTCCTCTTCCAATGCGGTGGTAAAAAGGCATCTGGCAGAACTGACCACATTATATACTCCGGTCAAGCGTCCACATCCGGTCTGGGACCTTAACGTGGTGTTGGGCGCCCTGGCTTACAAACCCTTTGAGCCCATGGCATCAGCAGACATCAGGCTAGTGACAATTAAGACTGCCCTGTTGGTTGGCCTTACTTCAGCACGTCAGATCAGCGAGATTCAGGCTCTGGTGGCTTCAGAGCCTTATACCATGTTTCACCGGGACAAGGTGGTGCTCAGGACCCATCCTGCCTTTCTCCCTAAGGTTGTTTTTTCCTTCTACATTAACTAGGAGATAGTACTCCCTATGTTCTTTGCTGACCCCATAGATGAGGCTCAGAAGGTATTGCACTGTCTGGATGTCAGGCGTTCTCTAAGATTCTATCTGGATAGGACAAAGAGCTTCCGTAATTCGGATGCCTTGTTCATCACTTTTGGTGGGTCAAAACCAGGCTGTCAAACCTCCAAGGCTTCCATAGCAAGTTGGATGGAGATGGCCATCAAGGAAGCGTGTGAGGGGCAGCACGGGTCTTTGCCAACTAACATGCACGCACACGCCATCAGAGCCAAGGCCACAGCTGTTGCTTTCCAAAGACACATCCCATGGCAGACGATCAGCAAAGTGGCTACTTGGGCTTCCCCATCGGCCTTTTGCAAACACTATTGCTTGGATGCCAATGCCAAGTCAGATGCAGCATTTGGCTAGGCGGTTTTGAAGAACTTGTTTTCTTAGAGGGGCTACTCTCCTCCCCAGGGCTGCATTCAGTTGTAATCGCCCATACAGTATGGAGGAAAGAGGATGGGATGTAGGAGTAATTAAAAGTTACTCACTGTAGCGACTAATATACTCCTAGTCCATAGTCCCCTTTCATCCACACGGCCCACAATCCTCCCCCTTAACATCTCAGTGTCATTAGGCAATCATAATATTGTTGACGCAACAAAGGGGACTGAGGAGTGACATCGGTGGGCAGAGTCAGTGGAGTGTATGCTCCCAGGGCTGTGCACCCATGCGCATCTACATTTAAAGGGGAAGGCAATTTTTTAGGGTGAAGAGAGTTCTGTTTCCCGTCCCTAGTGAGGGAAGCCCATACAGTATGGAGGAAAGGGACTATGGACTAGGAGTACGTTAGTCACTACAGTGAGTAACTTATTTCTAACTGTAGTTTGTAGGGTTGACAGAGTCATGGTGCACAGAAGCAGAGATTCAACTTCAGCGGTGAGCTGGCTTGAGTGGATCCTAGAACATGGTGCAATTTGACAAGCAGCTAAAGCTGTTGTCTCGAAGAAGCGTGAGACAGACAGCCGATGTTTGGTTCATTATTGCTCGAGTGTTCTTGAAGCGGATTAAAGGTTGGAGTGCCAAAGGCAGCTCTGTTGGTCTTTGCAGTGGCTCGAAGGAGTTTTGGTGACACTTGAGGCAGGATGAAACAGTTCAATGATTGAGAATTCACTCTCTGTGGCATATAAATGGGGATGTATGGCTGAAGGGATCAGCAGTGCAAAACATAGCTACAGAACTGAATGGCACAGTGTGTGGTTTAACCACACTGTGAAAAAGCGAGGAAACATATCAATGGGAAACACTATGCAAATAGTTAAAATGGGGATTAACTGTGAAAGAGAATTGGGCTAATACCCCTTACCTGGAGGAAGAGCCATTTGAGAATCTGCAGGGCACAGGCAGGAACTTGGCTTGAGCGACACAGCAGTCACACAAGGGATGGCCCCTGCATCCCCACCATCCATCCAGGGAAGACTGCTTCTGGATGCACAGTCATAGGGAAGGGGAGAATGGTCAGTCGTTGTTAGGGGTGGGCCTGCAGTATGTCTGGCAATGATAACCAATGTGCTCTGGTGTGTATAGACCACTCAAACTATCCCATGATGTCCAAGAGCGCAACAGCCCATGCAAGGAAAAAGAAATGGTAGCCCGCAGTCAGTTATCAAGTGTACGTTTGTAATGGAGACATGCTTTCTTGTTCAACTTTTTTCACGCCCAACAACAAATAAGCATAGATCCCCACTTTATGTCTTTGTATGGGGGCGAGGGGGTATTTTGCCTCCAGTTTGGTATTGTTGGCTCGCTTGCAGGAATAAAAAAGTGGATGGCACACTGTTTCTTGTGAGCCCTGCTCATACCCCCAGTCACGCCTAAACCAGCATCTGCGGCATGTGTATCATAGTGTTGCACCCACGGGCATGAAGTAGTACTGATAACCCACCCTCACCCTGAACTCTGTTTCCTCTGTAAATTGGTATAGCACCCAGAAGCATGTGACAATACAAATACCCCACAATCTTTCAGTGCAATTGCTATATGTGCCTTTCAGTGCAATTGCTATATGTGCCTTAAATACAGCACCTAAAACAACAGTATGGGGCAGTGAAATACGACCACAATTTTCCCTAACTGTGCTGTTGATGTGTGTACCCTATGGTGTATAACCAGTGTATTTGTATGGAGGTATTCGGTATGCAAACTACAAGTTCACAAAGGTAATCATGCAATTTGTGATGACAAGCAACTTTTCATAGTTCTCGATAGTTTTACCATAGGGATAAGTCTGAAAGCAAAGTACAAAATTAAAGAAATATCACGTTGCTACTGCTCACCCAATTTCATCGTATGTCGCAGATGGGTCAAGAAGCAAAGCCCCTAGCTCCTGCACTCTATGTTTTAATTCAAGACCATGCACAGCAATGGTGACATTATATTGCAATGTATTTATATTTCTGAGGCTTGTGGAATCTGCTTAGATCACATGCTGTGCATGGGCCGAAATCTAGTGGAAGCTGCAGAGTATTACAGTTTGTTTTTCGAAACTCGAAAATGGGCGTCGACACAGGGCGTGCCAGTAATACTATCCCTGGTGTGACGTCCACTGTACCCAAGATCCCTCACGCGTCTAGGATCCTCAGATTGTTTTTTTATGCCATACTGGTCGGAAGCATTTTGTGGAGTCCCCTGGCCTTAGCCATACTTTTGCTAAAATATCGATAAATTTACATCCTTTCCCCACCCCAACGTCGAACTTCGACACTCGACGCCGGCTTGGAGAAGAAATCGACCGTCGGCTGCTGCACAACGGATTTGGGCCTCGGAAGGCCTCTGGCCTCGGCCCGGGCCTTGAAAGGCCTCTGGCCTCGGCCCTGCAAGTAGGGAGAGTGGGGGGTTGGACATACTCTACACTCTTTGCATATAGGTACATTTTATACATTTCCTACACTACCCAGCCCGCTGCTGCAAGGTGCATAAGGAGGGTACCCATTTTCAATTCTGCCCCAAGTGCAATCGCAAATACCCTTGGGTCGACAGGCATGCCACGTGCAATCTCTGCTTGCTGAGGGACCACCCCGAGGCGAACTGCAGAGTGCGTAGTAGGTTTAAACCTAAGACACTTAAGGACCGTTCAACGAAGCGTTGGGCCCACCACGCCGGGCAGGCGGCCATGGCGGCGGAGGGCGCCTTCAGCGATGACAGCGATGCCGTGCTTTCGGACGGCGAGAGCATTACGGCGTCTAAAGACAGCCGAGCGCAAGTCCCCGACCTCGGAAGGTCGTCCGACAGGGCGGCTATGGGGAAGACCCCCAGCGACACAAGCGCTTCACACACCACTCACACAAAACACACTAAGTCCAACCGAGACTCGACGACGTCGAGTTCTCGGAAAGGGGCACATAGAGAACGGTCCGAATCGGTGTCCTCTGGGCGTTCTCGATCGAGATCGCCGCATGACTCCAGGCAATCATCCACTCTTGCCAAGAGTGCCTCGCTCCCTAAGCTAACGGAAGTTCGATCGTCGGAGGATGAAGACGACTTCCACCCCTAATCCGCTCTCCAGGAGTCAGAGCCCGCAGACGAGATCAGCGCGGCCCCACGTTCGAAGGACAGGGACTCTACCCCCGATCCTCGACGCCAGGCGTCGAAAACCTCCAGAACCACAAAGGGACAGGGAAAACACTCTTCCACTCACGGGGAGGGGGGAAAACAGCAGAAGAAGAAGCCACTGCACTCTTCCACACCTGTAAAACACTCCACCCCTCTTAATCAGACAGACAAGCCCAAGTCTGCTGCTATTTCTAAAACCAGCAAGTCTACTCAGGATAAGTCTCCTAGACTTTCTGAGAGAGTCATTCCCAGTTCCAAAGAATGGTCGAGTGATGACATAGATAGGGTCATGTCAAGGATGTCTTCTTTGGCAGACTTTTATGATAAAAATCCAGACCATTTCCTTTCATATAATCCACAAGGGTCTACACCCTCAGGCTCTAATGATCCTACCCCCCCCGAGTAAGAAGCCCCGGTTTGAGACATCTATGAGGTCTTCGGACCCCTTCGATGTACAACCATACTCACGGCCATACTCACAGTATCAAGGAGAGACTTCCTTTGGTGAGGACCAAGAATTTGGCATGGTAGAAGAGCAAACCGGGACGGGCTACTATGGGGATGATGAGGACCAAGAAGAGGAAGAGGAAGACCCTGAAACCTACAGAGTAGATTCCCCGGTAGAGAAGGAAGCCCCGGTAACCGACTCCCCTGTCGATAACCAACCCCTCCTGAACGAGGTTCTCGCACGAGCAGCCGAACATTTCCATATCGACACCCACGGTGTCCAGGAGGAGAGGGACTTCGCCGAGGAGTTAGTGGGAGAAAGGAGGCCTGTTGCCCAGACCATCCCTATCCTTAAGTCTATTCAGCGAAGAATAGACCCGTCCCTGGTGAACCCGAACCTCACCAGAGCAGTCAATCCCAGAGTTGAAAAACTTTTCAGGGCAGCCCAGTCTGACCCTCTCTATATAAGAGGACATCTGAAGCCAGACTCCCTGGTTGTCAATAACACTCGTAAGAGGGCTGGAACACCCTTGTCATCGTCCGAAGCTCCTCCAGACAAGGAGAGCAAAAAACTATATGGTTTCGGCAGGAAAGTAGCCTCAACGTCCGCCTATCAGGCAAGGATTGCAAACTCCACCACCCTGTTGACCAGCTACAACTGCCATCAGTGGGAAGAAGTCGCGGCACTCATAGCCTCTGCACCAGAACCCTTAAAAGGCCAGTTAGCATGAATTTCAGCAGAAGGTAGAGCCATGTCTGGTTGCATTTTAAAAGCAACTTTTGACCCCGCGGACAACGCAGGCAGATTGATAGCAGAAGGTACTGTTATCAAGAGACATGCGTGGTTACGGCAGTCTGGTTTTAAGGCAGAAACCCAGGCATCATTGTTGGACAAACTTGTGGAAGCCGATCTGTTGTTTGGTAAGGCGGTCGAGGACGCGCTGAAGAATGCCAAGGACGAATATGAAACACTCAAGTCCCTTGGCCCACTAACCAATAAACCCCCTAACCAGAGAGGGAATGGACATTTTCGTCACCCACGCAGCCAAAATTCCCAGAGAGGATCAAACTATTCCCAGGGGCAGGGTACACAGTGGAACAACAACAGCCAACAGTCTACCCAGGGTTACGGCAGGGGTAATAGGAGAGGACGTGGTAAAGGCAGAGGCAGCCCCACTAGAGGAGGCGGCACGCCCCCACCAAAGCAGTGACGCTCAGTTCAGGGTCCCTTCTCACGCAACCCCAGTAGGGGGACGCATTTCCAACTTCACCCAGGCTTGGGAAGGGATCACATCAGACAGATGGGTGCTGTCAACAGTATCCGCAGGGTACTGTATAGAACTACTGCAGCGTCCCCGGAACCATCCTCCACGACAAAGAGTACACTCTTTAGAACATCAGAAGATTCTCCTCGAAGAGATCGCCAATCCGCTAGCAAAGGACGCGATAGAACTCGTCCCGGGACACCAGGTAAACAAGGGTATTTATTCAACTTACTTCCTTGTGCCAAAAAAAAAAGATTTAACAATGCGCCGCCCAGTATTGGACTTACGGCCTGCCAACAAGTATGTCAAGCCCCAAAAGTTTCGAATGACTACGCTACAAGAGGTAACCCCCCTCCTAAAAAAGGGGGATTACATGGCAACCTTGGATATGAAAGATGCCTATTTTCATATTTCCATGTTCCCAGCGCACTGAAGGTACTTGCGCTTCAAGGTGGACAGTCGGCACTACCAGTTCAAGGTACTGCCCTTCGGGATAGCTTCGGCACCAAGGGTATTCACCAAGGTACTGGCGGTGGCAGCTGCACACCTACGCAGGGAGGCAATCCCGGTGTACCCTTATCTGGACGACTGGCTCATAACGGGGGAAACCCCAGTAATTTGCATCACAAACATTCAAAGGACTATCGACCTCCTCCACGAATTAGGCTTCTCAATCAACGAGAAAAAGTCAAGCCTGGTGCCAAGCACCTCCAAACAGTTCCTAGGAGCAGAGGAAAGAATTCGGAATATACTACTGCAAATTCCGCAATATCAGTCGGTCACCAAATAACGGTACGCAAAGCAATGCGTTTGCTGGGCATGATGGCGTCATGTATTCACCTGGTCCCCCACGCGCGCCTGCGCATGCGTCCCATGCAGGAATGGTTGACGAAACAGTGGTCTCAGGCAAGTGGTCAGTGGGACGATCTAGTGGGCGTTTCGCCAACACTGGTACAAAGCCTTCACTGGTGGACAAGAGAGAATCTTGCACATGGGAAACCCTTTTACGATCCCGAAGTACAGGCAGTAGTCACTACCGATGCATGCCTGACGGGGTCGGTAGCTCACCATCTCCACCACACAGCTCAGGGTCTCTGGTCTCCCTCAGTGGCCAAGAACCACATCAACCTGCTAGAGCTTCTGGCAGTATTCAGAGCGCTTCAAGCGTTCAAGCCCTACCTACTAAACCTGTCAGTGCAAATCCGGACGGACAGCACGACAGCCATGTTCTACCTGAACAAGCAAGGAGGGACTCATTCGCCAAATCTGTCCAAGCTTGCCCAGAAAATCTGGATATGGGCACTCAGACAGAACATCTTCTGGTCATCACAACATGTTCCAGGGGAGCTCAATTCCCTAGCGGATGCTCTGAGCAGAGACTCCCACCCAGAGGAACATGAATGGGTTCTACACAGAGAGGTCGTAGAAGATATCTTCTCTCAGTGGGGTTTCCCCACTATAGACTTATTCGCCACAAGCGAAAACAGACAATGCCCAGGATTTGCATCCAGGTTCCCCCAACCAGACTCCCAGGGGAACGCTTTGTGGATGAACTGGTCAGGGATGTTTGCGTACGCTTTTCCACCAACTCCTCATCAGGAAGGTGGTCAACAAGATGAACAGAGAGTCGATGACGCTTGTCCTAGTTGCTCCCATGTGGGCAAGACAACCGTGGTTCCCACACTTATGCAGGATGGTGGTGTGCGAGCCCATCAAACTTTCGGCCTGGTACAACCTACTGTCCCAGCACCAAGGTCAAACAGTGCATCAGCAACCCAACTCAATGAACCTGGCAGCATGGCTCCTGAGGTCATAGAGTTTGGACATCTCAATTTACCACAGAGGTGTATGGACATCCTAAAGGAATCTAGGAAACCAAACACAAGGCACTGCTACTTTGACAAGTGGAAGAGATTCATTATCTGGTGCCAGAGTAAACAAATCAACCCAGTTGATTACACTCCTTCCACTATTGTTGCATACATGCTCCACCTGCTGGATGCAGGACTGGTTTTTAACTCACTGAAAGTACACCTGGCAGCCCTGACGGCATACACCACTTCCCATAACAAGGTCTCATGGTGGAAAATACCAGTAGTTAAAGCCTTCATGGAAGGAGTGAAGAGACTTGGGACCTTAATGTGGTGCTATCTAAGCTCATGGGCCCCCCTTTCGAGCCCATGCATAAAAGCAGTCTAAAACACCTAACTTATAAAACGGCCTTCTTAGTAGCTATTACTTCCATAAGAAGGGTCAGTGAAATTCAGGCTCTGTCAGTGCAGGATCCCTTCTTTACTGTCCATAAAGACAAACTGGTTTTACGCACACACCCTAGGTTCTCACCTAAGTTTATATCTAAATTCCACATAAACCAGTCCATCGAGCTTCCGGCTTTCTTCCAGGACCCTCAAAGCTCGGCTGAGGTGAAACTACACACCCTAGATGTATGTAGGGCGGTCCTCTACTATGTAAGTAAAACCAGACCGCTAAGGAAAACAGATCAGCTGTTTGTCTCCATAGCTACAGGCAGAGAAGGGGATCGCGTCTCTAAAGGTGCCATCTCAAAGTGAATTATTAACTCTATGCAGCTGTGTTACTCACTCTCTGAAAAGACTCTGCCTTTCACGCCAAGAGCTCACTATACAAGAGGCATTGGGGCCACTCTGGCTTTCATTGCAAATGTACCCCTTGACACCATTTGCAAAGCAGCTACTTGGAGCTCTATTCACACTTTTACTCAGTATTACTGCATTGACACCCATTCCAAGGCAGATACACAAGTGGGACAAGCGGTTCTAAGACACTTATTTGCTCATGACCCTTCTCACATCCCACCTCCTTCAGGTACTGCTCGCTAATCTATGCACAGCATGTGATCTAAGCAGATTCCACAAGCCTCAGAAGGGATACATTACTCACCGTAATTGTATTTCTGATGCTTGTATCTGCTTAGATTCACATGCGACCCACCCTTCATCCCCTCTGAGAGAAGGCGCATGGTTGCTTGTAGTCTTACCTTTCTATCTATTTGCTTGGATTTTCTGTACGCACGCTACTCCTCATGCTAGCTCATGTCAGAAAAAATACAATCTGAGGATCCTAGACGCGTGAGGGATCTTGGGTACAGTGGACGTCACACTAGGGATAGTATTACTGGCACGCCCTGTGTTGACGCCCATTTTCGAGTTTCGAAAAACAAACTGTAATACTCCGCAGCTTCCAGTAGATGTCAGCCTATGCACAGCATGTGAATCTAAGCAGATACAAGCATCAGAAATACGATTACGGTGAGTAATGTATCCCATATGGCAAGACTGACTGCTCTTTAAGATACAGTGGCCAACCACATACACACCTCACCATTGTTGGGTATCATCAATGCCATTTAAAATTAGATCATTCTTCTTCTTCTTCTTAATTACCGAATGCGTGGGCGGACCCACGCATGCGCTTCCCCATCCCAAAGGATGATGTGCACCAACCCCACCAATCAACACACAGGCCACACTTCCACACAAACCACCAGCTACCCAACCACAAACAACCACACCCCCCCAATCCAACACCACCAGCCACCCCACCGCAAACACACACCCCCCACCACTCAACGTGCCCCGGAGACCAGCGACGCCCAAAAATGAGATCATTGAGATTGAAGTATTAGCTCATATTTACCATTCCACAATAATATTATGGTGTTCCTAAGAAAGAAAGAATAACCATTCTACCACCACTCCTGTTCAGAGCCAAACAGCAATGCACTATGGTTATGCAAATTAGTTCAGAATGTTGCATTTTGACCCATGTGAGGAATTCCGTTTAGTCATGAGAAGACCTAATTCCACCACTCCTGTATCATGTTTCCAACAGCCACTACACTTGAACTGTCTCTGATGCAGCAAATTCCATACCTGTGACATGGAACTGTTATTTGGTTATATGTTTTATAAGCACGACTGGACTTAGCCAATTGTGGCAAGGCTAAGAGATCCCCAGTCAGCACTGCCTTTGCACTCGGACTCTTTTGTTGCTCAGGTGAATACAAAAACCCCAAGCTGTGAGCAGATTTCTGCATTACATAACATTTCTCATCATGTGGATGTGTTCTTAATTTATCTTTTCAAATTCCGTTGCCATTCCACCTTTCCAAATCTGCCTCTCCTGTTATGTAATTCTTATTTATTGAATGCACTGTCGATGCCAAGGAGGCCTGCTGGCGCTTATGGCTGGGCTTTAGAACTTCAAGACTACAGTGTCTTGTTGCTGTTACTCCTTTTCTTGTGTCTTCAGTTTCTTTGTAAATGCAAGGTGGCCAGTTACTGTCTGCAGAGGAATGAGTGGTTAATGCCTTTGTTTTCGTTTCAATGAAGGGTTTTCCTCCACATTGACGCCTGTGGAGTTTAGGGTAAACCCCCAACTTGGTATAATGAACCGGTCATGCTGGTTGATAGTGTTTCACATTTTTCAGGATGTATATTGGACCTGTTTTGTTAAATGCTTGATGCACTATCGCACAGCCTTACACTTAATGCATGCAGCCACCAGTAGTCATTTGCACCAACTGTAAAGTTAATTCAAGTTTTTCATAACCATATTTCCTCAAAGCAACCTTTGGGCATCCGTATTATGAATCCTTAATCTTTGAAATAAGAATGTTTATATGACTAGTGACGTGCTGGTGGCCTAATCCACCTGCGACAACACTAAGGTTGTTATCTCCTGAATCCTTTGTGGAAAGGCAAAATCGGGTATATTTGCCTAAATGCTTAGAGTTTTCATCAAGAGACAACAACGTCCTTCATGACCCTAAATTCTTCCCTTTTATAGAGGGCACTGAACAATATCTCATAGACGGCGACCAGACTGGCCTGGGCCATGGATTCATCGATAACTTATTACAACTCATCCAGGAGTCAACAAGGAGAGACATTGAGAGAAATTCCAGAGGTTAGCCAAAGGTTTCTCTGTGACTTTAAAAGTTAATTGGGTGTCATGCACGTACATATATGTCTAGTCACCCATATTCCGAAGTAATGTGTTCATGGGCACTAAATAAACAATAATCAGTATGGGTGGCAGGGACAAGCCCTGATGGACTCCGCAGGACAAGAAAGGAGCTATCACAACTAATTGCTGTTTATTCCTTAGAAAAGATTCAGTCTAGTCCAAGGCCATAGTTTGCACAGACATGTGGGTTGACACTGTGACATAGTTTGATCCTACATCATATTTTGTGTGTCTCATGCATCATTGTTACAGCAACTTCTGATTATTTCTGCTGGCATGCTCTTGTACACAACCATTATCCACTGGATCGCTGTGCCAGTTGGGATTCCAGCGGCTCTTCACAGCTTGTTCACTTTAAGCCCGACAATGGGTTAATATGTCACCAGCTCCCGGCCTGCTATGCTCAGTGACTTGTCCTACCAGTTGGGAGTATTAAAGAGCAGATGGCCAGCTTTCTGAAGCATCACTGACCATGTGATGTTCGGTTCGTGCCTGTGCCCATGTTAGTTTAGTCAGGTGGCACATTGTAGTCATTGCTGTGCGTTAACGGGGGCGACCTATTGACTGAAATATTGGGTAGTACCGGGAAGCTGTTCTGCCTTTGGTGTTTTTCCAGTAAATAACGGTTATACTTGCAATGCCTTTGACGAGGTCTTAGCTCTTCAAGTCATCAGTGGTATGCATTGAGATATCAGGCAATAAGAATTAAGTTAAACCAGCTTCTCATTTAGGGTTTCCAGATGACGGGTTCTCGCAGAATGCCCCAAGTATTAGGGAATCCAACGCAGTTTTATTAGAGTTGGGGAGTCCCCCCAACTCCCTCTACATCTAGAGGAAATCGCATTTCGGAGGTGCTTGTTTTATGTACCAGTTGCAAAAAGCGCTTTAGGGAACAGAAAGCTGGAGGGGCTGAAATCACCCAGGCGGTCGGACTACAAAAACCAAAACCGACTGAACAGAGAGGGGATCAATCAATTGGTGTGGACATTAGTCCTGTTTAGTTCCCTGTAAACCCTCTAGTCCCTTTAGTCCTTGTGGCTAAAATCTCTACTGGCCCATTGACTTGTGTCCAAGTGGAGAACCTGAAATGCAGGAGGAGCCATATCGGTTGGAAAAGGAGCCTTTCTTGGGAACACTTGGGGATTTGGCAGTCAACCTCAAGACTACTGGAAGTCATCTTTTACAATCTTTTTCAGCGGAAGAGCTGAATCGTTTGGGTAACTAGCAGCTGATGAAAGATTGTATTATTACTAATTTGACTCGGGCCAATATCATCAAGGATTTCCTGTGCTGGCTTAAGCTGGTGAAAGGTAACGAGTACAATGTTCGTCAAGGCACAAGGGATATGGCTTTTCGAACGGGTGCAAGTGTTGATGGTGGCAATGTTATGGCTGATGTGAAAGATTGGATGTTACATCCTGTTCTCAATATCAGCGATTGATATTTCCTGTGGCACTGTCCTTGGATTGTATGGTTGGATTAATGCAATAACCCCTTACTAGTCTAGCTGGTCTCAAATAACAGTGCCACTGGGAACATCTGTCTGGAGAAAGCCCAAATGCCTAAGACTTCTGATGAGAATATACCCCTTTCTTGTCTCGTTGGACTCAAGCAAAAAATCAGTGCCACTAGGAACATCTGGGTGGATAACGCACAAATGCCTAAGATTTCTGATGAGAGCATAAGAGAATGTATTTGATGTCATGAGTCAGATAAGGAATGAACTCAGAGAGGCCCATAAGAATAAGGTACCATTGTGGCTGCATCAGTGGATGGGGCCTGGTGTTATTAGATCGTCAGGCTTTGAAGGTCCTGCAGGGGATTAATGTGTGGTCTCAAGACAACAAAGACTGCATAGTTGTTGGTTGTGGAAAAAGCAACCTTCCCTATTTCCTGAGCATTTGTGCACACGTTTCAGATAAACCGTCGAGCTTAAAGCTAGTGGTGGATTTTCTTTACGTTTTATAACAATTGTTATAGGTCAATTTTCTTCATATTTGTGTGTATTTTATTTGTTTTTATTTTGATGAGTGTATTTATTCAATTGATTAGTTATTTTTGGTTGTATTGCGTTTTATGTTTGTTTTGTTTTTGTATTTATCCAATTTGTTGTGTGTGTTTTTATGTGAGCGCTCTGATTCCTTTGGGGTTGTGGCGCTGAACAAATAAACAAAATAAAAATGACATTGAAGCATCCATACTGTTAGTACCCACACTCGTTCCCATCTCAGCTCCAGGTTGTAAGGTGCAGTGGATGTAAGTGTGGTCAAGTACCAAGGTTGCAAGGGAGGAGCTCAATGTGTGGTGCCATATTCTCAATAAGAGCCACGGTTTCCGGTCCAATTGCTCCCATGGGACATTTTCCAATGTTTGATAATGTGAAGGACACTAACAGGCAGGATTTAGACACAAAGGATCTTAGCCAGAACTACTTTCATTATGCGTATTTTAATTTGAAAATGACTGGACATCTTGCTTCTGTAAGGATCTAAATTAGGAACATATTGTGAAGACCTATCACATTGCTCTGGCATTTTACATGGGTCTTCAGTACATAAATACACTATCAATTACAATAAAAGAAGGAACCATTTAGGTAAAAGCTCGGTGGAAGAAGTTTGTTTTACAAAGGCAGTAGTGCACAGTGGGCGTTAGTTATGCTATTTGGACATGGCATTTTTGGCTCAGCCCCTGCAATGTAGGGAACATCATTTTCAACAAAATGCTAATGTGGGGAGCAGACTGGGGAAGAGGTACAGATTGTTGAGGGTCAACAGGGGAGGAATGCAATAAAAAAGGGAGAGTAAATCAGCGACAATGAGGTAGTGGGCCATTACTTTAATCTGGTTGGGTCTCTTCCACTACACCCTTCAGAACTGCAGAACACATGTAGCACAATATGAGGCAGTGCATTAAATGGAGGTGCAAACATGAAGCGTAATGCGTTCACGACTCCACTTAATGGGCCACCTAATTTTGATGCACTGCCGAGATGGAGGTTCATGGAGCAGAGGTAAGACCTCCGCCATGTAGTCGTCCTCCGTCCTGTGAGTTGCCTCATTGTACACCATTATGAAACTTTCAGGCAGGTATAGGAGGAATTGACTCCTATGGAATCTGGCTCTCTTTTGACCAGATAGATTCCATAGTAAACAATGCCTTATTTATTTATTTATTCATGTATGAAGCACACATAACCCATGGGTGTCTAGGCGCTAGATACAGAAGAAGAATATTAATGCAGGGTGCAAGTTACAGGATAGGACACACATATATATATATATATATACATACAAGGTGGTGAAAGACCTAGCCATGTGGAAAGTGTCATTAATTGAACAGGTGGGTTTTTAGCTGCTTCTGGAACAGTCTGTAAGAGTGTTCAGCTTACAAGACTGGGGGAGTGAGTGCCAAAGTGTGGCTGAAATGACAGGAAAGCTGGACCCTCCAGCTTTGGTAGGCTTGAACCCGGTCATAGCGAGGCAGTTGTAGTAGGCGGTACACATCAGTCTGGTCGTGGTTGGACGGGCAATCCTCTGGGAAACGTAGCTTGGGAAGTATCAGAGAGGCATTGGTGTGAGATGGTGAGTATTTTGAACATTATTCTTTCTCTGACAGGTAGCCAGTGTGCATTTTGTCTTGCTACTGATAGGTGGTCGAGTTTGTTGAGGCTGAGGGCAGCTGAGAGGGCATTGTTTTGAATGATTTGCAACGTATTTAGGTTTTTCTTGAGGTGCTCCCAAGGTGCACATTACAATAATCCGGCTTGGAACCGATAAGTGCACGAGCGACAGAGAGGCAGTTGTTGGTAGAGAGGAAGGGTCTGCTGGCATTGAGTTTTGTGGCATATGCTGCTGAGGAGGCAATTGCGTTGATGTGGCATGTCATGTTCAGGTTGGCATCAAGATAGATGCAGAGTGTTTTGACAGCAGGCGAGGTGAGAGTGGTGTGATTGTCATTGTCAATGGTGAGTGAACGATAGGACAGGCTCTGTTTGGCAAGGTGGGCAGGGTTGCCTACAAGTAGGAGTGCTGTTTTGTCATCATTTAGGCACAGGCGGTGGGTGGTCCTCCAGGTTTGGATGATTTCATAGATGGCATCGACGTTGCGAGTCGAGGAGGTGGTTGCCAGTGAAAGGAATGAGAATTTGTGTTTCTTCGGCATAGTTGGTATACTTGATGCCAAGTGAGTCGAGGTGGTCAAAGAGGGGTTTAGTGCAGTCATTGTAAAGGATAGGGGGGACACAGGAGCACTGAGGGACTCCGCATGTGTAGGCTGTGGGGGTAGAGGAGTGGTTGGTGGAGAAGACTCTGGAGGTACAGTTTGCAAGGAAGGATGCAACCCATTTGGTGGCATCTGAGGAGAAGCGGCAGAGGTCACAATGTGGAGGAAAGGTTTGGAGTGATTGACAAGGTCGAATGCAGTGGATAAATCCAGGAGCATAAGTAGAGAGAGACTTCCCTCTTCTCTGGAGTCATCAAGCAGGTTCTTGAGGTCCAGCAGGGCAGTTTCAGTGCCATGTCTGGGGCAGAAGCGGATTGCCGAAGGCTGAGAATTTGGTTAAAATCGTGGTGCTGATGGATTTGGAGGTAGGAGTCACAGTCAATGATATTTAGCAGAAAAGGGACAGTGGTGATCGGTCAGTAGTTGGTCAGGATCGCTAGGTCAAGGCCAAGCTTCTTGGAGAGGGGTGAGATCCAAGATTCTTTGAGCGACACAGGGACCAAACAGGAGGTGTAGGCGGCATTGACGATCAGGGTTATGTACAGTAACAGAAGGTTAGCACATTCTTTGATAAGGGGAGCGTGGCAGGTGTCTCCTCTACAACATGATGGTTTGAGGCCCCTGGTTATGTTGACAACGTCAGCATCCAAGACTGAGTGGAAGTGGAAGAGCGTGGAGGATTGGAGGTCGGGTGGTGGGGTCTGGGGCTTGAATGGATGATAGTTTGAGCTGGATTTTCTGCTGCAGTGAAGCGATTTTTTTTCTAGAAGTGCCTTCTGGATGTCGTTACACCAGCTGTCACTCTTGATGACTGTGAAGGTGGGTGCCACTGATTTGAGCTTGTGGAGTATGGTGAAGAGTTTGAGTCCCTGAGTGTGTTGTAGGCAGAACCCTTGGCCGCTTGGATCGCTTTTTTGTAGGTTTTTGATATCGCTAAGAAACAGTCTTTATTTTCAGCTTTGAGGTGTATATTCCAGATAGCTTCAGTGGTGCATTTCTCAGAACGCAAAGAATGTACATCAGAGGTGAACCAGCCATGTGCCCATTTCGAGCTTTTGGGTAGGTGCTCTTTAAGGCCGGCCATAGTGCTAATGGCTGAGGCAAGCACTGAGTTGTAGTGGTTAACGAGCTGGTCAATGCCAAAGGAATTCCGGGGAGTGGTAGGGGGTCAGCGAGAAGAGGCTGAAGGCGATCGCTGGTGAGGTTATGGGTGCATCTTGAGAGCAAAGGGGAGGTAGGTAAAGGGGAGGTTGGTTGGTGTTGGAGGGATGGCAGATTAGATTATCTGGTTGTCGGACCACAAATATGGGGTGTTGAACAGGATCGTGGTTTTACAATTCTGGTTGAGTAGCCAGTAATGGGTGCGCCGAGAGAATGTGTGGGATTGAGGAATTTTGTTTTGCGATTAGTCAAGGGCAGCAGTGGAACTGGTGAGGGATGCAGCGTCTTTATCAAGAGGATCAGCGTAGCTGACATTGAGGTCCCCCATTGCTGTAGTTTTGGAGTTAGTTTTGAGATTCCCCAGTAGGAGCTGACCTAGGTCATCTTTGAAAGTGGTGGCAGGGCCATGTGGACGATAGATGACGTGTAGAGAGATGGTGGTTGTGGGAATAAGTGCAATTTTGGCAGTGAGAGATTTGCAGTTTGGAAGTGTGGTGGTGGGTACAATGTGGATGGGAAGGGAGTTCTTGAAGATGATGGTGACTCCACCACCTTTCTGCATGGGTCTGTCATTGCAGAGGTTGTCATAGTTGGGAGGAGTGGTGATGGAGAGTGCACGGTCCGCAGCATCGTCTAGCCAGGTTTCAGTGATGGCTAGAATGTCTAGATCATTGAGCTCGATGAGGTTGTGGATGTCTAGTGAATGAGCTGTGAGTGAGTGCACGTTAATTGAGGCACATTGCAGGGTTTGTGATGACATATGAGGCTTGGCTTGGGGGAAAAAGGGGTTAGTAGTGAAGGTGGGAGTGACGGATATGTTTTTGATACTATTTTATTTCTATCGCGCTCGTACACAAGTGTTTCAGAACGCGACGAGGCAAGGGAGGGGAACAGGGGAGAACAAAACACCGATCTTACTAGACCCAGTGACATTGAGAACGCGCAAATGCATGGGAGAGGGGGGAGTGCATGGAAGGGGGAGAAGTGGAAAGTGCGGAGCAAAGGAGAAACAGATAAATAATAATAAATAAATAACAAAGGCAACACACAGTGGTAGTGCAGCCAGCAATTGGCAAGTGCTGGGTTTAAGGCAGCAGACAGGGTAGGTCTGATAAGTGCAGGAAGAAAACGGAGGGGGGAGGGCTGTATGGGTACAGATACAGACCCCAGTGCAAGGGGTGGCAAGGAGGCTGTTCCACAGGGAGGCCCCCAGGCAAAGACAGAGATCTTACCTCAGCTCATTTCTATGAAAAACGACTGACCCTGAGAGAGTTAGAGGTAAAGGAGGGAAGAGCTCGAGAGGGGAGGTATTTGTGGAGGGATAGCTGAAGGTATTTTGGATCCAGGCCCCAGAAAGCCTTGTGGACAATGCAGAGGGTTTTGAATTTAATCCTTGCATCCACTGGGAGCCAAAGGAGAGATGTCAGTGCTGGAGAGATACAATCCCAGGGCTTGAGGCCAAGGACAAGTCTTGCAGTCCTGTTCTGGATTAGTTGCAGAGGGCGGAGAGTAGAGGCAGGTAGATTTAGAAAGAGGCTGTTACAATAGTCCATCCTAGAGAGAACCAGAGCTTGGGAAACCATGAGCTTCTGGGGGAAGGAGAGGAAAGGCAGCGTACCTCTGAGGAGGTGCAGTAGGAAGTTTGACTTTTTAGAGACATCAGAGATGTGGGCGGAGAAAGGAAAGTGTGGAGTCAAAGATTACCCCAAGGTTCTTAGCCTTGCCGGTGGGTGTAGGAGGAGGGCCAAGGGAGGCCGGCCAGAGAGTGAGGGGAAAGGATGGTGAAGGAGTGCCGATGAGAAGGATCTCCGTCTTGCTGGCTATCAGACAAAGATCATTGGCGTCACACCAATCTTGAATGGCAGTTAGGCAATCAGAGATATGAGAGAGAGAGAGGACGTGGTCGAGGACAGCCTGAAAATGGTGTTAAGTGTCGTCAGCGTAGCTGCATAGGATGGTGGTCTGAATGCTCAGGCGTTAATTGCAAGAGTGGATGGAGGGGTGGTGGTGAGTAGAGGAGGGAGGTGCACGCTAAGAGCTAGGAAGGCGTTTGTATCTTGCCTGGGGGTGCGTAGATGCGTCATTGTTGGCGTTGTAATAATTCTTAGAAGATGGTTTGAGTGACGGGGTGAGTGGAGTTGGGGAATGGGGGATGGGCTTAGCCAGGGCTGAGATGGCTGTTGGTGACAGAATATGCGTATGGGCCATGGGATCAATATCTGGAGGAGGGATGGGGAGGTAGGAAGTGAGTGGCAGACAGTGTGATGGAGGAGGCGCAACTAAGGCAGAGCACATGTTTGGAAATTGGGGACGCATTAGTTAGGGCGGATCACTGGTTTAGGCACATTAGTCCCATTAAAGTGTGTCATATGCTTAAAACTCATAGGCACAACAACACAATTTACTTGGATAGGGCTAGGGGGCACATCACTGCACTTAAGCAAAGCATATGATTGGGAAAAGACGGCAGAACTGCACCAAAAATCTAACGCTTACCTTTTAGGAGTGTAGCAAGTGTAGAAGGCTCTGGACGGGTCTCCATTAGATTCCATGTAGCGAGCACAGTTGGAGGCCATGGCTGGAAAGATATTGGAAGGACAGAGGGAGACCGCTGGATTGCTGGGCTCTGGAAGGTGCTCACAGGTAGACTCTGGGGACCGTTGGGTGAGCCGGCTCCGGGGCGGGCTGCAATGGGCAATAGACGTCGCATCTGACAGGCACAAGAGCTTTCAAGCTTGTTTGTAGGCAGCGTTTACTTTTCCACGAGACAGAGAGGAACATGTCTTCCCATGTCCACTCCACCTACTGGACATTTTAAATTGCATTGAGGGGACTCCCACAACATGTAAGTGCTACGATTTTTGTAAAATGAAGTTAATGGTGTTTTGGTCGCAAAACACATCACAGCAGATTTCAACTTTCTGCATCCGCCCCAAAATATTCCCACCTCCTATTATTTCATGTAAATATGTTTATCATAACAAAGTGGAATAGTTGCAATATTGTGTCTATAAAAAGGTTTAACAATCTACGGTATGGGATTAGTTCAGCTCATTGTGCTCGTAGAGCCCCACCCAGTGTAACTGTTTGTTGTGGTTTGCCCGTGTATGTATGCCCATGATCATAACTGAGGATTAGATGGATAGTCCATCAGTTTCCAATAACCTGTAACTATCACCTAAATCAATGCTAATTTGTGTTTCATGGTGGTTCTTAAAATGTGTTTCTCCAGGATTGGATCTTTCATAGATGCACATGCTTGAATATTCCCTATTGTCAGACCGGGAATCCTCAGTAATTTAAAAAATAAATATGTATATGCATTTTTCCTATAGGCAAAGTCAATACAAATTGCCCATTATGCCTGAAAAGGCACTCAGTTATGTAGTCCCTCCACCTCACTTTGGTCCTTTATGCCCCCAACTAATGAGGTGGAGGGCTTAAGCTCCACCCCAGGCAGCCATCTTCAGATCTTTCACTGCAGTCTACAGATTAGGGGAATCCTCATCATCTTTATTACATGACCGCGGTAGCGGCCATGTAGTTATGGTTAAGTTGGTGTTTCCATAGGAAGAGCACTTTTTGGGCAGCTTTATAACTTCGCTCCCCCGGACGAATCCTCACTAAAACTTGCAAAAAAAGTATATGGCCCACTCTGAATTTTCTTGCAAAGTTTGGTGAGGATTCGTCCATGGGGGGAAAAGTTATAGGGGGGTCCCAAAACTTTTTTTCCCCATAGACTGAATGGGAAAAAACTTTGCGTATGGCTACAGCCCGAACCGCTGGACGGATTTACACCAAATTTGCGGCAGTAGCGGCGGCCCGAAAGTGTGCTTTTGCAAATTTGGTGTGAATCCGTCCAGTAGTTTTTTAAAAAATGACCAAAATGTAAGGCAAAATAATTTGTGATATCTGTGTTCGCTTCGCGGACGGACTTCCCTGTTCGCTCCGCGGACAGCACCCCGATTGGCCCATGGCCTTGCGTCATGTCCGCGGACATGTGACGTGTTCACTGATTGGACGGCGAGGGGCGTGGAGTGCGTCAGATTTTCTGTGGCGCCCGCCATCTTGTATTCGCCATCGACCGCGTACAGCGCGGTGAAACGTGGATAAAAAATTGGATTTAGTGCCCTGTGTTGGTGTGTAAGAGTGTTTGGGGAGGGTGGGGGAGTATGAGATAGGTTCAATGTTTTGTTTTTTTATGTGCTAGACGTTTTTGTTGCGTTCGATTTGTCAGCGGAGAACACGGCTGTTCTGACATTTTGTAAATAAACTAAATGGTGGGGTGTTTAGAGGACGGAGTATGTGTCATTTTTGTTTGCAAGGAAGGTAAAAATGAGCTATGAACACTCGCGGTGTACTTAATTGTTCGTAAATACACAAACTGGGGGTGTCCTCAGGACGCTGTCCGTATTGTAATCTGTCTAGTTGAATGTGTTCTAAGAACACTCGCGGTGTCCCGAAATGGTTGCAATTACACAAAATGGGGGTGTTCTGAGAACGTTGTTTGTATTGTTCGTTGTCAGAGTGAAAGTGTTTTAACACCACTCCTTTTGTCCGCTAATAGCACAATTTCCTATGGGCGTCAACCGACTTTTTGTCCACTAAAGAAACGATAAATCCGGCTGGTGTGCGCTGACATGGTGTGATAATCCTACGACTGGCGCTATTGACCTGGCTGACTTGCTTTTGCGACACTAAATCATATCTCCCGCCCCTAAGCCTGATATTATCAAACCATTCATATTCCCCGCCTCTCTCCGTGATGTTACAGGGTGCGTCATCAAACGCGCCCAGTCCTCTACAGTTCTAAGTGACTTTACACAGAAACCGGAAGACAACACATATTATGTCACAACACAGCGCGCCACAATTCGGAATATGAAACAGTGATTTAAAAGCAAACAGCAAGATTGTAAATTTTGTAAAGTACATTTATTTGACATCAAATGTTTAGAGAATATTCAGCAATTTGCATTTGTCTTTGTTGTCGATCTGCAAAAGTTCATGTTGTGGCACGCGATGTTCCTTTGCGGAACAGAGGGTGTTAGATCAGCTTACAAATCAGTGCGCCACAATTCGGAATATGAAACTGTGGTTTAAAAGTAAACAGCAGGATTGTACATTTGGTAAAGTACATTTATTTCACATGAAATGTTTAGTGAATATTTAGCGATTTGCTATTGTCTCTGCTGTCGATCAGCAAAAGTTTATTTTGAGCCACGCGTTGTTCCTTTGCGGTAGATAGGCTGTTGGTTTATGATAAAAGCAGTAAATGGTCGCTCTGATAATCGGAAGGTTGCTCCAACAACGAGCCATTAGACCACCCTATTGGTTGGTATGTTGTTTGTAGCCGCTAGTACTGCGTAAGGGCATATTGGTCCTTGGCGATTGTCCCATTAAATGGTGAGGGTCATGAAGTTGCATGTTTGGACCTGCACCTGGCAGTTGAAGACCCCATCCGCTGAAGTCTGTAAATCGTGACATAGGCAAAATGGGGCCACATACCTGTTTTAAAAAACATAAATTAGTCTCACCAGCCGATCTTCATTAAAAATCATCATTTTATTTATTATGGCGTGAAACTATTTGCTATCGAAGATAGTGCAACGGAGTATGTTAGTAATAAAATAATAATATTTTCCCATTCATATAGCGCTAAGAACCGTGAGGTATCTAAGCGGTGCTTATTATTAACCACAGTGAGTGGTGCTCATTTATCGACCACGGAAGGATGAAAGGCTGAGTTTGGCCTTGCCGGGATTCGAACTTGCGTTAGCAAGCTGTGCACGGATGTCAAAGCGAGCGTTGTACTCGCTGTGCCACTTGACAGGCTACAATGAAGTGGCACAGCGATGTCACGCTCACCTGATTCCCACGGAGGCGCAGGTCTGGCTTCGAGTGCTGATGCTTCTTCAATGGTGAAGCGCAGGACTCTGAAGAAGGACAGGAAGGGCCCCTCTACTCTGGCTTTTCTGGCTCGCAGGAATATTCCCCTGTGCGTGAAAAGGGAGTATTACCTACTGACGGAATAATGCTCAAGCCTCCCACTCCCTTCCAACCCTCCACGATACCCTTCCACGAATCCCCGTGAAGTCTCACCTTAGGGTCTGGAAGGATGAGTTCTCCATCCTGCTTCTGATGCAGGGGCGCGTTGAAACCCAGTTACTTCACTGGATTGAGGTTTGATGGGAGTTCAAAATAAGCTTGACTATTCAAGTGAGGCGCTGTAAGAGTTCTTTTGCAAGTTCAAAAGTTCAAGCTTAATAATAATGTTCATTGTCTTATTGCAGTAAGCGCTAACGCTTATGTCTTTTTCCCCTTAGGGGCCGGGGTTCGGAATGCCGGAGATATGGCGCCGACCCGAAGTGAAACGTGCAGTTCCAGTAAATGACAGGTAAGTTCTGGATGAGCGTTCGGGTAATGTCTTTGCATTCGCTCATTCAATGTCTTTGTCTTTTTTCCCCATAGGGGCCGGGGTCCGGAATGCCAGTAAGCGGCAGGACCCGAAATTAAATGGGAATGACCCAACAGGTAAGTCTTAGAAGGAAACTGAGCTTTTCCTATTCCCTTCCTTCTCTCACCTTGTGTTCTTGTCTTTTTCTCTCTAGGCTCTGGGAAGTGGCTGCGAAACCGGATGATCGCTGCTGAAGATGGAGGTGCCCAGGAAAGGTGAGTGATATGCAGCGCTGCAGCGATCGAAGCGAAATGCTTTTAAAAATGATGTCTTCCCTTTCAGGATCATCGGTGTGATGTCTCCGTGATGCAGCTTTAGCAGGTAAAGTCTTCTTTCTCTCCAATTCTCTCTTATCTCCCTTTGCAGGTGACCCAGGATGCTGACAGGCGTGGCTGAAGTCCAGATGCAGGAGCTGACACGGTGAGCGTCCAGCTGCGAGGAGCAGAACAACGCGAAGCGTGAGTTGCTGATCGGGCGTGGTTTAAATAGCTTTGGAAGAAGTTCCAGGTATGTATCCTTCCACCGATCAGGTATGTATCCTTCCCCGACCACACCCAGGTGGAAAGTAGTCCCACAGGTAAAGTAGTTCCATTCAGGCCTCAAGAGGGCCTGGATGTAGCAGCATGGTCTGCATCAGGTAAGTGCACATTAAAACACTTGAACACATGTCTAGCTTTATGAGCCTGGCGCCCAAGGCGCCAGGACAGGGGTCCAACATGAGCCTGGCGCCTAAGGCGCCAGGACTGTGTCCAAAGGGCCCCAGCTTGGGCCCGCTGGCACTTCCCTGGGGGGAATAATGCCTGCCTCTGGGGTTGCTGGGTCGGACCTGGCTCCTTGGAGGTAGGCATCATGACAAGCGAGTAGAGCACTTGACCGCCTATAGACCGGTCTTTAATGCTACGCTATTGTAATTATATTTGGTATAAAATAATCTAAAGGGTTACTTACAGTACAATTGCAATTTCCGTTTTCTACGAGTGGTGCAGTCCCAAAGTACGACTCCGCGTGTGCCAACGATCTTTCGCATAGTGATATAATATATAAAAGTGGTTTGGTTTCAGGAATTTCATACTTATCTTCTCTTACGTTTTAGCAACACTACTTCAAGAGAAGTCTTTCATCACAATCTTTGTCTGTTAAGGTCAAAACACAATACAACCTTATAGTCCGCTTCGTGAGCCTCTCCAGGGCCCGAGAAAAAAATGGAAGCAGCTGACCTTCACTGTGAACGAGCATTAATTCTTACTTTGCAACATTCTGTGTAAAGCCATCTGTAGAAGTTGGTTTTTGCACGCCATGTTTGTATATTGTTTGCGTGATATTAAAAAAAGTTTGTTTAAAGGAAGTTATGGTTCTAAGTACAGCCGAAAGACCCCTGAAAATCGCAAGTTATGGTAAGCTATGAAAAATAACTCCCGCCACCACCGTGCACTGCTAAGACTAACACCCAGGACATCAAAGATGACATCGCAAATGGTATTGATGAAATCACTGATGACATCACATGTGTATGTACTTTTCATGGAATTTGTACTAGGGATTTTTATTATAATGTTGCGAAAAAAGTGTCAAGGATATTGCAATAAATATACCGTTATTAGTGCTTTGAACGATGCATTGATATAAATAGCATTGTATTATGGGATTCTATCTAGTATACTGAGCTACTAATGGAGAAAGATAGCATTGTGTGCAGAGTACAAGACAGCGCGTGCTACATCTGGGTTTTTCCAGGAAATCCAACATGGAAAGAAGACTGTACGGATCAGCCAATCAGATGTCGAGGTTGTGGATTTGTGTTGAAAGAGACTGTGTGTGGTGAAGATGGCAGAAGTGGAGAAAGTCAGGGTGTTGGTGCTCGGAGATATGTTTGTAATGGTTTACAGCAGTACGCTGAATGCAGGCATGTTGCAAAGAACTTTGATGTGAAAGAAGTGGAGGTGGTGTGGAGCACTGTACCTGATTGGAATGTACAGGGAATTGTACAAGTTTGTGAGGATATGGCCACGATGAACAGTCCGCATGTGGTAGTTTTGCACTATGGTGCTTTCCATTTGGGCAACGTCAGTGCCCCTACTTTGTTGGCTGATTTGGAACGCTTGGTTCAAGCCGTAATGAAGATCCTTCCAAATGCGAAAGTAATTTTTTCTGGATTACTAACTAGGGCAATATGGGACAATAGTTCAGTTTTTTGTCCTCAGCAAAACATTGCTAGGTGTGTCATCAACTGAGGCATGTGTGCCTTCATGCTTAGAGCTGGTATGTTCTTCTGTAACAATGACAATATTGATGCCAGTAATGCTGTTAATTTTAAAGAAGATGACATTTCTTTATCTTTTATGGGAAATGCCTTTCTATTTTGGAATGTAAGGGTTACTTTGGAGAAGGTTATGTAAAGATTTTAGGAGTAAAGTAAGAAAAAAAACAAGAAAGAAATACAAAATAACAGGTGTCTGTCAAGCATCTGTAAAAAAAAAAACGGTTCTTTTCAGAGCCAACTTCAAAGGGGAGATGGGGCACAATATTTAAATTTACATTCACCACGCTCAGATTTTCGATATGTCCGCGGACATGGAGGTAGTCCGCGGACATGATAATCAATACGAGGGGGTTAGTATGTTCTATGTTCATGTATATGAAGTCAGGGATATTATGGTTAAGTTGTGCTACTAAAATCCTATGAACTTCAGTGAAAAAACTTTGTTAAAGGGACGTTATGGTTAAGTTGCGCTACTAAAAACCTATGAAATTCAGTAAAACAAACTTTGTTAAAGGGACGTTATGGTTAGGTTGCGCTACTAAAAACCTATGAAATTCAGTGAAAAAAAGTTAAAGGGACGTTATGGTTCAAAGTAAAACCGAAAACCCCCTGAAATTCGGCAGTTATGGTAACATAAGCAACCATAACTCGCGCCACTGTGCACTGCTAACACTAACACCCAGGACATCAAAGATGGCATCACAAATGTCATTGATGACTTCACTGATGACATCACATGGCTGGCTCTGCCTTTTTATCCTTTACTGACATATCGAAGCCACATAGTTTTCTTCAGTAACAGTCAGGAAGTAAAAATTGAAAAGGTACTATATCTGAAGACTTAGGGTCAAATCACATCGTATGAAACGTATACATAGCGGAAGACACAGGCTTGAAAGAGAGCAATCCTTTCTGTGCATGAAGATAATCATTAGGGTTATCAGCACTTTCTCATAGTTTTAGTTTTATTACTCTACCTTCCCTGTATATGCTCATATTAGTATACATTATACTCACTCTCCTTTCCTTTGGGTGCAGTCACATCATGTGATACACATACATATGGTAAGTAGCAGCTTTGAAACAGAGCAATAGTTTCTCTGCATGAAGACAATCAGTTAGGTTATGAACTCTTTCTGCTACTATTTCTGCTTTTTTGTTTACTTCACTGTCCCTGTATATACTCATATGTGTATGTGTTGTTGTCTCTTTGTGTTTTGTCTGTAATAATTATGTATTAAGTGGGTTTTATTATCTACTTATTACATGTTTCACAGTACGCAAAACTCTAATATGAAAGCAGTTATCATTTCAGTATTCAACATGGCAAGATTATGAATATGGCACCTTCATCATGTATGCTGCGCACACTGCCTATGTTTCTGCATGAGTAGCTTAGTATACTGGATAGAACTTCATAATAGAATGCTATTTATATCAATGCATTGCTTAATGCACTAATTAGCTCATGATATTTATCCCAATGATCCTTGACAGTTTTTGGTCAACATTATAAGAATCCCTCCTACAGAGTTTTCATGAAAAGTAAATGCACATGTGATGTCATCAGTGATGTCATCAATGACATTTGTGATGTCATCTTTGATGTCCTGGGTGTTAGTGTTTGCAGTGCACGGTGGCGCGAGTTATGGTTGCTTATGTTACCATAACTGCCGAATTTCAGGGGTTTTTTCGGTTTTACTTTGAACCATAACGTCCCTTTAACAAAGTTTTTTTTACTGAATATATAAAGATGAATTGATGTATGTGTGTATGTTTGTCCGGCTGCACGAATCTACACTGTTGAACCCACGTCTACCAAATTTTGCATGGATGCCTCTATTGTCTGTGACAAGATCGTAGTCTATGTTCAGATGCAAAAGATTTACTCTGTAGACATCCTAATTTACTGATGCTCCCCCCGATTCACTACAGTAGGTAGAAGGAGGCAACATTTGCAAAAGTGTCAGAAGAAAAATGTTTGATATGTTTGTTATTCCTTTAAAATGTTTTACTACTGAATAGAGTTCGAAACTGTTTATTAAAGCAGTTTTAAAGGGAATAAAAAAAAAAGAATGAACGTTTCTTTTTATCACGCCACTCCAAATATGCAAAATGGCAAGGTCACAGTTTACTTAAATTCATTCACAAGAAGAGAGCACAATCTATCAATCTTTCTTAGACATTTTCTCAAATGTGCTAAAGCCATTAAGTGACTGAAACATGCCGCACAAAAAACGAACATCACTTGGAAAAGATCCATCTGATGCAAAGCGAAAATCAATATCAAGTGCTTCTGAAACACAACCAACAGCAGCACAACTTGCCGACCAGAGGACAAGAGCAACTGTCTCCAGGGTAAATGAGATGCCAGAGCAAACTGAAGCAAGACTTGCTGATATGAGGACAAGAGCAACATCCTCCAGGGCACATGGGATACCACTCGATCAGGACACGGGCAATGCCAGGTACCCTATCTAAATGCCTCTAAACATACCAGTTATTTTACATCTCTTTTAACTAAGGAAACGTTGGGGGTGCTGTTGAGCAGCCCAGAAAATGGCTGCTTAGCTTGTGAGCTCTGTCTCTGCCTGCCTTTATCTGCCAAATATCGGCCCTCATCCGCAGTGTTCCCTTCCATCCTGCTACGGACTGATTGCCGGCACCCTCCTCTTCGTGTACCTGCAATCTTTAGGAGAATCTGTGCCTGGGGCCCAAGATACGGCCACCCGATACTCTGCTTGCTGTGCGGCCTCCTCTGCAGGGTCTCGTGGGTGAGACTGGCCGTTGCCCTGCCCGTGGTCGCACGCCTGAACTCACTGCCCTGGTCCCTGCCCCGGTGGGACCAGTGCCACACGCCCGAGGCGCCTCCTGGCTGGGAAAGTCGGCCCGTCTTCCAGCGCCTGTCAGAGCGACACTCCTCGGCCATCCATCGGCTCCCCTGGCACTAAATGGGCGGAGCGGCCCTGTGCTGCTTGGCCGCCGGCTGCACCACCCGGACTGCTGGGCCGGCGTACTGCCACATCCGCGGGGTGGGCTGGTGCCCCCTGCGGCCCTCTGCATACGCCGTCCCTGGGGGCCCCACAGGGACTCGTTGGCCGCTCTCCTCAAACCGTGCCGCCGATGGAGCGGCGCTTCGTGAACTTCCTGCCTGGTGTCCTTGGCAGCTCGCTGGGCCTCGCGCGAGCTGCGCATCTCTCCACTGCCCATCCGAAGCCTTCTCTACCTGGACCAATGGCCTGCGATGCCCGCGGGGCTAGCTAGAGCCCCCCGCAGCTCTCCACATGCACTGTCCCTGTGGCCCATCATAAGGATCCGGCATCTAACTCCCCCTGTGCTGTGCCACCGCCGGAGCCAGTGGCTACCATCAGCGCTTTGCCCTGCTGCAGGGCCCACACTGCTGCCTCGTGGCCTGTCATCGCCTCCGCGAATTATCGACCTGAGGGCCGGGGACCGGGCTCAGTGGAGTGGGCGTGGACCCTCTAGAAGCGCCATCGGACGCCACGGGACACACAGGTATTGCCGCCCTAACGGCTACAAGCTGGGTGCTGGGGGTCTCCCCATAAATCTCAGCTGGCGTTCTCCCTAATTGCGCCTCCACGCCCCGACAGCCCAGCAACGTCCTGTGTGGCCTTTATTACCAGGCCCACTGACTGCCGCCCCTACAAGATACTTACCCACGGGCCAAGACTGTCACACCTTCCTTGAGCGGAATTTGACCTAGAGAAACAGGCCACAACCCGACAGCTCGCAGCGCCTGTTATTATTGTAGCCAACGCGGCCCCCATCAGCCTCGGGCCATTGCAGAACGGCTGCCTGAGCTAGCGGCGGTGCCGGTTCAGCCCACCTTCTGCCCGACTGGACCATACCTGCGCCACCATTCCCCCTGCCAGCGTACGCAGCCACTGGTCTGTCTCTCTGTCACCCACAACATAACGCTGGTACTACTAACCCTGTTCTTGGGGGGCACACAGTCAGCACATCTACTCCGTTCATACACCAGGACTTGGGGATACTTCTGTGGCGCTGCAAGGTCCACAATTAACGTGGCCCCAATATACCTGTTGGGCCCCACCTGCGTCCCAACACTGCTTTAACACCCGTACATCTGCCAGCGGCAACACCTCGCATCCACCCGCATTGCCATGTCCAGCAGATCTCGTGGAGCCAGCAAGACAGGGGCAATGGATAAGTTTGCCAAAGCAACCCCTAAAGGACAAGCACCTTCTAGTCATGAGGACTCTGCCTCCCCCTCTCCCACAGTGACACCCAACCTTGCGACGATCCTGGAATCTATGACGAATAACTTCTCTGCTTTTCACGAAAAGCTAGATGATATCAATGCCAATGTGGCATCGCTCAAATCACAGCTAGACCATGCTGGCACCAGAATCACGGAGGCGGAAATGCGAATAAGCACCAACGAAGATAACATATTTTCCCTTCAGGGCACTGTTACCTCTCCTAGCCGGGACATGAAGGCACTGAAGGCCAAGTGCGACGACCTGGGAATCGAGATCCCGCAGGAACAATGTTCGTATAATCGGAGTGCCTGAAAATGCCCTCAAGGACCGCATGGAATTGGCGGTGGAGGACCTACTGAAGGAGCTACTTGACAAGCCCGCTCTCTCCCCTTACTTCACGGTGGAGCGTGCCCATAGAGCCCTATCAGCGCGACCCGCACCTGGCGACTTCCCCAGGCCCATTATTGTGAAAATTCTCAATTACAGAGATAGAGACCTCCTCCTACGTTTATCTTGTGAAAAAGGAGAACTGCGCATGGGGCCCCAAACAATCAGAATCTTCCCTGACTTCTCTGTGGGAGTGCAGCAGGAGAGGCGCCAATTCTTGGGGATCAAGAAAATGCTACGTGAACGCAACATCCCATATGAAATGTTGTTCCCTGCGTGCTTGAAGCTCACATTCAGAGGGAAACTGTACTTCTTTACGGTCCCTGACGAAGCAGCAAAGTTCATTGAGGCACAGATACCACTCAACGAACCTCCTTAGAACCACATGGACATGGACAACTACTGACCCACTTCTTGTCGCTTCTCCGGGTCGCTGATGTATCATCGACATATATCTTTCTCACCCGTCCCGCTATGCTGTGTTATCTGCTGATGGGGCCATTTCCCCTGTCGGGCTCGACTATGGGGTGGCGTGGAACTGTGTAACACCCTTGCCCATTGGCCCATACACTCTTCAAGGGAAACAACACGATCAACATACTCATAACGCCGAACCATCGTACCCTGCTGACACTCTTTATTCAACTTAATTCTACTCGTTGGCAACACAGCAACGGCGCACCCCACTGCAGTTGCAAACTCATGTTGGAATGTTCAACTGTGGATGGCCCCTGTTGGGCCAAAGGGGTGGCTGGTCCAGGTTGGGATCGGCCAGCTGGGACCTGTCCTTTGAGGGATGCCGGACTTAAGCGGGAAAGGGGGGGAGTGGGCGCTGCTGGTTGTTATTGGGTGGCGAGTGTGGGGGAAGGGAGGTGTGGGGAAGTTACATTGGAAAAGTCAGAGGCGAACTGACGAGGCGCACCGTGCTGGAGCGATTTAAGAGTGACTATACAAGGTGCAGATGCAAGCCACAACGACTAACATGGGATACACCCTAGGCAAGTGAAATGCCCACTACCATAATGTGATAGAATGTCTGGGGGCTAAGCAATCACACCAAGGCCCGTAAGATCATGGCTTACGCCAATAGACGTGGCTGTAAAATATTGTTGTTGCAAGAATCACACTCTGAAAGTATGACACCAACATGGAGTCCCAACAGATACTTCACCTCTTACTCCACTCAAGCCAGAGGCATATTGACACTGATCCATAAATCCATCAAATTCAAGCTACACAAGAATTACACTGACCCTGAGGGCAGATATGTCATACTACACTGCACCATAGTGAATAGAGAGTATCTTCTGGTGAACTCCTATGGCCCAAACGTGGACGCCCCGGAGTTTGTAGACACTGTGGCCACCATTCTATTATGCTACGTGGGTGCTCAGATTATATGGGGGGGATATGAACCTTGTGCTAGACACAGATCTGGACAGGACTGGAGTTGCCACCCGACCCCTGACCGGGGCTGCACGTAGGCTACTCAACTATGGAGTAACACTCGACATCCGTGATGCCTGGAGGACACTGCACCCTCAGCGGTGCAAATACACCTACTACTCCATAGTACACGGCAGCTCCTCCAGGATTGATCTGTTTCTAGTATCCAGTGAGGTAATGGGCAGGGTGTAGCGGGCACAGATCCTGAGTCGCACACTATCGGACCATGCCCCGATCACTATATCAGTGGAACTGGGAACAACTGTCCCGTCACTCAGTACATGGCGTTTTAATTCCTCAGCCCTCAGGGACATCGTGTTCAAGGCGGTTACACTTGCTGATATCGAGTCCTTCTTCGAACACAATACCCCCCAGGCCACCCCTCTCTGTGTCAGGTGGGAAGCCTTCAAGGCATATATCAGGGGGATATTTTATATCCAGAGAAGCAGGTGTGCTAAAAACAATTAGGGCTGCTCTCGAGCGATCCGAAGCCAAACTACGTAGGCTGGAACAAGAGTCCTCAACCGCAGCTGATCCCGCCAAACTTTCCTTAATTGCAGACGAACTCCAAACATACAACACACTTGCAACCAGCGAAATCCAATACTTTAGCCGGCCCCAAGCTGCTCGTAAATACGGTGAGGGTGGTAGGCCAGGGAAAACACTCCCAACCCTTATAAAAAGATAATGGGGATAGGCCCATATAGCCTCTATTAAAGATGACCAGGGCATTCCACAATGGTCGGACCCCCAGATACTAGACGTATTCACTAAATTCTACATGACCCTGTATTCCCAACCTACCGAGCATACCGAACAACACATGCGAGAGCTACTTGATCGGATACCTAAAACGTGCATCTCCGCTCTTACCAGGGACCAGCTTGAATCCCCAATTACACTGGACGAGCTGGTAGAGGCCATCTCGGATCTACCCAAGGGCAAGGCGCCGGGCCCTGACGGACTCACGGCGGAATTTTATCTGGAATGTATAGCTTTACTAGCCCCTAAACTCTTGGAGGTCTGGGATAAGTCGCTCCGTACATCCATTCTCTCCCCGTCTCTACGTGAAGCCGTCATACCGGTTTTGTTGAAGCTTGTCAAGCCTCACGACGACTGTGGTTCATATAGGCCCCTCTCCCTCATGAACCTTTATAGTAAGATCTTCGCCAAGGTGATAGCAAACCGTTTCCTCCCACTCATGACGCATCTGGTCCATGAAGACCAGGCCGGCTTCGTACCGGGATGATCCACAACACATAACATCAGGCGGCTATTTAACGTGATGTCCCGCATTGACCAGGCCGCACACGCGGTCGCGGTCACGCTGGACGCTCAGAAAGCGTTTGAAATGGTCTCCTGGAGGTACATGTGGCTGGTGCTAGAGACAATGGGTTTTGGCCCCAACATGATAGGATACATTAAATTACTATATACGTCTCCAGTGGCAAGGGTCCGAGTTAACTCCCTCACATCCGCTTTGTTCACACTCTGCAGGGGCACCCGTCAGGGCTGCCCATTCTCCCCAATCCTATTTGCACTAGTGATAGAGCCAATGGCAGACTACACCCGGGCACCCCACTCTCACAGGGGGATAAGGCTGAAAGATACTCCCGAAATGATATCCCTCTATGCAGACGACGTATTACTGTACATCTGAGACCCAGACACCCACCTTAACCCCATACTGCGGGACATCACGTGCATAGGCACCCACTCAGGTTTTACGATTAATTACTCTAAGTCCGAAGTCCTCCCGCTCACTACCTCTACTCAACAACCTGTCACAGAATACCCACTCCGTTGGTCCCCCGGGGGAATTAAATACCTCGGAGTCCAGGTGTCTCTAACCAAGCCCACCCTTCTTGCTGACAATTATCTGGCCGCAGCACCCCTAGCCGAGACGAAAATGACACGCTGGCGCCCCCTTGATCTGTCACTGGCCGGAAGGCTCTCTCTCATCAAGATGGTCCTACTCCCCAAGCGGCTCTATATCTTTAGCAACGTACCCATATGGTCTGGGAGGAATACTTTGTCAGATTGCACAAGTCATGTGCACAGTTCTTGTGGCACTCCCGTGCAGTGCGCAAGAAATGGTCCGACATGGCCCTCCCATATAAACAAGGGGGGGGTTCACCGCCCCAGATTTGACTCTACTGGACAACAGCTCAAGCCCAACATGCCACCCACTGGTACCCCGGCTCCCCAGTCCGCCCACACGCCAAACTAGAAATCCTAGCAGCATCCGGCGTCAACATAATGACCCTCATACTACATCAACGTTACCTGCCCGACTCTCCCATCGACCCGATCAGCGCCACCCTGCGCGCCTGGAAGTGATTGCTACGCCCAATAGGGGAGTCCCCTCCTTACTATAAATGGCTCCCCGTGTGGGCATTTCCTGGATTAGAGCCAACACATGACACTGCCCTTGATCGGCACTGGGAGGCCCTAGGTTACCAAGCTCTATCAGACTTTTACCCCGAGGGTAGGTTTATCGACCCCCAGACGTGGAGACCGGGTCACTCGGGGTCTGCCCTAGAGATGCTACAATATTACAGGCTCCGAGCCGCATTCCGCGCCACTTGGCCATCCTTCCCTGTTGAACCCCCTGACGCCCCGATACTTGCATATATTGCCAACTCGGGTGGGGCTCGTAGCGTTGTCTCCTCCTTATACAAGCTGTCACAAACTAATGCCCCAACAAAGGCCGTTGTGGCACGCGAGGCGTGGGCTGATGAGCTGGGCCGGGAGATTCCCGACCAACTGTGGGAGAAGATGTGCTTACACACTCAAAGGTTTCCCTTAACTTCCGATACCGGGCCATACAATACAAGCTGTTGAACAGGTTGTACTACACCCCCTGCAGGATCTCCAGGTTTTCTCATACGAATCCACAATCCTGTCCCTGTTGTAGAGAGGAGAGCATGGATCACCTGCACATGTTCTGGACCTGCCACACTTCAGGAATTCTGGAGCAAAATTCTAGAGACACTCACCGAGATAATTCGCATTACAATAGATCCCTCCCCGCTGGGGGTTCTGTTTGGGGTTTGGGAGGCCGACGATACCAAATGCATGTTTAAATTACTTAATATCTGCTGCATCGTAGCCAAGAAATGCATACTTCAGAAATGGAAGAACTCCTCCCCCACCCCCTACGTTCCAGAAATGGCTGAACTTGCTAACATGGTCTCGAAACTGTGAAGAAGAGTATATTGCAATGCTCCCTACCCATTCCCATCCCAAGGACATATGGACGGCATTCAGCACCTATCTTAACAGCCGAGAGGAGGGGCCAATCGAGGGAAGCACACCTCCCGACCCACCCATGAATGCTTGACCACTCTGTACCGCTCTCTCCTAACCCCTCCTCCACGTATCATACTATTGCGTGTGTGGGTTTGTATACTGTTTTCATGCACTTGATGTATACTTCATTGTTCTAGCGTGTGTGTCTCTGTTGTAAACCTCTGCCAACAAAAACATTTTTTTAAAAAACTAAGGAAACGTTTTTCTGAAAGTCTCCCATGCTAAACACAATGTGCGCTTTAGAGCTCAGGGTCTCTTTTACTTTGCCATCAATTCTCAAGGGAAATATCTGCACAAGGTCCCTCATGTCCATGGCAGACGCAGGCACTGAAGGTACTTCCAAGGCGAAGACTTCTCTCTTTAAGGACTGCCTTAGATGCAGGAAAAAGATTATCTTCATCAGGGTTCCACACACTCAGTGTACCTACTGCCTCTATCCACATGACATTCTTAAATGACATATTTGCCAAGCCTTCACTCTAAAGACCCTTCAAGAAAGACACAGAAGGCTCCTCCTCCGTGTGCAGCCTAAGTGCAATTCTTCAGATGAAGAATCTGTTAAGACATCCCCTGTCTCCTCTCACAGGGCCTCTGAGAAGCATGCTCCTAAGAGGAGAGCTTCTTCAGTTGAAAGAGGATCTTCACCTCCTACAAAGTCCAACAAAAAGAGTGTCAATGAGGCGGAGCTAGGCTCCCAGGCACCCAAGGAGCACAAAAGTCATCCTCTGGATGCAGAAGGGACCAAATCCAAAGGTAAGGTGCTATCTGCCAGAGCTCAGTCCATGGGACTGTTGTCCACAGAGTGGGCGACAACCTGTTCCACCCCTGCACAACTGGTGAATAAGAAGATCCTGTCTAATGGTCACTCGCCCACAAAGGGACACTTGTCCACAAAGCGAGTTACTACTGACCTTGAATCACTCTTTATTGTCCCAGATACCTTATTCCACTGGGAGATCCCTGTCCACTACAACTTCAGTTTTGAAGACGACAAAGACCTTGTCCACAGAGAAAATGTCTTCGTCGAAGGCCAGGTCAAAACACTGCTCGCACACGACTACCCGGTCGACGGACAATGAAGAAATCCTCGTCGGACGACCGTTCACCCACAGAGGCAATCCCGACGATGGTGAACACTGGACCAACACCCCCGTCCACTGTCAAGGGTCGATTTCACACGCTGCCGATTCCTAATACATCTGGGCCCAGCATCAGCCTCGCCTCCATCAAAGAAATGGTAGAACTATCGGATATCATCCTCCTGGACGAATTCTCAGATGTTGAGGACATACTGGAGGTACCATGGTCGTCACCCAAAGAACACAGCTTGGCATCCCTCTGCAGAGAACACCCAAGGCCCCTTCCATCCTGCACTGATGCAGTCAATGAGGAATATTATGGACAAGTTGCAGCGAAGACAAAGGGGAATGCTTAGTGGTGCGATAGGCCCATGGACCATCTACAACACAACAGGAAGTATCTTCCAAAAGGCGAAGGAGTATCTCTCCCACACCAGAACCAATCAGCGAAAATGCAGCACCTCGCCCAGAAGCATGTCGTCGTTGCTAAGGCAATCTCCTCCACCACGTACTTTGTCTCGGGGCCGCTGAGCCCCTTCCACCTTGTCCTTGCCAGATTGACAAGATGATCCTTACGGACAAGATCCTGTGGACGATCAATAGAGGGATTTCACTAATCTGGATATCCAAGATGATTTACCTGAGGGGGAACTCCCTCAAGATACACCTACAGAACAGGTAGCTGAATGGGATGAATACATTATTGAGAAACAGCAAAGGCGGAATTCCCCCCAGCGGATTGTCACCACCGGGCATAACCTCTTTTCACACCATTATGGCTAAAGCGGCTGAGTTGTTCAACCTGCTGGAGTCCGATGAAGGAAAAAAGTCTGTGTTATACGAACAGAACACAGGGACAAGCAGAGGGCGGTTACAACCATTCGAATCCTGGATACTATATGGGAGGCTGGGGAGAAGATACTTGTGAACCCGCTATCCACCCCGCCTTAGCTGCACCGCCAGAAAAGAAATATAAGGCCCCTGACAGCATGCCTTTGTTTTCGGGGGTACCCCCAATCCCGACTCCTTCCTTACAGTAGCAGTAAAAAAGAATATGTCAAACCCTGCATCGCCACTAACGACTACTCCGGATATGGAGGGTAGGAAGCTATAGGCAATCAGCAGAAAGGTGTTGGCAGCAGTGTCTCTATTAATAGATAATAAGAGTAGCAAACGCTCTAGCAATGTCGGCAAGGTACGACAGGGAATTTTGGCACAAGGTCTCTAAGCATCTCCCTCCGGAGTTTCAAGAAGAGGCAAAGTCAATCGTATCAGATGGTGAAGCCACTTCAGAACACATGATCGATATGGCTGTAGATGTAGCTGAATCTGGTTTCAGACAGATGACCCACCGGACTGTTCTGAGAATACAGGCTTGGATGAAAGCAACCAATTTCAGGCCAGAGCTCCAAGCCCAAACTCTGGATATGCCGTTCGAGGGGCAAGAAGTGTTCAGCAAGAAGGTAGATGACCCTCTCAAAGGGATAAAGACCAACAGAGACACAGCAAGGGCCATTAGATCCCTAAAAGATAAGGAACAGCGTCCTTTTTGCTTTTTTCAGGGCTCATCCTCAAGTACCAAGGGCTATAACAAAGCATACATCTCTCTGAGGTCCTCCTCGCCATCATATCAGTCTGGAAACGGGTACCAGCAATCGTCCACCAGGTATAAAATGCAGGGAGGCAGGCATGGATCGGGCCAATCAAGGGCCCAATCGAATCAGAATTGACAAGGGAACTCCTCCCCCCACACTGCAACCCTGTGGGAGGAAGGATCAGCCAACATCACCACTGGCTGAACGTCACTTCAGGCAAATGGGTGCTTCAGGTCATGCGGAACGGCCACACCATAGAATTTGTGGACTGTCCACCAACATCATCTAAAGTTATGAAACAAGGAGCGCACTCTCAATCAAGGCATGACTTTTCAAGTGTTAACCTCCACATTGCATTGCAGGATAGATGCTTCCCTGTCAGTGTGGTAAGCGCATCTGGGAGAGCTACAGACAAAGGGCACGTGGTCAGATCAAGAAAGGCTCCTCCACATAAATGTGCTAGATCTCAGAGCAATCCAGGGGGCACTGAAATCCTTTCAACCAGTCCTAACGGGAGTGGGCTCTCAAACACAAGGTTCCTGTCAGGGCAGAGCACATCCCAGGGAAGGACAATGTCCTAACATACAAGTTAAGCAGGGATTTCTCTTCCTCACGTGAGTGGGATCTCGACGACGGCGAGATCAACCAAATCTTTCACAGATGGAGTCATCCTTACATCGGCCTGTTTGCGACCAGTGGCATTGCGAAATGCCCTCGCTTCACCCCCCAAGTACCCTGAGAAGAACTCACTGTGGGATGCTTTCTCCCTAGCGTGGATGGAATAGTTCCTTTACGCCTTGCCATCAATACCACTTCTCGCCCGAGTGCTGAGGTCGGTGAAAATGCAGCCATGCCGGATGATTCTCATAGCTCCAGGATAGGCCTGGCAAGTTTGGTACATGATGCTGCACCAACTGATGAAGGGGAAGCCAGTTCACCTCCAGACTCACCAGTTCTTATTAACCCCGCAGGAGTGGAAGATCCTTCATCATGACCCAGCGACTCTCTCACTCAGGGCCTGGATCCTGAACAGCGAAAACATGCCAATGTAAAACTATCCCCTGAATGCTGGGACATTATTTGTGCATCCAGAGCACAGTCCACTCGCATAACCGCTGCTAGAAAATGGAAGTGTTTCGGCACATGGTGTGCGGCTTCACAGCTTGATCTACTGACTATCTCCGTAGCCAGTTATCGCCTTACCTGTTGCATTTGTCCAAAGAGGGTTAAGCGCTGCCTTCTATCAAAGTTAATCTCTTGGCTATCTCGCCCTTTTCTAGAGGTCCACAACAGGTGTCATTTGTCACCGTACCGGCAGTTAAGACCTTTCTAAGGGGACTATTGCGCACCTTCCCACCGCTACCCACCCCAGTTGGAGCCTGAACAGGGTTTTGTCAGCACTGATGGCGCCACCCTACGAGCCAATTCACAGATGTGTTTTGCGATTCCTCTCATGGAAGATTGCATTGCTGGTGGCGAAGGTTGCATTTTTGGTAGCAATAACGTCGGCAAGACGAACCAGCGAACTTGAATCCCGTTCTGCATAGGCACCTTTCACAATCTTACATACTTAGATCACACCCTAAGTTCCTTCCTAAAGTGTTATTAGAAATAACACTATCAGAACGCATAGTTTGTCTGTCTTTTTTCGGCAAGCACTCCTCCAGCTTTGGACGTGCTCTTCACTCCTTTGACCTTTCACAGGTCTTGAAATTCTACCTGCAATGCACCAGTGTTTTTCGTTCCTCCTCGAGACTCTTTGTTGCGTTCGCTGGACACACCAAGGGGCAAAGCAAATCCAAACAGTGCCTTGTACGCCAGGTGGCAAACTGCATCACTTACTGCCACCAATCCAGAGGGACGATCCACTCCTTCCAGCTACAGCACACTCCACTAGAGAAAGGGCGCCTACAGTGGCTTTTCAAGCAGGAGGGACGATAAAGGACATTTGTAGGGCGGCTGTCTGGAGCCCACTGCACACGTTCACTGAGCACTACTGCCTGGTGGAGAAAGGAGTTAGCAGTTGGACAAGCCGTCCTGCGTCACCTATTTACATAGGATAGGAGCAGCCATTGTACATCCCTCCTTCCCATCAGTTTCAAGCATTCATAGGGGTATAAGTATTCTTTATAGTATTGTGTTGAACCTTTGTGTGTTTCTTTAAGTGAAGTGGCATGCTTCCACTGCTTGGTATTGTATTCAAGCATGTGAATCTATGAAAGATCCAGTGCTAGAAAAGTCATGTTACTTACCTGTAACTGTATTTCTCTAGCATTGGTATCTTTCATACAATCGCATGGGCCCACCCACCTCCCCTGGGAGACTGCTCAGAAGTCAGTCAGTCATCGTATATGCAATCACTATGGCTCAAGATCTGAAGATGGCTGCCTGGAGTGGAGTTTAAGCCCTGCCACCTCATTAGTTGGGGTCATAAAGTACCAAAGTGAGGTGGAGCGACTACACAACTGAGTGTCTTTTCAGGTATAATCGGCAATCTGTGTGTATGTATATATATATATATATATATATATATATATATTTCTTTCTTACATTACTGAGGATTCCCAGTCTGACGACAGGGAATAGTCAAGCATGTGCATCTATTAAAGATACCAATGCTTGACAAATAAGGTTACAGGTAAGTAACAAAGTCGGTGTCAGCATTGCAAAAGTTGCACTTTGAAACTTCACACGATACCGCTAGCTCCGCCCATCAAGGGGGTCCTTCATAGGGTATAAAGAGTAATACTTTCTTTCCCTAATTCTTTTGAGAAATATAATTGTATTTTATATTGAAACAATTTGATAGTGTTACATCTTTCCTTTAGATAGCCTCATAGTACAATACATTCTCACCTTTGTTGAGTATTTGATCGAGCATAAGCAGTTCATCAATAAAACTAAATCCGAATGGGCACTTCCTCAGTATCTTGTAATGCACAGTTTAGATTTTTAGGACCTGGCACCATTTTCTCCCTGAATCTCTGGAGCCGCTTTGCCTTTCCAAGTCAACAGAAACCAATAGAACGCATGACTGAGAAATGGGTGATCCGGGGAAGCTGAGCACCTGGAAAAGAGGGCTCAAAACAATGGTGGTGTTTACAAAATTGCAATAGGTTTGCGAAGTGAAGTGCTGTGAGCCGTGCCTAATGAGTTTCAGGTTTACAGCGATCCTCTGTTTCAGGCATGACTCTTGGCAATCACTTTGTGCAACTTGTGTCTATACTCGTAACGCAAAATGACAGAGCTAATCCCTTGCAAAATGAAGAGATGTTACAGTTCTACCGATATCCCACCGATATTACCGGCGGGATACCATTGAAACTGCCTTACCGTCCTCGCCGCCCGATATCCCTGTATTACGGGGATATTACAGGCAGCAGAGACGTTGGTAAGTTCCCATTCCATGGAGTCCTATAGACTCCATGGGATGGGATTGCCTGAATTTCCGGTGCCGGTGATTCAGGCATTTCTTTGCTGGTAGGGGCCTGATCTACTGGCAGGTCAGGCCTGTCGGGTGATACGTGACCCCCACCGGCAAACTTGTGTTTTGCTGGATCTGGACAAAATGCCAGTGGCCAAATAACCAGCATTTTTTCTGGTATTTTTTTCGGACCCGCAAACCCGTAATGAGGCCTTGTCAGCCTTTAGGCCACTCTGGAATCTTCTGAACAGTCTGGGCTTCTTTGCACCACATTGGCTGCTGGAGGGTCATTACACCACTATTTTTCTGTCATTGCAATATCGGGTCCTTCCCTCTAAACACTATTCTCCCAGGCCTATACAGCACCGGTATTTTTAGGAAGGATGGAATGTGATCGCGTCTTGCATTCTAGAATGTCACTCCTGTTCTTTACCTCTATTTGATTTCAGAGGACCATCCGGCGGCCAAGGGTGCTTTGCAGGACGACTCTGAATCTATCCCAGAATACACTGCTAAGGAAGAGAGAGAGGACAACCGGCTGTGGAGAACAGTAGTGATTGGAGAGCAGGAGCAAAGGATCGACATGAAAGTCATCGAACCGTATAAGAAAGTTATCTCTCATGGAGGTAGGCACACTCACAGATTTGGTGTGACAGGGGTGGGGGCTAAGGTTCAAATTCACACAGAGAGTAAATGATGAATTCTAGGCAGAATTCGCCCGCTTTGCAAATTTCAACAATAGAACAAAAGTTGTGCATTTTGGGCTTTTTTTAACGAAATTTTGGCTTTTGGTTGGTTTTCTAATTGGCTGGAATTTCCTACAAAACTACCCAAAAATTAAATTCGTCCAAAAGTGGCGAATCATGCAAAACATCCACAACAGCAGCACAGCAACATTGAAGGGGAATTTTTTCCAATTTCGATTTGCAGGCTGTAGTTTCGCCCACCCCTTGTCACAGTATTGCGAAGAATGATCTTCTCTGGGCCCCATCACAATCAATCGAGAAATTTAAACCCAACATGTCAATGCATTTCACACATTTTTTTTGCATTTCTGTAATGTTGGTCGACACGCCTAGTGTTTTGGTGCAATCATGTGGGTTCCTTTCTCAAAAGCCATCCTTCCTTTCTCTCTTTATGCAAGATGTTTAAAACCAATCCTTTTCGATTTCACGGCTTGCAGGAAGGATGAGTCCCATGGCGTTATCCTTTCAAGCTCTAGATTAAGCCCCATGCCCTGAATCAGCAATGGAGTTATTGAAATTGCTTTTCCATTGTGCATATTCTGTTTGGTTTGATTTCATTCAATGCAGGCACTGTGCTGCTGGGGATTTATTTAGAAAAAATAATCCTGTCGAAGAAATATGAGGATACACCTAGTTTTCATGGGGGCGTTCAAACTGAAGCATGAGCCTGCATCAGTCTCTCTCTCTCTCGCTGCCTCTCAGTCTCGATGCACGCTCTCTCCCTACACAATGTGGCATCTCTCGCCCATGACCAGCTTACTGCCATGTAGTGCTTGTGCCCCAACATTCATTAGACCACTGGGAGCTGCCACCAGGGACATGCAACTGCCATCTCCTGTATTCCCTCCCCCTTACCTCTCCCTGTTCATGCGATCCCTCCCTTTACACCCCCCCTCCACCCCCGCTGTGTGTTCTCTCTCCTGACACCCACCCATTCACCCACACTCACATTCCCATTCATTCATTTGCCCATGCTTGTGCTTATTTATCCATCTGTTCCAGTCAGCAACCCCTGCATGTATATTCAATCATTGATTCATGCATTCCTATGCACACGTGAAACCTTATCCGTCCTTCATCGCACTGTCCTATCACTCTCTCCCCCCACTATGCACACTCTCTTTTCATGTGTTCTCCCTCTCCTATGCGCTCTCTGTGCCTCTCAATGTGTGCACTCTCTCTTTCGCGTGCATTCCATCTCTCTGTGCTCTCTCTTGCCCTGATGTGACCTTCCTAGACTCCAGCATGTTCTGTGTCTTCCCATGTGTGTTCTCCCTCTTATTCTCTCTCCTGGCCTATGAGTTCTCTGGCTCATGTGCTCTCTCCTTCATGTGTGCTCTTCTCCTAGCCCAGGTCATCAATTTTCCTCCCTCCTGCTTTCTCTCGTCCTCGTCCCGTGTGTTCACCCTGACACTCAAATGTATTCATTGCCCATCCATTCATCCTCACAGTTATTATTTACCCATTCTCAAATTCATGTTCGTTCTACCACCCACGCAGACACTTATTCACTCAACCAATCGTTCGTTCGTTCGTTCGTTCGTTCGTTCGTTCGTTCGTTCGTTCGTTCGTTCGTTCGTTCGTTCGTTCGTTCATCCATTCATTCCTTCCTATGCATATAAAAACCTATCCTCACGTATCATGTGTCCTTACACTTTAGTTCATTAATCCATCTTCAATTTCTTCATTCTTCCCTCCTGTTTGCTTTCCCCTCGGCAAATCCCCCATGTGCATACGTTTATCTATCTGGATTAACACAGGAATGGGTTTCGCCATATAAAAGGCAACACTATTGGCTGGGGCCTCCTTCTGGAACAGCCTCCCTGCCTCTCTCAAACTTGAGCAGAACCACGTCCAGTTCCGGAAGAAACTCAAGACCTTCCGCTTCGCTTCCGCTTTCTCTCTTCCTCTCTTTCTCTCACCTGCGAATGTCTCTGATGGCTCTGCACACTGGTCACCTGGCCACTCCTGAACTCAGGCCCAGGATCCTGCATGTCCAGTTGCCCTTGCACAGCCTCCGGGCTCCCCTAGCACTTGAGGGTCTGTATCTGTAACCCTACAGTCCCTTCGCTTTGCACTTAAGAGCCAACCTCTGGCAGCACTTATTGAGTCACCTGCACTTCTCACTCTCCACGTCCCTTGACACTTCTCCCGTCCCCTCTTCACCGCACTTGAGCGATCTGAATAACACAAAGTCTAGTAAGATCGTTGTTTGTCCTACTTCTGTTTCCCTCTCCTTGTCTTGTCGCACCTAGAAACACTTGTGTACAGGCGCGTTATAAATGACTTATCATATTAGCTTTGTCAATACTTGTTTTCAAATGTGTCAGTTGATCGCCTTTATTGATATGAGAGCATAGTTTATTTCATCACGTTTGTCAACTTCCGAAATATGAATTCACACTGTGCTTCCATCTTGGCATTTAACATTGTAAAGTGGAGAACAAAACAGCTGCATTTTTAATATTTCAAGCCACCCAAATTGCTACACTGCCTTTTGAAGATGTGCATTCTCGGTTGTGCTAGTTTTTCCAATCAAAGTGAATCTTGCTTGTTTTGCCTTACATGTTTCTATGGAAATGTTTTGCATTTTGACAGGTTCATTTACCACGTGATTCAGACCTTTAAAAGCATACTTGATTGAACCAATATTTGGTTTAGTTATTCAAAGAAGACAATGCAGAAAGCATTGTACGTTGATGTAAAATTAAAGATGGGACTGGAGGAGGTGCAGACTACTTTCGAAGGTACCAAAGTGCAAAGCTTGGAACCAGGAAACTGGGTTTCAAATCATGGCTTCCCCACGTGTGCAAATGATGTGACTTTGGGCAACTCCCCACTTCATGGTACCTTTTTTTCTTCATCTACTACAATTATGATCACCTGGAAGTGAACACTATACAGCCTCACACATGCATGCTTTTACTTAGTATTAGAGCCTGCAAGTGCAACACCAACCACGTTTAATTCCCAGCAACCTAAGTTAATGGGGCTTTTAACGGGGGTTGAGGGCAATTAAATCCCATTAGCACCATGGGCTGACACTACCACTATTTTTTTAAATCCCTTCCCCCAATCCCACTTACGTTTTCGCTGCTCCTCCCGTCCCTGCTCTGGCCGCCTTGGAAATGGACGAGTTCCGAGTTTCTAATCCGTGGTGGCCATGTTGGTAGAGTTTCTTCTCTCCTTGAATGGGACGTTGCAAGGCGTTCAGTGCACGCAAAGAAAATAGTTTCCTCTAAAAAAAAAAAAGAAGCAACATTAGCACCCGTGTAGCGTGCTACACGGGTGCTAATGGCGGTATGCCCCTGGTGGCTGGGTCCACCCTGTGGATAAAGACCCAACACCCTTGTTAAGGGACTCTTGCTTTGCTCAGGCCCTTAACTTGGGTGGGGGCCGTTACTCAAAGGATGGGCCTGTCACCGCGGGGCATATTGCCTCATTAATGTACACCACCATAAGCTGTAGAGCTGTTAGCACACAGGTACTGTGTTGGGTGTCAAAAATGGGCCCTCCTTTTCACTTTCATGCCCGATTGCGAAGTGATTGTGGTTTGAAAGAGAAATAAAAGTTTCCAATCACCCAGCAAAAACCAAGTCCCAAAGGAGCCCAAGCACATGGATGTGCGGGAAAAGAACATGCAGCCGAGAGGAGCGGCGGTGATTCCAGCACAGAAGGGCCCGGCAGTAAGAGAGGGCAGTTTACTAGAGCTCAGTTAGGGAGAGGAGAGGAGGGAAGGGCTCAGGGCTTTAAGTGGGCCGGGGCCAGCCAGGCTGGGACCCAGCAGTCTCCAGAAAGGGCTCCCGAGCCAGGGCCCACCCCCAACTAGCCCCAGCCAGCCGACATCTCAGGCAGCCTGTGTAGAGGCTGCCTGAGACGATTCTTTCACAGACAATTAAAACAAGTGATGAAATGGACATTTTGGTGGGATAATCCTGCCCTCAGGTTAAATGAGGAAAGTGATGCTAATCATCTCTTGGCAGTGCCCCATGAATATACCTGGGTGGGAGACTTTGTACTCAGTTGACTTGTAGAATTTGGAGCAAACAGAACAGGTTTCAAAATGACTCCGAGATAGTATCAAACATCTGTGATCCTGGGCAAATCATCTTATCTTTCTCCACCTCAGTTCATCTATGTGTCACAAAGGGTATGGGCTAAAAAAAATAACCACCACAAGGTGGTCTATATGAACATTGAAAAATGCAGAGCAGTTCAGCGTGCAGTGTTGAGCTCTGTTCAAATGACACATCTCATTTTCCATCTCTACAATTTTGTTTGTTTTAGTAAATGTTGATTGTGGTCTTTAAATTAAGTTGGGTCTTCCCTAACATGCCGCAAAGAGAGGCCAACCCAGGGAAATAATGATTTGAGATGTTGCTTAAAAGTGGTGCACAGATGTTGTTTGTGTGTGTTTCGTGTGTGTGGTCATGGGAGTGATATAATGGTATGATATGATATGGCATTTATAACGCGCCTATACACAAGTATTTCAAAGCGCGACGAAGCAAGGGACTGGGAACAGAGGAAAGACCGAGACAACGATCTTACTAGGCCAGGTGATATTGAGATTGCGCAAGTGCAGGAGAGTGTGTGAAAGGAAAGTGCAGGTAGGGGGAGGGGGTAGTGCAGTACATAGGATGAACAGTAAGAAATGTATAGAATAAATAAAAACAGTAGGTAAAAGTGTGGCCAGTTAGTGGCAAGTGCAGTGGTAAGTGCAGACATCAAGTGTTAAGAGCTGGTGGGGACTTTAGGGATACAGGCCCGCATCATAAGGTTGGCGGAATGGGTTTACCGGCACCGGTAAAGGTGCCGGTGCCAGTAAACCCATTCCGCCCCACCACAAGGTCTCCTCGCGGGACCCGCAATGGGCGCCTGGAAAAACCAGGCGTCCATTCCGGGTCCCGCGAGGACACCAGGGAGCTAACAACAGGCACGTTATTAACGGGCCCGTTGTTGGCTCCATCCCCATTTCCATTGAGCCCTATGGGGGCTCGAATGGGGATGGGTCTGGGTTCCTCGGACGGGGAATAACCGCGTCCGCCAAGGTTGCGATGGCCCGGTAAGTCCTCATTTGAGGGACCCGGGCCCAGAATGCGGTAAAGAAGCAACCATGCCGCTAAAAGCGGCATGGTTACCTCCAACCGCCTGATGAAGGCCACAGAAAAAGCCCCCAAGTGCAGGGTTTGCCCGGGAGGCAGTGCAGGTGTGGAGCTGCCGGGGGAGGGGTCCTGGGCCAGAGATCACAGGGTAGCCAGGTGACCAGTCCAGTTTCAGTCAGGAGTTCAGCAGAGGAGAGGAGGAGAGAAAGCAGAATCAAAGAGGAAGGTCTGGAGGTGCTTCCAGAACCAGAGATGGTTCTCCTCACATTTCAGGAAGGCAGGGAGGCTGTTCCAGTGGGAGGCCCCAGCCGAAGAAAGAGATCTACCACTAACTTGTTGCTCGGAGAAGCGACTGACCCTGAGGGAGTTGGAGGCGGATGAGTAAAGAGCTTGAAAAGGAAGATATTTAGGAAGAGAGAGTTGAAGGTATTGAGGCCCCAGGCCCCAGAAGGCCTTGTGCACAATGCAGAGGGTTTTGAACTTAATCCTCACCGCCACTGGGTGCCAGTGCAGAGATTTCAGTCCTGGAGAGATACAATCCCTTGACTTCAGGTCAAGGACAAGTCTCGCAGTCCGGTTTTGAATCAGTTGCAGAGGGCGGAGAGTAGAGGCAGGCAGATTTAGGAAGAGTCTGTTACAGTAGTCCAGCCTAGAGAGAACCAGAGCTCTGAAGACAGTGAACTTCTGGGGGAAGGAGAGGAAAGGAAGAATATGTCTGAGGAGGTGCAGCCGGTAGTGTGACTTCTTAGAGACGTCAGAGATGTGAGGAGAGAAGGAGAGTGTGGAGTCGAAGATGACCCTGAGGTTTTTAGCCTCACAGGTGGGAGCAGGAGGAGGGCCAAGATAAGCCAGCCAGAGAGTGACAGGAAAGGAGGGAGCAGATGAGCCGATGAGGAGAATCTCAGTCTTACTGGCATTAAGGCAGAGATCATTGGCGGCACACAATTCCTGGATAGCAGACAGACAGTCAGAGATAAGAGAAGGAGAAGAGGTGGCAGAACATAGCCTGGAAATGAGTTCAGTGTCATCCACATAGCACTGAAAGTTGAGGCAGAGAGCGGTAATGCGGTGGGCAAGAAGTGGCAGGTATTGGTTGAACAGCCAGGGAGAGTTTAGAGCCATGGGGAACAAAACAGATAGAGATAGAGGAGAGGAAGGACCCAAGTTGGACCTGGGAGGGGCGATCAGAGAGGAAGGAAGTCAGCCAAGCCAGGGCCTGATCAGTTATACACAGGTTATCACGGAGACGGTTGATCAGGATGACATGTTTGACCGTGTCAAAGGCAGAAGAGAGATCAAGTAAGATGAGGACACAGGGGGTGTTGGAATCAAGGTTGGAGAGCAGGTCTTCACGGATGTTCAGGAGAGCACTTTCCGTGCTTCCGGCAGCCATGAAGCCAGACTCATGGTCATGGAGACAACCAACAGATTCAGTGTGAAGATTAAGCTGGGAGATGACCAGCTTTTCCAGGGGTTTGTCCAGGAAAGGAGTGATGGAGATCGGGTGATGGTTTGCCGGGCAGGAAGGGTCGGCAGAGGGTTTCTTAAGAAGAAGGTGCACAAGGGAGTGCTTCAGGGGGAAGGGGGATGCTCCAGTGGCAAAGGAGTGGTTGCAGAAATCAGCCAGAGCAGGAGCTAGGGTGTCAATGTGGTCCTTGATGGTTTTGGGGGGAACACGGCTGAACCTGTTTTGACGAGACCTTCATAGATCAGATTTGTCTAGAAACCTCATCAGAATTAAATCTGTTCTTTAATTGGAAATATCAAAATTTGATAAAGCAACAACCGTGTAAGGATTGTTCATGTCGATACCTAGTCCAGTGTGGAATAATGTGCCTGTTTCTACTCAAACACAGACTTTGCAGCCTCATGTGGACTATGGAAGTTATGATAAAAGCCTATGTTTGTTTAAAGGCCTCGTATTTTAGAAGACCACCTTCTCCTAGTTAGCAGTTGGTATTGTGTGTGATGGTTACTGGGTGGGGTGCATATGGTAAAGAGCCCCCACCTACCCTATTCAGTCTATTCTGATTGAAGAAGGGGATGTATGCACATCACTCCGAATTGCTCTTAAGCAGACCAATCCTTCCGCCTTGATGGGTGCCCCTGACAGAGGCCCCCCTGTGAATGCATACTGCTTGCTTTTCTCAATATTTTACCACTTCTAGTTTCACAGTTTCTAATACTTTTTATATTGTGTTTGTTTCCCTGCGTTCCTTGTAGCACTCCTGAAAGAACGAGGCTGCTCGGCCTCACTTCTCTTTAGTTTCTTTACAGATTTCCATATTTGCCAGAGCTCACAATGGACCTTTTCTGCCTAAAAAGTGCCACCTCCTCGGGAAGCTCAGCAGACAAGAGAAGCAGATACGTTGAAGCTGCGCCAGCCACTTGTGCTCATCCGTGTACAGACCTGGGTGAAGGAGGGGCTGTGCCCATCTTCTGCCAAGGCTAGAATCTTTTATTCTGCCGAAACCCTCATGGTCTATCCATTTCTGGCCCCCTGTGCTCCCTTGGATTCTTGCAACGCTCAAGCATCCATCAAATACACTCTTGCCTGCTGCTCCTGTCTCCCAGCAAACATCATAGATGCAGATAAGCTTCATGCTCTCTCCCTGGCCCATTCTCTCACCTCCCAGCCCACCTGAGGCAGATCTTAATGCTCTGCTCCCTAATGTTTGCTCCTTACCCAAACATCACACAGAACTGCTGAATCCCCTTGTTCACAACAACCTGAACATGTTATGCCTCATTGATCCTTGGCTGCATGAGGCAGCTGTCCCTGCCAAAGTGCCAGCTATCCCCCAACACATCAGTTCCTCCATTCCGCTGGACGTGGTATCACTGTGACCTCCAGAGGTTGCCTCACGTTTTCAACCTGAGCCTTTCCTCCCATAATTCCTTTGAGCTCCTTTGCATCTTGTCTTAATTTCTTGACTCAGAATCACTGCTCATGATTTTAGTGGGCCACCCTCCAAGCTCCACTGGGTCAATTCGTTCTCACCCAGAGAAATGCTGTGCTGGCTGGCAGCTTCAATGTCTGGGCTTGCTGCCCTTTCCACCAGACAGCTTCTTCCCTCATTGGCAACCTTGATATCATGGGTCTCATACAGCTTGTTTCAGTTCCAGTGCATTCTGAAGCTGCACTTGGACCTATTTTATAGCACACCTCAACTTGCCACCATCAACTCTTACCTACAGGATGGTCTCAGCACTTTGCCATCCACTTGTCAATTTTTGCACCTCTCCCTCTGATTCTCCATCTCCCTTCATCAAAACCCTTACCCGTCTCTGGAGAAAACAATGTATTGGCACACTCTGTTTTTTTAATGTCTCTCGGAACATGATCTCTCAGATCTTAACCCATCTTTTGCAGCCACTGCTTTTGACAACTGTGTCTCATCCACGTTTGATGCACACGTAACCAGGAAATCCACAAGTCATTTATCTAAAGCCAAAAATCTTTGTGGTTTATCTCAGCCCTTGTTATTGAAAAAACAAACAAACTTACAGAACATCACTGGCACCTCTCTTACTATGAGATTGTTAAACTCACCCAAAAACCCAGCTCAGCCATTACATACTAGCAGTTTGCACAGCCCACACCACCAAAGATCTTTCTTCGCCTCTTTCACTTTTGTACCCTAGCACTCTAATACACCTCTGCGTACAACAGGTTGCATACTTCTTAAGAAAAATGCATTCCACCCAGACACTCGGCTCCTCCACATTTTCCTTTCCTTCCTCAATCCCGCCTCCTGACCGCCCCTTCCATCCCTTATTACTCAGTTCTCTCAGACCAAACCCAGCTCACCTTATGCTACTTGCCCTTTCAGACTTTAGAAACTCTGCCCTGTTTTCTTACCTCTCAACTTCTCAATGGATCGCTACACTCCTGCTCTGTCCCTCTTGCCTTTAAATGTGCTGTTGTCTCTCCCCTACTCGGAACCCTTCACTCGACGCAGCTGGACCATCTAACCTTCAATCTATGTGTCTTCTATCTGTCCATTTCAAGATCCTTGAAGCCCTTATGCCTATCCATCATGGAGCCTTTCTCAGAGAGTACCATCCACACCCACTTCACGCAGGCTTTCACCCTTGTTGGGGCACTGAGTCAATTCTGCTGGCAGCAGTCAACCGTCTTTGTGCCACCACCCATAATGGAACAGCTGTGGCCCTAGTGCTTTGACAACTCACTCTAGCCTCCGATACAGCTCCTCTTAAGCTCCTAGACAACTGCCTTCATTCCGCATTCTTTCGGACCCCTTTCAGGCTGCCTCACTACCTCCACTAATTTCCCTTTCCCCCTCCTGTTCCGCATCTATGTCGGATGTATATGGTTTGGCCATGGCACAATTGTTTGCGGCCAAATTGACCGTAGCCAAATTCGCCCCAAACAAAAAAAAAACACCCATTCATGGATTCCTCCACTGACCCCCTGCTTACCTTTTTGGCGTCCGCTCATCTTCTAACCCTGCAGCGTCTGATCCGTCCCTCCTACGCAAGTCGTATCCGATGCCACAGGGTCTGATTTTCTTTTTCTTTTTTCTTCCCGTCCCCTGCCTCCAAACCTCCAGAAGCAGGGGACACCCCTGCTATCCCCAAAGGACATCACGCAACCCCCTCTCCCCATGTTTGCTAGTGATTACCCAAATTGATTGTTTCCAAGTGATGGAATGGTACAGGTCCTGCACTTGCTATATGTACTCCTTTGTAAGTGAAGCTTGACCTGGCCCTACCCAGGATGTCCATGTACCAATGTATTTTCTCGCAAACATGGATTAGCCCTGTCCATGCTGTTGTTGTATCCGCTTGTTTGGGAAAAATGCATTGTGTACTCCATATCTGTACCTGTGTGTGATGGAAGCTTACATTGACCATGCCCACAGTGAACCTTATTCATAAGAAAAAGTCCACTTGCCCATGCTGATCCGTTTGCAGGAAAAGCTTGCTCTTGCGCTGCTGTTGATGTACCTGTTTTAGCGGGAAGCTTACATTAGCACGTTCCATGCTGCACGTGTACTTGGTCATTAAGGCAGGTTGCATTGGCCCTGCGCATGCTGCACTTGTTTTAGAGGAAAGCTTCACTGGCCCTGTCAATGCTGTGCTTGTGCTGGACATGCCCTTGTAATCACTGAATGTCCTGTATTTGTGAGGAAAGCCCATACTGTTGCGACATTTACAGCGCTGCTTCCTTTGTGGTTGTGGGTGCCTGTGAGGAAAGTTGGAACTGCTGCTACCCATGCTATACCTGTTCAGTATTGGCAGTAGCTTACAAGGCTGCTGCCCACAATGCACCTGTCCAGTGTGTTCAGTGCAGCTTCCTGTACCATGCTTCTTCTTTGTATGGGGCGCCACTTGCTCTGATGCTACCTGTATTGTACTTTTCCCGTATGTCAGGAACCTTTTAACTTTGCTGAATATGCTGTGTTTTCAACTTGTGAATAAAATGTGCACTCTTTTTGCCAGTACTGTGGCTGTTTAGTGAGTTAAGGAAGCAACAGTATGGACCACATTCATACAATACAATGCCTGAGTTTACGAAAGAAACTGGGTGATACCATGATGGCCGTATTTGGGCAATGTTTGTTGGGAGTGCACATTTTAAAGAAGGTGGGACCATTTCAATTAGTTAAAACTTCCAGCTGCACAGGGCACTAAAGCCCTCATTCAGGAAACCGAATGGAAGCAGAGCGTCCTCTACATCTGAGTTCTACCCCCTGGCGGCCAGATTAGGAGACAGAACCACCACCCTGTTTTCACCTCCATCACTAACGCTGACTCATTGGCGTAATGAGCTTGGCGGAATACCTTCCCTGCACCGCCGGATGGTGAATTGAGTAGTTTATCACCTACTGAGTGCTGGTGGGGGAAGTCCCACTCACCTGCTCCTCCTCCGCTCTTCTCGGAATTCACGGACGACCAAAGGGTATTTCTTAGCTGTCTTTGATGCCTGGAAGCAGAGGATGATGGGAGGAAGTTGTATAGCTGCCACCAGCACTGACATGCCGCTCAGTTTAGTGGAGGGGGCCTCATGCAAAGGTCTTTGCCGGACCATCAGCAGCATCACCAGTGATCGGGCCTGATGCACTCCAAACACAGTAGATGTGGATCCGCCGTAGGAACCTGACATACATAACTGATGCAGGAGGAAGTACATCTGGCTTTAACTGGCACACGTGAATCAATGAGCCCATTGTGACGCCAGGCACCAGAGGAAAAAGAAGAGAGAGTCAAAGGTGAGTGAAAAGAAATGCAAAAAAGGCACAATCTTCTCATCACTGGTATATTCAGACCCCAGAGGTCCTCCTTGGACACCATTTTGCTTAGCTCCTCCCCAGATTCCCCACCATTATTCAAAAGACCACCTCGTTCTGAAGTTTCAGGTCACCATACAGTCACCCTCTGTAAACGTGTAGTTAAGGGATATTATCAGTGAATCAGCACAATTATTTTCCTCTGGTCACTCGGGCGACTTCACGTTTCCTCTCCACACCTGCTGTGGTCCCAGCTACCATCCCACGACCTCTGTGTGGTTGCCCCAAATCAACATCTGCTGCTTGAAACACCGCAGTCTCTAGCCCCAAAGGCTCTTCCCGCTCTCCCTGGCTCTGGCAGCCCTGGATCAGAGGCCTGTAGGTGATAGTGACAGGGATGTTGATGATGGCGTGGAGGAGGACTCCCTTCAGCCCGGGTGTTCCATGAGTGAATCGGTAGACTCCTGGTAATCCTGGGTATCCCTATAGCAGAAGCCCCAGAGTATCAACCTGGGGCACTATCTGCGCTGCTTGCTTCGCTCAGTTAGAGTGCACCATCCAGAATGATGTTCTGGCAGAGGCTAAAAAGTTCTGGCAAAAACCCCATTCTGGGCAGACGCTAATTAGGAGAGTTAACATATGTTATAGGCCTTTAGCAACAGAAAAGACCTGCGTAGTGTTGCATCCACAACTATTGTCTTCTGTCAAAGCTGCAGCCACTCTCTACTCCAAAGCATCAGTGGCAGCGTCATCCTCTTCATTGCTAGGGTAAGAGAACCAACGTCTTCATGCTTCTAGTAACAAAGGTCCACCATAATAATGCCCTGTATTTGTGTAAGGCCAATGTGGACTTCCTCTTAGTTGCAGCAAACCAAAGACTGTGGAAAGAAATAGCAACATCTGAACAGTATCTTTCACAGGTTAAAAGAAACTGCTTCAGTGCAGACCTCTCGGAGGCACACCAGGTGATTATATTTAGTCATTTGTCGATCACATCAACATGGCAGCCAGAGGGAAGCTAATCGGTAATCAGGGTGGATGTTGGATAGCAAGCCAACATGTGAATGAAAAATGTAAACATAGATGTGAAAGACAGGATTCTTGATTTACCTTTGGATGGTTTCAGTCCATTTACTGAAGCCACTGGTGAGGAGCTTTGTGAGAAGAAAGGCAACATGCATGTACTGAAGTCTCTTGTGGTCTTGGCCAAGCCTGAACATTATGTGACTTCTCCCCTCCGAGGAAAAGGCCAAATAAAAATCTTATGGGGTGCCTGAAGGGGTACAAGAACATCGTTCAAGGCAATCCTATAGGACCCTCTCCTCTCACCAAAAAAAGCAGCAGTGCTCCACCCCTTTTCGATTCTTTCAGGGCCCTTCCTCCTCTTCGTCTGCCGAGCTTATAAGAGAGGAATGATAGCTGATTCGCCATATGAAACTCCAGCGGGGAAGAATATTGCTCCATCTAGACTCTTGGAGGGCAGTGTCCTTGGATCCTTGGGTTCTTTCTGTGGTAATGAATGTATGGTCCTTACAGTAACACGTCATGAAAGGGATGGGATGCAGAGTAACTCTTACACCAAATAATAAAATCGACTCATCAAGTTGGCAAAAAATCTAATCCGACTGTTTTATTATTTATTTATTTATTTGAATTTTTAAAGCGCTCACACAGCCTGGGGCCATTGAGGCGCTGTTACAGGAATATGTCTTAGTTATATTTATCAAGCCGGTCAAGTGGCACAGCGAGTAGAGTGCTCGCTTTAACATCCGTGTAGGGCCTGCTGACACAGGTTTGAATCCAGGGCCAAACTCAGCCTTTCATCCTTCCAAGGTCAATAAATGAGCACCACACACCTTGGGTAATAATAAGCAGCGCTCAGATACCTGAGGGTTCATAGCACTATATAAATGCAAAATTATTATTATTAATTAGTTGCATATTTATAACACGCTTAATACCCAGAGCTTTCTAAGCGATGACCTGGGGATCGAACCTGTGGTGCTTCATGTTGTCTTGTTTCCAAGGTGAGCGCGTTGCTGCTGAGCTATCCTCCAAGGACAATATTATCAATTGTCTACAACGGACAGCAACAGACGTTCGATCGAGCTCTCAAATGCTTTTTGCATAAACACATTCTTTTATACAAAATATTTGTCATCCGTGGCATCATACTATGTGGCAAATAAGAAAAACCTATAAAGGTTTGTGGTTGGCTCAAGGAAAACTTCTAAGTATACTCTCTATATGAAAATGAGTTGTGATAGGATATCTACCATAAGTGGACAACTTAAGCCTGCCTCTAGTGCAAGTCATCCTCATAACTTATTAATAACATGGAATACTATTGGTTCTTAAACTATAAGGCTCTTTGTTATATGGCCCTCTATAATTGATTAACACTCTCATCCAGCGTCCCTTTCTCTTGTTTTCATATTCCTTCGGGGACCTTTTCCAAGAGATTGTCATCTCTTCAAGCATACATCTGGTATGGCTTTCTTAATAGATACCTTTTTCTCGAACATTTGTTGCGGTATGGTTACAATTACTGGTGTCAAACATGGTGCAGGTTCAGGCTTCCAACATACAGTTAGCAGGTGGGTGGGACTTCCTGCAGAGGCATTTGGTTGCTCCTCTACAATAAGAAGAGGTCTCCCTTTACCACGTTCTCTCTTTCCTCTGTTCCATCCACCCCACCACCAGTTCAGGTCACTACCCTTAGCACGGGACATCCGGAAATTGTTGGATCTCAAGTTGATGGAAGATGTTCTTCTCCAACATGGAGCAGGTTTGTGTTCCGATTATTCACAGTTCTGAAACCCAACATTGCAGGTGGCGCACCCTCTTGGCCCCTTCCCACTTGAGCATCTCTCTTCCTTTAGAGAGGTTTTTAGAGGGTCATATCAGCACAGATCCAATCTCCACTCAGGCAGAGCGAATGGCTCTGTGCAATGGATCTTCAGGATGTCTGCCTCCATGTCCCGATTTGGGAGCCTCGCCACCTGTGCGTCTCCTTTGGGAACAGGCAAATGCAGCCACCAAGGCCACCACCAAATTGATGGTGGTGGTGTCAGCTCACATCATGCCCCAAGGGATGCACACCTATCCCTACCTGGATGACTATCTAGGTAGAACTAAGGACATTTGCTCTTCTGTGTGTTCCTCTGCACTCTGCAGTGGGTCCTCACAAGGGCAACTGGCTCTCAAGGCAACTATTGCATGCTGGATAATGTCTGTCATTGTGGAAAGTTACACATGTCAGAATATCTCTCACCCCAATAAATGTGACTACAGTGTCCTTCCATGGCAAGCCCCTGAGAGGTCATTGCTAGGGCAGCAGCTTGGGCCTTGTGCCCCCCCCCTGTCGTCGCATTATGCAAGCATATCAAACTGCGTGGATTTCAGTTCAGGGGCAGATACACAATTCGGCCAAGCTCTGCTTCAGAACCTATTTGGCTAAGATCAGGCCAAGTCCTCCTCCCCTCTAAGCAAACCTTCTTAGTAGTCTTTCAAGAGCCAGAGGGAATGGGGATGGAACAGAGGAGTGGGTAAATGTTACTCACTCTAGTCACTGCTGTCCTCCTACACCATAGCCCCACTTCCTCCTTATGTCGTTAGCCCTTTCCTGCTAAAGCTAGATATCAGTCATGTCTGACCTGGGCGGGTGAAAAGGGTCTGCGGGGAACGCCGGGGGTGGCACCTGGAGGGGTGCAGTTACGTGCACGTGTGTGCATGTTGCGTGACTGAATATAGAAAATAGTGCAAGGAATTTTGTGCTGGAAAATGCCTCCAGTTCCACCCCCTCATGGAGGGGAAGTCCCAAGAGTATGGAGGAAGAAAGGCAGTGAACTAGAAGCAAAATAGTTACTACGGTAAGTAGCTATTAATTTGTACCCAATAATTTCAAGAAGAAATTGGATGAAAAGCAAAAATGTATGGGCAAATCTGAAGGGGAATGCAAGAGGTATTAAATATATCAAGAGTTGGGTATACATTAAAGGTCATTTATTTGATGATACAATACACCAATTTTAAATATTGTTGCTGTGGGTTTAAGTGTGCCTGCTTAAAATGCTATGCCAGGAGACTATTGATCGTGTGTTAGCTGAACAGGTGTAGTTGGGATTGCTAGGAAATAATATAGAGTTAAGAATTACTTTCATAATGCAGAATGTGTCGCCCTTATGCAGATTACTTTCAAGTATATTTTAATATCGCATGTGTCACTCCACAGATTTGCCTTTAAATTCTATGGCTTTCCATCCCATATTTTTGTTGTTTAGATGTGCGCTGTAAAATACATTATTTCCACCATTTGTTTTTTCCGAGGCAGAGAGGGGGGCCCACCATCCTCCCCCTCTAAGTAGTCAGCTGATTGGCATTGCTTCCCCGCTCACTCTACCGTATATACAGTTATGGTCTTTTATGTCCCACCTGCTAATATGTTTCCCTTTCCCAGACTCTATTAACCAATCCTGGTGAAGAGGTGCACCCTGACCTTCAATTAGGCCCCCCAACTGGTCATTTAAAAGTCTAGAACCCATGGCCCCAGAGAAGTCCCTCTAATAAACTGCAAAAGGCGAAATATGTATAACAAAATTCTTCATTCAGAGCTATTCACAGCTAGAAGAGCACGTGGCAGGACACGCTGTGTTGGCCGCAAGCCAAGTAAATCAAATACACCTTTTTAAAAAGCAGGTTTCTCCTGCAGTTAAGAGAGGTCACAGGGCATGCAAATCTGTCAAAGCATTCCTGAAGGCTGCAACCACTGATGACAGACAGCTTTCAACACGTACTTTCAGAACCGTGTGTCTCTAACATTAGCAGGCCCCGGCACATTCCTCTCTGAACAAGGCTTAAAATAAGCAGGGTTGTATAGCAATTGGCTATGCAATTCTGTAGGTTTGCTGATTAAATTGACACTTGTCTAGCAAATATAGCTATTTAAGTTACCCTGTTCAATGAAAGCACTGCTCACCCTGCATTCCTCTCTCTCCCTCAGCCCTCTCTCTGCCCTTTTTTCCTCTGGTCACTTCAGTAATCATCTCTCCCACTCTTAAGTGCCAAAGACCTGTGTGGGAGTGCTAGTCAAGAATTGTATTTCCTCATATAAGTGCAAGCCGTAAGTAATCAGGATAACACTTTTATTAGGACAACTCTATCCTATCTGGCAAAAACCAGTGTGTGTTAACTTTATATTTTTCGAAATACAGTCATGGAATTCCATTCCTTACATAATGCATAATTGCTACTGTAAAGCACTGCAGGGTTTCCATGCTTTACAGTAAAGTTTAGATTAGTATACCTAAATCTCAGTGTTAACTAGATTTCATTTTATTGGGGAAGATGCATCATACTAACGAGTGAACTCTTTTCAAAAAAATGTACATGATTACACAGCCCAATACATTTCATGGCAAACTTAGTTCTGTGACCTACTGGTTGCATACATCTGCAACTGGTGCTGAACCCATGATCTGTACCCATACTCCCAGACCTTCTATTTTATCGCCCTGCTTTATACCAGCTACCCTGAAAGTGTGATGGTCACAAACTACAATTTTCCACCCATTTTGTCCATTTTTCTGCCTGCTGCGCCATCCACTCTGCTTAGTCTCTTACTTTGCTTCCTCTTACATAAAGAATACCCAAAACTAACTAGCTATGTACGCAAAGTAGCGATCAATAGTTCCATCCAGCCTGTACATCTGCAGATGTTCTGCAAACCATCCACTGTAGTTAGCTTCCAGAGCTCACTTTGCTCTATGCTTATGATTGCTGGTTATAATTGCCTTGTATAATAGCACAAACATGAGAGAGGTGGCCAAACTGTTTTCAGAGCCTTTTTATCATATTTATTTGTGCCCATTCATGCAGCTAACCTTTTACACTCATCCAGAGCATGCAGTCTACTTGCCCACTCACGCAGTCGAGTAGATTTTGTGAAGGGAGAGTGCCATTTGCAGTGGTCATTTGATACTTTTATTTAATATTGACTTTGCAGTACATGTCAAATAAAAGTTTCAGTGTGCATGGCTAGCCTCTGGGTGGTAGCAGCATGCCAAAAATAAAATTGGTTTTTGGTGACATGCACCATTTTACAGAAAGCACATTTACATTTTTTGTCATCTGTTGCCAAGGGTCTAGTGCATTTCTTTTAGGTCGAGTAGTTAAACTTAGTTACTAGACCTGCAGGTCTAGTGGAATTGTAAAGAATTTGCAAGGCCTGTTTCTTTGTCACTAATGTCTTACTTCAGTGGTACACATAAATGCTGTATTGTTGCACGTTTTATGTCTTGGGTAGAAAGAACTTCTGGTGAGAGTAAACATATTAGTATTTCATTGCCAATCAAATGGGTTTGTTTGCCAATGTAGAAGATTTTAATGAGCAAACTCTGCTAATAAGTGTTTGAAAACTGATGTATGCCTTGCTGAAGTGCACTGATCCGTGGCCCTCAAATTTTGCATTGTTATGGAAATAATGGCACAGGGAGTGGGTAAAATATCCCAGAACTAGAGCTTTTTTTAATGAGCTTTTCGCACAACACCCAGGCTAAAATAGTACATAATATCTGTCGACCCAAAATGGACGCACAAGGCTTTATAGAACAGTTGCGCTTTCTCTTTTTGGTGCATGGGTAACAGCATGCGACTTGCAGGGATCTTTATTATATCTTATCATATTTGTTATTGTGTTATATCATCTTATATTGCATTACCAAACTACCTTGATATGCTGTATTTCTTTGGAGCCTCATTCAATACTGTATAAAGAAAACAATAGACCTTTCTTAAAACCAAAGTGCTCCTTCTGTGTTCACAGTGACCACTTTTTCTGGATGTTAATTGGCAGGTGTTATGCGCTTTGCCTGCATGAATGCTACTTGACCAACAGATGGCACTGTTGGGTAGGGTTTGCAGTAAGTTAATATAGGCCTTGGTTAAAACTGTGTGCTAATGAAAATATGTAGTCGCTTAGGTTTAAAATCGTACATACATGGTCACTGTGAGGGGAGACTGTGATGTGTCTACTCGTACTTTCAAATGTTCCTTTTGTGCCTTCCCATCTTTATCCTTTGGGCTCCAGCAAGGCACTGAAACAAGAAAGGAGCAATTACATCAATTAGCACACTGCTGACTGCAGAAGTGCTACTGAATAGAAAGGTTTGGGATGCTAAAGCCATGCTTTCTACCAGTGGCACTGAGTGGGGATGAGGCATTTGAAAAATATCTTTTAGTTAATAGTATTTTACTTTCTTTTTCAGCTGGGGTATATTTGTCGTGTTTTGGGGCATGGCACAAGAAACCAGACAAAGAAACATAGGGAATGCTTATTCCTCCATGGTTCTCAGCTGACCCTATATGGAAGTAACAATGCTGATTTTCAGATCTTTAATTGGCATCTGAATGTTATTTTACTTATTTGTTCCACTTGTACATCCATTTGGTTCAATGTTTCTAAATTGTAAACTTGTATCTCCTCGTCATTAATACTCAGATATACCTATTTTTTTTAGCTCTCTAATGTTGGGAGGAATATTTCTGCTGCCATAGATGGGGGCATTTTGGTTTAAAAATATAGCCACGTACTTTAGTAATATCTGACACTTTTTCTCAATTTACAGGGACTCATTGTAGCAACATGAGAAAGTTGGTGGGCAGGAATAGTAAGCTATGTTTCGATATTAGAAGCACATCTCTGCCGCAGGCACACTTGCCACTGAGCCATCTTACTTGCTTCAACCTTGCTTTGCAAGCTGAATACAGTTCTTTGCTGCAGCCACACTACCTCCTTATCTAGTTTATCTCGGGATTTGGAATTACTGGGATCTCTAAACAGCTATATTAATCCACTTAATTATATTATTTGGATTGGTAATTGGTGGGATTGGAACCTGTAACTTTCAGATTTCTCACACAGGTCCTCAGCAAATCAATAAGCCCCTAAAGAAAATATCATTTCCCAATAGCGACTTCATGAACTATTGTTCCAGGCCCTCAAAGCACATTCACAGCAACCACACAGGCAGTCCCGCACCCATACAGCCTCTCTCTCAATCATACACACACCACTCACCAGAACACTATATTCACGCAAATACACTGTCACTCATGCATGCACACTTTGAAAATGAAATATCTCTCTCTCACATGTACACACCTTTTTCAATTTTGAAAACTTACCTGAGCAGGCCTTGGTCTTCTATCTTTGGGCTTTCCCCCCCTCTTCCGCCAACCTTGTCATGCTGGTGAAAGAGGGTCCGTAGATGCCCCTTCAGCCCTCCTTCTCTATCAGGCAGCGGGCATGGTCAGCATTCTGCGGCCTGAGACAGGCAGCCAGGGGGAGGAGTGAAGAGCCATTCAGGATGCCTCCAAGGCTGGATTTGCCGCCCCCTCCACCCCGAGGCATCACCCGTGGACTCCCTAGTTGCTTTCACAAAGCTTGACATGAGTGAAGGCATGACCGATTGATTTGCCAGCCTTCACCCCTTATGGGACACCACACCACCAGCCTTTGCAAATAGTTGAAATGTTTTTAGAGTACTGCATTATTATGGAGCGAGTTACAATAATTTTATTTTTAGCATTTTTTATATAGCGCTACGAACCCTCCGGTATCCGAGCGCTGCTTATGATTGCCCACAGTGTTTAGTGCTCATTTATCGACCTCGGAAGGATGAAAGGCTGAGTTTGGCCCTGCCGGGATTCGAATCTGCGTCAGCAGGCTCTGCACAGATGTCAAAGTGAGCGCTCTACCTGCTGTGCTATCGGACCAGCTACATGCAGTCTGCTTCGCAGGGCTTTTTCAGGGGCTCTGAAGGGTGCTGAACATTAAGGGGAAGGGACGCCACCCATGCTCTCCCTATGAGTGAGCCCCCAAGGGTGTATGTCCTCCAATATGCTGCTGTTCCTTTTCTGGATTTCTTTGAGTCTGTAGGTGTGCGTGCACGCCCCTCAGCTCTCTTCCTTTCCCTTTGGCTCACCCTTCGCTTCCTTTTTTGTTTAGTGCTCCACACATCGCTCACCTTTGCCTGTGGAGCCTTCTGGGCTCGCAAGAATGTCCGCCTCTCCTGCTTCTGAGATTAATCACAAGTGAAATGGGCTTGTTCACTGTCCGCTGACAGCCGCACTCCTACTTCCTTCTGTGGATATGTTCTAGTTTTTCCGGATTCGACATTCCTTTTCATGTCACGATCGTCTCCAATTTGGACACCAGCTCGGTATCTGGGTGTTGATAGCTTTGGAGACCGTGGGCGAGGGAACTAACAAGAGACTTCCATCCTCATGTATTACTGTGGATCTAACACTAAAGAAAGCCATGCATTAGTTAGGCTATGTGTATCGTGTATTCCGGCAATGTTAGCAACTAATGAGAATCAGGCACAGTTAAGTAAAGCAATTTACCCAAGATCACATCAACTGGTCAAGTAGGGAAGCCAAGATTTGAGTCCACTTTCCCAAGTCCACAGTTTGCTTTTCATTCGTATGCTCCATTTCCTAAAAATCCCGTCTTTAATTTTTACACACATTTTTTGCTTAACTATCCTGGCATTTTACCTGGGAAAATAAATCACATTTGCACAGAAACGCGTTAGGCAAAACACCCATAATTCACAGAGGAAAGGCGAAATGTGCGCAACACAGACACTACACAAAAGGCAAGGCAGCAAAATGGATGCATTAAAATAATGAAAATGCAGGCGCGTTCGTCTCCACATGTCAGATGCAAGAAAAGTAAGGCGTTGTGAATTTACATTTGATAAATTAACAAACTTGATGAATTAAGCTCTACTGGCAGACAACAATCGAGATAATGAACTGCTATATTTTAAAACAAAACATTGACAAATTGTACGGGTACAACGCTGTTTGTGTTCACGCTGACAGTAGGGTGACCAGATTTAAAAAGTAAAAAACCGGGACAGGGCAACTAACATAAAAGTAGGACTAACTCTTGAAAGTGGCACTGTCAAGGCACTACACTTAAGTAGCGTTTGGAGGAGAGGCGGTTTCAGTGTTACTGTTAAAATAAACACATTTTATAATCAATTTCTAACAAACGAACACTATCTTAATTTGTAAAATGCAGCATTTCTTCTTTGCGAGCTATGCCTGCCAGCTATGAAGACACACTACCAAAAACCGGGACCACTGCAGTTTCCAATGGGAACGTAATCTTGAGAAAGGGGGACAGAGCAGCAAAAACCGGGACGTCTGGTCACCCTAGCTGACAGGCACATTTGGATGGGGGATTCGTCGAGGGAAAGGCAGACAAGAGAGAGGAGAGTAAGGGTGCAGGACGGGTGCATGAAATTGTTAATAATGAGATTGAAGATTGAGCCGCGGGTGATGGAGAATGTGAGAATGAAAGGGAGGATTGACGAATGAGTAGAAATGAGCCGAATATGCTGCCTCAAGGATGAATGCAGGAAATTGAAGGTGGCTGAATGAACAGAAGCATAAGGGCATACAATGATGGAGGGATAAGTGCATATCGATGAATGAATGATTGCAAAATCATGGCTGGGTGGAGGCCAAGATAGGCCGATGAAGGAATAATGGTGTGATAATGAGTGCATGGGTTAGCATGAGATTGAATAGATGGATAAACTAATGCGTTCGAGATTGGTGAGTATGAAGGACAGAACACAGAGGAAGAGGAAGAAAGGGCTCAGGTGGGGGAAATGTCATCACAGCACGGGAGAGGGGAGAACACAGCACATAGGTTAGAGAACTCAGAGGTGGCAAGAAAGAAAGTGCACAGTAGCAGAGGGGGACACGGAGGTAGGCTGAGAAAGCATAAAGGGGGGCGAGATAGAGTGCATATGGGGCAAGAGAGATACTGCATGTCAGAGGTGCAGGGAAGAGAGAAAGAATGCAAAGCACTGCAAGAAAGGGTATAAAGAATGGGCCCACAGGGAAGAAGAAGAGTAAAGAGAGAGAAATATGGCGTTCACGCCTCAGCAAGGGGGGGAGGGCGGACATAGCAGGTAATGACCCGCCAACCTGAGCCAATTGTAGGCCCCCCGCCGGGGTGTGAAAGCCATTCCTCTTTTCCTCTCGAGAGATTTGTGCTGCTTCCACAGTCAATCTCCCAAAGGGAGGTGGGGGGAGAAAGAAAGATGTCTGCCGCCCTAGAGAAAAGGGACTAAGTGCCTTTTTCATTTCTATGGCTGCCGGAGCGGGAGATGCGGCCGACCGGAGCTCAAAGCTCTGATCCCACAGGTAAGTGTGGAGGGAGGGGGGGGACTCCCTGTTGACCATACACATAAAAAAAATGGTAATACCCGGGGAAGGGGCTCAGGTGGCTGGCACAGTGGGCAGAGAATGTGGCTTTCATGCCCTGCCAGGAGGGCGACATGGCCTTGAACAGCCCGGCGAAAAAAGGATCCCTTCCCGTCCCTAGCGAGGGGCACCATACAGTATGGAGGAAAGGGAACTAGGAGTATGTTACTCACTCCGGTGAGTAACAATTATTGAAGCAACAGCCTAGTGGCTACATTACACCACAATTTCCAAAATAAGCAGAAGCATTAAAGCACAGAGCACTGGTGAATTGCTGAGGCATATCTTATATGATGTGCACTAATGCACCCAATAGTTTTTGTATTCACTTCAAGATGAATTAATAAATACACTTCCGCTATTATGTGTATGCAATGATGGCATCATTCTCAGGTATCAAGAAAGTAATTGAAATGACACTGTTATGAATCATTCTCCATAATAACAGCCAGATGCTGTTGCCCTCAATGGCACATGCTTTTCTTGTGACTAATGGTTACAGCGCTTAGTCTAATAGTTGTCTTGCATCACTTGTTAAACCACCTGCACTACCTCATTTCAGGCTAACATAGTGTTACCTTACTCCAACCAAGTAGAGAATATATGTCCAAACGAACACTTCTGAGACAGAAGTCAGGGGAGCAAGGCAGAACAGCCATGGCAAGATACTGTATTTGCTGTGCCAGAGTGTATGCAGACAATGAGGTCACTGAGCAGAGCACCGTGACCTAGCCTTGAGTTGCTCTGACAAAGCTACAACATAATTCAGACGTCGTCACTCAGGACTGAGCCATGAATCGTCTGTGGCAATACATTGTGTAAAGCACCAACCGCGTTCTCCTCCCACCACTTTCACAGGGACCGCACTATTCGCCCATTCCCTTTCCCAGCTGCTCGCATTTAAATGTGCAGCTGACTTAAGCATGCTCGCCTCTTGTGTATCATTGCCTCAGGCAGCGTTTAACAAGCTGGCAACCAGGCAGACCTACTTGTCGCTTGTTGGAAAGGTCTTTTCTCAGGAAATGAGACACTGGAAAGTCTATTACATTTACAAGGAAAGAGCGACACATAGATTGTGAAAACAAACATCTGTCAGTGGGATGGTAGGGTGCTGGCAAGATGTCTCCTGGTGGGGAAAGTGGGTGTGCTTGTGTAATGTAATGCAAGGTAATGTGAAAGGGTCTTGCTTCTTTCGTTTGGAGGCCTCTTAGCACTAAATAGATATGATATGATATGTTATTTATAACGCGCTTAATACCAAGAGGTTTCTAAGCGCGGACCCGGGGATTGAACCTGTGTTGCTCCTGTCGTCTTGCTTCCAAGGTGAGCATGTTACCCCTGAGCTATCCTCCCGAAACATATGACACCAGGTGTTGCAAAAATAAAGAATTGCTGGGCCAGGAGTGCACACAGGGGTGGTGGGGTTGTCAAGGTGGTGGATTAGATATGTCTGGCATAGTCCTATTTGAAGACGTTCATGGGGTCAGATGAAAACTGGTATCAATGTACATATTAGTAATTTTGCGTCAGAGAAACCATTTAAACATGTCATAAATGTTAGTGCCTAAGAAGACCAATGAAAATGAGCAAGAATATTAATTTGTTTCGTCCTACCCGACGGGTTTCTCTTAAACACATCCATTTAAACTTTTCCTTGCAAGCCATTTTATTTATTTATTGGTCATTTGTTAGAAGCTTATACAATTAGCAAAACTGTTTCAAACGCCCACAGGGCAACATGGTGGGGAGAGGGGAAGGTAGACAGTGAATTACAACAGCAATAAATAATTGAATTAATAGTACAGACTAATCATGAGAATAACTGGGAGATGAGACAAACCTATTAGGCCTTGCGAGCGTTCAGAATGTGCAAGTGCAGAGGCGAGGGGGATAAGGGATAGGTGCTCTGGTGCTCATGGAGAAGTGCTCGCGGTGAAGTGCTAAGAAGAGAAGAACGTAAGTGCAACCTCCCTTGGGGAGGGTGAGTCCAAGTAAGTGCAGTAAATAGACAGCGGCTGGGATGAGAGATGCGGGGGGTCAGGGCCCCAGGGATACATAAGGGCCCTGCACATCAATCACGCTACTCTATGATTAGCAGGGAATAGAGGAGGAGAAGGAAGAGGTAAAGAGAAAGGTCTTGAGGCTTTTTCGGAACTTAAGGAGGTCCTGCGCAAGACGCAGAGGGGGAGAGAGGCTATTTCACAGGAGGGAGCACGCCGAGGAAAGTGTTCGACCACCAGCTCTCTGTTTAGCAAACCGCTTCACGTGCAGGGAGTTGCTGCCAGAGGAACGCAGAAGTCTAGAAGGGGAGTATTTGGTCAGGAAACGTTGAAGATAGAGTGGTCCTCGGCCCCAGATAGCCTGGTGGCTAATACAGAGGGATTTGAATTTAATCCATGCTGAGACCGGGAGCCACTGAAGGCTTTGTTGGGCAAGACAGATGTGGTCCCTGGGCTTGAGGCCAAGGATAAGTCTTGCTGCCCTATTCTGGGTTAGCTGGAGGGGTCGCAGAGTGGACGAAGGAAGATTACGGAGGCGGCTATTGCAATAGCCTAGCCTGGAGAGAACCAGAGCACAGGTAACATTGAGTCTCTGGAGGAAGGTGAGCTAGCTAGAGAGGTGGGGGAAGGGGAGGAGCCCATGGAGGAAGGCCAGAGTGAAGGAAAGAAGTAGTTTGCAGGGGACCCAATAGGGTGAATCTCTGTTTTGCTGGCATTGAGGCAGAGGTCATTAGCAGTGCACCGGGCCTGGATGGCAGAGAGGCAGTCAGGGATGAAGGAGGGTGCAAGGGCGTCAGTAGAAAGTTTGAAGAAGAATTGTGTGTCGTCAGCGTAACACTGGAAGTTGGGGGGAGAAGGAGGAAATGAGGCGTTCCAGCAGAGAAAGGTATATGTTAAAGAGCCAGGGCGAAAGAATGGAGCCCTGGGGGACACCACAGGTGGAAGAGGGAGTATGGAAGGAGAAAGGGCCCAGAATGGTTTTGGAGGAACGGTCAGTTAGGAAGGAGGTAAGCCAGTCCAGTGCACGCTCCGAGATACCAAGGGTATCATGGAGCCTTTTTATGAGGATATAATGGTTCACTGTTTCAAATGCAGAAGAGAGATCAAGAAGGATGAGGACAGCAGGGGAGTTAGAATCAAGCGATGCAAGCAGTTCTTCACGGGTGTTCATAAGAGCAGTTTCCGTGCCGCTGAATGCTCGAAGGGCCAACTTCTCGAGCAGTTTCCCCAGGAAGGGGGTAATGGAAATGGGGTGGTAGTTGGCTGGGCAGGAAGGGTCTGCAGAGGGGTTTTTAAGGTGGCAGGCCAGTTTGTCAGAGGGTGAGCCTGAAGTGTGCCAAACCCGTTCAGCAGCCCTGCACTTACATTTTTGGTCTGCAAGTTCAGAGTCGTACCAGGTGTTACGCTTGGACGCAGGTTTCAGCCGGATCCTCATGACTGGGGCAAGGATGTCAAGGGTGTTGGTAATGGACAGATAGAGGTTGCTGAGGGCAGAATCAATGGAAGAGTCTGTGTTGGGGGGAATGAAGGTGGAAGAGAAGGCATCAGCTGACACTTGTTTCATCGGACAGATGTTCGTGAACGATGTTGGCATAGAATTACATTACGTAATTGGTATGGTAGACACCCTAATGCGGGTATCATTATAAGAGGAGACTTTAATGTGGACTGTACAGACCCTATGATTGGAACCAAAGGGTGCAAGCGAGGTTGCTTAGCCCAGACAAGGACTCTGACTTGGCGTGCAGCTCTGCTATAATAGGATTTGGAGATGCTCACGGACAATGCAGGGGACCCTATGGTGACTTTGTCAAACGGAACGAACGTACAAAAGTTGTATTGATTTCATGTTTGTGAACACTGCTATTCTCAATCATTCGCCTCAACTGCAAGCTAGTCCCATAGATATCAGTGACCATGCTGTACTGAGTATACCATTTCAAACAACAAGTAAATAGCATGGAAGGCTAATGGAAATGAACCAGTCCCTAAACTCACAGGGGAACAGGCTGTGCTGGACAGCTTTTAACATCAGCCAGTTCAACTGAAACTTGAAAACTACGGCACAGAATCATGAGTTATTACTCAGTGGACTTGATTGGGAATTTAAACATTTGCTAGATAGATATAACTTACATATGAGGCAGCGAGTCATGCAACCAAATAACAGAACTAGCTCAGGGCATTTGTATGACTCAGAA